>NW_024096511.1:1110000-1720000 GCF_016545835.1 Crotalus tigris
ATATACTGTACGTTCTTTTTCATTTAGGATCTTAAAGTTACTTGTCCTAATTTACTTTTCTGAGAAGCCACATTTGTGATGCTAAATTCCTGGATAGCTCTAAGCCAGTGTTTCTCAACCTTGACAATTTTAAGGCATGTGGACTTCAACTCCCAGAATTCCACAGCCAGCATTGCTGGCTGTGGAATTCTGGGAGTTGAAGTCCACATGCCTTAAAATTGTCAAGGTTGAGAAACACTGCTCTAAGCTATGGCTTATCTTTCAACCCTGCTTTTCCTGGGCATCAGGTAGTTGCTGTGGATTCAAAACACAGTTGTTTATCTTGAAGGGTGTATCTTTTCATGCCTAAATATTTACATTTTGGCCCAGGCATTATTTTTCCACCAAGCCTGAATTTACACCTCACTCTTTAGCCAAATTTTAAAAATTCTGCAGGAACTTACAGAATCCATGCAGACAGTTCCTGCTTTCAGAGTTGCAGTCCAAATGACATTACAGAGGAAAGGGGAAGTGTAGGAAGAAATAGTAAACCATTATTTACGAAGACGTTTTTCCCTAGAAGTATTACCACCATTCTTCTGAAAGATCTTAGTCAAGTTCCTTGTTTAAAGAAAAACATAAATAACTGAAAAGTTGAAGTGGTAGAGATTAATTTCTCCTTTTTCTAGCACATAATGGGTCCATGGTTGAATAACAGCAGGGATGTCAAACTCTTATTTCATTGAGGGCTGCATCAGGGTTGTGGTTGACCTTGGGAGGCCAGGGTGGGCGTGGCCGGGCTGGGTATAGTGGGGGTAGGCATGGCCAGGGTGGGCATGGCCAACTCAACATCGCTCGTGTTGGGGGGGGGGTGCCTGTGGTGGCCCAGATGGGTCTGGGAGGGATCCTTTGTTTCCAGCCGAGGAAGGCAAGACCAGGGCAAGCACCATACCCTTGTCCACCAGAGAAGCCTTGTTGTCCCTCTCAGGCCATGCAGAGGACCCCCAGTGATGCAGGCTTCCCGGAGCCCTGGGTAGTGGAGGGTAAGCACCCAGTCCAGCCTTTCCCAAGGGGGGCGGCAGCTGCGCTTACTTCCTCTTCAAGGCTCCTGCTGATTGTCTCGCTCTCCTTGGCCAAGTTCCCCCACTCTGCTTTGTCCTATTTTCCCCACTAGAAATGGCTGTTTGCAACACACAAAGAGGGGATACTTTCCTAAGAGTTCACAATTCAAGAATATCAATATTAACTTGGATTGCCAATAAAGTCCTGTCTGTGACAAAAGAGAACACAAAATTGCTTTCTCCTTTGAGCCCAAGTCTCAGTGGATTCAGGATTGAAATAGAACTGCGTGAACTGAGGCATCTCCAACCATGGATCCCCGTGGATCTAAAAACATTCTGGTTTTAATGGCTGGCACCAGGTTGTAGATTAGTGCCCGGTCGGCCTGGGCCGGGTGGAGGAGCCACGGGCCAGTCCGCTGTTTCCAGAGCAGGTCCCCGGGCCAGATGGAACCACATGGGTCAGATGCAGCCTGCAGGCCTTGTGCTTGACATGTCTCAGTAACAGAATCTAACCATTGCTAACCATTGAAAATGAACTCATATGCCAGTTAGATATTATGATTGCAATATGCTTTATTTACTGTATTTTTAGGCAGATTTAAAATAGAATAATTAAATAACTAGTTGACTCCCTCCACCAGAAAACACACACCCCTTCTCACCAGCTCTTGCAAAATGTTGGTATTCTTGCATGAAATCTCATGAGATGATGTTATTCTTTATTTTGCCCATTTAATTTTTATCTACCTTATATGAAAATTTGGAGATCTGGAGATGCCATTGATAAAGTTCATATGAATCGATGTAATCAAAGGTGCTGTACAATATTGACCTTTGGCTTCCATAATAATTCTCAAATTATTTTAAAATAGTTTACTGATTTGTTGTAAACTGCTGCACTGATTGGGCGTTGGATTCAGTGTCTTAAATGACACATTTCAATTCTGAGTCTAAAACAGCAACCCCCAACCTTTTGGGCACCAGGGACCAGTTCCTTGGAGAGAGGTTTCTCCATAACCAGAGGAGGCATGGTTTTGTGTGTTGCTTGCATCCAATCAATGGGTGGGGGCTTCACTTGTCTCCACGGCCCAGTTTCTGGCATGCCATGGACTGGTGCACGGCACCGCTGGTCTAAACAAAGGATCATTTAGGCCAGCGGTTCTCAACCTGTGGGTCAGGACCCCATTTGGGGTCGAATGACCATTTCACGGGGGTCGCCAAACCACACTGTCCACCATTTTTTCCCCTTTTCCCTAGCTGTCCTACTCCCTCTTATTGGTGGCCACACCCATTTGGGGGTCACCACAACATGGGGAACTGTACTATGGGTCACGGCATTAGAAAGGTTGAGAACCACTGATTTTAGGCTGACTGTATTATACCTAATTTTTTCAGTTGGAACTCACTGTCCATTTCCAAACATGTTTTTAAGTTTTTGGGTTTAGCTTTTAAAGCCTATTATTTTAGATTTGGTATATTGAAGCAAATTCTTCTCCATGTTTTTCTACAGAGCTAAAGTTTATCATCTAAAATCCCCTCCCCCAAATAAAATTACAAGAAAACATCCATTCACTTTGAGAGGTGAGGGAATATATGCCCTCTAATCTTTAGAAAGATTCATCAGATGTCATTTTAACTTTTTATACCACATAAACATCTTTAAAACCTCTTTTTATTGGCTGCTCTCACATACTTGCACTGATTTTCCCTCTTTATTGCTGGCCTTAGTCTTATGCTGTACTGTTATTAGTTTCAGTCTGGGTATTTTATGTGTTTATATATACAGCTGCCAGAGAATTCCAGTTACTAGGCATGGTAATAAATGAACAGTATTTGTGTAGAATCATACAACTGGAAGAGATTAACCTTTTGCTTAGTGCCACAATCCAAATCAAAGTAACCTTGTGGCTCTCCTACACATACCACCTATTGTCTCTTTAGGTAATTGGTTCCGCTGTTGAACTGGTCTTAATAATAATAAAAAAATCTAATATTGGACTAGAATTTGCTTTCTTGTAACTTAACCCCATTATCTTTTTATTTATTCTGTGTCCTGCACTAGAATGGTAGAAGGTCAAGATCTGTTCTCTAAATGATAGCCTTTCAGGTATTTGAATAATGCTGTTATATCCTCCATCAGTCTTCAATTCCAAATCTAAACATTTCTAGTTCCTCCCACATGTTTTCATAGGGCTTAGTCTCCTAATTATCCACATTTCTCTGAGTGGTTCTTTTTTGTCTGAATCTGCCAACAATACTCAAATAGGGATTAAACAACATCCAGGTAGTCCTCAGCGTATGACCATAATTAAGATGGATCTAAGTCAGGGATAGGCAACTTGGCTCTTTTATGACTCGTGGACTTCAACTCCCAGAATTCCTGAGCCAGCCATGCTGAGGGGAAAGGGAGAGGTTTCCAAGCTGAGCCATGCTGGCTCAGGAATTCTGGGAGTTGAAGTCCACGAATCATAAAAGAGCCAAGGTTGCCCACCCCTGATCTAAGTGATGAGGTTGTTAATTGAGTGTGCCTGATTTTACAACCTTTTTTTTTTTTTTTTGCTGCTGTTCTTAAGTGAATTACTGGTAATTAAGTGAATCACGCTGATTGTTAAAGTGGACCTGACTTCTCCTGTTGACTTGCTTATTGCAGCCCTCCTGGGAAGGTTGGAAATGGTGATCATGTGACATTGCAACCATTAGGAATACATACCACTTGCCAACCGCCTGAATTTTGATTACATGATGGTGGGGACGCTGTGATGGTCGTAAGTATGAGGATCATTCATGAATCACTTTTTTAACACTGTCATAACTTTTAATGGTTGTTAAACGAACGGCCATAAGTCAAAGACTATCTATAGTAATTAGGTTTCACTAAATATATATACTATTGCTAATACAACCTAAAATAGTATTGGGGGTTTTTTTGCAACTATATCATCCTGGTGAGTCTTATTCCATTGCTAATCAACTACTACTTCAAAGCCTTTTCACAAGAATAATGGCCAGAAATCCACCCTTTTCTATACTGGTGCATTTAATGTTGTGACAAGCTCAGTTTTTTTTTTTTTTAACCCACTAATACATAGTGTTGATTTAAAGAGGAAAAACTCTCCAAACAAATTTCTGGTAGCAATCCTTGTTCTGTTATGTTCTCATCTCATTTTGTGGAACCTGGTTGCCTTGTATTTCACTCACAGATTCTACTCACCAAGAAGCAGTTATTCACCACCTAGGCCAGTGTTTCCCAAACTTGACAATTTTAAGGCATGTGGACTTCAACTCACAGAATTCCACAGCCAGCATTGCTGGCTGTGGAATTCTGGGAGTTGAAGTCCACATGCCTTAAAATTGTCAAGTTTGGGAAACACTGACCTAGGCATACAACAGCCATTCAGAAGATGGCCTTCACAACTGCAATAATATCAGGACAGTTTCTCTGGTCACTGTCCTCTCTTTCTTGCATTTTCATGATTGAACTCCAGAAGAAAACCCCTTCTTTCTTTGTCTGGATCTATTTCCTTTTCTTTCTGTAGACAGGTTACATTTTTACTGTTGCATCGAATCCTAGAATTTCCCAAGTCAGCTTCTGGCCTATCAAGCTCAGAATCAGTAACTGGGTATTTCCCTGCCTTTTCCAGTGAGGAACTTTCCCAACCCTTCCTGAAAATCCTAGGAACTGAGCCTGGGTCCTGGTCTGTATCTTTCAGTCAGTCTTGATTCCTGGCAATCACGTAGACAAATTATTTTTGGGAAGTGAAGTGCTCTCGCCTTCTTCCTGGGGCTGAGAAACGAGTACCTGGCCCAAGGTCATTCAGCTGGCTTTGTGCCTAAGGCAGGAACTAGAACTCACAGTCTCCCAATATATGTCCATTGCCTTTAACCACCAGGCCAAACTGCAAAGATATACATTAGCTATAAATAACAGAACTTACATAAAAGGGCTGGAATGACTTGTCACTGAGAAAAATGAAATATTCGTGCAATAAGTTAGGAGTGGAACAGCAGAGGGCGCCATACAATACAGTATAGTAGCGTAAAGGGGTTTTTCACTTTCATTGCCGCAATGGCTCTTTACCAAAACTTTCGCAATCCGATTTGCACAGCTCCTTCTACTACAGGTAATCCATCAGAGAGGAGCGTTTATTTGGTGAGATTTCACAAAAATGAGGTTATTCATACAGGATACTTACATTAGAAATTCAAAATTGTGATCAAAAACAAGCCTCTGTAGCCATGTGACTTGGATTGAGTCTTGGCTGCTGCGGAAGTGGGTGGGTTTTTTTTTTTTTTTTTTGGTGCCTGGTCACATGGCCAAACGATCCGGTGATTTTTGCAGCCGGTAGGACTGTTCATTTTCCTGGAGCTGCCGTGGAAGATCTGCTGCTTGCTGGGCTTAAGGACTACAGTACTGTAGAGAGCTAGAATTGCTTCTGTAAGTATTTTAAAATATTCTTTTTTCGTTATTCTTTAGTACTGTGCTGTATTTTTTGTAATCGCTTTGGGAAATGCTCTGCTTTTTATTGTGTTTGTAAGCACAGTATTTTGCAAGATTGTTCGTTTGCATTTGCCTGAAACTTACAGCATGTGGCTACTGCTGTCTCCTTTTCCAACCAGAGACCCACCAGAGATTCTGCCTGAAGAGGGTGGCAGTATTGTGTGTGTGTTTTTTTTAAAGGTTTTAAATTTAAATTGCCTCCAGAAGTTGTGGGTGTTCCCTCACTGGAGGCTTTTAAGAAGAGACTGGATAGGCATATATGAGAAATACAGTATAGTACTGTACTCTCTTGTGAGAGCAGTGGGTTAGATTAGATGACCTCAAGGTCCCTTCCATCTCAGTCACTATTCAAAGCCAACAGTTCTGTAAACTCCATCCCCATCTCCCTCTGCATGCCTGGCTGAAGATGCTTAAGCTAATGGCCAGCAAGTGTGTGTGTGTGTGTGTGTGTGTTTAAAAGCAATCGGAGATTTCTGTATAAACTCCTGGAGACCTTAAGCTAATTACTTTAGTGGCAGCTGCAATCGTAGAGTTTGGCTCCCCCCCCCCTCTGAAGAAGCTTGAGCTGCCTAGCAACAAATGGTTTTTTAAAAAAAAGCCTACTGCCTGCTTGGGAGGCAGTTTACAGTATTGTGGTTACTGGCGAGAAACGTCTCTCAGTTCTGGCAGCCATCGGAGGAAATAGGAAATCAAATCTTCGTCCATTTAATGACCCACTTGATTCAATTAATGAGTTTAGGCTCTATTAGGCTTGTACCTAAGGGACTACCTGTATTGGGCAGGGAGCATGGCTGAGGTGAAAGGCGGGGCTTTCTTTGGGCGGGCTGCTGGAGGCTTGCAGAGGGTTGTAGCAATGCAAGAAGTAACTATGTCCTGCTCTTGTCTTTTTGTCAGCCGTGGCTCTTGGGAGAAATGGCCTCTGCCTAGCGTCTCAGGGGAGACTCGCCGAACCGGGTTGAAACTGGTCAAGAATAGGCAAGTTTGCAAAGAAGAGATTGTGCATCTTTTTAAGGCTGCAACATTACCGAGGCTCATGAGCTCCAGAAAGGAGTGCACAATGGTGGTTCTGGCAAATGCCGGAGGAAGTTGCGCTGTCTTCGCTGCCACCATCAGCTCTGCAGCCTGAGACCCTTCCCTCCCGCCCAATTTCCAAATAGGCAGGATCTTGCAGACATACCCATCAGCCAAGGAAAACAGGTCTGGAGGCAATGGCAGCATCCGTGTGAAAGCCCATCGTAGGGAGGAGAGTCGAAGGCTGAGAGAGAGAGACGCTGCTGCAAAGCCCCGTCGGCATGAGCAACAGCAGCGAAGGAGAGATTATTAGCTTCTCCGTGCCAAGCATGATTGGTGGGGGTTGCCCACTGCTGTACGAAGACGGGCTCAGTAGAAGAGCGCCTGCAGCAAGCGAGGAAATGGTCCGTGGTTTCTTGGCCAGCCCGCGTGCCCCGCCGGCCGGCACTTTTTGGAACGAGGATAGTAGTGCCTCCTGTCTGGCCACAGACGCAGCAAATCGAGCCAAAAGTGGTGTGGGTGGTGGTAGCCGGCAGACCACGGTGTCCTACGTGATCAATGAGGCGAGTCCAGGGCTGCTGCAGGCGGCGGAGAGTGGGGCCCTGCAGAGCCTAAAGGAAGCGTGCGAGGCAGTTGGGGCCGACCTGCAAACTCTGCACTTTGGCAAGCTCGACTTCGGGGAGACATCCGTGCTCGACCGCTTCTACAACGCCGGTGAGTCACTGGTTTCTCACGGGGTATGGGACCTAATGGTTTCTGACGATGGCCCAGTGGCAATAAGCTCATTTAGATACAAAGGGAGCTTAGTAAACACGCTTTGTCAGGTTGCACACTGCCGGCTTGGCAACCGAATAGCGCAGGGACAAATGCTCTTCTCTCTTGGTCTTCCAAATACCTCCAATGTATGTCATGTTTGGGTATTGGTCATTATTCTGAGTCTCTACATATAACGTCATAGAAGGTCCTGAGCACCTCCGGAAGGTGCCGTTAAATATTCTGAGTCAATTTCTGTTTTTGATACAGAAGTGTAAAAAGGTCCGTGGCAACAGAACTTGGTTTGCTGTTACCTATTTATTCAATTCATCTCAGAACAACAATACCTGCATTTGACACATGTATTTTTTTAATGCAGAACTAAAAGACCAATGACCAGAAGTAATATATAAAAGTGGTCCGGCTTTCTGATGGGTTCTCTTACAAATAGCTTCCTTCCACTTGAACAAGTATATATAAAAATCCCATTTGTGAAAACTGCTGTTAAACATAAATAAAGTGAAAGCAAGAGAGAATCCTTTTTCTACTATCTCACAATAGCCAGCTTCCAAAGCTTCAGCCTAAATGTCATCTGTAGGCGTAGGAATTCATTCATTTTAAAACAGACATTGTGTTAGTTATTGTAGAGATTTTCTTTAATGCAGTACAGGTAGTCCTCAACTTACAATCACAAATGAGCCCAATTGTGTTGCTAAGGGAAAAATGTGGGTAATTTTACAACTTTTCTTGCCACATTTGTTAAGTGAATCTATGCAGTTGTTAAGTTAGTAACACGGTTGTTAAGTGAATTTGGCTTCCCCATTGACTTTGCTTGTCAGAAGATTGCAAAAGATGATCACATGACCCCGGGACACTGCAGCCATCATAACTGTGAACCAAGCATCCAAATCTAAATCACATGATCATGGGAATGCTGCAAGTCCTAAGTGTGAAAAATGGCCTTTTTTCAGTGCCGTTGTAACTTCCTATGGTCACTAAATGAACTGTTGTGCATGCATTAAAGATGACCAGTGATGGATTTGTTAGCATATGTAAAATAAAATTAGAAGCTTAAATTAGATATTTAGTCAATGTCGATATTTAATTCTTTAACCTTCAGCTTTTATTCCTATCTGGGTCCTTATGGTTATATTTCTGCATTCTCCAGCCTCATACAAGGACCCACTGTCTTCATTGCCCTAGTCTGCTTGTGAAACTGTATTTTAAGTTTTGATTGAAGTCCTGAGGCAGGCAGAATGTGACATACTTCCTGCTTTCCTCGTGGCTTATAAGGAAGCTCATGCTAGTCCTCAGGCAAGCTGAAATTTGTCTTTCAGCATCTGTGAAAGATGGAATAAGGACTCTTGTTTTGTCATGCCTTGATTTCCCCCCCCCCCCTGTTTTTGTGGTTTGAATATGGGAATCGGCCAATTCCAGTGGCAGCTGGTTCAGGACAGTAAACAAAGACAAAATAGGTCATTTGTTGATAGGTGTCTGGACAGGAAATCTCTGGGTATATCTTATTCTGTGCAGGATTTTGCTAGGAGCCATAAAGCTTTTTTTTCAGAATTAATGTATTCATCTCAGTTATCCTAGCTCAGTGGTTCTCAACCTTTTTAATGCCGTGACCCCCAACTGGTCGTAAGTCGAGGACTACTCAACCGGTCGTAAGTCGAGGACTACTCAACCGGCCGTAAGTCGAGGACTACTCAACTGGTGCAGCACCGTTTGCAGAATGGGACTTTTGGCTGTCTCAGCAGGGCAGAGACAGCCTGGACAATTCCTATTGGCTTTTGAAAGCCAATAGAATTAGACTCTGTTCAAGTTTCACCACATACCTGGCTTGAAACTTTCTGGCCTGGGCTCGTGGTTGAAACTGCATCAGTCTTACTTGTGAATCTTTCTAATCTATGAGGAATGGGGAGTTGGAAGTGCTGTGTGATGGTGATTCTACATCTTCATGGGAGCGTAGGTCTGGACAGTGATCATTCAGTGGGACAGGTCTGGCCCTTGGGAACTCTATTATGCCATATAGAGCCTGTAGCCTGGAGGTTGTAGTGTTTGTATATACCTAGGGCAGTGGTAGCGAACCTTTTAGAGACCGAGTGCCCCCAAACTGGCCCCACCCCTGTTCCACCCCCTGCCCCGCCCCTACCCCGCCTGCCCGCAGGGCCACTCACCTCCTCCAGGGCCCACTGCAGATCACCCAGGCAGCCCAGCAGTGCCATTGCAGCCACGCCCTCTGCCTGCGCCCCTCAGCATCAACTTCATGATGGGGCGTAAGGGCTGAGTCTTGTCTATGCTACCTGGCTGCCATGTCCTTGGCTGCGCTGCTCCGTGTGGGCCATGCTCGGGGGCGACTCTCCTCCAGGGGGGCTGCTGGTGAGGATGTCACGGGGGGGAGGCAAGGCTGGGGCAACGGCACGTGTGCCCACAGAGAGAGCTCTGCGTGCCATAGGTTCGCCACCAGTGACCTAGAGAAATAAGCTTAGGCTCAAGGCAAGGAAGGTCAAGTGGTTATTCACTCAAAAGTCCTTTGATTCTGAAAATATGTCATTTTGGAGTTTTTATAGGGTTATGTTCTCCCATGGAGAACAAGCTTCCTATTTGAAGATCCTCCCGGACTCACAGCAAAAAGCAAATATTCAGTGGTCAGGAGGGCCTTTGGCCAGCTCCAGCTGATATGCCAGTTGGGATCTTATTTAGAAGTGGAACAGTTATGCTCCAAAGATCTCCCTTATGGATTACTGCAATTTGCTTTACCCGAGGCTGCTCTTTAAAACCACCTGAAAACTTCAGGCGATGCAAAATGCAACAACTTGTGTGCTCAAGACACAACCGTGCTATTACAGTGAAATGCCACTGTTGTGGGAGCTGCATTAGCTACTTGGGTATTTCCAGATCAGTTCAAGGTGCTGGTGATATGAGATTGCGTGTTCCAAATAGATTCTGCCACTCGATCTGAATGAATGGAAAATGATTATTGAACGTTCCCATCTACTAAATGTTACGAGGGCTCCAAACTCCTACACCCATCACATTCTGGAAGGTTGTAAAAGCGTGGCTGTTCCATACAAGGCTTTTTTGACAGGACTGGTATAAAATTGCTAGTGCCAGATGTGTAATTGTTTGTATAAAACAATATACTCTTTTAGGTTTTATTGTCGTTTTGTATTGTTTACATTGGCTATTCCAGCATTGCTCTTTGTACTCTGTTAATGCCTTTCAAGAGAGAAGCAGCATGGACGTTTCATAAATAAACAAACTTTTAAAAATATGTTGAATATAAGTTGGCTTCTGCCAGGATATGCTTAATTGCTTCAGTCCCCCCAAAACTGTTCAGACCTGCTGTAACTGTAGGTTCATTGTACCACAGTCATTGTGCTCTGAGTCTATGTATGTGTACCCAGATGTGCTGAACAGGAAAGTAATAGTATCTGTTTCTGTCCTACTACAACAACAGTCTTGCTTAGGCAGACAAAGAAAGAATGGTGGATAATAAGGCCTTATAATAGCTAGCCTTTTAAATGCTGACTTACTGGCATAGAGTAAATATGCTAAGGCATGTTGCCTTTCCTCCACAATTAGGGAATTGCTAAATAAACCCAGGAATCTCTCACTACAGTCCTTTTACATTATATCCCAATCCAGAATGTTATATTAAGCCAAACCCTTAAGCTTCCAAACAAACTGTGGCTTAGATTTTCATTTCTATAGGAACCACAAGCTAAGAATTGCAGTTCAGATTCCATGGGAAAAATGTTATAGTTAGAAACTGTCTGATTTGTTCAATACCTCCTGGTCAATTGAGACAGATTGGGCAGGATTTCCTGTCCTCATCAGCCACTCTTCAGAAAATTCGACTTGTTTGGGATATATAAACCAGCAAAGAGTGACAATCGGGGTATCTAACTTGGCTTCTTCTGATAGGGTGGACAGAGCCGGCAAGACAAATATCTTCTCTGCCTGTAGGTCCTTGTATCCTCGGATTCTTTTTTAGAACACTAGGAAACCCTCCAGAACAGAAAGGTTGAATGGGAAGGATTGTAAAGGGTCCTATTGTATTAGTCAGAGTCCATTTACGTGACGCTCAATTGACTCCTTGTTAATATTTCTCTCCCAAATAAAAGCTCATGTTCCAAATGACCTCTAGTCTGTCAGAGTCATTTGTAGAGTAAATATTATTTAATTTTAAATGATTATCCAACAAACTGTTCATTTTTTCTTCATTGTATTTCACTATTGTGTTATTCCTCCTCCTCCCTTCTCTCCCCCCCCCATTGCTTGCAGGAAAATTGTGTTGTGTGCTTGATTTGTGAATTTGTAATTTAACTATTTAACAGATATTTTAATATTACTTGGGTGTTTTAATTTTCCTTATATCATGTGAGATGCTGAGAGCTGCAGGACATAAATGCAATAAATAAGCATTTAAATCAGTGATTCTCAACCTTTCTAATGCCGTGACCCCATAATACAGTTCCTCATGTTGTGGTGACCCCCAAGTGGGTGTGGCCACCAATAAGAGGGGTTAGGACAGCTAGGGAAAAGGGAAAAAAATGGCAGACAGCATAGTTTGGCGACCCCTGTGAAATGGTCATTCGACCCCAAATGGGGTCCCGACCCACAGGTTGAGAACCACTGATTTAAATGAATGTTACGGTGACGAATAGTGACATTCTGGGGGACAGGTTGGAGACAATTGTTCTGCACAGTTTTGATGGTTATCTTTATTATGATGGGTGGGGTAGTGAAAAAAAAAGCCTTCAGTAGTTTAAACATTTCAGTAATCTTATTTTTTGGTACAAAAAAGGCTGATTTTTTTTCTTCTGATGGCTGCAGCAACAGTCCCAAGGTTTTTCCTTGATGCAGCTTTGGATTCCCGTATTCAGGTTGCAGAGTTTGATACTGTGGAGTGTCGCGTTCATATCAATGTTGTGAAAAAGTCTTTAGATTCATTGCATATTATATTTATGCAAAAATAAGAACTATTTTGGCACTTATTTGTTATGTAGCCATTCAAGGATTACAATTTATTTAATCAGATGTCTGGAAGAAATAGTCTGGGATCTACAAAAACCTAGGCAACAGTAACCTTGGTTTTTTTTTTAAGATTCTTGTTGCAAAAGATTAACATGATCAAACCTTTTACATATTGACTTTTATCAGATAAAATAAATTATGAACCATAATTAGAGAGCCAGTTTCATCTAGTGCATGGCTGGCTCAGGAATTCTGGGAGTTGAAGTCCACGAGTCATAAAAGAGCCAAGGTTGCCTACCCCTGCTCTAGTTCCAGGTACTACCACTATCCAGACTTTTTTTGTCTTTCTTATCAACACTTATTAAGTCTGGAGTCTTACATGGTAGGGGCTTGTCTGTTTGAATTCTAAAGTCCCAGAGCACTTTAGCTTTTTGATAATCTTACTATTACTTTGTATATTTTGTGGTCCTACCAGTTCCTGCTTCCAGGCAAATAGTATTTCTTGCAGATATTCCAGTGCACTTTGGTTATGCCCTTGTTAGTATTCAGTTTTTGCAATCTTCTTGCAGCAGTGCACTGTGTCTTCAGCTTCTTTGAGGCTTCTTTGCAGAGACTGTCCTTTGCTGCTTTCTCAATTTTGAATTTATGTGCATTTGTTCCTAAGGCTTAGTCTTACGCAGCCAGAATTAGCCCCTGTGTCTTATTATTATTGAAAATCTTTAGTTAAAACAAGTGCTGCCTAAGTGGAAGAAAAGATCTAGTGACCTGTTAAAGTGCAGGCAGTAAGGAGAAAAAAAAGAGGAAGTGCAGCAGCAGAACTGCCAGGACAACACTAGGTAAGAGAGGAGTCTTGGCATCTCCTGTTCTCTGGGATGTCAGTGTTTTATATATAATAAAACTTTTAATAACTTTTAACATTAAAAGTTTTAAAAATTAGCAACCTAGCTTTCGTTGGCTCCTGCCAACTTCATCAGGGCGTACATAAATCAATGGGAGTAAACATTTATATGTAAGTTAACACCTATGCTCGACTCTTGGATCGTGTAATAGGTCCAGGTCGGCCAATCATAGCATTCGTCGTTCTGAGGTTTTCGCGGGTGTTTGTATATACACATACATACATACATACATACATACATATATAAGGCAGGGGTATCAAACTGCCAGCCCGCGGGCCGGTTGCATCATACAGAGACTGGGTCCACCCCAACTCTGGCAATGCAAAAAACGTTGCAATACATCGCGACATGTCACGTGATGTGGCAAGTTTGACACCTATGATATAAGGTGTTAGCAGACTGAGAAAGCCTAGGTTCACGTCTACTCTCAGCCACAAAAGCTCATTGAATGACTGGGAGCCAATTGTTTCTTCCACTCTGCATACCTCACTGGGTTGCTGTTGTTCTAGAGACAAAATGTATAAACTGCTTTGAACTTCAGGAATGTGGCAATTTCTTTGCCTACTCAAGGTTGTATTCAGGAGATTGAGTCCTTCTCAGGTAGTCATAAAAATGTAGGGTTGTATTTTGAGGCTGTGAGTGGCATAGTGGTTAGAAGGCAGTATTGCAGGCAAACACTGCCCAAAGCCTGGAGTTTGATCCTGACCTGCTCAAAGTTGACTCAGCCTTCCATCCTTCTGAGGTTGGTAAAATGAGGACCCAGATTGTTGCGGGCAACATGCTGACTCCGTAAACTGCTTAGAGAGGGCTGTAAAGCACTGAAGCAGTATACAGTATAAGTCTAAGTGCTATTGCTATTCCTGTGAGTACATCTGGAACCTGATTTGGTCACTTAAAAAGTGGTTATGGACAGTTACAATGCACCTTTTTGCCATAACATAAAAAGGTACAGTTATTGCACACTGTTCTCAGGATGTTTTATTTTTATCGTTTTTCTTCTGGAGAGATGGGCACACTTCCAGATAGAACATGGGGCATTGCTTTCTAATAGTATTTCTGGAGTATATTCTGCATTCATTTTGGATATGAACGTTATGCTACAGATTACCATTTTATTACGAAACTCAGGAGAAAAATTAAAAGCAAGGAGACATGGCGAACCTGAAAGGACCTAGATCATTTTGGCAGCCATAGCTATAACTTCAAAAAACAAAATATAGGATCGTATTGCAATGTTGTTGGCTTTCTTAAATCCTGCTGTAGCACTTACTGAAAAGTATAAAAGAGAAATTCCAAACCTCTCTGTCAATACTTATAAAATTCTTTTTCTGACTCAGAATCACCAGGC
This sequence comes from Crotalus tigris, assembly GCF_016545835.1. Classification (NCBI taxonomy): domain Eukaryota; kingdom Metazoa; phylum Chordata; class Lepidosauria; order Squamata; family Viperidae; genus Crotalus; species Crotalus tigris. Next base: position 1,124,533 of record NW_024096511.1, read on the forward strand.
TCTGCATTTTACACAATAAACCAATATTTTCTTAAAGTGTTGTTGTTTTGGTTTAGTTCTAAAAATAATTCTCTGACTTCAGATGCTAGTTTCTGACTCAGAGATTGATGCCTGTCACATAAACCTTTATTTTAACAGATGTATCATTTCCCTCTTAGAGTAGACCACTTGCCTCCAAAGATGCATTTATTTTATGAATTTATTTATTTTATATTCTCAAAATTTTCAAAATGGTTTTATAATTACATGAAAAGAAGATTGGCAGATATCAATGAAGTCCTGGAAGGAACTGAATTTTATTCTTATTTCCTTAATAATTCAAGGGAATAGAAAATAATTACGTACTAACTTACAAAAAAGGATCCTAATTCATAATAAGTCTTACATCGTGCAATGAATTTTAATAAATAGTTTATACATCATTATGCAAAACTTGCTTTAGAGAGTTTTGTGGCAGTTCAGCAAATTGGAGGACTTACAGGGTTTGTAAGTCCTAAATGTTTCTGAAATGGAATGAAAAATGAAAAATATCATTTCACATACACAAAGTTGAACTCTTCCGCTGACTATAGTCCTCATCTTTGCCCATTGAAGAAGATCATAAATTGTAGTCTTGTCTTATGGTGGGATATTCAGAAGCATTCTGATAACTGTTTTGGCCCATCCTGGATATTTTTGATTGTTGCAAATTACAGGAGGCTAGTGGAAAATACTTTGGATTTCCAACTCTACAGTACAATCAGAAAAGTCAAGGATTGGAGACATTTGGTGGAAAAAAAATAAGGAGAGACCAAAGTACAAGTTCCTGCTGGAAGAAAGCAAGGAAATCTTATTAGGAGGTAAAAGGAATTCTAACACCTTTAAGTGAAAATCATATGCTGATGCTTATTTGGGGAACACATCTACCATCAGTCGTGGTGTGTTGGTTATTTTGTTCAAGAAATAAGTGGCTATGTTCATTTCTGGTTTGCAGAAAAGGCTGCGACTACATACACAGCTTTTGTTGCACTAACCCAGAAATCCTACAGGTATCATTCTCCTTTTCTAGCTTTCAAGAGTTAGAGGTTAAGAAAGATGCTCTTGAAAGATATAACAATAGAAACAAGAGTTACTAGTTATTTGCTACTTCTTAGCAAGAGTGATAAGGGACACTTGCACATGCACCTATGACTTCCTTTCTCTGACTGGGGATCTGGCGTTTATACTACCTCTGAAGAAACTGCATTAAAGTTGTTCATTTATCATTCACTTTTTCAATCCGTTTCTCTTAACCATGAAGCAGGTTTTGCTACAGTTTTACGTTCTTTTCAAAGTATAGTATGTTTCGTAGTATTGTATTGATAGACATAACATGGTTGAACTGCAGAAATCCAGACAACCCCTAGATCAGTGATGGCGAACCTTTTAGAGACCGAGTGCCCATCCTTCAACCCCAGACCCACTTATGTATTGCCGGGTGCTGGGTGGGCATGGATGCCAGGTGGGTGTGGCCTGCTGGGTGGGCGTGGCTACAGTGGTCATGGCAGATGGGTGGGCGTGGCCAGGGTGGGCACAGCCAGCTCGATGTTGCTCCTGGGGAGGGACGCCTGTGGGGGCCGGGCAGGGTTGGGGGAGATCCAGGGGTCTCTGGTGGGTGGGGCAGTGGGCAGGAAGCTGGTTCTGCAGAGTGAGGTGAGGCAGGGCGGGGGTGCCATGTTGCAGGACAAGGCGAGGAAGGGGCCAGGGCGGCTGCTGCCTGACACCATCAGCCCCCACACACAAAGGCCAGCAAGTGCATGGGTGCTGGGATGTATCCGGCCATGTGGGACCTCAGCAAGTTAGCGGGCAGCTGGTTGAAGAGGATAGTTGCCATCTTCGGGGCATGGCACGCGTGCCCACAGAGAGGGCTCCGAGTGCCGCCTCTGGCACGCGTGCCATAGGTTCGCCACCACTGCCCTAGATGGTGGCAAAAAGATAGAATTGTTGATTTTTGCTTGCAGCCATCTATGGCCATCTGGATTTTGGCAGCTAAGAACTAGTAGGCCAAATTATTATAATGCAACAAAATCATTTCCACCCATTATGCAGCTTTGTTATTCCCTGCAATAAAGAATGGGTTATGTTCATTTTGTGCCATACTTGCTTTTATACAGATAGAAAGGCTGTGTGTCCAAAGATATAGGGTGAAAGAAGTCAAAATTTCTTTCTAAATTCCAGGGATTCTTTGCTAAGAGTTCCTTGCTTACCTCAGGAAATGTTGTTCCACCCCCTCCTTTTTCTGTTGTTAAAGCAGATGGTGGCTTCTAAAACACATTGGTTTCATATTAATAGCTGACTAAATTGTTTCCATGCCCAACTGTTGTACATCCTACAGCATCTGCCATTTATAGTCATAAAATGCTGTGCCAGCCTTCAAGTTGTTACCAGTTACTGAAATGAATGTTTGGAAATACAAATGGATGTATACTTTCCCCGAAAGACAGTTTGTGCTCTTTCCCTTCCCCTCCCGGAACAGCTACCACAGTTCCTGCCTTGGATTTGCTAAAGTTTCTTCCAGTGTTGTTTTGTTTCTTTTCCAGACAACTGTTTGCCTGGGGTCTGTTCCTAAACTGATAAAAATGATCTGTTCTTATGCTTGGAGTCATCATGCTTCATTACTACCATAATAAACTGTGATCACTGAGTCACTGGCAGAAAGACTGTCTTTGTTTAAAGGAGGCAATTCCCCAAGGCTGTAGTGATCACCAGCCTACTACGTTGCGATATACTGGTTTTGAAGATACTGGACTATTAAAAACAACACAATGATCACATGCCTGCATACTTAAACTTTCAGGCCAAAAAAGAATTAAATGGTCTGTTAAATTAGCTGATAAAATCTCTGCAGTATTTCATCCAAACCATCTTGCAAGATATTCAACTTAAAATTGATTAATGCTGATCCAACCGCTCCAGTTATCCTGAGCCACTATCGGCAGACATTGACTATTTAAAATCAGAACTAAGGCAGAGCATCTCTGCATTAAGTTCAACTCACCAACAACATAGCCGCTGGTTTGATAGGGAATGTAGGACAAGCATGTTCTATGGTTAGGAATTTGGCAAGGAGAGCAAAAGATAGTTGTGCCCCATGGTTAATAATGGAACTATTTAAGAAGAAAAGAGAGTATAACCTTCTCCTAAAACATAATAAGGCATTATACCAAATGACTACTTGGCAATCCCTCCTGCTGCCATAAATTGTAAGACACAACATTCTTCTGGAAACTGATAAATGCCAATTTGGGCAAAGATAAGAATATCTTAAGAGGATAGAGTGTCCAAAAAGGAATGGGGGAACCATTATACTAGATTATACTAGATCTTTGTTTAATTGGCATCAGAAAAGGGCATGATAAAAATAAAAGTTTCAGATTTTTCTCTACAATAGGACTAATTGGCTTCCTCTCTCTTTCTTTTCTCCAAACATATCCTGTCATGATTGTTTACTTCTTTTTTAGAAGGAAATTACTGAAATTAACCCTTGGTTTGCTTTGCAGGGAAACTGACTGATATATTGTATTAAAAGGCAGATAGATATTTGTGATGGCTGGTTAAATTAAAGTATAATTAAAGTTCCATTAACTCAAGTTATTAAGTGATATTCATACTTAGGGGAATAATATGCCATGTGAACTAGCTTGTGCATGCTAATTTTACTGCATGTTTACTGAATTTCTAAATTGTTGGAACCTGATTATACTTATTATTATGTTTGTGTTGGTGAAATGTGATGGAAACAACATTACTTCTACCTGCACGACAATAGCAATTGTATACAGTATAATACTCAATATTTGGGCTTGTTGTATTATAATAAGGTAAATGGATTTTTCAGGCTATATCTGTACATGAGTTACATGGTTTACAAAGCCATAGTGATATGCTATACTGATGTAGAATATTATTTATAATATGAATTGGTGCTCTAGTTGTTGTTAATTGCAAAGTCATGTCCGACCCATCGCGAGCCCATGGACAACGTTCTTCCAGGTCTTCCTGTCTTCTACCATCTTCTGGAGTCCATTTAATCTCACGCCTACTGCTTCAGTGATTCCATCCAGCCACCTCTAGTAGCAAACTGCAAAGATTAAAAAACATACTCAAACTCAGTAAGAATTTCTGTGCCGTTTAGAGTTCCAGTAAGCTGTTCTGTGTCACTGGCATGGTTCCTCTGTATGAAAAATGGAAGAATCCTACATTTGTATCATAGGATAGATATGGCTGGCTCAGGAATTCTGGGAGTTGAAGTCCACGAATCATAAAAAAGCCAAGGTTGCCTACCCCTGACCTAGATTATCTCTCTTTAAATATTTAGAAACCTCCATTTAGAGAAAACTTTCAGGAAGCCAGACAACAAAACTAAAAAAAAAAAAAAAATCAGAACAGTGCAGAAGAACGATATTAAAAAATAGTTGAAACCAGACAGCACTGTATAAGGTATGAGTCCTAAATCAGTTATAGGCCAAATTGAACAAGCAAGGCTTTGGAGCTCACTTAAAAATCTAGGGAAGATTGGACATCAATAAGAACAAAATTCCAGAAGCAAGGAGGCACCATTAAAAAGTTCCAATTCCTTTTCTTTGCCAATGTTTTAGCAGATCCACAAGTAGAATCTCCACTGAACTCAGAATGTAGATATATTGTTATGATAAGACATTGAGTAATCTGAAATAGGTAGAGGGGGGGCAGTTTTTGAAACTACCATTTGCACCAAAAGCAGATTTTTGAAAAACTTGATTTTGATAGAGAGAGATGAATATCTCTTGAAAGCGGCCTCTATCCCCCCTTAGGTTTTTAAAGGTTTTCACTAAACCAGTGAATGTTTTAAAAAGTTTTTACATAGGATAGCAAAAAACTCTTACTGGTATTCCTTCCTTAGTGACCGCACTTGGGACTGGCAACACAGTCGCTAAATGGAAAAAAAATCACATGATTCTAAGTTACGATTTTACTTCTGCCTTCCATATTGCACAGTATTAACTCAGCTTGTTGCAAGCAAAAATGCGTTCCAGTTGTGAAGTACGTGGACAGTGATATAATAAGGATGCTGCATCAGTCATAAATGCACACAAATGGTTGCAGAGCAAATGAATTGTGATCCCATGACTGTGGGATGCTGCGATAGTCGTAAGTATAAGGATGGACCACAAAATTATGTTTTAGCGTCATCATACAGTTGCTTCATGAGGCAGTTGGTAAGGAAAAACTACCTGTAAGTGTAAATTGACTATTGAATAGAACTTCTCCCTGTCTGGTAAAAAAAGGATACAACTTTGAGAAGGCTTGGGTTTAAAGGAACCCTATGGCTTGTTTGTATTCTGTGGAGTAGAATTTCTACATACCTGTTTTACTGTATTTCCAGAGGTTTACCAGCCACAAGTGCAATGGTATTCTTAGGGTTAAAAGTAATCATGCCAGTTGATGGTTTCCACATCTTTTAAGACAGGGGTATCAAACTCAATTTCATTGAGGGCCGCATCAGCATTGTGGTTGCCCTCGGGGGGGGGCAGGTGGGTGTGGCCAGGGTGGGTGCAGCATACTGGGTGGGCATGGACAGAGTGGGTGAGGCCTACTGGGTGGGCTTGGTCAGCTCTTCATCATTTGCATCAAGGGTGCCTGTGGGGGCCTGGGCAGGAGTGGGACAGATCTGAGGGTCTCTGGCAGAAGGGGGTGGGACCGGGGCAAGCGCCAAGGCACGATCCATTTCTTCATTCCTCACAAAGGATGCACCCAAGGGGTGGGGCCGACGTGGCATGCACCCAAGGGGTGGGACCGACGCAGCAGGGGCTGGTTCCTTGCTATTTCGAGATGGTCTTGTGGAGCTAAGACTGAATGCGTTTCAGCATAGATGGCCACCACAAAATTGTACATTGGCTTCTGGCCAGCCTGGGCCAGGGCCAAGGCAGTGGGGGCCATTCCCTCACTGTTTCCAGAATGGTTTCGCGGGCCACATGAAACCACTTCGCGGGCCGCATCCAGCTCCCAGGCCTTGTGTTTGACATGTCTGTTTTAAGAGTTATGGACATACTGGCTGAAGAATTCAGGGAGTTGAAGTCCACACATCTTAAAATTGATGAGGTTGAGAAACACCACTTTAAATTGCAGTCCTGCCAATGTCAAGAATGTTTAGCCATTCAGCGAGACTGATTTTGGAACTAATACATACTTGGTAGACTTGCGTACACAGTCCCACTGATTTCAATTGAATTATGCCTTACTTTGCTAAACATCCGTTGAATCTGTGTTGTAGCCAAAGATTAAAGTGATTGTCAAATAAATATTAGTAGATCTGTGACCGTTTCTCTTGTATGCCAATTTTTGCCCTTGTATATTTTATTTCATGAAGGCATTTTTATCCTGCTCTTCTACTTTCCAGAATAATAAAGCAGCTCTTGTCCTTAGGTTTGCAGATAGAAAAGTGATGATACAGGGAAAATAAGGAATGGGGAGGGAAAAGGAAAACAAGATAGTACAGGGATAAAAATTTTAATATTTTATGGTTTTTATGGGTGGCCAGTTGTAGTAGAAAGGGGTTGCCTGCTGGGAGGTCCAGATGACATCACTTTCACAGCTTGTAATCTTGTTGCTTTTCAAATGTCATAGGATATTTGACCCCACTTATTTCTGAGGGAGCTGGTGGCAGTGGTAGCATAACGCAATGTTCTAAAGTTTGAGGCTGATGAGGTGGGAACTAGCATGTTCCCAAGTCAGAGAAAGCTATTATGTAAACATTTCAAACCACCAAGGGCCACCAAGTAATCCATCATTTATTGTGTTTGAGTTGTAGTCTTGTTTGCAGTATTTTAATTCAGTCCTCTCGTGTCTGGGAATCTTTTTTGGTCAGGCTGAGGCACTAAAAATTAAATGTCTGTGGTTTCGTGCCATCCCATTTGCGTAACCTCAGTGTGTGATATTTGCGCCATCATCTGCCTCTTTCTGATCATTAAGGTTGAGCCTCTGGCCTTTCATGACGAGTAGAGGCATAGGCCACCAATTCCCACTTAATCACTTGTTACATTTCTGGCTTTCTTCATAGAAGTACACAGTAAATACCCCTGAAGACCTTGGAAGTGGAATCCCTTAACCACATTGGATAGAGCACTGGTAATCCTTGCAAAATGTCTTGGCCCATATTAGAATTACCATGGCAAAAAACATCTATGGGCCTGATGTGATGTCATAGGAATCTTGCTCATGTTAATGTTACTCAACCAAGATTCCAGTGTAGTGAGAGAATGATAGTTCTATTAAGGAATTGTGCTGTGAAAACAGAAATGAGTTTCTTACGAAAGACACCCATGACTTCTTAGGAAGCTAATTTGGACTCATGCGTTGGTCAGTCAGCTGAAAAAAAACACCTGGGTGCATACAGGAAGCACATAAATCATGCAAGCTTATGCATTAAAAGACTGAGGAATGCTGGCTTACACAACAGAGACTAATAAAACATTTGAACATTCTTGAAATAGATGTTGCTTGTATCATAATTCCTGTAAAAGGAGAATAGTAACTGGATCGAGAAAACCTATTTTCACATTATATATTTGGGAGAGATACACAGAAAGCCATCCTACGTATAAATTTACGGCCCACGTCTCACCAGTGATGGGAAAATAAGTGTACATCATATTCATACTGGTTTTTGTTTTGTCAATGTAATATTTACTAATCATTTCATCTGAAACCCTGACTAATTCTGGGGAAAACCAAAATATTAGTCAGCTTATCTACTTGTTGAATCCAGCCCTTGATTTGGATTTGAGCAGATAAGAAATTACAAGAAATCACAGAAAGAATGTTATGGATACATTTAAATTGGTTGCTCCTGGAGTAAGTCAAATAGCTCAGGAGGGAGCTAATTTGGGAGAACTGGAATATGCTTTCGGTATTCCTGCTGAATTACTAAAGCACCTTCTGTTCTGTCTTCGTGGTACAAGCAAGAACACTCCTCCTAGAGTACATCTCTTCACTCCTCAGTAGGGCAAGGAGAGGTCAACCCCTTGATCTATTCAGAGCCCCTGTTCTGGAGCATAATGCAAAAACACGCGGGGGGGGGGTATAGGAAACCAGACTGCTCTACCTCTCTATATATGAAATTAGGACAGTAATGGCGAACCTTTTAGAGACCGAGTGCCCCAAAACTGCCCCCCCCGCTCCGCCTCCTGCCCTGCCTGCTCCGCCCCCGCCCTGCCCCGCCCACCCAGCCACACACCGCCTCCATGGCCCGCCAATCGTCCAGGCAGCCCTGCAGTGCCATGGCAGCCATGCCCTCTCCCACACCCCATGGCATAATCTGCACGCTACGGGGCGTGAGGCCAGAGTCTTGTCCCTGCTGCCCAGCTATGTCCTTGGCTGCGCTGCTCTGTGCAGGCTGCGTCCAGGGGTGACTCTCTTCCAGGGGGGCTGCTGGTGAAGAGGGGGCTGCGGGGAGAGGTGGGGCTGGGGCAACGGCACGAGTGCCCACAGAGAGAACTACGAGTGCTGCCTTTGGCACACGTGCCACAGGTTCACCACCACTGAATTAGGATTTCATGCAGGGAAAACAAATCTTTTGCAAAGCAGTCTTAGAGGGGGATCCAAGCAAGGACACTTGTTGATAACAGCAGATATCAGTTCATTTAAAAATACCAACTTTGTATTTATTCTGATATTTGAAGTAAACCTTTTTTTTTTAAAAAGGCATAAAGGTAAAAATAAGTTTCCTAGGATTCTTGTCTTCCATGTACTCTTTGGGCAGAGAACCAGGTGAAAGAGACTAAATTATTGCTGTTACAACCTGCAACTGCCAGTAAAAAAATGAAAGCAAACCTGTTTATCGTGTTTGTTTAATCTAATTTTGCAGAGAACAGCCTTCATGCAAAGTGTGAACAATCTAATTCAAATGAGTCACATCCGCTTTCAGCTGTGGATTTATAAGTACAATTTAATCTAACTTAATTACTAGTTGGATATTATTAGTCTTGCAACATATACCTGAATGTTTTTCTTCAAATAATTTTACACAAATGTGTTTCCTGCATAGAATATACATTTTACATCTTTATACTGAGGTGTGTACAGAACGTGAATTGTGAATTGAAGCCCCAGGCTAAATCTAACTTCTTGAGTGATAGCTGCTGTGCTGTTTCCCTGATTGCTGATATATGCACCAGTTGAAGTTAAATGTAGCGTTGATGGTAAAATGATTTAGCAATAGGCTTTAAAAAGAAAAGAAAAATCTCTGTTGGGGATGGGGCCTTGACATGTCTTCCTCCATTCATTTGTTAAAGGGGCCCTGCAATAAAGTTGAACAAGTAAGGGCAGGCTACTTCTCATCTGTTCTGTAATTCAGTAGCATTTCTTTGCAGGGCGGTAGGGAAGTAGATAAATTGATTTAATAATTAAAAAAAAGATTTTTGGCGGGGTGAACAATTGCAAAGAAATCGGATGAGGGTCCAGTTTTAAAACAAAAATCTATGAAAGGATCAATACACCTGCCATTTATTGCTCAGAATTTTGTTTGGGCAAACTAATCTTAACCCTCTTTGATAGCAAAGGTGAGTTAAAGAAAAAGGAGGAGAAAAGGAAAAGAGGAGACTGTAATTAATATTTGCCTCTTTTCTCTCACTTTTTTCTGTCAAGATTGTGGAAGCCCATGTTTAATCATGCCAATGGCATGACCCCTTGTTTTGTTTGATTCTAGGAAATGTCATATTCCAGTGATGGTGAACCTTTTAGAGACCGAGTGCCCTAAACCCGCCTCCCACCCCTGCTCTGCATGCCTCCCTGCCTGCTCTGCCCCCGCCCACCCCCTGCCCCACCCACCCACAAGGCCACGCACCATGTCCATGGCCCACCACAGCAGATCGCCCAGGGAGCCCTGCAGCACCATGGCAGCCATGCTCTCTGCCCACACCTCTCAGCATCATCTGCACACTATGGGGTGTGAGGGCAGAGGCTTGTCCCTGTTGCCCAGCTATGTACTTGGCTGTGCTGCTCTGTGCAGGCCGTGCCCGGGGGCAACTCTCCTCCAGGGGGGCTTCTAGTGAGGAGGGGGGGATGGGGGAGGGGGGCTGGGGCAACGGTGTGCGTGCCCACAGATAGGGCTCCGAGTGCCGCCTCTGGCACGCGTGCCATAGGTTTGCCACCACTGTCATATTCTATCATACTTGCAGATAATAAAGAAGTTCAATTCGTACTCCCTCCTCTTTTTTTGTAGTTAGTTTGAGATGTTGGAGGACTGGGGTCTGTAGTTTATGAGTGCTGGCATAAAATCTAGGAATGAAGTCCAAGAATTGGGCAAATCAAAAACAAAAATAGATCCCTTTGATTTCTGAGGGTAAACCCCAGTTATATAATGTTAGGAATGCTTAGCCTGAAGGCTGCACTAAGTTTGTGTTAGTGTACATCCTTACTGATAGAAATCAGTCAGATGCGTCTGAGAAGCTCACCAACAAGCCTGTAGATGCTGGCCACTTCATGAATTTAATTTCAGAAAGTCTTTCACTTCAGGGGAATGGCCTAACCTTTATTTTAGTTGCCTCTTTCTTGTTCTTTGTCAAGCTCTGTAATAGTAATTTTGATCTATATCCATCATTAGGGATTATTAATTAACATATGGATATTTTTGACAGTTTTATTCTCATCCCTTTTCTGTATTTTTTTTAAACAATACAATAAACTGGCTTGACATTTTCAGTTTTTGCTTTTGTTTCCATTTTCTCAATTTCCATTTTTCCACAATCCCTTTTTGGTTTTATGATAATAAATAATTCACTTTTCGGATCATCCTAAACGTTCCATTTACTTCCCATTTACCTTTACCTTCCTAGCTTTCTGTGTCCCGCTATTTCCTATTGTCTTGCACTTGATTAAACAAAAGTTTAATTTCCTCTTGACATTTTTCTTCTCCAATGACAAATAGGCTGGTTTCCTTTCAAATGCTCTTTAAGCTACTACTTCAGTTCTAGAAAAAAGTGGATCTGGTTTTTTTTCCTTTAAGAAATACTTTCCTGTATCTAATTGTTCTGTTTTGTGTTTATAATTCATATCTAAAATAAATATAGGCGGTGGCAGTCCTAATCAAGCCTTGTATTAAGAGACCAATCTATTTGGGATCAGAACATTATAACAATATCTGAAAGAAATCTGATTCAACGCATCACATCCAAGATCTTGTCACTCAGTTGCAATAATGCTTGGAACCTCCATGTAAGGAAAGACGTTTTTAATAAATCCTGGAGGTTTGTGAATTGGAAAATGTTTGGCTTTAGAACTGTGCAATTCTTGGATTTCCTGGCAGAGTTCAGCATATCCAGCTCCAACTTCAAGATACATGTGACTGAGGTCGTCCACCTTTTCCTATTGGATCTTGCCTGTAGTTTCATAAGAGTTTAAGGATTGCTGTTAAGAACTGTACTGATCTTAAAAGTAATCTATATGACCATTGTGAAAAGTATTTAAGATATATAGTCCTCCCAATGTATAAGTGTTGTTTGGAATATCCTATGACCAGATGCTTTCAGTCTACTTCCTGCATGATGTATATAATGGATGGTTATAAAACTGACAACTCAGTAGCATGAAATCTGAAACATGTTGGGCTCTGCAAGGTTCATCTCTTCAAATAGTAGGATATCTTATTTCAACTTGCATCTTTCCAGATGTTCTGAATTTTTTACCAGTCTCACCCAACCCTAGTGGCTTTTTCTTCTCTTATTAAACTCCCTGGTTACTTAGATCACAGGAGAGACAGTTTGAAAATAGCCCAGCTGCCAGAAACCTGGCTATCTGATAGTCTTTTCCTGGGTAGCTCTAAAGTTATGGAATGCATCTGCAGGGGAAAGCAGATGACAAAACTTGCATAGCAATGTCATGCAACTTCCTCCACTGCTTATACATTCTCATGTGATGTTGCAATGCCAGCATGAAAAGGCAGGGTTTGTGACATGATGTAACAGTGCACACACTACCCCACAGGGTAGTTGTTGGAGAAGAATAGGGAACATTGTGTATATTGCTTTGTGCCAAATAAAGGTGAGGGGGGGGGGAATCAAATGCTGTAAATAAATTAGTGGTTAGGAACATCTCTGTCCCTAAGCTGTGCCTTTGGCCTTCTCTTCCAGGATCACTAAGCCTTTAATCATTGCTTTAATTATATTTGAATGATACTAATCTTAAGTTGTTATTTTAATTGAATTGATTTTACAGTTGTTTTACACTGTAACTTTAAAAAATGCTTATAAGCTGCCTTGAGCATCTACAGCAGCGTTTCTCAACGTTTGTGTGACGGCGACCCCGTCACACAAACGTGCCGCGCATGCGCGGCGCACATGCGTGGCGCACATGCGTGGCGGGCATGCACGGCGGCGGCCCCTGAGGGGGGAAAATGGCGGATCGCATTGTTTGGCGACCCCCGTAAAATGGTCGATCGACCCCAAATGGGGTCGCGACCCATAGGTTGAGAACCGCTGATCTACAGGAACAGAAAGGCATGTATGTCAATAAATAAAATATAATTATCTAAAAAAAATAAGCATAACTCATGGCAAAGGACGGAAAAACTTAGTTCAAAACTTAAGAGGACACAGGTTTAGTAAGGCCAAGAAGCTGCTCTGGTTGGAGGCACTTGCAATAGGGTGACTTGCGAAAATGCCAAGCTCAAGAAGATCAAAGCAAGAGAGCAGAGAGGGTGACATGCAAAAGAAAACACACAAAGCAGAAAATAGGCAAGGAGAAGGGTACAAATGGAGAGAAGCAAAAAGAAGTCAAACCCAGGTTTACATTAAAGGCACACACACACACGCATACACACACACACACACACACACACACACACACACACACACCAGGTATATTGAGATATTCTTGCAGATGTTTTGTTACCAAATTAAGTAGCATGATGGACCCCATATATTGGATTATAAACCCCATCCCGGCCTAGGCCATTGAAAGACAAAGAAAATGAATTTCTTACAGGAATGCCAAACCCACAGTTCCACTGAAAAAGGTGAAGTATTCTTAACCTGCCCATATGTTGAGTGTTAAGTAATCAGGGAATATTCCTCTTGCAATTCTTATACCATCCCACCCACATCCCAAAGCTCACTTTTTTCTATAACTAGGAGAATTTATCATTCTCTGTACTAGCTTGGTTCTGTAAGAGCACCTTTTCTTTCTTTTTTCCCAAAATGTGTAGAAATACTTTTAGCCTATGTTTCCTCAAATATTTAAAGATAGCTGGGTAAATCACAAGCACAAAAATTATGCTGAGGTTCCTTCTTCAGTGTTATCTTATGTGATCTCTCTTTTCTGTTTCCAGCTTCTGAGGTTTCGGTGCCCGCTAAGTGGAAAGTTTTAAACTTTTTTCATTTATTACAATTCCCTAGTTGTTCTACTTGTTGTTCTGAAATGTTACCTTTTTTTAGAAATGTCTCATTATTTAGAAATGCCTTGTTATCATTGTCATATATGCAACTGAAATAAAGATAAAAAGGAAAATTGGAGATGGGGATCAAAAAGAATGCAAATCCTTTTCTTCTAGAGGTGAAAGCGATGCCACTAGTTTTCCAAATTTGATCGCGTTTCTTAGCTAGGAAACCTTTCTGGCTTCCATTATCAACCCATAGAAAGGGATCCCCCCCCCATTTCATTGAAAATGCATTTACAAGACTGAAGCAATATTTTAATTTTTAAAATATTTGTCCAAGAAGCTGCTTGAAAGAGTGATTGAAGTACATATTAGAAATTTTAAAAGGTGCATATTATAGGGATAAAGATTATACTGGTTAAATGCATTTGTTGCAGGATATACACATTCTGTCAACTTCATGGCAGGGCCTAAACCAGTGGTAGGCAACCTTGGCTCTTTTATGACTCGTGGACTTCAACTCCCAGAATTCCTGAGCCAGCCATGCTGGCTCAGGAATTCTGGGAGTTGAAGTCCACGAGTCATAAAAGAGCCAAGGTTGCCTACCCCTGGCCTAAACCAACCGATATATCTTGTAAGCAACAAAAACATTAAAAAATTCCCTCTTGTATACCTTGAGTGGACGGTGCTTCTCAGCACATTGCTACTGTGCTTTTAGTTTTCTGTGCTGACATGCCTTGCCTGTCCTCCCTGCTCTTCTGCCATCTGGCTTTCAGCTTTCACCCAGTCAGCAGTAGCTAGTTCCTGAAAGCATTTGTTTTCTGCAACTGGAGAAGAGAAACTGAAAGGAAATAGAGTTAGATTTGAAGTGGATTGAGAAGAGGATGCCAATCCATGAGGTTGGGATGAGCCAGAAATTAGTAACAGAGGTGAGTCATTAGGGGAATCTGTTCTAGTGAAAGTTTTGTTCGTCTTTGGTAAAAGTTGAACCTTTTCCAGTGAGCGGGGAAAAAAAGAGAGAACTGGGAAAGCACAAAATGGATTCGTTTATTTTTTCCCCCCAGTTCATTCATATCCTGCTTTCTCCCCAAAGGAGTTATAAATGCATGACAGTATTGTGTATTTCCCCCACCCCCAATAAAACGTTGATGAAACAACCATGAGATTTCAGAAGTAATTAGTAATAGTAGTAAAGTTGGAAGGGACCTTGGAGGTCATCTAGTCCAACCCCCTGCTCGGGCAGGAAACCCTACACCATTTCGGACAAATGGCTGTCCAGTCTCTTCTTAAAAACTTCCAGTGTTGGAGCATTTACTGCTTCTGGAGGCAAGCTGTTCCACTGATTAATTGTTCTCACTGTCAGGAAGTTTCTCCTTAGTTCTAGGTTGCTTCTCTCCTTGATTAGTTTCCACCCGTTGCTTCTTGTCCTGCCTTCAGGTGCTTTGGAAAATAGCTTAATTCCCTCTTCTTTATGGCAGCCCCTGAGATATTGGAATACTGCTATCATGTCCCCCCTTGTCCTTCTCTTCGTTAAACTAGACATACCCAATTCTAGCAACCGTTCCTTATATGTTTTAGCCTCCAGTCCCCTAATCATCTTTGTTGCTCTTCTCTGTACTCTTTCTAGAGTCTCAACATCTTTTTTACATCGTGGTGACCAAAACTGGATGCAGTATTCCAAGTGTGGCCTTACCAAGGCATTGAAGAGTGGTATTAATACTTCACGTGATCTTGATTCTATCCCTCTGTTAATGCAGCCTAGCACTGTGTTGGCCTTTTTGGCAGCTGCAGCACACTGCTGGCTCATATTTAAGTGATTGTCTACTAGGACTCCGAGGTCCCTCTCACAGTTACTACTATTGAGCATGGTGCCACCTATGCTGTACTTGTGCATTTGGTTTTTCTTGCCTAAATGTAGAACCTTGCTTTTTTCACCATTGAATTTCATTTTGTTAGTTAGTGCCCAGTGTTCAAGTCTGTCCAGATCCTTCTGTATCTGAAGCCTGTCTTCTGGAGTGTTGGCTATTCCTGCCAGCTTGGTGTCGTCTGCAAATTTGATGAGTTCCCCATCTATCCCTTCATCCAAATCGTTGATGAAGATGTTGAAGAGTACTGGGCCCAGAACAGAGCCCTGGGGCACCCCACTACACACTTCCCTCCATATAGATGCAGTTCCATTGAGGACCACTCGCTGAGTACGGCCGGTCAGCCAGCTACGGATCCATCTGGTGGTGGTTCTGTCTACCCCACATTTTTCTATCTTGTCAAGTAGTAGGTTGTGATCTACTTTATCAAATGCCTTACTGAAGTCCAAGTAAATTATGTCCACAGCATTCCTCTGATCCACTAATTTTGTCACTTGGTCAAAGAATGCAATAAGATTTGTCTGGCATGATCTATTTTTGACAAACCCATGTTGGCTTTTAGTAATGACTTTGTTTGCCTCTAGGTGTTCGTTGATTCGTTGTTTGATTATCTTTTCCAGGATCTTCCCAGGTATTGAGGTCAGGCTGATAGGTCTGTAATTTCCTGGATCCATTTTTTTTCCTTTTTTGAGGATGGGAACTACATCAGCTCTTTTCCAGTCCTCTGGTAGTTCCCCTGTGTTCCAGGATCTTTGAAAAATATAGTTCAGTGGCTCCGATATCACATCTGCCAGTTCCTTGAGAACTCTGGGGTGTAATCCGTCTGGTCCTGGCGATTTGAACTCATCTAGGCTGGACAGGTGCTCACTAACGATTTTCTTGCCTATCTTAACTTGTGTTTCTGTTTTGTTTTTTGTGGCACTATTTTTGATAGGTTGGTCTGTTTTTTCCCTTTGTGTAAAGACAGATGCAAAAAATGAGTTAAATAGTTCTGCTTTCTCCCTGTTGCTTGTCACCTTCTTGCCACTTCCACCCACTAATGGACCAATCATTTCCTTCACTTTTTTCTTGTTTTTTACATGTTGAAAGAAGCTTTTTTTGTTATTTTTGACTTTGGTCGCAAGCCTTAGTTCATTTTGAGCCTTGGCTTTCTTCACTTCATCTTTGCAGGCTCGGGCTATTTGCTGATATTCTGACTTAGTTATGTTCCCCTCTTTCCACTTTCTATACTTGTCCTTTTTATCTTTCAATTTGTCAGAGAGTTCTTTATGCAGCCATGCTGGTTTCTTTTGAGAGCTGTTATTTTTCCTCTTTGTTGGTATTGTGCTAGACTGTGCTTTTATTATCTCATTTTTCAAAATTTCCCAAGCTTCTTGAGTTGTTTTCCCCTTGAGGATTCTCATCCATGGAATCCTTCCCAAGCCCTCTCTAAGTTTATTGAAATTAGCTCTCTTGAAGTCCAAGACTCTAGTTTGACTGTGTTCTATTGGTTGTGCTTCTATAATGTTGAATTCTAATATTGCATGATCACTTCCTCCCAGGGTTCCTATGGCTCCAACACCGTCTATCATTTCATCTCTGTTAGTGAGAATTAGATCCAAAATGGCTAATCCCCTAGTTCCATTCTCTACTTTTTGGGAGACAAAGTTGTCTGCTAGGTTTGCCAGGAACCTGTTTGATCTTCCACTTGGTGCGGAGTTTGTCTCCCAGTTGATGTCAGGGTAGTTAAAGTCCCCCATTACTATTGTGATGTGCTTCCTACATACCTTAGTTAGCTGACTAGCAAAAAGTTCATCTATTTCCTCTGTTTGGTTGGGTGGTCTGTAGTATACACCTATGGCAATGTCATTCCCCCCCCCTTTTATATTGACCCAAATGCATTCAAGACAGTTTTTATCATTGTTGTACTCTATTTCTGTGAAGATGTAGTTATTTCTTATATAGAGAGCAACTCCACCTCCTCTTTTATTTGGTCTGTTTCTTTTAAATAATTTAAATCCCTCTAGCTGTGTGTTCCATGTGTGAGTTTCATCCCACCATGTTTCCGTAATGGCAACAATATCGTATCTGCCCTCATTAACCTGAATTTCTAGTTCACCCTGTTTGCTGTTCATACTTTGTGCATTGGTGTATAAACATTTGAGTCCTTTGTGGGTGGCCCTGTGTTTCCTTTCTACATAACCTGTGTGGTGCCTGAGTTCCCCTATTGTCTTACCACCTATTTGGTTAGTGCACTTTATATGGCACTCGCTATTAGAGGCTTCATTTTGATTGGTAGCAAGGTTGGTATTCTTGTCCACACACACATCTGTGCTACATGCACTGATAGCCCTATAGTTTTTAAATTGCCGGGGACAGGGTTGTTCCGTATCAATTAACTCCCTGTCCCCGCTGTTTAGTTTAAATTTCCCTCCAGAAAATCTGTGAATTTATAGCCGAGTAACTCAGTCCCTTTTTTTGATGGATGCAAACCATCTCTTTTGTACATCTTTTGATTGGACCAGCTACTGACATCGTGACTAATATATCCAAAGCCTTCCCCTTTACACCATTCCTTTAGCCACATATTGAATTGTGCTATGCGCTGGCCTTTTCCGTTTTGCTCCTTATACACTGGTAATATACAAACTAAGTACATCTTAGTTTGGGAAGCAGTTGTATTTAAAAAGAAATAACAGAGAATCTGTCCATGTCTTAAAAACCACAATGGAAAGAACAAACGAAAAATTCTGTAAGCAGGGGACTACCCCAGTGGAACTGTCAAAGTTCATGTTGTATCATCAGGAATGATACATATCAACACAAATCAGCTGAGAAAATGCCTGAATTCATTTGTTTGGATAGAGTGTATGCATTGTATGGATTCTGTATACTTAGGGAATTGATATCAATTATTCCAGAAGCATTGATAAAATTCTTCGTTGAGGCCTTTAGTAAAGATAATTATAAATATTAAGCTAAGAACAGTGACAGATCTTTGCTTTTTACAATCCAGGATTGGCAGTCGGAATTGTTGTCTGCTACAATTGAGGGATTTTATTGATTTCTTTACATAGATTTAGAGAACACCCAAGCCAGTACAATATAATACAGTAGAAATATAAATGATGTACATCCCAAAAGAGAAAAAATGTACAAAACAGCACATGTCAGTCATATTTTAATTAATTAACATATTAGTTGGAGAACCAAAAGAAGTGAATAAGACTTTTTTTTTCTGGTGCCTTCAGGTTAGGTGTTTTTTTTTTTTTTAACTCCTGGTAATTGTTTGGACATGTCCCTGCAGCTTCCTCAGTTTGCTCTTGCCTGCTTCCTGGGGCTCAGAGAGAATGACTGGCCCAAGATATCCAATAGGCTAAGAATTCATAATTTTCTGGTTTCTATCCTGCTGCCTTAAGTACTATACCAAACTGGCTCAGATATTAATAAGGCACTGCAGTTATATTTATTTATACTCTCTTTCTCTCAACCTTAATTTTGGGAAGAGAACAATTGTAAATCTGCTTGGCATGCCTACTTAGTAATGCAAGCTTTCTCTGGAGCGATAAAGATCTATTTTACGTGCTAGAGATCCATAATACAATGATTTTTAAACTTATGTAGTAGTTGCAGGGATATGAAAGTGGTAGCTGAATTTAGTCAGTTTTACAGAAAAGTAACATATGGGTAGACTGCCTTGGTCTTTCAAATGTTTGGCGTTAACATCTGCAGGGAGAATGGGGGGGTCAAAATAACAGGCATGTTGCAATTTCAGGATTCACGTCTTGCTCCTTTTCAGTGCATGTCGCAATGTTGTATAAATGTTCAAAAGGCACAGACATTCATGTGGCTTTCCTCATTTTGACAAAAGTTGTAAGAGTCTGCTGCCCCTTTGGTTTTAGCTACATTAAATGATATCTGAAATGGTCTGACATTCCAAACATTTGGAGGAGACCAAGTTTATTCTTTGAATTTTTCAGTGCTGTAAATTGGACAGTGCAGTCACAAAAGCAATGCTAAATACAGATCTAAAACATCTCATTTATAAAAAATACCTTTTAAGCCAACTAAATTTGGTCATGGACTGGGTAATTCACCTTCAGAGAAACAAGTGTTTATAACTAGCTGTGCCTAGCATAGTAGCTGCGTGTCAGAGAATTGAGGCCTTTGAACTATGGTGCTGGAGAAGGCTCCAGCGAGTCCCCTGGACTGCAAGGCGATGAAACCGGTGAGTCCTAGAGGAGATCAACCCTGACTGCTCTTTAGAAGGCCAGATCCTGAAGTTGAAACTCAAGTACTTTGGCCACCTAATGAGAAGGAAGGACTCACTGGAGAAGAGCCTAATGCTGGAAATATTGAGAGCAATAGAAGAAGGGGACGACAGAGAATGAGGTGGCTGGATGGAGTCACTGAAGCAGTAGGAGTGAGCTTAAATGGACTCCAGAAGATGGTAGAGGACAGGAAGACCTGGAGGAATGTTGTCCATGGGGTCGCGATGGGTCGGACACGACTTTGCAATTAACAACAACAAGCATAGTAGCCATTTTGTGAGTGTGCCTACTTTAGGCTGTTAAAATTCCATAGCCCTCTGCCCACCTTCTGATTTCTTATCAATGCACTTAATTATAAATCTCCCTGTAGCTCTTTCTTCTCTTCCCACTGAAAGAACCCAAGTTGGTCTCCCTTTGCCTGAATAGTATTCGTTTAAGCTAATTGATGGGTGAGGCTGGAATTCATAGCTCCCCAATCACAGGCTAACTCAGCTCTAGAAACACAGTTTTCACTTTAAAAAAAAAAAGCCTAACTTATTGGCTTGCATAGACAAGCTTCCGGAAATGGAATGCACATTTTCCCACATACTTACAGAAATATCCTGTGGCTTAGGCAGAATAGCCAGTAAAACCTGTGAAGGTCTATTATTTAATTTTGTTAATAATTGTTCTCTTTTAACCTTGTGAATTAAGAGTGCCCAGCAGATAAAATGCAACATTTAATTTTATATATATTTCTTTTTTATTGAGTTTAAATAATAGCAAGAAAAAGAGCAGAACAGAAAGATAATAGTGATGGTAAAACATACTTTCTCAAAGAGGAAAAAAAACATATGAAAATGCTTTAATAAAAACATGAAAGAAATGCAACAAACAAATAACCATAATATCTCATAAAATGAACAATTACAGTACTATATAAACTGCATGTAAATGCAGATATTATTCAAGTATGCATATATTTCTAATACATTGATATAACTGTCTTTTTTTAACCTATTGATTTCTGTATAAATTAATTCCATTTTTCATTATATTTGTCTATACTGGGGTCTTCAAACTTGGCCTTTTATGACTTATGGACTTCAACTCCCAGAATTCCTCAGCCAGGCATGCTGGCTAAGGAATTCTGGGAGTTGAAGTCCACAAGTAATAAAAGGGCCAAGTTTGAAGACCCTGGTCTATACAAAGTCTATGTCTAAAGGCAGTCTACTCATAAGAGGCAAGTACAATCAGGTCTTCAATCCATTGGATAAATGGAGCCATATGTTTTTCTTTCCTATGCTGTAATATCAATCTTTTAATGAGAATAATGACATGGAGAACCCATTTGCAATCTATATGCTACTAAATCTTTCTGTGGGACTGAAATTTGGCAAAGTTGTGGCTGCTTCAGTGCCACCACACTTTCCAACTACACTTCCCAGAAACCAATAGGTTGCATGGCATGAGGGGCATATACTCGCCCTCTTTCCAACCTCCCTCTGGCCCCTGTGCCCAATCAACTGACAGCAGGGCGTAATGAGTGAATGGCCATTGGCTGCTTTGAAATGAGCACCAAATCTGCAATATCTTACTGCAGTGGCCACTGAAGGAAGAATGAGGGAGCAATTCAAATCCCTCCTGGCAAGGTAGGACTGGCTGGCAGTTGCTCCCTGGAGTATGGGAGTCCTTGGGAACATGTCAGAATGGGGAGCAGGGATGCGGATTTCTTCGTGGTCCATGGCGCTTTGTTTCCCCTCCCCACAACAAAATGGCAGGCAGTTTCATGGGTCAGCTGAAGGGGGGGAGGAGGCTTCACTGGAGCTATCCTGAGTGCCATGAATGGAGGGGCAATGGCACAAGCCTATATTATATTTGGAAAGAGGAAGGGTGAAAGGGTGATTCAAATGCCTGCTAATAAGGTAGGTCTAGCTGGAGGGGCACAAGCAGTCAAAAGGTGAGCCCTCTTCCTTCCTTTAAGTACATGGAATAAAATAAATATGGACAGTAGTATGTAAGAGCAGCTGGCTTGTCTCATCATCCAGTGATGGCCAATGAGACCAATATAGAATCCAAATAAAACACAAGTAGAAACTTACTTGATTGCATTATTATTAAAAAAATGTCCTATAAAAGCCAAACATGTTTGGGCAGCTTAAACAATAATACAGTTAGATCAGTAGAGTAACTTTTATGGTTTCATATTGGATGGAACCTTTAGTGAGTGTTGTTAAAAACTCAGTTCTTTGATTATTGGATGACTTGCATGACAAATTTCAGTGAAAGTATCTTTAGCATATCAGCTTCATTTTGATTAACTTTGATTGTAGCTTGAGATGTAGCCTCTTTGTCTTTATGAAAATGCATAATTATCACTATAATTTTATCATATATTGTATTATATTAAGACAAACAATGGACTTAGCAATTCCTTGGTTTAAAGTTTATAAATGATATTGCTTAATAAATTATTTTAAGAGAGATTTGTGTGCCTTTGAAATAATCTCTTATTTTGCGCTTCAAGAACGTGAATGCTCCCTGATAATATATTCTATCTCTGTCCTGTGAACATCAATGCCTAATTTATAATATAACTTAAATCATATTTATGCTGAACTTTACTATTCCCTGAATAATTTGAATTTGAATGTATTCCACAAATATCTTCAAAGATACAGAATGTGCTGCTTTTGTTTCATTATACTTTGGAGCAAAATGGGTTTCAGTATTCGCTCTAATCCACATTGAAAATGTTGACTGTTATGCTGACTTGACATCTCTAAGCAGGTTTTACACAAATGTTGTTGAAATATGTTGTTACATCCAAATTCATAACTGCATTAAGATTTATAATAGCATTTTTAAATATAAGGAAAATATTTCAGCATTCATTTCGCTTTTTATTTCTAAAAAGAAAGAAGTCTGTTGTTGTGCGTATAGCATGATTTTGAAAAGTTTAAGGAATACTGGCTTGTAGAAATATGTATTCATCATGAGACGTGGTCCTTAATCCATAATGGAAACCACGTTTAACAGAATTGGATAAAATTTATAGGTATAGTAGATTATTTCCTTGGGAGCACTTATTTAGAAAGAAGTCTTGTAGAAAATGGAAAAATCATGGCTTGGTTATTGCTAAATCAGCTCTATGGAATTTTCTTTACAGCAGGTATAATTTCATTAGAAACAACTGCAGTGCTAGGCTGAATTCGCTCCCCTAAAGGGTAGCTAATGAGGTCCATGAAACAATTTTTGAATTGTCCATAATCTTGATTTTTTAAAAAAGCTCATTTGGTGGCACTGGAGCATTCCAAATCATCAAGGAGAGAACTCATGTGAAGCCCTTTGCAACTGTTTGTTAAAAAAGACTTTATAAGTATTGATTTGTGCTCCTTTGAAGACTTTCCTTAGTACCAACAAGATTCTCACAAAAACCCAGTTTCTTCGTACCATTGATCTCATCCTAAGTCTTTACTTGAGGGGAATCTTCCCTATACTCAAAGGTGCAGGCAGTTCCTCTTAGTCAACCATCTATGTATGTTACAATATGACCCAGAATTGACCATTGTAAATAAATGTAGACACGTTGCAGTGGAAAGGGTTTGAAAATACTTGGTTTTATATCCGCGTGGAAACATTGTATGAAGATTATTTAGCTATGCAACTTTAGAGCCAAATGAGGCGAAGTGCCAGGAATCTTATGGGGCCATCAAAGGAAAGCTATAAATGCTACATATTTCCAATTGCAGTGAAAGACCACTCCAGACATTGAATTCACAAGCATGAAATGTTGCATTTCGGTGGTCCTTCTCTGTCCGTGTGCTTCAACATAAGCTGCATTTGAGGGCTGCTTACTTGATATTTCAGTCTTTGCCTCTTTATTCTAAATGGGAATTGCTCACCTACTGTGGATCCCCCTGAAGCACAATCTTGCTGAAGAAAAATAGTGAAAAAGGTTATCTTTGTGTAGTAAATGTTATCTTTGTGTAGTAAAAAAAAAGTCTACATTTGATTCTGGTTTGTAGTCGTAGTTGTTTTTCAAATAATATTTTCAAGATATAGTCCAGTGATGGCGAACCTTTTAGAGACCGAGTGCCCAAAAACTGGCCCCGCCTGCCCCCGCTCCGCCCCCAGCCTGGCCCTGCCCGCCTGCAGGGCCACTAACTGCCTCCACGGCCCACTGCAGATTGCCCAGGTGGCCCAGCAGCGCCATGGTGGCCAAGACCTCTGCCTGCGCCCCGCAGCATCATCTGTGTGCAACAGGGAACAGGGCGGAGTCTTGTCCCTGCTGCCTAGTTGCCATGTCCTTGACTGTGCTGCTCCGCGCTGGCTGTGCTCGAGGGTGACTCTACTCCGGGGGCTGCTGGTGAGGGGGCCATGGGGGGGAGGTGGGTCTGGGACGACGGCATGAGTGCCCATTGAGAGGGCTCTGAGTGCCACCTCTGGCACTTGTGCCATAGGTTTGCCACTACTGATATAGTCTTTTCAGGGTATCTGCTAACTGAAATAATTACTGAGAGAAATTAACAGGTTAGCATCAGATCTCTTTTGAGTGCTGTACTTGATTAGCATATATTTTGATCTTCCTTGCAGATATTGCCGTGGTGGAAATGAGCGATGCTTTCCGTCAGCCCTCCCTCTTCTATCACCTGGGAGTCCGAGAGAGCTTCAGTATGGCCAACAACATTATTCTCTACTGCGATACAAACACAGATTCTCTGCAATCACTGAAGGTACAGATGCCTTTCTAAAACTAAGGCGGAGCTTGGGTAGAAAAAAGACAGACTGGAGAAAGATACAGAGAAATGTATCATTATGTTGTGTGGAACTGTTGGTACCTACGCAGTTCTCGTTTTCAGTTGCTGCCGTGATATCCTAGAAGCTTGGAAACAGCTGAGAGTTCTTGTGTGCTGTGCAGACACAGCCTATCTGAAAAGTCCCACGTTGGAACAAGAGTGATGTAGGTGATGTAGGAAATGAGGTTAGAAGTAGAACTATCTCAGAAGTTGAAGCCCTCCACATGCATAAGCCTGTTGTTCTTGGAATTTCTATGGTTCTGTTTCTATTTCTTTCTATGAGTTCGAAGAAAGTTCTTCTTCAGTCTCAACCAGGTGTGGATTATAAAAATAATGACTTTATTAAGCAAAGGGAGGAAGTATATTTAAAATAGACTTTTTTCTTTAAAAAAAAATCCCTTGACTTTTTCTACTAATTTTTGTTTTCTAAGAAGCTAAATTTTTAACTATGGTTAGTCTTCTAAGTGGCTTATTGCTAAATCATTTTAATATGAAAAATTCAAGAGGTAAATATGAAGTATATTTCACAGCACATGTATCTGGAGTCTAGAATTAACCCACTTCCTGGGTCATGTACATTGAGCTTGCATAACCACAGTAAATAAAAAAAATAAAAATCTAAATTAATCAAGCCTCACAAATTGTGCCAGTGTTTTATAGCTGCTCTACAAATATTAGTTGTGGAAAGATAGTGACTGATTACTTGTTGCTCCTTGGAATCTAATATTGTGCAAAGGTGCATATCAAAACAGTTTAGTAATTAGACACATAAAGAAGAACAAATCCATGAAATTTTGGGGGGGATACACCTAACAGAAAGAACCTAGAGTATTATAGTTACACTAAGATAGCTTTCGTTTACAATATCTATGACAATATCTAGATGCCTATTTAGCATATGCTGATTTAGGAAATTCTAAGAAAAACATAGTTCTTTTTCAGGTAGATCAGGTCATCATTACATGATCTGATAGTTAAAGAGATTTTTATACTATTACATTTTCGATACCTTCTGAGAATGTGTTTAGCAACTAACATTATTGTCTTGCACCTCTCAACCCCTGCTTGCATATGCATATTCATGTCTCTGGAGCTCAGACAGACCCAGAAATGCACAACACAATTCATCGGTTGATTGTATTATATTACTCTTACTTTTTCAGTAGTTTTATTGTATTCTAGTCCTGGCATATTCTTAATGTTATTCTAATATTACTTAGCTGTGTATTTAAATTGTTTATATATTGCCTATCTTGCCATGTGTTCCTAAGAGTTTGCAACACTAAAATGCATGTCACGTACATTTAAACTGCAATCAGATTGATCAGATAAGAAGACTGAAACAGCCCAGAATGTGTAAACCTATGGCCTTGTGGAAGTATACCATCTTGAGACATCAAATGTGAAGATTCATGCTTTCAGCTTGTTTATCAGTTGTAATAAGGTTGACACAAGCTTTATCTCGAGAGGGAGGGTATTTCATAGAGTAAGAACCACAACAAAAAATACTTTCTTGTTGCTTAATACCAGCTGAATGTACAAAAGATATGAGAAAAGAGGATGATCTGTACTAATGGTTGCATCAGTTGGATTGACCTACATGACAGATAGCATATGGTAAAACAGTTATTTGTGTCTTGGCCTTTAGAAGTTCTGACTATACAAGGCAGTCAAAAAACGTATCACTTATTCTCTTTCTTGACCAGGAAAAAAATGGAATTGGGATCCCATGTTTTTAGCAGGATAACATATCAACTTTAAGTTGTAGATACATTTTATTTATGAAACCCAGCTTCAGGTATCACTCTTTCAAAGATATGTTTGTTCCCTTCAGTGTCCAAATGCAATTTAAGTGTATTTCAGACTGGTTAATACTTGTCAAAAAGTTATCGTCTCTATCAGGAAATTGAGACATTCTGTAGAATGTATGCCTCATTCATTAAAAAGCCTTTGGATAAGCAATTGCATTTTATTGCTGCACCTGAAACTAAATCTCTCCCTGACAAAATTCTCCTTTCTGTATAATAGTAGCAACAAATATAAATCTATTAAAATGTTGTAATCTGTAGCCCAGATCTGTTGAGTGCCAGGAAAATCAAGAGATCCAGATAGTTCAAATGGGTATAAAGATTAATTGTAAGCTTGAGCTCTCTACAAGAATCTGAACTACTAACGGCCAAGGGAAATTAGCAGGAGATAAGAATAGAAGGAATTCAGGTTGGGCTGGACTTAGATCTCTTGTGGGTATGAAGGGACTCATGACGGATGGCACGTTTGACCCCTTCCTCCGGTTCAGCCTGATCATGTCCTACATGATATTCCTATGTATATGTAGGATTTGAGCCAGATAGGATGGTGATATTAACTTTTTCTTTTCATGTACAAACATGTGCTTTTATTTACTTCTTAGATTCCTCAGAGGTATTTTAGGTGGGACGCATGTAGTTGGAATTTTACTTATATGCTTCATACTGAAGATTTCAAGAAGAAATGTTTCATATTCAGAAACATTGTGATACATATGAGACTATGTCATCATGTTTCTGTCAGTTCTAGCCAATTGTGATGCTGTTATAAATAATAGCTGATGAATATGAGGTCTCCAGTAACAAATAGTACTATTTTTAGCAAAGGCACAAAAGAGCATTATTCCACTGAACAGTTAGGATGAGAGCATTCAATCCAGGTAGGATAAGGATTTAGGTCCCCTTTTCCATTTTGATTGGTTCTTCTTTTTTCCTGATGTTATAAATGATTAGAATGTGCAAAATTAACGGGTCTGGATTAGACAAAGATGTTGGTGTGCCAGTGCTGGCATGCTATTAGCTCAGCTTTATATCAGTATAAATATTCAGAATAGACATGAAAGCATATCAATTAATTAATAACATTATAAATAGTTGTGATGTAACTATTATTTGGTAATTTTTTTTCACCATTTAGTTATTGGTTTTTTGCCCTTCTTCATTTTTAATTGATACACTTAAACTTAACTCATGAAGCTTTTCTTATTCGCTTATGCCCATTCCAAGAAAAGCTTCATCTGTTTAACTTCCAGGGCCAAAACCTTTTGACTTAATAACATGAGAAATTTTAGTCATACTTAAAGCCCTTTCATTCAGCAACTAATATAATGCTAATATAATGTAGCACCTATCAGCAATTTGTTTTTATGCCAAGCAACAGATTTTTGTGAAGAAAATCTAAAATTCCCAGAGCAAACAAAAGTAAGTGTATTTTTTGTTAAGTATACAGTAAGTAGATGCATACATTGTTCATGGGTAGTTCTCTTATCTGTTTTTTCCCCCCTTCACAGGAAATTATTTGCCAGAAGAATAATGTAAGTATGTTTTTAAAAACAAAAGTGAAATTTCAGCATTTGCTGTATATATTTCTGAAATGTGCAAAATTCCTTATTGGTTGATAACTTGTCTGAAGATGTAATTGTAATTGTAATTCTTCTATTAAATCATATAACTATAAAGTCATTCAGTTCAATTCCCAGCAGAACTTTTTTGGAACCTTAATAGATTTAATACTTGGTATTGTATTAATCAGTTTACTTGATCTTTGTCTGCCTTTAAGATTTGCTGTTTTCTTCAAATGAACAATCTTTCTTGTATTATGCTCTTCATTCTCTCTTTACTCATTTTATTCTTACAACTTCCCACTGAGTTTCTTCCAACCTAGTTTTCCTTTTCTGCATCTGCATTTGAAAGCTGTATTTAGACAGGTGCATTTCCTGTCTCAATAAATGTCAGTGGTTGAGAGACTGTGCATATCACATAGACTTCACCAGCACTCATAACTCATGAAGGCTTTTGTACACAAAAGAAAAACTGCATTGGTGAAGCCAGAAGCATGTATGTAGCCATGTAAAAGGTTTCAGAAATCTGTAAACAGGTTGACATAGCAAAAAGAAGTAGCAAGCTCTCCATGATATGGATGGAGGAAACTGTACCATTTAAACAAGTGGCTTTTGCTACATCTGAAGAAAACATATTCCATTATTCTGCATTTTGTAAAAAAGTATTCCTGTCTATTTTGTCAAACTTTGATTCTTCTGCATCAACAGTATGCTTCCTTCTGTCTTGAATCTTCCACTGATCAAAAATCATTGATTGACCTGAGGGAGCTATACTTTAAAAATGTGTTTGATTTTATTATGCTAAACTAGTAGAAGGTGAGGCGTGACCAAAAGCTATAATTAACGTGTGTGTGTGTGTGTGTGTGTGTGTGTGTGTGCGCGTGTGTATGTGAAAGAAGGTGCAGAAGCCTATCTGTAAATGGGATAGGGCTTGTAATATAGATATAATACTACGGAGGGAGCTATAGAAGAACTACAAGATTGCTTTGAATGCACGGATTGGGGCATGTTGAAAGAAGTGGCAATAGATAACCAACATATAAATGTGGAGGAGTATGCCACCACTGTGTCTGCAAATATTCAAAAGTGCATTGAGAATGTCAGTGTCCTTAAAAACATTGTTGTGAGGGCTAATGAAAAACCATGGATGACATATGAGGTTCGCAAGATTTTGAAAGTGTGGAATGTGGCTATTAAACCCGGCAATATGCAGGTACTCAAAACAATCAGAGCCAATTTGAAAAGTGCCATAAAAAGAGCAAACAAAACAAACCCATTGTCAGAAAGTTCAGACAATTTCAGACAGCTTTTTCAGGCATAGGTGGCAAGGCATCCAGGCTACTGCAGACTATAAGGTGGCTCCATTGTGTGGTAAGGGTGACACAGACTTTTTAAATGAGCTGAACATGTTTTTGGGAAGATTCAAGGTATGAAATAGCACCTCTTATAGGAAAACTCTGCCCCATCCTGATGAGCAAGTGCTTAGCTTTGATGTTACCTTTGTCTGGAAAATATTGCGGAAAGTTAACATTCGAAAAGCAGCAGGCGCAGATAATATCCCTAGGCCTGTTCTTAGGAAATGTGAGATGAGTTGGTTTGTGTTCTTACAGATATTTTCAGTCTTTCACTGCAGCAGGCAGTGGTCCCATCGTGTTTTAAGATGGCCATTATTTTGCCAGTGCCAAAAAAGTCTACAATTACAGGTCTCAATCATTATCATCCAGTTGCACTTACATCCATCATTATGAAATGTTTTGAGAGGCTGATGAAGGACATTATTGTATCCAGCCTCCCTTCAGCATTTGACTCGCTTCAGTTTGCTTACCGTCCAAATCGGTCTACAGAGGATGCTATTTCTTCTCTTCTCCATCTGAGCTTGGTGCACTTAATGGAAAGAAACACTACTGTGCAAATGCTGTTAGTCTACTTCAGTTCGGCATTTAGTACAATCATTCCTCAGCATCTAGTAGACAAACTGGGCCTTTTAGGCTTTTATACTCCTTTGTGCAACTGGATTCTTTATTTTCTTATTGATGGGCCCCAGTACGTGCGAGTTGGGACTAATATTTCTAACATTTTCTTGAGCACAGTTTCTCCTCAGGGCTGTGTCCTAAGTTGGCTGTTGTTCATCCTGTTGATCCATGAATGTTGTGCTAGGTTTGCCACCAACCATATTGTTAAATATGCGGATTATACAACAGTAACGGGCCTTATTCAAGATAACAATGAGGGTGCTTACTGCAAGAAAGTAGAGGGTTTGGTGAACTGGTATAACAAAAACAGCCTGGTTTTAAATGTAAGAAAACATAAAGAGATCATAGTTGATTTCAGAAAAGGCAGGCACAGCCACACAGAGAAGGACAAGGGGGGACATGATAGCAGTATTCCAATATCTCAGGGGCTGCCACAAAGAAGAGGGAATTAAGCTATTTCCCAAAGCACCTGAAGGCAGGAGAAGAAGCAACGGATGGAAACTAATCAAGGAGAGAAGCAACCTAGAACTAAGGAGAAAATTCCTGACAGTGAGAACAATTAATCAGTGGAACAGCCTGCCTCCAGAAGCAGTAAATGCTCCAACACTGGAAGTTTTTAAGAAGAGACTGGACAGCCATTTGTCCGAAATGGTGTAGGGTTTCCTGCCTGAGCAGGGGGTTGGACTAGATGACCTCCAAGGTCCCTTCCAACTTTACTACTATTACTATTACTACCTGGGGAGGTGGTTAGCAGCATCAAGTTTCTGGGTGTGCAGCTAAAGAATAGGCTAGCTTGGTCGCTCAACAGTAAAATACTAGTAAACAGGCACAGCAGCGCCTGCATTTTCTGTGTCGCATGAGAAAAGTACATCTTCCTTCCCCTGTCCTTACTACTTTCTATAGAGGGACAATTGAGAGCATCCTGTCATACTGCATTACTGTCTGGTTTGGAAGCATTACAGTTTCATACAGGAAGGCAATGCAGAGAGTGGTGAGGATGGCAGAAAAGATTACTGGTAGTTCCTTCTATCCAGACATAGCTTATAAGTGATGCTTTAGCAAGGTCCATAGATGTTGGGACACTACACATCCTCTTCATGACCTGTTTTCCTTGTTACCTTCTGGGAAGAGGCTTCGTGGTATCTGAAACAGAACATCCAGATTCAGTCACAGTTTTGTTCCATACAGCATCCACCTTGCGAACTTTTTCCACTATGTATTCAAAATGGACTGTGATTAATATTTATAATGTATATATAAGTATGGGTGTAGGTATATCTAAGTATGCAGTGCTTTTTTTTGTTAAAAAAAAAAAGGTGCCGGAACTCACACATGTCATACAACCCGCCTTGCCTACCCTACAAGGTTCCATCCAAAAAAGGTGCCGGAACTCCATTCTGGGTGTTCTATGACAAAAAAAAGCCCTGTATGTATGTATATAGCATGTGTATATGTATGTGTATGAGTAGATATATACTTTCCTTTGAGAGCAGGCAACAGAATTCATTTTTAATGTTGTGCCCACAGTGTGCTCTCAGTAAAAAATGGTCATTATCTTAACTTAACGTGATCTTAGCAGATCAGATCTGCCAGTATCTAGGCCACTATATTTTGTACTGAATGCAGTTTCTGGGTGATCCTCAGAGGCATGTAGACAAGAATTATGCAGCTCTCTGGAACTTGAAGGATTTGCTTTAAAGGAATAAGACTTCACTTTATTACTTTAGTAATTTGTTGCTTTTATTCTTCCTCAGTATGAGACAAACCAGAAACATTTATTGATTTCAAAGCCCAGAAAAGTTTATTATTACTGCCTCTAATACAAGAATCTAGTCAACTAATGGTCAAAGCTAAATTGGCACTAGATTAAGGGTCAACTGAATTCACTGGTGGCAACTTAGATCTTTTATGACAATGCAATGAGTCCAAATTATGACACTTTTAATGCTGCCTTCCAGCTCAGCCTCTTCTTTTCCTACACCCAGAGGACTAATGATGTTCTTCTGAGAGGAAGTCAGTCCGGAGACATGACAAATACGGCAAGATGTCAATATTTAACATCACTTCCATCTTTTAACAGAAAAGAAATAGGATATAGATAAGCCATATTATAAAGTGTAGGGTGAATTTGGGCTAATGTGTGATAAATTTGATCAGTTTAAAATCATATGGTGATAGATACTGAAAGTTACCATTTCTTCTCTTGCAAAGATCTGGCCGAACAAATTGATTTTCCAGACTACTAGAATTATTGTGTACTTTCTGTGTCTACATCACATTTACTGCAGTCTTTATTGCAGAAGAACAATGTTACCCTGCTGAGTTTTAAGATAGCTATAAAAACTTAGATTTTTGAAGCCCCACATTGGTTGGGCGTTTGGATGTTTATTGTTCTTCAGTCGCCATGGTTTTCTTTGTAGTTTGACTTTTATTTAGATGGTTGTTCTTTTATGATATTTTTTCCTATTTAAATTTTCTTGTTAAAGGAAAAGAATGTAAGCTACCCACAGTCTCTCTGGATAGGAACGGCACCTAAACTAACAACAAAAAGATTTAGCTCAAACATCTTTTGTTGCTAAGCACTCCTTACCAACACTTGACTGTATCCTTCACTATTTTATGAACTAGGGAGGATATGCAGCTGTGCCTCTAGCAGAAAAGATAAGAACCTGCACAAAACTATACTTTGAAGGCAATACAAAAGCTAAGCTGATCCTGCAGAGAATTCAAAAGTTCCTGGGGTGGCAGATTGAGGAGAATATTTGTTATTATTTGTGAGGAGAATCCCAAATGTAGTTTTTCAGGAGGCAACTGGACTTCATTGTTTTTCTTTGAAGATGTTTCACTTGTCATCCAAGAAGCTTCTTCAGCTCTGACCGGATGATGGGGAATGAGCTGAAGAAGCTTCTTGGATGAGAAGCGAAACGTCTTCAAAGAAAAACAAGGAAGTCCAGTTGCCTCCTGAAAAAGCACATTTGGGACAGCCGTGACCTGGATGACTGAGAATCTCCATAGCCATTTATGAGGAGAATATTTGTTATTGCAAGAACAAATAACACTTTTGATAACGTGAAGTGGGACCCCAAAATAATATTATCCCAATTCTCTCAGTACAAAAATTAATTGTGAAATCAGACTACGATTAAATATCATGCTACTCTAAGGTTTCATAACTGTGGCATAATAGTGCAATCAGGAGAACCACATTTATCCTACCCTATATTTGCTCAAATGAGAAAGTCACCCTGAATGCCTTTCTGCTCTTGTCTGATAAAAGAGCAGAAAGACACCCGTTCTCTTGTCTTCGATAGTTCAAATCTGATAGTAAGTAAAATACTGAATAAACTCTTGCCAGATAACTCAGGTCGCTTTAGGATTCAAGTGCATGGGCTGTGGAGGAATGCTGATTACATGGACAGAGTTTTAAAAAATGCAGAGTTCAAAGAAAGTTTTGTCTCATGAGGAATGATCATTGAACTTGACTTCCTTTCTATGAGCTTCAAACTATTTGGTGGTCTTAGCAGGAAGGATGCTTTATCTTAGGAGTCCTCATCTGGCTAGCATCACAGTTATCCAAATGCTGCATTCCCTTGTGTACCTCTTGGCAATTTGCAAAGAGAATTGTTTTGCAGAGCTGGATAGGATATTTTTGTCTCTTTTCTCTATTTGAAGACTACATCAGAAAATTGAACCAGGAAATGTGTTTGAAAATGATTATATTTTAGGCACGAGGACTGCAACTTTGGGAAGTGTCATTATAGAGGACTGTCTCAACTTTTTATCCTCTAGTAATAATAATGAAAATCTTAAATTTTCTCAGCCTGGCTAGAAGTATCAGCAATTAACTGAGTATTCTCTTTGATATGCTAGATATAAAATCTTGTTGCAAGTTTCCATCCATGGCATTCCTTTTAGACATTTCTGGTATGAAATGGTTCAAGTTTTAGGAAGGCAACCAACTTTTCATTCATTTTATTTCTGCATTTGAAAAATTGTGTATGTTATGTCATCACAATCCTAAAACATAGTTAATTAATTTACTCTTAATTACATTTCCATGCATGCTGTCTAAAGCAGCTAATAGTGATAAATTGCAAAATACAGTAAAATATTAGAATAGTATACGTTATTTGGCCAGAAGTGATTAGACACATATGGAATTTGTCTCAGGTGCAGAAGTTCTCAGTGTACATGCGAAACAGCGGGGTTATAATAATCATAATAATGGAACAATAAGAGAAGATGAGAAGGATAATAATAATAATAATACTACAGCCATACAACTTGAGTGAATATACTTAGACATAAGACCAGTACTATGAGGATTAGGTATTCAGCAGAGTGATGGCATGAGGGGAAAATTGTTTTGGCATGTAATGCTGTAGAGCGGCACCCTGAAGGGAAGTGTCCAGGATGAGAGAGATCTGCAGTTATTTTCTCAGTTCCCCTTCTTATCCACATAATATACAGATCTTCTATGGAAAGCAAATTAGTTGCAGTTCTTTTTTTCTGCAGTCCTAATTATCCACTGGAGTCTGTATCCGTCCTGTTTACGTACTGTAGTTGCTGTATCAAACCAGACAGATATGGATTTATACATGGATTTAATCATTTCTCTGTAGAACTGTATCAATAGCTCCTGGAGCAGTGTGAACTTCCTAAGTTGACGCAGGAAGAACGTTTTTTATTGTGCTGTTTTTGAGGATGATTCTAATATTAGGTGTCCATTTCAAATCTTGGGAGAGGATAGAACCCAAACACTTGAAGGATTCCACTACTGATACTGTGCTTTGAATTCCAAAAACAGAAATGCAAGTGAACAATTCTAGATGTTCTACACTGTTTTTTTTCTATTTATGTTGTTAGTTGACCAAAATTAAGGATTTGGGTGGCCTCAAAACTTAAATAAATAAATATGAAATGTGGTGAGTTCACGTGCCTAGGTTTCTGGTCCAACTGTAGTATCCTTTTGCTTTGCACATACTCAACTTATTTCGGAAAATCTGTCTGTTCCAACTGAGAAATATCTAATGGCTCATAGGAGAAATAGCAAGTAATTTGTACAAACAGAGAAGAAAAATAGGACTGCTGTTTGTTAATAGACTTAGAGAAATTTCACAAGTGACATTAATTCTGTGTGTGTGTGTGTGTGTGTGTGTGTGTGTGAGAGAGAGAGAGAGAGAGAGAGAGAGAGAGAGAATATAAATTGAAAATTATGTAGTAACTCAACCTATTCAGGGTCCTCCAAGTAGTATAAGGGAGGTCGGATCCTTCAACCATATCCTTTAATGTTATTTCTTGCTCAACGGTCTCCCACCTCCATCTTTTAATTTGATTTTGTTCTTGTGTATCCTCAAGAATGATTGGTTTTGCTATAAAGCTGTTCCTAGATCAGAGTCAGCTGGCTTGGGGCATTATGTCCGTCAGAGGATGTCAAGGGTCATTCTCTTGTCTGCTGCAACTTCTCTCCTGATCTTATGTGAGGCAATGCCAGCGAGAAGATATATATTTTTCAATTGGTGTAGATTTGAGAAGCAGTCACTAAACATACTGCTTCATTGATGGTGATATCTACTTTTCAATGATGAAATCTGTGCAGAAGAAAGAATGTGATGAGTATCAGGTTCACAAATAATGTGAACTTTAGGCCAGTGATGAAAGATCAGAAAATTTCCCTAAATCTTAATAATTATGCATGATATTATGCATTTTAAATTCCTAATTCTGTTGCAAAATATCAGTCTGGGTGTATATGCACGTGCACACATATGCCCGTGTGCACATTTCACCATTCTAGTGACAAAGGTCATTCCTAACTCTTAATAGGCTCTGAAGCTTGCTATTTATTACTACTGCTCAAAAAAATGCTGCAGGAAGGACTTTTCAACAGTGCTCTAACATAGTTATTATGTGTGTTTTCTGAGAGTGGCAAAATAAGATTTGTGCAAGAAGAATCGATTCATCATCATCCTGTTAGTGTTTCCTCTTGGGAATAATTAGAAAAGATCTAATGATTGCTACAAAAGCATATTGCCTAATGTAATAAGGGAGGATTAATAATTAACATGCCTTAGCTTCTCTGAGTTGACAGGATCTTTCTAACAAAAGAGAGCTGTTATTACTGCAAAAAGTAGAACTTTATATCAACATTGTGCTTGTTTATGTGGAGGCCAACTCTGTAGAGAAACCTGAATTTCTTTCTAGGGAATTCAGATTTTATCTATTTTAGGTTAGGCTATTATTTCACAGTTTTTTTGTTTTCCAGTACTTTAGTCCAGGGATCCCTAACCCACGGGCCGCACAAGCGAAACTTCATCTGCATATGGGATCTACGTTGTGCCCCCGACCTTCCCATCCATGGAAACCAGTCCCTGAGGCCAGAAAGTATGGGCACCACTGTTTTAGTCCTCCAGCTTCCAGAATTTCTAGCCAGCACATTGAGGAGGGCTGTGCTTGTTGAGAAAGTTGGGAATTGCAAAAAGAATGAGCACAGCTTGCGTATCTCTGTCTGTCTGTGTGCTCTCATCATGAGCATAACTATAGTAGTATTAGCATTATAGCTTAAGATCTCTAAAAATTTGATCTTTTCTCTTAATTATTAATATTTTAAATAAAACAAGTTACATTTTAGTTTGTAATAATTTTGATAGCATTAGTTTGGCAGGATGAGAGCCAATTTGGTCTAGTGGTTAAGGCATCTGGCTATTTATC
The DNA here is from genome assembly GCF_016545835.1 of Crotalus tigris. NCBI lineage: Eukaryota > Metazoa > Chordata > Lepidosauria > Squamata > Viperidae > Crotalus > Crotalus tigris. The sequence goes on from NW_024096511.1 coordinate 1,160,846, forward strand.
AGCAGATTATGAATTGTAGTTCCTGCTTAGGCATGAAAGCCAACTGGCTGACCAAGTTTACATTCATAGCCTAAAACCAAGTATTTTCCATCTCAGTCCATTGCTTTGTTGATTCTTCTACTTTAAAGGAGTAACTATGCCAACTGAGCTGCTTGATACTATATTTTTAAGCAGGCGATGCCTTACCCTGCTTTGTTTTTCAGCAAATATAAAATGTTTCTTTTAGAGAAATTGTTTTTTGTCTTTTTGTATCCTTTCTTATGCTTTCCAGACAGGGCAGTAATTTAAAGTTATTTAAAACTTTGAGTATATTCATGTCTAAATATTTAAAAGTTATGTGAAAGTTTTATGCTTAATCCTGATGTGAAAAATATAGTTAAGATGCTTGATGATATTTCAATAATTCAACCTTGATAAACTTTGAACTTCTCTCTATTCTTTACATTATAATTTAATGTATATATTATAATGCATTATAATCAGTGGTGGGATTCAACCAGTTCGTACAGGTTCAGCAGAACTGGTAGCTAATTTTTTGTTGCCCAGGCCCAGAATAGACTTCTGGAAGTGACATCCACACAGAGAACTGGTTGTTCACATATTTGAATCCCACCACTGATTATAATGCAAATTGCTGTTGTATAATACCAAGAATTTATTCTTATGGTATCTGTTTCCTATGCCATCATTTAAAATTATAGTTGTCTCCTTTCAGTTCTACAAAGAATATCTATCATGTTTACAAGAGTAAACAGTAAAATAGAGATCCATTACTATAATTCCTTACCCTTGCATAATCCAAATATTTGTTCACCTGCAGAGCTTCTTTATGTCCAAACTTGTCTGATGTGCAGGTTGTTCTTTCAGTAAAGATACTTTGAAGAATTCCCTCCTTAAATAGTAATGTTCTGCCAATTTTTTCCCAATCTGATAACTCTCCAGATATGTTTGATTATAGTTTCCCTTATTCGCAGTTACTATGAACATTCAGTTTAGGACAGATGGGAATTGTAGTCTATCACATCTGGACACCAGTGTGGGGAAGGCAGAGGTATCATTATTTCGGTAGAGGGAACATGGAAAAACTTTCCACTTTTAATTAACTGATCATTATTTTTTATGTTATATATGTTGCTGCTTTTGTTGTTTAGATGTATTTTGTTGGTATGAGTTGCTATATGTTCCCATAAGGAAAGAAATGTGGAGAGTTAATCATATAAGTATACAATGTCATCTATTAACAAGGAAACCTGCATGAATTAAAGAGATTTAATTGAAAATTATGTCAGGTGTTAGTCACATTCTACAAAGTATATTGACTTTAAGATTATCTTATGTATGTTATAATTTACATTGCTAAACACACCCTTTTCCTCCTTTTGTGCAGATGTGCACTGGCAATTATATATTTGTTCCATACATGATAACTCCCCATAACAAAGTCTATTGCTGTGACAGCAGTTTCATGAAGGGATTGACTGAATTGATGCAACCCAACTTTGAACTGTTGCTGGGACCAATATGCTTACCCTTAGTTGACCGCTTTATTCAGCTCTTGAAGATGGCACAGGGCAGCTCAAGGTATGGAGTGTCTTCAGCTATAACATTCAAATTTGCCATAAAAATAAAATCAGCATAGCACACAAGCCCTTCAAAACATCCTAAGACCCAGCAACCTCAGAAGAAAAAAAACAGGAGTCATCTACTACATACAGTGTAAGAACTGCAACAGCCACCATGTAGGACAAACAGGCAGTGGACTGGCAGAACGCATCCATGAGCACCAACTGGCTGTCAAAAGGCATGACGAAAATTCTTAATTTCACAACATACAGACAGATTTAACTACAGTTTCAGCTGAGAAAATGTGACAATCCAAGACCTAGACAATCCTACACCAGATCCAGGCCAAATCCAGAAATGCCATGGAATTTCTAGAAGCCTGGTGCTCTGACAGATCAGTCATCAGTAGACACATAGACATTAACAACATCTATAGACTATGCAAAAGAGACAATCAACTAGTCCAAAAAAGAAAAAGACTCAGCACCTCTCCACCATAGATTAACTCCAAGGTCACTTTCAGATCAACAAGTAAGCAATACCCCAATCAAGAAACTACCAAAGAGCCATTAGTAAGTGGCCCGGCCAAAGAATCTCTAAAACCGCCCCCGCCCACATAGACAGGCAAGACACCAGGATATAAACTGACAGCAAATGGCACTCCTTATTAGCACTGATGGTGGTATCTAGTTAGGGTAATGAAACGTCTGCAAGAAAACAAGCAAGCTCAGGGAACACCAAGGACCCCTCAAGAAAATCATATGGACCCAGTAAGTGTAACAGACATAGCATTTGAAAACAGCAGCCAATACAATATTCTGTTCATATGTATCAGAGTAATTTCATGTTAGGATGGCTAGTTGCTTAAACTTTGGCTTCCAGATTACTTCTGATTAAGGCTATTAGAGCACCAGGCTGGGATCTCCATCCATATCACCTTCTTCAGATTAGTAATGGTCCATTGTTCTGTCCATTTTTCCATCTGTCAAAAGCTTTCATGATTAATAAAAGTCCAAAGAGATGAAAAGTAGATCAGAAAGGAGAGAAACCACTTTGCCTTAAACCCTCCACCATTTGGAAATAAGATACAACTTCCCTTTTAAGCTTATGGGGAAGATGCTTTGCTTGGAAGTGATAGGCATATTTGGGGATGAGTTGAAGTAGAGCAAAGAAGCCTGGGGAAAAAAGATCCCCTTTTACATTCAGCTTGGAAATGAATTGCTTCTTCAGAATTATAATGGCAACCCAGGGAGGCCTCTTGCTGTTTAATAGTAAGGCATTTACAGGGGAAATTTGATAACACTCATACCTGACATTTATATATTAGAAACATTGAAAAGCCTTGGTGAGATAGGCAGTATAGAAATTTAATAATAAATAAAACATATCAAATTAATTAATTAATGTACCAACATCCTTATTTTACTGTATTACATACAATTAGGGGAAGGATGAAGCTGAGAAGCTTGCCTAAGGCCATCTAACATCCTGTGTGATGATGGTAAGAACTGGGAATGAACTGGGGATTTTTTTAAAAATAGAGATGGGCACGCTGAATAATCAGTTGGACCATTCAGTTGTCCCTCTTGAACCCTCAGTCGCTACAGATTTGTGAACATTTTTAAGGGATGTTCAGAGGACCAAATTGAGAGGAATCTCCAGTTTCTTACCATTCCTTTCTCCTCCTTCCCCAAAGAAATAATGCCTCAAGGAAGCGGAGTGCCAATACGTTTCACAAAGACCAAGTCAACTGCTTATCCAACTTTAGGCGAAGCATTTTTGCCACTGAAGATCTTTGCTTCCTAGTGAGAAATGACTTACGAGTAAAATATGTAGCCAGTGACAGGTCTGTCAGATAGCCAGTAATTTGAATTAAATTACAATGTTTATATCTTATGACTTGATTATTTGTTTTCTATTCTAGCCAATACTTCAGGGAATCAATACTTAACGATATCAGAAAAGCTCGTAACTTGTACACTGGGAAGGAATTAGCTGCAGAATTGGCCAGGATAAGACAGCGAGTGGATAACATTGAGCTTTTGTCTGCTGACATTGTGATAAACCTGCTGTTATCTTACAGGGATATTCAGGTAGGAATTGAATGTTTAATTTAAATGTATTACTTCTATTAACTCTGTTTCATTAACATATGAGAGGGCCTCTATTCAATTCTAGTCAGCATAGGTCATTCAACATTTTATGTTCCCTGAGTATCCTTAGTCCTTACTAAACTTTTTTAGATCACCCCACCCACTTAATCCCCAATTCCCTGAGCTATAGATTATTTTTTATATGCCAGCAAACTACAGCATCCCACCAGTTTGCCAGACTTTCATTTTTTGCTTGCATAAAACAAGTACTCATTCCTGAAAATGCAAACAGAAGTGAAACAAGTGGGACTTTGTAAAGAAATTTACAGTGAATGCTCTTTCCTAAAAATAGCAGTCGTTCCTACCAAACCAGATTTTCCACAATTTTTCCTCCATCTTCCCATTTTTTTTCCCTCTCAACGGGTTTAGTTTGATGGTGGGTGGGCAGGGGCGAGAAAGGGATGATTTTAGTTAGAAATGTATAAATATGTAGCCGTTTAGTGTCTAAATTTACTACAGAGAGATTCAAATTTATCATATATTAAAAGGCTATTTCGGATGTTCTCAGAACAAATGCTTGACACAGAATGGATTGGGGCCAGGTGGACTCTGCAGAGGGCTTGGGGTAAATGGTCACTACCGCATATGCTCATGGCAGGCTGAAAATATTTTTAACAGTTGCCAGATTTAATAAATGAATGTTGTTACCATATTCAGATTTTATTTTTTTAAAAAGTAGAATCCATTATGCATATTGGGGGACATTATATTATAAGCACAATGACAAAGATTCAGCAAATTATGGGAGTAAATTCCATTTCTATATGATACCCTGCCTTGCTATCACATATTCTACAGAATTGATGCTTTTTAAAAAAGAACTGAATTTCAGATACTGAGGATTTTCTTCAGACTGGCTAAAGTCTGCACTCAAAAGCACAGGATACAGTTGATGGCCGAGTAACGGAAACCCATACTGAGGAGATTATTAAGCATATGTCTTTTGTATATGGAAATGTCATGTCTGGTTTATTGTCTTTCTTGTTGTAATCATGTCAATAAAGCTTGCCCATGTTCCTGTTAAACTGTCTGAAAGTAGTTTGGATGTGAAGTAAAATCTTTCCTTATTTCAGATAGAACAGCAAGATGCACAAGCCAGACAGTGGGATATGTGCTGTTATTTGTAGGGTGGGAAGGGAAGGGAATGGCTCATAAAGATACTGCACTATGGAAAGGGAAAACATGTTGCACTTCCAGAAGTGCTTAAGCATAATAGCTGTCTGAAACTGCCAAAATGAAATAGTTATTACAGGGCATTGAGAGAGTGAAAGATAATAACATTATTAATGACCTATCAACATATGTAGAAAATTCAACAGGTATGTGAGGGCTATGTGATGTGAGAGTCAAGGTTAATTGTCCTCAACCTGCCCTGTTCTTTGAGATTTTTTATTGCATTGTTTGACAGAAAGACTTGATTTGATTATGGAAATATTTCATACCAAAATTCAAAAGATATTTCCAATTGCAAAAGAAGGAAGGGAAGGAGGGAGATACAGCATATGTATGTTTTTAAATCTCACAGTGATCAAAACTATCACTACTCTTGAATCACATGCAACATTTAAAATTATCTGTTCTTTTTGTTGCCCTTTCAAAAGTTTGAAAGCAATGAAAAGCAATTGCCTCCCTTTTGAATGTAATTAGAGTCAACTTTGTAAACCAAAAGGATGGCACAGTGGTTCAGTGGTTAAGGTGCTGGGCTTGTCGGGTGGAAAGCTAATAGCTTGGGTTCGAGACCTGAGCACTCACGCCATGGGGTGAGTGACCGTCTTCACCTAGCTCTTGCACACTTATCAGTTTGAAAGCATGCAAATGCAAGTAGATAAATAGGTATCCCTTTGAAGGGACGAAACAGCACTCAGCGACGTCATGCTGTTCACATGACCACATAAACATCTTCAGAGAGTGCTGGCTCAGTGGCCTTGAAACGGAGATGATAAACGACTAATTGGCAATGACTAGCAGAGTAGAATCCGCAGGGACTCCTTTGTCTTGTAGACCAAAGAGAACTGAATGATACTATTATTGTAGGTCCCAATTGTATTGTATTGTATTGTATTGTAGGTATTACATCCATTCAGTATGTAGTTTTTATTCTTTCAGGCCAAGGAAGACTTAGACAGATTGTGTTTTTTTCCCTGCCTGATATGAGATCATGTTTTAATACATTCTTTTATTTATCTTTTTTGGAAGGATTATGATTCTATTGTGAAACTGGTAGAGGCATTAGAAAAACTTCCAACCTTTGACTTGGCTTTGCATCATCATGTGAAGTTTCATTATGCATTTGCACTGAATAGGTAAGGACTCTCCTCTTTCTTGATGGCAGTTTGTCCACAATCAAAGTATCCTTCCATTCTTTCTTAAAAAAAAAAAATGCTTCAGGCATTTTTTTTCATTCTGTGCCTCTTGCTTCTACAATAAGTAGATTTGACTTTCCATCTTGACTTTGGCTTTATATCACTATTTAACTTTATTTTCTGCAGTTTGAGCACAGCAAAAGCCTGAAGAGACCAATGTTGATTGAATGGTCCATGAAACAAACTCAAAAGCATAATACACAAATTAACATGGCTCAGCCTAGAAAAGAAGCAGGCACAGTGGAGATGCAAACAAAATGATATGGATTTACAGTGCACGATTCTATTATTAGCTCTATGATAGTGGGACATATTCTAAAAATGAGGGAGAAGGGCAAGAATGATTAAGCATCATTTTGCTATATCCCTTTTATACATTCGTGTTTCAGATTATTAATATGGTACAATACACAAAATTGAAAAATGTGTCCATCTTTGTAATTTGTTAGACAACTGATTCTTATTTGGGATTTTGTCTCCAGTAGTTTCTGTCTGTCCTTTAAGATAGCACAGAATGAAGGCACTCCCTGTCTCTTCAGAGAAATAGATTATTGAAAATATGCCTTCTCTATTGTGGAGTCTGTTCTCTGGAACAGCATCCAGCCCCTCCCCCATCAAATTTCCCACTCTACAAGAGTTCCTTTGAAAAAGTGACTTTGCTTCCCAGCCATGGGTTAGGTTGTTTCTTGAACCTATATAAGTTTTCTTTTATAATGTAACAGTTGATTTTTTTTTACAGGAATATATACCCTCTTCTTGAACTCCCCCACTTTCCATCTCTCTTTAATCATATCAGCCACTGAGAGTCATTTGAGAGTCAGGCAATTTAAATAAATAGAGATTCCTATAAAATATTTCTCTACCAAGAACAAAAGAAACTGTTTTCAAACGGAACATTTAAATATCAATCAGAATTCTTCTCCCTTCTTCCTAGTCAGACATTCTGCATCATCTTTGACACGTGAAGTGATAATGCATTAGGACTATTGCTATGGAATATTCAAATGTTTGTTTTGTTTTGATTTTTAAAATAAAACAGACGAAATCTACTTGGTGACAGACAGAAAGCTCTAGATATCATGATACCTCTGGTGGAGCAAGAGAGCCAAGTTGCTTCTGATATGTACTGTCTTGTGGGACGAATCTATAAAGACATGTTCTTGGATTCTGGATTTAAAGACACTGAAAGTCGAGATCAAGGTGCTTTTTGGTAAGTATCACTTTACCACATGGCTCTATGAGTTTACTTTTTTGATATTAAAAGAACACTGAATTTTTATTCTTCAAATGTGTTTCTGAAGCAGTCTTATATGTGAATTAATTAATATAGGTAGCCCTCGGCTTATGAACACAATAGAGTCTAAAATTTCTGTTGCTAAGCAAGACAGCACTTAAGTGAATTTTGCCCCATTTTATGACCTTGCTTGCCACAGTTAAGTGAGTCACTGCTGTTCTTAAGTTAGTAACATGATTATTAAGTGAATCTGGCTTCCCCATTGACTTTGCTTGTCAAAAGGTCATAACAGATGATTATATGACCTCGGGATACTGCAACCGTCATAAATATGAGTCAATTGCTAAGTGTCTGAATTTTGATCACGCGACCATGGGGATGCTATAACAGTTGTGTGAAAAATAATCATATCACTTTTTTTCAGTGCCATTCTAACTTTGAACAGTCACTAAACAAATGGTTGTAAGTTGAGGATTAATTTACTTATAATTTACTTATAATGACTAAGTAAAATTTAGTCAGATTGGATAGTTTTCAGATTTTTTAGGTAATATTTTCCAGGTAGATTACACTATAAGAATATCTATGCATATTATATTACTCTTTAACATAACTATACATTTGACTGATTGGCTATAATAAATCAGCAAACGTCAGAGATAATTTAATTTTTGACAATTGATTTTATTTTCCATTTAACTTGCTTTTGTCTGTTGAAGAAAACAGCCCCTACGCATATAGAAATAATATAATGTACTAAACAAATCTGAGTTCATTGTGTCTTAATCACAACCGTTGTAGAAGCACTAATTTCAGAACAAATTAGACAAAAGGTTTTCTGTGATGGTCACACAGTTATGGAACATTTTTTTTCTGCAGTTGATATCACTTCTGTTTCCGAAAGAGTCTCTGTTTCCTATCATTCTCTAGGAAATTGATGTGTTTGGTATATTATTCTATTTAATGTTTTATTTGTTTGTTTTTAGGACATTGAAAAATATAGTGCTTAAAAAATTAAAAATATCTCTGGAATGTTTTAAAACAATTCCTGATCACAACTGACTGTACTTTTTAAAATGAAATGCTGTTGAATGTTGGCAAAGATGAGAAACTATGGTAGTTTGTTTCAGTGCTTTTTTTCTAAAAAAAAAAAAAAGGTGCTGGAACTCACAGATGTCATACAACCCGCCTTGCCTACCCTACAAGGTTCCATCCAAAAAAGGTGCCGGAATTCCGTTCTGGGCGTTCTAAGAGAAAAAAAAACCCTGTTTTTTTTTTTAATCTTTCCATTGACTTTAGAGAATTTCAGCTTTATGCAAAAATGGAGGGTTCTTTTTCATAATGATTTCTCGCCAATGTTTCCTTATATTCTGCTAATCAAATAGAAGGTGTGGTCATCTCACCATCTACATTGCAAAGACTCATTTCATAATTGGGTCTAGACTGCACACCTGTTTGGAATCAGTCATCTTTTTTTTTGCCATCGCAATTCTACCTTCATCACACGTAAATATATAAAATTGTTTTGAAATGCCCACTAAAGCATAATTCAAATCCCTGTAGCTTATCTTTTGGTCTTTTCTTGTGATCTGCTTGTTTTTACATGGAGAACAAGAGTGAATGCTGCTAGGCGATAAGATTTCGGTTAATATCAACACAGAGATAAGAGGTTAATTATTAGCTGTCCGATTTCCCCTGTGGCTTTTTATGCTGACCTCATAAACTGGGGGAAAGGATTTTCTCCATCATTGTCAGGAGACTGACCAACAAGCCAGGCAGAAGTTAAATTGGTATGGGGGCAGACCCAAAGCTTGCAGACAGCAGAATTTGTCTGATGCCAGCTTCCAAGCCAGCATTACTAAGAAAGCAAATTATAATAGATGGAAAAAGAGCAACAGAAAGGAGAAGAGGTACTGGAAAGTGAAGAGATAAAACAATTTGCCAATAACAAATCAATAGAATATTCTGGACTATTGTTACAAATGTTCAGAGCAGTTAAGAATGCTAAAGACAGTCATGGTATTGGATTAAAGTGGTTTTAGATAGTGAATATATTTACATCAATTCCTTTCCCATAGTCCATATCAGCTATGCAACTAGTGAAGAAGTGTTCCTAATCACTGTGAAGATATAAAAGATATAAAAGTCACTGATTACCTATCATTGCTTGCTCTTTCTCCTGATGCCCTTGGCCTCTCCATTTGAACAGCACATGATGGGACAGAAAAAGGAAAAACCGCTGAACAGCTATCATTTCTTTGAGCAACTCATGCCCATATTGGCTGAGTGGACACAGCAAGTGATCCTAGGAAAGAACAAATCAGTGCCTTGTTGCCTTCTTCTTCTGTAGTTATCTCAGGCCAAGCCATCATTTGTTACACTTATTTAAAAAGAAACCATGGCTGGTTCCCTGCCTAAGCTGCAAACCATGGTTCAAAATCACAGTGACGGTATTCACACGACACAGTAATCCATAACCAAACAAGCAATGTTATAATTATCATTGAATATGCTAATATGAATACAGTGTAAAATGAACCTGCTATACTATCTATTTATTTCAGATTCACATTTTCATGTCAGATGAGAAAAAGGATAGCCATCATCATAACTGGCAGGCAATAGATTAGTGGGAAGGTTTTATTCTTCCAAAGGAAAATAGAGAGAATGTGACTGCCATTTCTCCTGTGGGTTTGACTGGGAGTGCAACCATCTGGATTTTTGATGCTAGCTCTGAATTGATAGAACCCTGAGTTGTCTTTCGGCTTGGACTTTGTTTCCCCCCCCCTCCCCAACCTTGTGACTCTCATGAACATTTGAACAGGGTTAAAAATTAGCAGAAAGAATAGAGTTTCTCAGAGATTTATTTTTTTTTTAAAGGGGGGCTGAGAGTGATATGGGAAGTCTTGAATCATTGGCACTCTTTTTGCTTTTCTTTACCCTTTTTAACATTACTTTAGGAAAATGTGGTCAATCAACAATAGTCGTCAACAGTTGCTGACTGGCTGTTGACTTGCAATTATTTTGTGTGATAAAGAGTTCTGGAAAATGACCAAATCTTACCATACAGTAGTTGTTTAAATGCAAGCAATCCAAAGCTTGTGGGTGCTATACCAGCGAAAATATTTCTCCTGATAGCTGGCACTGCAGCAAAGCCCCTTACCCCCAGATATGCAAGCTATCCATTTGGCAGATCTAGCTATTTCTTTCCTAGCACATTCAGTTTGTACTCAAGGAGCAAGAGAAAGGCTTTCAGTCCTCAGCTGGTTACATTCTCGAAGAGATACCTTACTTGCAAAAGGTGTCTTTAAAATTAAATTTTAAATTCAAATCTTTTGCAGCAATAATAATATTAATTGTGCTTGAAGAATTATATGTATTTTTAGAATGAAGATGGCTGTAGTCCCTCTTTTCACTGGACTCCTAGCCATTGCCTTTAACTTTGTCTTGTGGGGCATTTAGAAAGGATATAGAAAGAAAATGATGGACATGCCTTCCCTGTGGTATTTTATCTTCCATGCAACATTGGTCCATCCTGTCAACTTACACTGCTGTTATGTCTGTTGCTGTTGGAGAGCAGTATATCTGGCAAATACATACTGTATTCTTTTATAATATTTCTGCCTTGTTTACTACCTATATCTGTGTACCAATCATTTTTTATTAATAATAAGGGAATCCTCCATACTACAATGAATTCTGTAATATGTAAAATGCTTTTAAAATATTCAGGACTGTATTTGATGAGTGACCAAAGGAGACTTTAGTGCAGAGACGAAGTGGTAAAAACCAGCTTCCTATCCATTTCGTAAATGGAGAACTCTCTTTCAGAGAGTCTTCCTTTACATCAAGGGAAAGGAAAGATCTTAATGATCTGATGATCTTAATGCTGAATTAGCAACTTCTCAGAGGATCCCTTCTCCCTATAGGTGACAGAATTCTCATTTGCTGTTATCAAATAAACCGGCAGGAATGACAGATAAAGCTGGAATAAATTATAATGTGTCTGTCAACTTAATCATAAATAAAGAGCATCTAGTAGATTTTTTTAAATTGAAAATTAATATTTTGATAAACTGAACATACTTTTTTGTCATACTTCAGGGAATTGCAGGAGATATGAGAACATTTTTAGCATAATTACAAGAGTAAGAGCAAACTTTTAGTTGACTTCAATATTAAAGTACAGTGGAGATGCCTTTTTTGCAGACGTTTCATCTCAGCTCCAGTGGGAGCTCTAATTAAAATAGGGACAAAATGAAATTGGGCTATTGTTATCTAAGAAATCTTTAATAAACCAACAGCAATAAAACCAATGCAGTAACTATTTGTTATGTGAATATAAGAGCCTATTGTTATTATTTACTGTTGTTAATACTGTTCAGTGCTGGGGCACATACTTTGCATGTTCAAAGTCCAAAGTTCAATCTGTGGCACTTCCAGGGAATGGCTGGGAAAGACCCATCCCTTTGAGCCTCCCATCAGCACTTGCCAATCAGACTTTTACCTTGACTAAAAGTCTATATTCCATGTTCCTGGATACTTCCGAATGGGCAGTTCTGTGCAACATAATATTTATTGTACAGCACTTACTCAACAGGAGTAAACTTTTCAGAATGAGTTAGAACATGTGATGTTAATTCTGTCATTTATAACTTTTGATGAACAACACTGTTAATAATTACTGGTTATGACAGTTATGACTGTTTTCATGATTAGAAAGAGAAGTTGGGAAATAGTAATAAAAGAGGACGGTTGTCTAATAATGAATTTACAATCTAAAAATCAGATTAGACAATATGGGGCAGGAAGCTGTCTTTTGAGAGGGCTTCTACATGCCTACCTTGGTGTTATATTAAAATGCATTTACGCTGTATTCCTGACTAATTTGTTTACATCTTTTCTTCTATCTAGTACAGGGGTGTCAAACTCAATTTCACTGAGGGCCGCATCAGCATTGCGGTTGCCCTCATGTGGGCCACATGAAACCACTTTGTGGGCTGCATCCGGCCCCCGGGCCTTGTGTTTGACATGTCTGATCTAGTATATTGCATTACCTTCTACATTTATTTCTGTCGATCCATACAATAGGAATAATCTGTTTTAAATAGCGTATAGTGAGCGGGTTAAAATCATATTTCTAATATAAGTGTAAAAAAAAACTTTAATGTCGAAAACATATATATTTAGTTTTCACTGAAAAATAAGAAAGCTGTTACCAAGTTATATAGTTTTCATAATTGGAAAAACACAGAAGAAGGAAAAGAGAGGAGGAGGAGGATGTATATGTTGGGCTCCTAAAATAACCATGAGTTGGAATATAACAGAGGATGTTATGCTTGGATAAATTAGTTGAGTTGTATTAAAGCGATTGTGGTAATCATTTAAAAATGTCCTAAATTGCCTCTTAATGAATTACTTTTTAAAGAAATGTTTTCTCTTTCAGGTTCAAGAAGGCCTTTGAGTCAGAACCGTCATTACAGTCAGGAATTAATTATGCAGTCCTCCTCTTGGCTGCTGGGCATCAGTTTGATACCTCTTTTGAATTACGGAAAGTTGGTAATTATAGTTTACTGATTCACAAGCAAATCAAATTCAGTGACAAGATACCTGCCACCTTCTGTTTTATGGGAAGCAATCTCATGTTGGAAGTCACAGTTTTTTCTTTTTTAGCCATGTCTTCATTTCAAATACATTTTCTATTACAAGAGCATACATTTTAGACTGCCCTATTGATTTTATCAAGTGATCACTTTGAGCAAATTTGGTGTTTTAGGATTTTTTCCCCCCCTACAGACCTGTAACAGCTCAGGGGTATCATTGAATAAAATGAACAGAGGTGGATGAACTCTGTTGATTCTTCTGAATAATTTTACATTGAACTTAATTTTCCAAGTAAAACATTTTGATCCAGTGAAATCTTCCTATTTCCCTTTGGTATATTCTATTTGAACAGCAAGAATTTATCTTGTTATAAATGTAGAATTCATTGTAATAGCTACCTACTATCACATTTCCATTCTTCCAGCTTTCATTAGGTTATTGGGTTAATACATGGTATTATGAATAATATTAGCTTTTGACCGCAAATTTCTATTGCTAAGTGACACAGTTGTCAAGTGAGTTTTGCCCCATTTTACAGCCTCTCTTGCCACAATCGTTAAGTGAATCACTGCAGTTGTTAAGTTAGTAACCTGGTTGTTAAATGAATCTTCCCCATTGACCTTGCTTGCCAGAAGGTTGCAAAAGGGGATCACGTGACTCTGGGATACTGCAACTGTCATAAATATGAACCAGTTGCCAAATATCTAAATTTTGAAAAAGTGACCCTGGTGATGCTGCAATGGTTGTAAGTGGGAAAAATGGTCATACGCCACTTTTTCCAGTGCTTTTGTAACATCACTAAATGAATGGTTGCAGCTGGCAAAAAGGCCAACACAGTGCTAGGCAGCATTAATAGAGGGATAGAATCAAGATCACGTGAAGTGTTAATACCACTTTACAATGCCTTGGTAAGGCCACACTTGGAATACTGCATCCAGTTTTGGTCACCGCGATGTAAAAAAGACGTTGAGACTCTAGAAAGAGTACAGAGAAGAGCAACAAAGATGATTAGGGGACTGGAGGCTAAAGCATATAAGGAACGGCTGCTGGAATTGGGTATGTCTAGTTTAACGAAGAGAAGGACGAGTGGGGACAGGATAGCAGTGTTCCAATATCTCAGGGGCTGCCACAAAGAAGAGGGAGTCAAGCTATTTTCCAAAGCACCTGAAGGCAGGACAAAAAGCAACAGGTGGAAACTAATCAAGGAGAGAAGCAATCTAGAACTAAGGAGAAACTTTCTGACAGTTAGAACAATTAACCAGTGGAACAACCTGCCTCCAGAAGCGGTGAATGCTCCAACACTGGAGGTTTTTAAGAAGAGACAGGACAGCCATTTGTCTGAAATGGTATAGGGTTTCCTGCCTGAGCAGTGGGTTGGACTAGATGACCTCCAAGGTCCCTTCCAACTTTACTACTACTACTATTAAGTAGAGGATTGACTACCTGTATTGCAGGCCAAATTTCTAATTACTGAGAAACAGAAACACCTAAATTCAATTTTATAGACTTCCCACTGAGACCTTGATGAAAGAATTGAAGGTTGCTCCGTAGCAATATTTTGTGACATCTGTTGACAACACATTGTCGTTTTTATCAGTTTCTGCTAGGTCCCCTGAAACCTCATAGTTTTATCTTTGACCTTATCTCTGAATTTAGTAAAACCTGTGCAGAAATGAAGAGGGAATCATAAATATATGAAAACAATGTTACCCTGAAATTAGGCAGTGACTTAGTGTTTAAATTTATAGTAGTACTTTAGTAACAGCTTCTGCTGAGGTTTATTAAACCTATTAAATTTGAGAGATGTATGTCTATATTCCTCAGCTTGACAGTTTCTAAATGGGTTGGGGTTCTGGGTTTCAGAATTCCCACCATTATATCTAAAATACAATTTTAATTTCTTCAGGAGTTAAAATAAGCAGCCTGCTTGGGAAGAAGGGAAACTTGGAGAAATTACAAAGCTACTGGGAAGTGGGTTTTTTCCTGGGAGCCAGTGTCTTGGCAAATGATCACACAAGAGTGATCCATGCCTCAGAAAAACTATTCAAGTTGAAGACACCAGCATGGTAAGCAATACATTATTGTGTCATGAATGTACGTTTAATTTTCAGATATAGTTGCATTCTAAAGATGGGTGAATAAACCATTTTGAACACCATGTTGACCACCTGAGGATGAAAGTACACCATACATAAAATACCTAAGTATCCTTCTGCTTCTTTTTTTTCCTGAGTAAGCACTTTGAGTTTTGATTCTGGATTCAAACTGTAAAATTCAGGAAAAAAAAGAAAGTTAATCTTACTTAAATCCAGTTTAACACACTGTTTTCCTCGTGAGTGAGAAGATGTTAAAAATTCTCCTTGCTGTCATTTTATGATCATCCTGAGTTTTGCAGCCCAGATAAGCTACTTCTAGAGAACAGGGGTTAGAAGCCGAGCAAAAAGATCAAAGCACCAGAGAATGGAGGTGGACAAAGAACAAACTTTTTTAAAAATGGACTGGCCAGTTTAATTCTATACATCTGACTCACTTTATACCTCTTGTAGGCAGATAATGGCCGTTTAGAATCTTTTATAAATAATTTAAATGAACTGTCAGCCCATGTAAAGATGGGTGCAAACCTAGAATAGTTGGCGTCCATTTCCTTCTCTCCCCTTAATCTTGGTCACTCATAACCCTTCCAGTTTTAAATCAATATGTGGACAATGAGGAGTTGACGCAAGTGGTTATTTTACAGTATGTAGCTTCTGCGTGATGTTTTGCTCAAGGCTGTTTTGTTGGATCAATGAGAGATTTTGGTATGGTATTTACATTTAAAAAGACACCAAGCAATAAGATAGCAAGTAGGTCTGGAACAATGGTTCTTTAGCTGACTTTCAGCAAAAACTATGTCAGAAATTTTGCTGGGTTCCAAGGTAAGAAAAATGGATTGTAGTTGCTAGGCAACTATAATTCCCTGAGTCAATTTGAGTTCAAACTGTGATGGGGAGTGATTGAAACCAGATCCAGAGAAGAGATAAGAGAATCATCGTATGTTCCATTTCCATCTTTATTTATCCATACAGGTTTTTTTGTTTATTCAGGCTTCAGTTCAGTGAGGCATATTTCCATTTATGATGCACCCGTCTTTCTGGAAATAATTCTTAGAAGTAACCACTAACATGGAAGTATTTTCTTGACTAAAAAAAAGAAGTGCACTTATTAATTTTAAGAATGGGAGAAAAATATGTTTCCTTCTGTCTGTACAGTAGTAAGGAATCTATCCAGAACAGTGTGATTTATATTATCCTAAGCACAAGGTGGAAGCTATTAAAAAAAACATAGTGAAGTACCAGCTTGGATGAAAAGAGGGCTCTGTCCATGTTTACCCAATCAGTTTTGTGATGTGCTTTGTGGTCTGTGTAGAAAAAGAATGCGGTAAAGATTACAAGCAATAATAAAGAATGATTGCAAGCAATAATATAAAAGGTTGCAAACTAGTGTTTGTTTTCTCCTGATTTATCCTAGGTATCTCAAGTCCATTGTGGAGACTATTTTGATATATCAGCACTTTAAGAAGCTGAATCCAGATCAACAAGTAGGCAAAAATGAACTTGTAGACTTTTGGATGGATTTTCTAGTCGAGGCTACAAAGACTGATGTCTCTGTAGTTAGATTTCCTGTAAGTATAATTTAAACACTGTTCATTTCCTGTTTGTCTTGCTATATGGTTATTTGGAAAGAGAAGTGTTTTAATTTGAAAGGCAATACATTAAAAAAAAACATAATTAAATTGATCTTTATTATGATACAGACATCCTGCTTTTCCTACAAAGAAAATGGTTCTTCTACAATTTTAGTTTCAATGTCACAACAATTCTGGTGTAAAGATTAGGATTGATCTTTATTATGATACAGATATCCTGCTTTTCCTACAAAGAAAATGGTTCTTCTACAATTTTAGTTTCAATGTCACAACAATTCTGGTGAAACAGTTTGGGCTGTTACATCTTTTCTCTTGACAACAGATTGAAACATTTTCTGTACAATTAGTTTTAACAGTTGCCTTATTAAATGTCATATGAATTTCCCTTCTATTTTTTGCACAGTTATAATAGAGCAATTGTGCAAATCAAGTGGGATAGAGTCAGATGTCATTTTCCATCTACTTACCTATTACAGTAATTATACCATTTTCATTCCATAAAGAATTTCACCACAACTGATGACACCATTTTCATTCCATAGTTGATAGCTATTGCCAAATCTATACTTTAGTTAAATATTACTCCAATATCGTGGTTGGAACCAAATGTTTTGTTTCCAGATTGTATATTCACCAATTGTATGACTTTGTACATAATACTTGGGCAAATAGGTGCCTTACTGTTCTTTACCTTTTCTTTTCACTATCAGCTCCATCCTGCTGCTTTTCCATACATGCTTTTTTATCATCAGATAAACCAAAACCCATGTAACTCTTGACAATTTATTTAGAGAGGTAAAAATGGCATTTTTATCTCATGTCTTATCAGACTTTTTATTTGTTGAACCAACAATATTCATGTTTTCTTTTAGTTTTTCCTCCCTGGAAAAAGAAAAAAAGGAATTGGTAGTCTCTTTGCCTTCTTCTGTACAGAATTCAAATTTATACTGAAATTAAGAAAATAGTAGCTACATGTATCCCAGTAATGTTGGTTTAAGGTCTAGAAAATAATTTTTTTAAAAAATTGAAACCAGTATTAAATAACTGGAGAAATACATGAAAAGCTACTTCTAAAAAAGTTTCTAGTGACAAACGAGATGGAAGAGAAGAAGCATTTAGCAAATAACAGAATGTAGTTTTTAATTAAACTCTACCATGCACATAGCAAAATAAAAGTTTAGATTCTTACTACAAATTTTGTTATGTGCTGCATGCTATTTCCTCATGGATTCTTTTTTTTAGATAACTGTTAATGCATAAACCAATATATGAAAAAATATAAGAGACTCTGCAATAGAAATGGAGAACTACCAGAGGACTGGAAAAGAGCTGATGTAGTTCCCATCTTCAAAAAAGGGAAAAAAATAGATCCAGGAAACTATAGACCTATCAGCCTTACCTCAATACCTGGGAAGATTCTGGAAAAGATAATCAAACAATAAATCAGCGAATATCTAGAGGCATTTTAGTCATTACTAAAAGCCAACATGGGTTTGTCAAAAACAGATCATGTCAGACAAATCTTATTGCATTCTTTGACCAAGTGACAAAATTAGTGGACCAGGGGAATGCTGTGGATATAATTTACTTGGACTTCAGTAAGGCATTTGATAAAGTAGATCATAACCTACTACTTGATAAGATAGAAAAATGTGGGTTAGACAGCATCACCACCAGATGGATTCGTAGTTGGCTGACCGGCTGTACTCAGCATGTGATCCTCAATCTACATGGAGGGAAGTGTGTAGTGGGGTGCCCCAGGGCTCTGTTCTAGGCCCAGTGCTCTTCAACATCTTCATCAATGATTTGGACGATGGGATAGATGGGGAACTCATCAAATTTGCAGATGACACCGAGCTGGCAGGAATAGCCAACACTCTAGAAGATAGGCTTAAGATACAGGAGGATCTGAACAAACTGGAAAACTGGGCATATCTAACAAAATGAAATTCAATGGTGAAAAAAGTTAAGTTCCACATTTAGGCAAGAAAAACCAAATGTACAGGTACAGTATAGGTGGTATCTTGCTCAATAGTAGCAACTGTGAGAGGGATCTCGGAGTCCTAGTGGACAATCACTTAAATATGAGCCAGCAGTGTGCTACAGCTGCCAAAAAAGCTAACACAGTGTTAGGCTGCATTAACAGAGGGATAGAATCAAGATCACCTGAAGTATTAATACCACTTTACAATGCCTTGGTAAGGCCACACTGGAATACTGCATCCAGTTTTGATCACCACGATGTAAAAAAGATGTTGAGACTCTAGAAAGAGTACAGAGAAGAGCAACAAAGGAACGGTTGCTGGAATTGGGTATGTCTAGTTTAATGAAGAGAAGGACGGGGAGGGACATGATAGCAGTGTTCCAATATCTCAGGGGCTGCCACAAAGAAGAGGGAGTCAAGCCATTTTTCAAAGCACCTGAAGGCAGGACAAGAAACAACGGATGGAAACTAATCAAGGAGAGAAGCAACCTAGAACTAAGGAGAAACTTCCTGACAGTTAGAACAATTAACCAATGGAACAACCTGCCTCCAGAAGCGGTGAATCTCCAACACTGGAAGTTTTCAAGAAGAGACTGGACAGCCATTTGTCTGAAATGACATAGGGTTTCCTGCCTGAGCAGTGGGTTGGACTAGATGACCTCCAAGGCCCCTTCCAACTTGATGATGATGATGATGATGATGATGTAGTTGCCATAAATGGTTTAGCTCAGAGGTCCCCAACCTTTTGGGCATCAGGGATCAGTTCTGTGGAGAGAGGTTTTTCCATGGACCAGAGAGTGCGTGGTTTTGTGTGCTGCTACATCCCACGGATGGGGCTTTGTTTGCTTGTGCAGACCAGTTGCTGGCATGCTATGGCATGCCATTTGTCTGAAATGATATAGGGTTTCCTGCCTGAGCAGGGGGTTGGACTAGATGACCTCCAAGGTCCCTTCCAACCTCATCATCATCATCATTATCATCATCATTATTATTATTACTTGCTACAAAGCCTTATAATGTGGAATTTGTCTGACTATTCCACCACAGTTTAATATCTAAATAGCTAGACATTTTGAGGAAACAGTTATTAACTTTTATTTTGTCATTTTTGCTTGAAGGTTTTGATATTAGAACCTACAAAAATCTATCAACCTTCGTACTTGTCGATCAACAGTGAGGCTGAAGAGAAGACGGTCTCTATTTGGCATGTTATGCCTGATGATAAGGTAAGCTGCCTTCCTTGCATTTTGAGAAGAAACAGGAAGATGTACAGAATGTTTCCTTTTTTCTAGGTTTCATCTTGTCCCCAGATAATCACTCTGCTACAGTACAGGAGCTAAAGGATTTTTTTTTTTTTAGTAAAGGAAATTACTAAATATTTGAGAACCAGGGCCTTTGGTATTTAAGGGAGAAAAGATAATGGAATTATAACAATCAAGAAATCTAAGGAAGAGAAAGTAGTGGATGAGAGATGAATGCAACGAAATTTCATTTTAATGTATGCTGATTAGTGTACATTTAAAGCAATGGTTGTCAACGTTTGTGTGACGGCGACCCCCATCACACAAACGTTCTGCGCATCCGCGCCGCGCATGCGTGGCGGCGCCCCACGTGCGCCGCGCATGCATGGTAGTGCCCCATGTGCGGCACGCATGTGCAGTGGTGCCCCATGTGCGGCGCGCATGTGCGGCGCCCCCATGTACGACGTGCATGCACGGCAGCGCCCCATGCGCGACGCGCATGCATGGCGGCGCCCCCATGCACGGTGCGCATGCACGGCAGCGGCCCCATGCACGGCGCGCATGCACGGCGGCGCCCCCTGAGGGGAGAAAATGGCAGATCGCCTTCTTTGGCGACCCCCGAAAAATGGTCGATCGACCCCAAATGGGGTCGCGACCCATAGGTTGAGAACCGCTGATTTAAAGTGACAATAAAGTTCTATTCTATTCTATTCTATTCTATTCTATTCTATTCTATTCTATTCTATTCTATTCTAATTTGCCAGTCTGGTGCAGGAGTTAAGGCTTCAGGCTAGAAACTGGGAAACTGAGTTCTGATTCCACTTTAGGCACAAAGACAGTTGGGGGATGATCTCTCAGCTCTGAGAAGAAGGCAGGGGCAAATCATTTCCAAAACTCTTGCCAAGATACTGTAGAGCAGTGGTTCTCAACCTGTGGGTCGGGACCCCATTTGGGGTCAAACGACCATTTCACGGGGGTCGCCAAACAACGCAGTCCGCCATTTTTTTCCCTTTTCCCTTAGCTGTGCTACTCCCTTTTATTCTATTGGCTTTTGAAAGTCAATAGAATAGACTCTCTTGAATAGAGTCTAATTCTATTGGCTTTCAGAAGCCAATAGGAATTGTCCAGGCTGTCTCTGCCCTGCTGAGCCCGCCAAAAGTCCCATTCTGCAAACGGGGCTGCACCAGTTGAGTAGTCCTGGACTTATGACCGGTTGAGTAGTCTTGGACTTACGACCGGTTGGGGGTCGTGGCATTAAAAAGGTTGAGAACTACTGCCTTGATAGGATCAAGAATTCTGTTACATGACCACACCACTTAGCGACAGAAATTCCAGTAATTCTGGTTGCCATTATTAAGCAAATCATTGCAGGTCGTTAAGTGAGGACTTCCTATTGTTGCCATTTGCAACTTCTCACCAGTTTCCCCACGAAGTTTCTTTAATTAAAGAAGGCCACAAATGGCGATCACATGGCTGTGGGGATGTTGCAACCAATGTAAGTCAAAACTACAGTTGTTCAGCACCCTCATAAGTTCGAAAGTCACTGAAAGATTTTGCTAAATAAGGACCACCTATATGCTAGTCAACTCTTCACTTCCTGTTATATTGAGCAAAATTATTATTGCAATAGCTCATAAGTAGGATAAACCTAGCATAGGTTTTGCTGACCAAATTAGTTGAAGTGACCATCTGTAGCGTTTTGACATCTCCAAATTACATTGCTTCCTTAAAGAAGCAAGCATCCTGAGTCTAGAAGGGGTGGGCAAGCTTTAGAACAGTGGTTCTCAACCTTTCTAATGCCATGACCCCATAATACAGTTCCCCATGTTGTGGTGACCCCCAATCACTTATACATCACCGGGTGCCAGGGGCGTGGCCAAAGAAAAGGGGGAAAAAATGGTGGACAGCCTTGTTTGGCGACCCCTGTGAAATGGTTGTTCGACCCCAAATGGGGTCCCGACCCACAGGTTGAGAACCACTGCTTTAGAAACTAGGGGTACATACACATTTTTCTGAGGAGCTTGAGTGCCACAGTGGCAGAACAGTGATGCAAAGGGAGGAGAAGAAAGCATACATGGAGAGTATTTCCTAGCATCAGCTGCTTTTTATGTCAGCTTGTAGGAAATCTTTTTGTTTTATAAAAAACTTACTTTCTCTTTTTAGTCCATCTATGGAAAACATGGGCAGTAGCTTTTGATATCTTCCTGTTTCATCTTGAAGCAAAGCTAACAACCATATTAAAATGAAGAATCATGAATTCCAGAGTGGGTACACTCAGCTTTGATGACTAGTTAGCACAGCAGATATTACACCAATTTGGAATAACTTTGCACATGTAATTATGTCTGTTTGGGGAAAACAAATGCATCCCTTCACATGGGAATAAGAGTAATTTAACCCAGTTGAAAAAATTGCATAAAGGCAAAGCAGTGTAGAAAAACCACTTCTACTTTACTCTGCTGTTCTAGCTCCCCTAAGGCAGTTTTTATCTTAAAGATCAAGAAACCTCTAGAAACTGAGCTTCATTCTAGTTTATTACTTTTGGGGTTGCTGAGTATATTTCACTAGGCCATAATCTTGCAATGGAAGGTGCCCTTTCTCTTAACCACGTTGCATCACTTGTGGTCTCAATCTTCCCTTTTTATTTCCTCAAGAAGATCTAAACTTCTAGAGCAGATATAGGGGATAATATAGGAAGCTTGCAAGAAGCAAGAGGATCTGTTTCATCTGTTGGTGGGCTGTCAGGATATATGTCTCATACATTCCTCAGATTATCACTGGGAAGAAATTCAGCTATGTGCCTGACTTCATAAATTGCAGTAATAATTTTTGTTCCCATTTTATGGGTGTAGAACCAGTACTTGGAGGATAGAAGTTGTTTATTCTTTCTTCTGGATCTCACTGACATACTAACTCCGCTGAACGTGGATGAGTGGCTTAAAAATCTAAGTCTGAATATTTATTTGACTTGGGTAGAATTTACTGACCTTTCCTGTCTGTTAAATAACATCTGAACTGTTTTGTGACGTAAGCCTGCCTCCAACCCCTAGCTGCATTACCAAAGGACATCTAGTATTGTTCCTTCTACTTCACTAAGTGCTACCTTAGCCCTGGTACTCGGTCTTACATTGGCTACTTAAATAGGTTTTCCTGTTGCCTCTCTTTTTATTAAGCAAATAACAGATGTCAGGCATGGACAACTTTCTTAAAATGTTTACACTGGTGGACTGAAAGTTTGGCAGGATCACCAGGAAGATTGTTTTTATTTAACTTCACCCTCTTATGAACATAATAATTAAACAACTATTAAATTAGTTTTTTAAAAATATGTTTTTAAAGAAATAGGAATTCCTGAGCTTTCTTTTAATGGAAACTAACTAATGAGAAATGTGTCTGAAATGTTTTTATAGTGTAATGCCTTTGTCTAGGTATAATTTTCACCTCCATAATTGTCAAGAATTGAAATGGAATCTAACAAAATGACTAAGCAAATGTGGATAAATAATTGAGAAATATCTTGTTTGGAAAGGCAAGATAAACAAGCTAAGATAAGCTATGAAATAAGCAAAGAAAGAAACTTCAAAGATTCAGCCATGAGAAAAAAGACAGAAGTTTGATAAGTTCAGCAAAAAGGAGTTGAAACAACTTGATGGCATATAATCGATCAATTCAAAATGCATTTAACAAATTCATAAATAAATGAGCAAGGCATTTCATAATTGCCAAGAAAATTGCACAAAACTTGTACATGACATTATCAGGAGTCAAGCCTGACTTGAATGCAATGCCATGTGCAATTTTATTAAAGTGACAACTATTTTATAAAAGGGTAAATGTAATAAAAGAAAATAATCTGCCAAGATTTTTAAGTTTTAGGCTGAAATATTTTATATCATTTAACAATTACATGCTATGTTTGTCGGTTTCTTATTATAGAAAGGTATTCATGAATGGAACTTCAGTGCTGAATCTATAAGAGGAGTAAGGTAAGTTTATTTATATTTATTTGCCTGTGACATCTTTATACCTCCTTTTGTTTACCGAGTTCAGAATGGCCTGTATTGATACTGACTATTCTATTCAATCTTTGTAATAACTCTGTAATCAAGATGAGAGAAAGTGACTGAATTCTATGATATAACCCAGTACAGAGTCCACAAATATTTCTGTAATAAGCAAAGAAAAATTGCAGCAGTAAAATTACTTGTATCTTCAGGAGAAAGATACTGATCCATGGAAAGTTAGCTGGATAAATTAATTAAGTCATTGTATTAATTGTGCTACTAAATCAGATATCATTAAGTAACAGTAGTACTTAAAAATTAGTGAGAGTCAGAAAAACATTACTTTAGTCAGTTTTCACAAAGATTGTGACATGTAATCTCTGGGCATGGAAAAATCTCTACCACATTTATAAATATTTTAAATAATGGTGTTATGGAGCAACCATAAAATAGCCAAAAAGAGAAAACACTGAACTATTACTGAGTAGTGCACAGAATCTTGTCCAAGACCTAAATGTTACTGAATCAGTAATGATCAGAACTCTGTAGCCTTTAATGCACATAAATTAGATGTTTGCCAAATAATGCAACAACATCACAGTTGCCTTCAGAAAAATAGAATAGAATAGAATTAGAAGGGACCTTGGAGGTCTTCTAGTCCAGCCTCCTGGTCAAGCAGGAGAACCTATACCGTCTCAGACAGATGAATGTCCAGTCTCCTCTTAAAAATCTCCAGTGATGGAGCGTCCACGATTTCTGGGGGTAAGCTGTTCCACTGGTTGATTGTCCTCCCTGTCAGGAAGTTTCTCCTCAATTCCAGGTTGTTTCTCTCTTTGATCAGTTTCCAACCATTGTTTCTCATTCTTCCATCTGGTGCTTTGGTGATCAACCTGGCCCCCTCTGCCTTGTTGCAGCCCCTCAGATACTGGAACACTGCTATCATGTCTCCCCTATTTCTTCTTTTCTTTAGACTAGCCAAACCCAAGTCCTGCAGCCGTTCTTCATATGTTTTAGTTTCCAGGCCTTTGATCATCTTAGTTGCTCTTCTCTGAATTTTTTCCAACCTCTCAACATCTTTTTTGTGATATGGTGACCAAAATTGGCTGCAGTATTCCAGGTGTGGTCTTACTAGGGCTTTATAAAGCGGTAATATTACTTTGCGTGATCTTGAGTCTATGCCTCTGTTTATACAACCCAGGACTGCATTAGCTTTTTTGGTTGCTGCTGCACACTGCTGGCTCATAGTCAAGTGATCGTCCACTAGGACTCCAAGTAAACTTTAAAAGAATGAGATCAATAAAAAGGAAATTGATAGACAGTCAAGGACCAGTTTTCTTCACAGTGCTTGGAGATTATTCATCTCCAGTAATGAAACCATATATAGGATATTCATCTCAAATCAGTCCCTTCCCTCTGGAATAAGATTCCTTCAAGAATCAAACAGCCTATGGGGATTTTGAGGGACCTTTGGTGAAGACAGTTGACTCTCCTTTTCTTCCATTCTCTTGTTCCCGTCTGGATTTGTTTTCTCTGCCATGTTTGTTTCTTTATTTTGAGTTTGTTGTTACTTGTTTTCAAATGTTTTTAACAAATTGTAAATTGCCTAAAGTTGCTGGGAGGTGGAATTACTAGTATTATTATTATGAAGGCTACCACAATTTTTTTTTTAAAAAAAAATCCAGATATCATCTTTGAGCAAGGCCAGAGATAATATCAAAATTAAGAAAGTTTCTTTCAGGAAGTGAATGTTTTGCTAAAAGCAGAACAAAACAGAAGCAAAATTCTGCCCCAAATTATGCTAGCTAGTAATAAAAGTTACCCAAAAGAGACTTGAGAAACACACGGCAAAGAACATTAAAGTAAATGATTAAAAAAAGAAAGCTTCAAATGTATTTGGAATAAGAAACTGGCCAGATACAAGTTAAAGGTTGTGAAATGGAGAGAGCTC
This sequence comes from Crotalus tigris, assembly GCF_016545835.1. Lineage (NCBI taxonomy): Eukaryota > Metazoa > Chordata > Lepidosauria > Squamata > Viperidae > Crotalus > Crotalus tigris. Next base: position 1,186,625 of record NW_024096511.1, read on the forward strand.
CCTCTCTCTTACAGAAAGCTCTTTATTATGGAACCCATACTGAAGTCAGGAAAACTGCAATCAAAAAAGGAGAAAGCAGCCCAGACTATAAACTTTGGGGCTGGTACCTTCTTATATTTATATTATATCTCGGTGTATGTCAGGTTTGTGTTGCTTTACAGTACACAGAATTTGTCTATAAAGCTTCCTAATTCTCTGCAATAAAAATACTTACCCAATCTTGTTTCATTTTGTTAGTGTAAGCCTGAAAGATAGTTTTATAGCCATGTGTGGTATGAAGCTCTGATAATATGAAAGCATTAAAGGTGTGTTAAAGTAGGATAGAATAATAGCAAAGAATAAAATATTTTCTAAATGATAAATAAACGTGTGTTGATGATGGCTTATTCTGGAGATGTTTGAAACAAACTAAGAATACAGAGGTAAGAAGAAAAAAAATTGTACAACAAATTGAAAAGCTAAAATTAAATAAATGTCCAGGCAGGCCTGGAATAGTTCTCAATGAATTTAAATATGAATATGGTGGTTTTCTTCACAAAAGTATGCAACTTCTCTTTTAACACCAGCAAAATTTTAAAAGAGATTGAGGAAAAACAAAGGAAGTCATAGCCCAGTAAGCTTAACATTGCTTCTGCAAAAATAGTTGAAAGTATTATTAAAGAAATAATAAGGAACAACCCTACCTCCACATACAGATCTTTGCTGATAAGAAATCAACATAGCTTTTGCAAAAGAGAAATCTCACTGACTTTCTAGGCTTCTTTTTTAGAGTAGAAATAAATATATATGCAAGGATTACCTAATTAATTATGTAGTTGGACTTTGGGCAATTGGTGAAAAAAACAACAGGAAACTCAATAAATGTTCATGCAGATCAGATATCTAGATCCCATGGATCCAGTGCTTTTTTTGTTTAAAAAAAAAAAAAAGGTGCCGGAAGTCACACACATCATACAACCCGCCTTGCCTACCCTACAAGGTTCCATCCCAAAAAGGTGCCGGAACTCCATTCTGGGCATTCTGTGACAAAAAAAAAAAAAGCCCTGCATGGATCAATATCGAAGTAGTTTTTAATCCTTATATAAATGATATTATGTTTATTGTTAAGAATGTTGTAGCCTTGTTTGCTGAAGTAGAGCCCCAAAATGATTTCCCTCCACTGGATAAAGGGTCTTCAGAGTGGCATTGTAAAGCGGTGCATGTTGTTACAAACCAAAACTTCACTTTTATGTTAAAGGGCTTTGAGATGGCAATGACTATCCAAGAAAAGGACCTTGGAATCGTAGTGACTTAGACATGTAATCCTCAACTTACGACCACAATTGAGCCCAAAATTGATCCCTAAGTGAGGCAGTTATTAAGTGAGTTGTGTCTCATTTTATGACCTTTTTGCCACAGTTGTTAAGTGAATCACTGCAGTTGTTAAGTGAATCGTGCGGTCATTAAGTGAATCTGGCTTCCCCCATTGACTTTGCTTGTCGGAAGTCAGCTGGAAAGATTACAGATGATTTTCACATGACCCTAGAATAGGGCGACTATCACGCCAGTTGCCAAACGGCCAAATTTGGATCACGTAACCACAAAAATGCTGCAACAGTCGAAAGTGTGAAAGCCAGTCGTAAGTCACATTTTTCAGTGCCGTTGTAATTTCAAATGGTCACTAAACAAATGGTTGTAAGTTAAGGACTAACTGTAGAATGTTATTAAAAAAAATCATATTCCATGCTTGGAACCATTAAGAATGGAAATGGAAATAGAACTGCCAATATAACGCCTCTATGGAAATCTATGGAATATGATCTACTTTCCAGTCATCATGCCTCAAAATTGGTATTATGGAAGGGGACGAGGTATAAAATTGCTCATCTTCAAGAAAAGATTGTAGCCCTGGGGATACTTTAGCTTGGAAATGAAAGGAGCATAAAGGGAGAGATAATACAGCTACATGAAATCACACATTGATATATGCAACATTTGTTAAGAAATGCTTTTATCATTGTGTCACACAGAATTTACTTACTTATTTTCATTTATTAATTTTACACGCTGCCCATCTCACACATAAGGCAACTCTGGTTAGAAGTGTTAGAGCTCCAGGTTGTCTACTAAAACTAAGCGCAGGGAGATTCTGATTTACAGTGCAGAGCTGAGCTGAGCTGTAAAAATGACTTGTGGTAGGTGGCAGGCAATTTAAATGACTTTGAAAGTGGAATTGACAAGTTGCATGGAGGATCAAGTCTCAAAGGTGCATTTTCAAAAGGCAATTGGACTATTTTTTTTTCCTTGAGGAAGTAGACATTTTGCTTCTCATCCAAAAGCTTCATCGATTCTTTGATGAGAAGCAAAAATCTTCCTTAAGGAAAAAAACATAGTCCAGTTGCCTTTTGAAAAAGCACCTAGTCACGACCTAGATCAGTGGTGGCGAACCTATGGCATGCGTGCCAGAGGCGGCATTCGGAGCCCTTTCTGTGGGCACACGGACCATCGCCCTAGCCCCGCCTCCCATGGCCCCCTCCTCACCAGCAGCTCTTCGGAGGAGAGTCGCCCCAGGACACGGCCCACGCAATGCTGCGCAACCAAGGACATGGTAGCCGGGCAGCGGGGACAAGACTCCGCTCTTGCACCCCATCGCATACAGATAATGCTGCAGGGCATGGGCGGAGGGCGTGGCCACCATGGCACTGCTGGGCTGCCTGGGTGATGTGTGGTGGGCCATGGAAGTGGCGGGTGGTCCAGCAGGCACAGCAGAGTGAGGAAGGGGTGGGGGTGGTTTTTGGGCACTCGGTCTCTAAAAGGTTTGCCATCACTGACCTAGATGACTGAGAATCTTCATAGTCCTGGAGAATCAAGCTATCAGTAACTACTAATGCCAACTGCATTATTGTTTAAATAGGTCTAAGAAGCAACTGTGGAAGGAGAATTCCATGTTGCCATGTGACACAATATGCAAAATTATGCTGTCTTATAGCCTGCTTGCCTTCTTACATTAACAATACAATTATATGCATCTTTAGTTCACCCAGACATCTATATATTTAATTATCTTCAAGTAAGAATGATTGAATTTAGTAAAGTTAGTTGCCGTAAGTTATTAGGCAAATTTCAAGTAGCATTTATTCTGGAAAGAGACCATTGAATATGAGATTGTATAGAATAGAAAAATATGAAAAAGATTGGTATGCAGTTGGAATTACCTGTCTGTAATATTTTAGTTATTTGCTGTTTACTATACTTTGGGTTAAAATATAATTCATAGATTAATTATGTGACAGCCATAATTTAATGATGAAGTTTCGGTACTTTTTAAAGGAAAAAGAAAGCAGTGACTGAAAGTTTGTGCTAGGGTGCCCTCCAATGGCTTCCAATATATAGTCAGTTTCATACCATGGGGGGGGGGGAGTGCTCTTTTAGCCATGGGAGTTCATTTGGGGATTATCTTCATTGTTCATTCTTGGTGGTTGGTGACAATTCCATGAACTACGTGGAGTTCTTATGTGATTCATACACTTCCAAACCCAGATGATTCTCCCAGAGTTTTTTTTTTTTTTTTTTTAAGAAAACAGTTGCACTGGGTGTATAATTTTAATGAGAGGCAGTCCATTTAAGTGAGGTAACTACCTGTCTTTCTTCAAATAATTGTTAGTGTCCTATTTATTATGATGTAACTATTTTAAGAATACATTTTTCAGCTTGATTTATATGCAGCCATGTTGGTATACTTTTATAAACACCCTCCCCACCCCCCAAGTTTACAGACTCAGATAATCTATGAGACTAGAGAGAAGTTTGAATAATCTATGAGACTAAATAGAAGTTTGGAAATGATAACATACTCATATTTGGGAGCCCCTAAATAAGGAATTAAGTTTTATTTTTCTGTAAGGAAGCAACCTGAGCTTCATTCAATATTTTTGCTACAGTCTGAGGGAAGATTTTTTTTCCCTCCTGTCTAGTATATCCTCACTTATCTTCCTTCTTAAAAATAATGACAAAATTACTCTGGAGCATTTTTTTTGGGGGGGGGGAGATCAGGTATTTAAAAATTCTGATTTCTTGTAGAAATTGAAAGATTTCATAAAGTATAAAGACATATTAATCATCTATTCTAATTTTATTTCCTTTTTAGCATTTCAAAGTTTGAAGAACGTTGCTGTTTTCTGTATGTACTACACAATTCAGATGACTTCCAAATCTATTTCTGTACAGAACATCACTGCAAAAAGTACGTGTTGATTACTATTTAATATTAAATAAATAAATAAATACGCTATTTATACAGCTTGAATTCTATTATTTGATAAAACATTTTAAAATCCACTATTGCATGAAAAATAATTGTATGGACTGAGATTATTTATTGGTTTAATTTCAGCTTCTGAAGTCTTTAATCAATAGCATTCACTTTGTATTTGTGACATGCATTCCTGCTGGTTATTCCCTGGCTGACTTTTTCTGAGCTCAGAAACTAAGTAGGGTCAAGTTTAGTTGGATGAGAGACACCCAGGAAAAGCACCCAGGTTTGCACTAAATCTTCCAAATATCTACCCATTTAAATTTATTTCTGTATTTTGAAGATTTGAAATAAATTATCTTAATTTTGAATGGCATCTGTTATGGATTATGCCATCTGTTACATAACCTTTCCTATATCAGTGTGCATTTCATCACTTTTTCTTTGTGAGCATTTATGAACAGATACGAAACTTACAAAAGCATTGTGTAAATCCAAAATTGGGCTGCAATTTATATTAAAATCCCTCTTTTAAGTGACCATCACACATACATTCTCAAATGAGGTAATCATTACGCATAATAATATCTATGCTTATTTGTTATTTTTATCCCATTGTTTCTCAGCAAATTCAAGGCAGTGTACATGCTTCTTCTCTTTCCCTACATGTTATTTTCACAACCCTGTGAGAGTTATCTTGAGCTGAGGGATAGTGATTATTTTAAAGGCATTCAGTGACTTTTAAAGCTGTCCAGGGATTTGAGTCAAGGAATCCCTTGTTTTGTTCCAGAATTCTAACTCTTACTATGTGCTGGGTATTGATGTACTTGCCAAAACAATATGTGAAATTGTATATTAAGATACAAGGTACAGTCTGAAGGGGATCATATCAAAATAGATGCCCAGAATTTCTTTTGTGAAACATAGCTGTGGCATCCATCAGAGTCAGCTGTGATTAGTAATCACCAAGTTTTATTCTGTTCATTGTTCTTTTCTTCTGTATGAATATTATATGTCTTTGGCAGATTTTTTGAAATGGTTAATAGCATCACCGAAGAAATAGGAAAAAACACAGAGGAAGGTGAATGTGATGGAGATTCCCTGGAGGTAAAGGCAACTGTGTATTCTTCCTATTTTTCATACTTTCGAAAACTCCCTAGCAAGTTCCATTTCATAACCACAACCTTATCTGCTTTCTAGATTTTCTTCTTGATGCTGCTGTATTTCACGTGTTTGTTAACAGGAACGGTGGCTATCATGTTTTACAACCTCATTCTTCTTTTGCAGTATTATCATAACCCATTACAAAGCAAAAAGCAAGCCACGTTAATGTATAAACCTGTTGCAGATAGATGAATGTTTAAAAAAACCTCTCCAAACTTTAATATTTATATACATTATAATTTGATATTTAGTCACCCATTGAGCATAAAGGTAGTCCTCGCTTAGCAACCACTGTTGGGACTACCTTGCTAATCACGGCAGTCACTAAATAAAACATAATATAACCATGATGGACTTATGACATTACTTCCCATTTGATCATTCAGCAAATCACCACAGATTGTTAAGCAAGGTATCAAAAGATCGCAACTTGCGATTTTACTGCCAGTTTTTCCAATGAAGCTGGTTGTGAAGCACACAAATGGCAATGATGTGACTATAAGACATTGCAAAGTTGAAAATGCCCAACAGTTATGATGTGCCTGAATTTAGATTACATGATCATAGGGATGCTGTGACAGTTGTAAATGTGAGATCTGGTCATAAAGTTACTTTTTCAACACCGTCATAACTTTGAACAGTCATTAAAAAGGCAGTATGTTTAATTAATGGCTGCCACTTAGAAATGTTTAGATTTTCTTTTGTTAAACATTATCAAAAAGATTCATAGGGAATATATGGATCAGTGGAAAACAAACTATCACCAAAATTGAAGTTAAATTTTTAAATTGAGATTGTCTTATAATCCTCTTTAGTGACTGCCTCATTTAGTGACTGTTCATAGTTACAACAGCAATAAAAAGGAATGTTACAACTAGCCCCTGTATTTATGGCTTTTGTAGGTGTGTAAACAAAGGAAAGTTGAAGTAAGATCATGTGCACAGTCATGGTTTTACTTAACAACCTCTTTGCTTAATGAGCAAGTTGCTAGTCCCCATTATGGTCCCAAATGACTACCGGTACTACCTTTTATGAGATTCCTGTTCTCCTGGAAATGCTAATTCACCATGGAAAGATGAAGTATAGATTTAAAAAATAAAGACAGATTATAGAACAACACTGACTTGACGTTTAGATGGGATGTTGATTCTCCTTGGTTTGAACCACTGTTGAATCACGTCTTCCCAAAAGATAACAGTATTTGTATTTGACAGATAACAGAATGACATATCCCTTCCTTTTTGTGTATTTTTTATTATAGTATGATTATGAATATGATGAAAATGGTGAACGAGTCATTCTGGGGAAAGGCACTTACGGCATAGTTTATGCAGGACGAGATCTGAGCAATCAAGTCAGAATTGCCATTAAAGAAATCCCAGAAAGAGATAGCAGGTATAGTAATAGTGAATGCTGACAGATGCTGCTATGTTTACAATTATACGGCTAATGCTCACCAGTGTTCTGTGGGAAAAAAACTAATAATAGATCTCCAAAAGTCTTCAAAAAGCACTTCCTTCTCAAACATCAACCATGGACAATCAGAAAAGATTCCTGATGGTACTGTTGAACCATCACAGTAACAGTATGAAAGGAGTCTTCCTATCCTTGTTTGTATCACACAGCTGTATGTAGGTTACTGCAGCTGTGTCCAGAGACTCAAGAAGTAGAATTACATATGAAAGACAATTGCTGCATGAATACAAAATGCTTAATTACAGGTCACTTAAACATGTAGTATTTGCGTTTATGCAGTGTGCAGAGTAAGCTCAGTTGGATTTAATATTGGTTAGTTTTTTTATGGCTATTTATGTTCTCTTAGCTTCTGGTTCAATGGTTAAGTGCTTTCTGTATGTAAGTAAAAAAAAGTACCTTAAGAGATTATGAAATGCATTTCCCATCCCTTTTTGACCAGGGGATGATTTGAAGCATAGAAATGGCATGGGTGTTTTTAATCCTTTCATTTAGCTGGCCATCTGACCAAACAGAGAGACTGAACCAGACTCTTTTGCAGATTTCCTGAAGTGTATTTATCCTTACTCATTTGCATGTGAGACTTTGCTGGGGAGAAAAAATGGCAGGGGATGGTGGGAATGGGGTTGCACTTATAAAGCATTAAATGCTTTTCTGTTCTCCCCCATAAACTTATTTTCTTCTAGCTGTCCTCCCCTGCAGCAACTTTTGTCTAACAAAACCAGTGATACTTTTGCCTACACATGCTTGCTTTTAATGCTTCCGGAACTTGATCTATACATTCCCACAATAGGAAATAAGCAAAATAAATGTATGGGCTGGTAAATATATAATGCAAATCACACAACCCTAGGACATTAGATCTCTCACAGTATACCCACAGAAAGTATACTTGCACCACTTACAAGCGAGAAAGAAAACAAAGCTGGAAATCTCTGTAGAGAATGTAAAATTCAGAAACAGCCTTAATCTCCTCCAAACCAATGCACATAATAATATAAAATGTACAATATAGAATGTAGTCTATCCAGGGGTAAGCAATCTTGGCTCTTTTATGACTCGTGGACTTCAACTCCCAGAATTCCTGAGCCAACATCCAACAGTCCAGGAGTCATAAAAGAGCCAAGGTTGCCTACCTCTGGTCTATACAAATACTTGTGGTCCTTGACTTAGGACTACAATAGAGCCCAAAATTTCCGTTGCTTAGTGAGACATTTGTTAAGTGAATTTTGCCCCAGAATTTCCTGCCTCAGATGTTAAGGGAATCACTGTAGTTGTTAAATTAGTGACCTGGTTTTTAGGTGAATCTGGCTTCCTCGCTGACTTGGCTTATCAGAAGGTCGCAAAAGGTCACATGACCCCAGGACATGGCAACTGTCATAAATGTGAATCAGTTGGCAAGCATCCAGATTTTGATCACATGACCGTGGGGATGCAGCAATGGTCACAGGTGTGAAAAACAGTCGTAAGTCACTTTTTACAGTGCCATTTAACTTTGAGCAGTCACTAAACGATTTGTTGTAAGTCAAGGACTACCTGTATATACAAAGAGACTGGCCCAGATTGCTCTTCTAACCCTCTTAAAGCACGTTTGCAGACATAAGTGATCCTGCCTTTTCCAGTTAGTTGCCTCGCCTTCGGGTGTCAACAACATGTAATCTGAAATGATTCAGTCAGTCATCTGCTAGACCAGTGGTTCTCAACCTTTCTAATACCGCGACCCCATAATACAGTTCCCCATGTTGTGGTGACCCCCAACCACTTATACATCACCGGGTACCAGGGGCATGGCCAAAGAAAAGGGGGGGGAAATGGCGGACAGCCTTGTTTGGCGACCCCCGTGAAATGGTCGTTCGACCCCAAATGGGGTCCCGACCCACAGGTTGAGAACCACTGTGCTAGACCTCCCAGACATCACAACTTCCCCAGTACCTCCTGTTTCCTCTCCCCAAGGATTATTTAAAAAAAATAATAATATGGATAATTGCCATACCATTTCTGCCCCTTTCTGTCCTTCTGTATATGTGTGTGGAGGGAGAGATCCAAAATGACTATAGAGGTAGAATGCCTAGAGAAGCCTTATTTTGGGAAGGTTTCTCTTAAGATTATCTTATGATTATTGGAAGGGGCAGTTTATTGTTGGTAAGTAGTTTACTTGTTGCAGGGAAAGTTAGTTTAATTTCAGACTAGACTAGATCTGTTAAATCTAGGTTAACTTAATTAAAATAAAATAACTCCGTTTTTAAAATCATACCAAATTCAGTCCTCTCTCATGTTTAGTTAACTTTGTAATGTGAATAGGGCCAGAATTTCATACTATTGAAAGTTGTAAATATATAACTGCAAAAATTCAAGGTGTATAATCATTGCAGCAATTACACTGGTGGCTAAAATTTGTGAAAATAACAGCCAGGTACTTGCAAACCCTGATAATGAGTGGTAAAACTATGAAGTGGTAGCTGGCCCTTTTAGTAGTTGTATTTCAGTATCTAAAGAAACCAAGATAGGGAAACCAAGACTAATATGAACAACAATTCAAATAGCTAAGTGGAAATAACAATACTTAGATACTGGTATATTGTTGAATTGACTCAGAATCTCAACTTTGCCAGAAAAGCACAGAAGAATGTGAAATCTGAATTTGTTTCAATGAAAAGGAAAAATTGTTATTGCACTTAAGAAAACATTCATGGTTGACATATCCTATAAAACACCCATTTCAAATTTATATTGGATTACTTCACCAAAAGTATGAGATGAAGTTGTATTTTTCTGTACTAGTAAGTTATTGATTTAGTCCGCTTTCATGCCTTCTGCCTTGCTATTTGTTCTGTGTTATGAATTTTAAGGAATATATTTCCTTTGTACAAACATTATCTGGACAATTTTCTGTGTTTTTTTATTTTAAAATATTGTGGTCTGTAAATTGTTGTGGGTTTATTTATAAATTAAGTATTATAATAATTTCCATGGAATGAAAACTATGGGACTGAATCAAGTTAATCTGCCTTTTATTTTAGGTATTCCCAGCCTTTACATGAAGAAATAGCTTTACACAAACACCTCAAACACAAGAACATTGTTCAGTATCTTGGCTCATTTAGTGAAGATGGATTTATTAAGATATTCATGGAACAGGTACCAGGAGGTAAAACATTTGTAGGTTTAAAGAATACATTTGTATTGTTTGCTATCACTATATTTTTTGTCAACCTAGGACTACAGCTCCCAGAATTCGTAGCCAATTGCTAGGTTAACAAGTTTCATTTAGAAGGTTGTAAAGCTGTTTTTCTTCATTAACATTTAGAAAAATGACGTTGTGTGAAATATTATCCAGAATTGACAAAGTTTGCTTTTCAATTCACTAATCAATAAGGTAAAAGCAATAAAATATAACATTTTGAAATAGAATAAACCAGGGGTGTCAAACTGTTGGCCCGTGGGCCTGATGCATCATAACGAAACCGTGCCCACCCCACTGCTGGCAATGGCAAAAAAGTTGTGATATGTCACAATATGTCACGTGGAATAAACCATTTGCTTTTGTTTTATATTAGGGGAAAAAATGGAAATAGTTCTGAAATAATTTTTGTAATAAATTGTATCCAATGATGCCTGTTTCCAGTACAGTTAATTCTTGTATCTTTCCTCTGCACACATCTAGGTTTGTTCTGTAGGGTTGAGGGAATTCAAGTGGGTTTAGGCAGAGGAAAAAAAGATAAACTGTTGTACAGGTGACAACTCTATCTGCCTAAGTTTGCATTTCACCTGGTCTATTTATAATCGGAATATATTTTACTACAAAAGATGCCAGTATTATAATAAATATTTTTCCATTTGTTAAAGGAAATACTACCATTCAAGTAGGCACTGCAGTTTTCCCTTAGCATCTGTCTCATTTGAAACTGTTTTTCTTTATATTTCAGGCAGCCTTTCAGCTCTTCTGAGATCAAAATGGGGACCATTGAAAGATAATGAACAGACTATTGGTTTTTACACCAAACAGATTCTTGAAGGATTAAAATACCTCCATGATAATCAAATTGTGCATAGAGATATAAAGGTGGGAATTGCTATTCACTATAAATTATAAAGGAAAATTTCTTGGCAGAAAGAACTTGTACGAACGGATGTAAAATTATTTTATTATTATGAAATTAGTTTAACTTTTCTCTGAAGGAAAAAGGTCTCAATCCTCATTTGATCATAGCAAATAAAGAAATCTGAACAGATATCCACTAATAGGAATGCATTGGAACTGATTTGGTTCTTAGAATCTTAGACTAATGGATGATATGAAATGATGATGCATAAGATCTTTACAATTAATTGGGATAGCGTAGCTGGAATTCTCATTGAATTCAGCCTTGTTTAGTTGTGGGTTCTTCAAAAGGTTTTGGAAGAAGCACGGTGTCTGTCAGGTGCAAGGAACCAGAATAATACTGGAAGTTCATCAGAGAAATATGTTTATTACTACTCTCCTATGAAATAATAGGAAATATTTGTAGCTCGGGTTTTAGATTTTGGCAATGGTTTGTTCTCCAAGCATGTTTCAATTTATTTTCTGAACATTTTGTGACCAGACTAGGTAACATCACATCACACTGGCACACAAGACATTTATAAGCTAAGGAGAATAGGACAAGAAAGTCCTGCTGATGATGTTACCTACTCTGGTAATGAAATATTCAGAAAATAAATTGAAACAAGCTTGGAGAGCAAAGCACTGCCAAAACTATTCGCCTGTTTACAAGAATCTCGCCAAACTAACTGCAGTCACCATAAACAACTAGCAACTAGATAACTACTGTGAGATTTAGGGAGGGTCTGCTTTCCGCCATTTCCTCCCCTTCAATGATTCCAGGTTAGCCAATCTTGTAACTCCTCCCTCTGCTTCAGCTTCAGATTGCACCACAGTGTCTGATTCATGTCCTTTTAAAATGGGCAGTATTCATGTAGCATAAAGATTGGTAGGATACAATTATCTAAATATCTAAAAGGATACTTGACTTGTGATTATTTTAACCACTCCCCTTTTTCTATATTAATTTACATCAGGAATCAGATGGCGGAATTCTCACATTAATCAATATGTACGAGTGAGAGGGCTTACATACTCTTGATGATGGATAGTATCAAACATGGAGAATTCATGGGACATGATTTACTGTTCTGTCACTTTTCCATCCCATTTATTCATTTTTCTATCTTTCATACATTTTGCCTCAAACACTTTTTTGCATATATTGCAGTTCAGTGTTCTTTTTTATAACACACCCAACTGCTATGGCTATGTTACCATGAGGTAGCCTGCTCAGGGAGCAATTGGAGAAGAGGGCAGAGGCCAAACCCAAATGATTCTAAAAAAGATTGGAGTAATTTTCCTTCTTTGTCCTGGGAATTTTCATATGAAAATAGAAATTTTATACAAATCAACGGATTTTTCAGACAGACTTCAAGTAATTCCCCTGTTATGCTCTTGTTCTGTAATATTCTATTCTGCTAGATATTTCAATTCATTGGTAAGGCTATAAGAGTCTGCAGAGGGAGGAAGACAAAGTAAAATCTATTAGGTAATTTTGCCTACCGTTTTCCAGTTCATTGGTAAACTTCACCAAAGCATTTTGGGTATTAACTTCTAAAACAATAGAATGGAATGCTAGAATACTGATACCTATAACGCCCAGCATGTGGCTGTGCTTCCTAAAAATACTGGAATTGTTCAACATCTGCAGTGCCAAAGTTTTCCTATCCCTTAACATTTATTACCCATTAAGAAAGTATGTTGATAAAAAAAATAATTAAAACCACACAATATTAGGTATAGAAAATAATTTTCCCCTACAGTTTTTGAATTATCCCATTTTATTGTATTTTCCCCCTACCATTATTTTCAGAAGATACTTAGAGATACTAGTTCAGCATTCAGGAATGAGGGGGTCATCTGAGACGTAATCTAGTTTCAAAGGTGTAGCAACATCTATTTCATTCATAATCACTTTCCAGCATTCATTTTAACTGCGAATTGTTTTGCGATGTCAGTCATAAGGTGAAACGGTATCACAAACGTTCTCTTCCCTCAGGGGGATAATGTTCTTATCAACACATACAGTGGAGTGCTAAAGATTTCAGATTTTGGAACATCAAAGAGGCTTGCTGGAATCAATCCTTGCACTGAGACTTTCACAGGTATGTTCTAAATCTGAAAGCATATTATAGAGTTCCTAATTTCAATGTCAGGAAGAATGTTCAAGAACATAAATTGAACATAATCTTTGTCATTCCTAGTGGATGTAACATGCTCATTTTATTTGTCTTGGTTAGGAAAAATTACCCTCTATCTGCATTGATTTTGTTGTGTGCAATTCTTAAAAAGTGTAAATTAAGAGCCCTTATTTGAGCTAATGTTCTAAGTTTACTGACTTGAGGAATCCTAGGAAATCCTTCCCATTGGAAAATATGTTTAGGAAGTGTAGCATTAGTCATTCATGATGTAGTTCAGATAAGTAGTAATAATCATCTGTTGATGTGCATAGCAATCTCCATTAATGTTATCAGCAGCATTCTTGATAAGTGATTTAGAGGAAGTGCAGATTATTTAATCAGTCTGACATTCTGATCAAATTAAAGGCCATACATAAGCATAACATTAACTGGCTTAGGAACCGGGTGTGCTCTGACTCAGTATTCAATATTATGGTTGGGATGTGTATGCATTTGCAAAAATGTATTGAATGTTATTCTGAGTGTGTATTTCTTATAGAAAATAAAAACAACATAAATGTAACTTTGAAACAGTGAATAGATTTAGTTGCAGTTTTTAAATTTAATAGATATAGCTTTGTGATTAGTCTTTTTGTACCTTGTGTTCCCAAATGTTGGATTCTATCTCCCATTGTACTTACTATTGGATATATTGAAAAAGCCTGGTGGTGACTATTCAAAATAGCTAAAAAAATAAAATAAAATCACAATTGTACCCATTTGCTCTATTGACTTGTGTCATACAGCATTCAGGAGTGCTACAGACACCTAGGCTGAACCATATTGTGGAAATTATTGCTCTGCCACTGAGATATTTGTAAGCTTTCTGCCTGGTAGCTCTTCGAAAACAGCATAATATGTGAACAGCTCTTTTCTGATTGTTTACTGCAGTGCATTACCTTTGAGACTACTATGGAATTAAGCTCAGTGATCCTTAAACTATTACAAAATTATGACAAAATCAGATAGAAAAAACTAGGTTTCTTGAGTCATATGGTCTTGGTCTTGAATCAAAAAAGACAAAGTCACGCCAGCACACACAATAATTTTTATAATCGTAAAATCCACATTTTCTTGCTTTTTGTTTCTTCTTATATGAGACCCTCAGGGTTTGTTGTTAGCAAAGAGAATTTTTGATTTTTTTTGGAACAGTGGGCACTGAATAATATTTTTTTAAAAGCACAGCCAGATTCTATTCATGTTCCAAATGTGACAACTTCAGGCTGTCATATGGCTATCCTTGCATGGTTATTTCAGTGCTGCCCCCTTATACCAAAACTGCATAGGATGGATATTATTTTTAATTCATATTGGAAATAACACAATACTTAAGATATCTCCTCTTGCTGAAAACACCCTAAATAACCTTGTATAAAATGTCAATGGCATTCTTCTTCCCGCAATGCAGGAAAAGGTAGAAAAAAATATTATAAATTAATAGCCTTTGTTAACTTTTCCCCCACAGTCCTATGTACAGTGGAAAAATGCCTTGATTTAGTTTTTCTGTAGCATTTTTAGGGGTAATAAACTAGCCTACTTCTGATATAGCATTCAACTTTTACAAACTAAGGTTATCATTACAGTCTTTGTGTAATGTTTCTTTTTGCATTCTAAGAAAATAACTGTTTTTAGTTTTGTTTAATCACAGTTTTGTGATCTTAATTTCATATTCTGGTTTGTAAAGAGGAATTCAATCACAGTTTGCTGATTTGACTATAATTGATAGATTAGATTAAAGATCATAGGTGCAAGTCCAGTATCAGATGCAATCAAATTAGGATAATTGAGTCTGAAAAAGCAAAGATAGGTGGGACACTTGGAACATTCTAGTGTGCCATATAAATGCCCAATACTGTGACAGAAAGGTACATTAAAATCTGGGAATTCATTTGTTTAGTATGTGCCTTCTTTCAAGTTGTTATTAAATATGCATAAATTACATCTGTTTTTCACAGGTACTCTTCAGTATATGGCACCAGAAATAATTGATAAAGGACCAAGAGGTTATGGAAAGGCTGCAGATATCTGGTCCTTAGGCTGTACAATTATTGAAATGGCTACAGGAAAGCCTCCATTTTATGAACTAGGAGAACCACAAGCAGCCATGTTCAAGGTTAGTTTAGATAATAACATTTTCTAAAAAAAAGGGGTTAAAGTAAACTGTGTTAAGGCTATGTTTTTTTTTTAAAAAAAGATGATATAATACTGGCTGGGAAATGTTATAGTATATTTTGTTCATATTTAGATTCAACTGAACATGAAAGCATGCCACAATAAACAAATGCTAAAATTTCTATGGAGATTCTCAGTCATCCAGGTCATAGTTATCCCAAAGATATTTTTTTCACGAGGCAACTGGACTTTCTTGTTTTTTTCTTTGAAGACGTTTCGCTTCTCATCCAAGAAGCTTCTTCAGCTCTTCTTCAGAGAAGCAAAAGGTCTTCAAGGAAAAAACAAGAAAGTCCAGTTGCCTCATGAAAAAGCATCTTCGGGAAAATACCAAAATGTTATTTAGATTATCTTTTAAAATGATACCTATTGAAGAACAAAAGACTGTTCTAAGATCCTTCAGCTAATGCTATTTTTAATGTGGAAATAAAAGAGAGAAGTTCCCTCTGTGATGAAAGATCTGCTTGGTTGTTGTTGTTTTTAAATTTGATTTTCATCTGCATTTATTAGGTTGGAATGTTCAAAATACACCCTGAGATTCCAGAATCCATGTCAGTGGAGGCAAAAGCTTTTTTGCTGAGATGCTTTGAACCTGATCCAGATAAGAGGACCTGTGCTAATGAGCTTCTTGTAGATGAATTCTTAAAAGTTACCAGCAAAAAAAGAAAGTCACAGTCAAAACTAACAGGTGAAGAAATCTAACTGTTCTAGTTGGGAAATCTTAGATTATTAAGAATCATTATTAAAAAGCCAGGATTCTTGACACTCTTTTGAGAATGGCAAGTCAGAACCCACTAACAGATAGGCTTTTGAAGTAAGGAGCTTTGTCAAATGCTTTTAAAATATTACATTAGTGTGTGTGTCATGTAAATGCAGTATCTCAATTCTTTTAGTAGAAATTTGATATTACAAAGTTTAGCTGCATTGGAGCCCTATTATATCAAGTTTCCTTTATTTGACTTGAGCAGTTATGGATGTTACATTATTTTTGTTTTATTTTCGCAGCTCTCACAGCTGGATCAAATGGTAAGTTTAGCAATTAATATTTTTTTCTGAGAAGCTTTAAAATGTTCTTAAATATAAGATAGGTTAGCTTACAAGAAATAAATTTGTAAATATATGTAGCAAGAAGACATTCCTGAGGAATATTGCAAAAAAAAAAGATTTTTCATCTGATTTGTACATATATTACATATTTGACATACATATATCTCAACATACTAGAAAGATTATTTTTTTCTCCAATAATAAGGAGTTGGAAATGCAACAGATACATTATAACTATCCCAACCTTGTTAAGTGAGATATAGTGGTATCTGCTTTGAAACTCATCAGATTTAGTGTTCAACACATTTTGACGTGAAAAATTTGACCTGATACTCATAGCTTGTTTGGTACTCAATGTACACCTTAGAACTTGTCATTGTCAGCTGCCTTGTGACTCACTATATTATTCCATATGGGAAAAAATTGTTTGGTAGTCATCATTTTTGGTACTCATAGCACCTCCCGGAACCTATTAACAGTGAGTACCAAAGTATTGTTGTATTTTTTTTTCATACCACAGAGAACTTTTTTTTTTTTTTTGCATTCCTACCATCGTTTTGGAATTGTACACAGTTAATACAGTTCTTTCATCCAAGATAATATAAGTTCTGGGAGATCTTAGCAGATAGATAATATGTATTGGGGAGAATTGCTATGTTCAGTTGTTTATTATAGTTTGCTCTTCGTATATATCTTCATCATACTTTATTTCCTGTTTCATTGAGCAGAATATCTTCGAAGCATATCCTTGCCTGTTCCTGTTCTGGTAGAAGACACAAGTAGTAGCAGTGAATATGGTTCAGTTTCACCTGACAATGAGTTGAAACTTGACCCCTTCTCCTTTAAAATGAGAGCTAAATCCTGTGGTGATAAGGAAGGAAAAGGACTTAGGTCTCTTTTTCTAAGGTAATTATCCAAGTAATTAATATCTGTGCTAGGTTATGAAAAAGAAAATCACCTTTTTAAAAACGGGGTTTCTTCATAGTCATTTCTACTGTTAAATATCCACAGCATCCCAGATGAGAATTTTGAGGACCACAGTGCTCCTCCCTCACCAGAGGAGAAGGATTCTGGTTTTTTTATGCTAAAAAAGGACAGTGAGCGAAGAGCAACCCTTCACAGAATTCTAACCGAAGACCAGGATAAAGTAGTGAGAAATCTGATGGAAGCCTTAGCTCAGGTAAAGAAACACATGTAATATGTTTAGCGTTATTTTTTAAAACAAAATACATTGGCTAGTACAGCGGTTCTCAACCTGTGGGTCGCGACCCCATTTGGGGTCGAACGACCATTTCACGGGGGTCGCCAAACAACGCGATCCGCCATTTTTTTCGTCAGCCAGCGCAGGGGGCGACGCTGTGCATGCGCGTCGTGCAGGGGGTGGCACAGGGGGCGCTGCCACGCATGCGCGCCACGCAGGGGGCGGTGCATGGGGCGGCGTCGCACATGCGCGTCATGCAGGGGGGGCGCCACGCATGCGTGCCGCACAGGGGGCGCCGCCGCGCATGCGTGCCGCCTGCTTATGGCCAGGGTCGCCGTATAAAAAGGTTGAGAACCACTGGGCTAGTACGTTGGGATCGAAACACATTGCAAGATTATATAATATTGTGGTGACACATTTCTTTACTGGTGGCAATTAGCAGGTTTTCAGGAATCCTACAAAGCACAAATATATTCAAGTGCAAACAATTGCAAGATTAAATTATAGTTGTACCTTCACTTCTCTGCCATTAATGCTCATTTATGTAATGATTTTACTTCTAAGAGATCCCTTCTGAAAATGTTATTGAGAAATGCTTATAGAATTATGCAGAAAAATAATAATTTCCTGACAATTAGGTATGTTCTGATTATCCAAACCAGAAACAGTTTTTCTATGTATTTGTCAGAAATATAGCATAGAAGAGTTAAATACTATACAAATTGTATATGCTTAAGTTTCTGCATTGTTAACATTATTTTGGTTTTCTGTTAAGACATCCTTGGTAGTATTTAAAAATCAATGGCAGAATGTTAGTTATGTTGATTTTATAAAAAATTAAGTAACGAAGTTGAATTATGCATTAGGTATGTAATGTCAAATGATGCTGAAATATTTTGAGAATGTTGTTCAAAGTCACTTATTTCTGTATATTTTATGTCAATACAGAAAAAGTATTACTGGTATAAGTATACAGTGTAATAAAGAGACAACTGTAAATAGGAGTGTTACACTTTTGGATGTAACAATTACATAATGCAGTTGTCCATAGTTTTCAGGGTTTTTTCTAAGTTTATGGCTTGTAAGACAACAATTAAAGTCATTTTGGAAAACCAGGACCAGAAAAAGACACATTGAGAGTATTGTTCTCCTTTGGGTTTCAAACTTTCATAAGAATCTGTTCTATTTCCCATGTGCAAATTTCAGTCAAAGCCCATTTGAAACAGTTAATCTGATGAATATGAAAGAGGGTTTTTTGTGTGTATGTATTTTTGTTAAAAGTTTAAAGAGCAATAATAAGAACTAGTGCAAACTATATTAAAACAGAGAAACAAAAAAGAGAGAAATAACAAAAAAGCTAAAAGTGCAATTGGAAAAAAAAGAGAAGAAAATAAGAAAAAAGAGAAAGATATAAAGAAAGATACAATGGTATAAGGGAGTAGCTTCTGATATTCCACACAGCAATCATAACTACAATTATATTTTATCCTCTATCTCTAAAGTTATATCATGACACTCTTCTTTCTATAATCTATCATGTCTAATCTAACTGGTTATCAATCAGTCCTAAAAAGAGAAGTTTAACTTCATTCAAATATTAATCTTTAAAATCCTCTGTGTCAATGTATGTATTAGAAACCATTTTCTTTAGCTTTTATAGCTTTGAATATTTCTCAGAAAATTAATATAGAAATTGACAAGAGCAGTAGAATCATGGAACTGATACCAATTGTTATTCCAAAAGAATAACCCTCACAGTATAAACACATTGCAGACGTTGCATTTTAATATGTGGATGGCACATAGTTCCTTTACTTTGGTATTCCATGATTCAACTGTGTGTAGGTTTATGTCAAGTCTGAGTTACCCTTGTGGATGTGTAGATCTATTCCAGTGCTGCTCAGTCTGAACCATTATGCCAGTGATTCTAATTTTATCATTTCTAGGTCATAACATTTGAATTTACAAGAAAAAAATGGAAATGGTTTGCTTCAAAGTAACATTCTCTAGTGACATTCCACATATAAAGACATACTTGTTATGCTTCCAGTCTCTTTTATGACTCAACTTTAATTAATCAAAGGCAAAGCTCATAACTCTTCCAAGGGCTTCTTTTTAAATTGTTCCTCAGAGAATTGCAGAAGATGGAAACAAAAGCTAATTCTTACTGAGATGATCTTGGATACAACTTTTACTAATGTTGACTGAGTTACTGGATGAACTATTTTGTACTCTGAATAACTGAAAACAACATTATTACATTCTCTTCAAATTGAACCTTTGTGACTTACGTTTCTCTCATTGTCCAGAATTTGGCATCCTGTTTCAACAGCCCTAATCATATACCATACCGCAGAAAGGATATAAACACCATAGTAGCTCTTTCAAAACTCACCCTTACTACAAAAACATTTGTACCGGTAGTCTGTTGCCAGATCAGGGACCATATGTAACACGGACTATAGTTATATCCTTATTAACTGAAGCCTGTTAGTTTTAATGCACACTTAGTAAACCACAAAAATATATGTAATATAGTTTTTTGGGGAAACCTCATTGAAATGGCATGGGTCCATCTCATCTCACTGAGATTGGCTCACCAACTTGTGCCGGCAGAAGAGGCATGCTGCGGGTTCCAGCTGGCGGGATCCAGGAGAATGATATGATATGATTATGAGAAGATGGGCGATCAATAAATTTCATAAATAAACAAATGTTATAAATAAAAATAAATATATAAAGTTTTGTTAAGAGATGGGCAGCAAATAAATAAATACACAAACAGGGAGCTATATTCTTAATTTTCATTAATACTATCCACAGTTTTACAAATGTAATTAGCTATTTTTGTTGTTGTAACAGGGTCCTGAAGAGCCTAAGTTGAAATGGGAACACATTACAACTTTAGTTGCTAGCCTCAGAGAATTTGTAAGATCAACAGATCGCAAAATCATTGCAAATACACTTTCAAAGCTGAAACTGGAGTTGGACTTCGACAGTCATGGCATTAGCCAAGTTCAGTTAGTACTCTTTGGTTTCCAAGATGCAGTAAGTATATTTTGGGCTTCTTGTTTTGCTAATTTTAAGAACATCAGCAGTCCCTTGCTGGATTGGACCCCTGGCCCATCTAGTCCAGCAGTCTAGTTCACAGTGGCCAACGAACTGCATAAGGAAGGCCATTAGTCTCCCAGCCGATGATCTTCAGAGGCACTGACATGGCCATCAAGTCATGAAGATTATAAACATTTCAAAATTTCTTTAGCGGAGACTTTTCAGTTTAGATGAATTTCTGCATGGGCATCTGCTTAGTAATGATAGCTTGAGGCTGTATCCTTCCATTTCGGAAGATTATACAAAGATTCTGTTTCTTGGTGAACATGATGTGACTTTCTGATCTTCGAGATGTAGAGAAAAAGAGTATCATTCATTTCTCCAGCCCACATGTTGGGAGGAAGGATAAAACATCTTTTATTGTTTCCAAAATTGAATAATCAATCAGAATAGAGCTGGCAGGGACCTTGGAGGTCTTCTAGTCTAACCCCCTGCTCAAGCAGGAGTTCCTATACCCTTTCAGATAGGTGACTGTCCAGTCTTTTCTTAAAAATCTCCAGTGATGAAGCACCTTTAACTTCTGAAGGCAAGTTGTTCTACTGATTAATTGTTCTCACTGTTAGGAAGTTTCTCCTTAGTTCCAGGTTGCTTCTCTCCTTGATTAGTTTCCATCCATTGTTTCTTGTCTTGCCTTCTGGGGCTTTGGAAAATAAATTGAGCCCCTCCTTTTTGTGGCAGCCTCTCAAATACTGGAGTACTGCTATCATGTCCCCCCCTAGTCCTCTTTTCTCTAGAGTAGCCAAACCCAAATCCTGCAACTATTCTTCATATATATTAGTTTCCAGGACTTTAATCATCTCAGTTGCTCTTCTTTGCATTTTTTCCAAAGTCTCAACATCTTTTTTGTAATGTGGTGACCAAAACTGGATGCAGTATTCCAGGTGTGGTTTTACTAAGGATT
Organism: Crotalus tigris; assembly: GCF_016545835.1. Lineage (NCBI taxonomy): Eukaryota > Metazoa > Chordata > Lepidosauria > Squamata > Viperidae > Crotalus > Crotalus tigris. Next base: position 1,208,186 of record NW_024096511.1, read on the forward strand.
TATAAAGCTGTACTAATACTTTGCATGATTTTGATTCTATGCCTCTGTTTATACAACCAAGGATTGTATTAGGTTTTTTGGCTGTTGCTGCACACTGCTGGCTCATAGTCAAGTGATTGACCACTAGGACTCCAATGTCCCTCTCACAGAATAATAAGAGTATTATTATATATTTGTAGATTTCTAATGTTTATTTAGGTGTTACAGTTGCATTTCTTCTGTCAGTGAATGGTAGCTTCTTATTATTGTGTGATATATATTTGATAACTCAGAAAATAATTTATAGATTTAATAATAGGTATGCACGTATTTAGATATTGTTAGATATGAAAAACCTTGCATAGAAGACAGATAAACAGATTAGTTGCTATTCATTAAATAACTAAAATAACACAACATTTTGTGTTATTCTGGTTAGTAGAAATAAATTATAAATTAGGTGAATCCATACAAATGGGTATAAATTAGTCTTTCAGAAATATATTGTTCTTCAAATATTGATCACTTCTTAGAGGATAAACTGGTTATTTAATAAGGGTGGTAGTGGTGAACATGGTATATCCAGACTGAATTATCTACATGATGATTGTTTAAAAATTAATAATAGTTTCACAATTCTAGTATCTCTTTCCAGGTGAATAAAGTTCTACGAACACATAATATTAAACCACATTGGATGTTTGCGCTGGATAGCATAATCCGTAAAGCTGTGCAGACTGCTATTACAATTTTGGTACCTGGTAAGATATTTGTCACTTTTTAAAATAATTTTCTGAACTAGGCTACTTGCATACTTAACATGGAAGGAAAAGCTGCTGGATTTGCCATACTTTATATACTTGTATATTCCTGTTCATTTCTGAGTTGTGAATATATATTAGTTTTACATGTCCTATGTATGTGCCAGTGTATCACATATCCTTCCTAGTTGATAAGATGTGGCCAGCAATATGACAACTTTCAAAGTAGTCTCCAAGTTAGAAATCATAGTTTGCATAGAATAATGTGAACTTGGTTTGAGTAAAATTAGAGTCACCTCTAGGCAAGATGGGTAGCTTATAATAAACAAGCAAATACATAAAACTGGGCTTTGATTGAGCTTACATCATATTGACCAAAATATACCAAAAATGATACTGTTGTTACCATTAGTAGGAATATTATATGTGGCGTAGCTATACCTTCTCTATCTTACTAAAAATAATTATGTGAAAGCTTTCATAACCCAGGTCAATTATTTATGGACCACTCTGGTAGTGAAGAAGTCACATGGAAGGTTGTGACTTGAAATTTAAGAATAATGAATGTAATTGAAGAAAAGAAGGGTCAGTATGTTGTATGTCTGTGAAACTAAGAGAGGACAAGGATGTTATATAGTAGGTCTGAAGGAAGGTGATCTAAACTTGTGGAATAAAGCTCATAAACATAAAGAAGGAGCTAAAGGAGTAGGTTTAATTGTGAATGAACAGATGTCATCTATATTATTGTGGTAATGTATGAAAATAATAATCCAAAGGTTGTGGTAGTTTCATGTTGCAGTCCAGTGAATGGTAATTATGACAGATAAAACATAATGGGTTTTAAGCAAAATTCTGTACTGTTTTGAATGAAGAAAATTGGGAGGGGCAATTATTCTGTTAACTGACATGAATGGGTGAGGAATGTGCTTAGAAAAAAGTCTGGATTCTGAATTTGAATACATGATTTCTACATACATCAATATGAACACATGACAAAAAATGAATGTAAATATGAAAGCATGATATATTTCATTGTTAATGATATAAACGTGAATGCTGCAAAAAAAAAGATATAGTGTAACATGAAGTTAAACTTAGTTGCAAAGAATGGCTGTTTTGATAAAAATAAAACCATGTACATTGTTTTAAGTGGTTGAAAAGAAATACTGTAGCAGTGAGCCTTTAGCAAATTGGAATGAATTAAACATGAAGGTAATAATTTGGGATAAAATTCTGGTAGAGTGTTTTTGATAATTGTGTGAAAATGATAATGAAATGTCAAAAAGTGGAACCGAAAAGTGAAAATGTAAGTTGTGTGCAGGAATTCTGATTGCAAGGATATGAATATTGGCTGTGAGGAAAAACTAAATACAGCAGAGTAGGATGTTCAAACCAGATAATATACTTGTTGTTGGTGTGATCCCGTTATGTGTATTAAATTTTGGATTGTATGATTCAGTAAGTAGTATGAATCTGAAAATTAATGTATCAAAACCAAGATAGTTAGGTTTGATACAGAATAGCAAATGATAGCAAATTATATATAAAAGCAAAGAAAAAAATGATAAATCTTTATAAAATGTGTAGCAAAATGGAAAAACTGATGGAGAATGTTTAAGATACGAACGTGCTGGTAGAAAGGAACTGGGTAGCATATGGTTTGTTCTGAGACATGAAGGTTTGATTAAAAAAATATGAAAATGGCGATGTCTAAGAATTTGGTCTTGCCAAGCCGGTTGTATGGAAATTAGAGTTGAGTATGTCAGGAAAAAAGTTGAATGCAGTGGGTAAAGGTATGTCTATGGAATTTCTCAGTCATCCCAATCATGCTTGTCCCAAAGGTGATTTTCTTTTTCACAAGGTAACTGGACTTTCTTGGTTTAATCCAAGAATTCTTGGATGAGAAGCATAACAAACTGCTTCCAGCTATAATAATTGTGTGTAACATTTTTAATCCCAGCTTTTGAAAAAGAGCTCGTGGCACATCTCTGGCACACCTCTACCTGTGAGGTAGGATAGGCTGAGAGTATGCAGACATTGTGGGTGCTTCGTCACTCGAAGTTTTTAAGAAGAGACTGGACAGCCACTTGTCTTAAAAGATATAGGGACTCCTGCTTGAGCAGGGGGCTGGACTAGATGACCTCCAAGCTCTATTGTGATTGATTGATTTCCAAAGAAAGAAACCAAGAAAGTCCAGTCACCTTTTGAAAAGATAATAACAACTTTGGGATGATTTGGCACATTCATCCCTTTCTGCCAATCCAAACTGGAACACATGATAGAGACACAGTCTTGAGGGCACTGCAAGGAAGGCAGTTGGTAAAAAAGCCCGGGACACAAGTGGTTTGTTTCAGTTCTTTGTGTTAAAGGATATGGCCAGAGGAAAAAAGAAAGAGAAAAGTATTGGAAGTGAATAGCTAACAGTGTAGATGATGCCAGTTGAAATACGGCAGTGGTAAGAGATTCCTGGCAACAAATGGGCTGTGCCTCAGAAAAAAAGGAAGGAGTCGGTGGCATGTACATTTCAATCATCATCATCTTGCATACTTTATCTGCAAAGCTTTAATTGAATCCTGTGGGGAAAGGAGTCTAGAAAATAGTGCAATGCCAATCACTGGAATTGGGACTGGGAGGAGTATGCAGAATATTGAGGCAATTGAATAATGAGCATGTGAATAAACATAGGAAGGAATAGACAAAGTTATGTGATCTGAAATTTCCAGTGTGTCTACATAAGTGTACATAATATGAGGAACACGTTTAATGCAGGAAAGTAAATACGGTTTAGCAGGTATTACTGAAATCTGGTGAGTAGAAAAGAAGGACTGAAGGATATAATTTATTCAAAGGGAAAGACAAAGGGCAAGCATACATTATAGGTTATATTTATATGTGAAAGAAGTGCCCACACATATTGCGATCCAGGAATTTGAGCATAAGAATAGGAGGAAAGGGAAACAACGTTTTACTGTGAGGCTATGCTCTGGACCACCAAATGAGACAGAAGATCTATATAATAGTTTCCTAAACCATTTTATAGAATGATCGTAGAGAAGCATAATAATAATAATGAGAGGTTTCAATTCTTTGGTCATCTGTTGGAAAATCAACTCATCCAAGACTTCAAGATATGTTGCAGGCCTTTTCATTTTCCAAAAGGTTAAGAGAAAAAGCAAAGGGATTGGCTCTCCAATATCATCAATAAGAGAATGACTGAAGACGTGCAAGCAGTAGCAAATTTGAGAAGAAATGATTGTGTCATCTTGAATTTTAAAATATTGCAGAAAGAGCAATGAGAAAAATTTAGTTTTCAAATAAAAAAATTATTTTTGCCGACATGTGACAAATTTCTGCTATTCATAATAACATATATGTATGCTAGATTCTAGGAGAGTCAGATCCTCTAAGGCAGGGATCCCCAACTTGCCAGTGCGGCACGTGTATGCGCATGCCCCCTCACTCGTGCTAGCGCCGCGGCTGCGGAGCACAAAAACAGGATGTCGCATCGCAGGGCGCAAAAACGGGCTACCACCGTGCCTCGGGGTGCGAAAATGGGATGCCACTGCCACCTCAGGGCACAAAAATGGGCCGCCACACTATGGGGCACAAAAATTAGGTGCTGCCATGGCACAGGGCACAAAAACGGGCCACCGCTGAGCTGCAAGGTGCAAAAATGGTCACCACTGTGCCACGAGGCATAGAAACTCACTATGCCACACAAGAATGGGGCAGGGTTAGCACTAGCCCCATCCCGTTTGCAGCATCCTTGCGCTCGTGGCCCCGTGCGCATGCACGCGCATGCACACATATAAAATTCTTCCCTCTCCCTTTTCCTCCAGTCCACCAGCCGAGAAAGGTTGGTGACCTCTGCTCTAAGGACCCTGTGAACAGAATCCAGAGGTCAGAAGGAACACAAGAGGGTTAGAAATTTCTCAAAAATAAGGAAGAGGGGTTTTTTTTTTGTTTTGTTTTTTTGCTGTTAATGATTAGCACAGGTACTTTGGAATCTCTTGTTTCAGGAGTTGCACATCCGCTTCAGTGTGACTGGTAATCTCAACTTGTTATATAAAAGTGTTTTTAAGTTTATTATTAAGATCAGGTGTAGGCAACCTTTGGCTCTGACTTGTAGACTTCAACTCCCAGAATTCCTGAGCCAGCCATGCTGGCTCAGGAATTCTGGGAGTTGAAGTCCACGAATGATAAAAGAGCCAAGGTTGCCTACCCCTGATCTAGATAAATAGCACTCTGAGGTCATCACACTTGCTTCCAATTTCATTGTTGTGATAATAAACAATTAAATCCCTTATAGAGTTGAGGACACACTTCAGCTTAGCATCTGAGAGCGATAATGCAGATCAAGATGAGATTGAAGCTGAAGAGGAACATGCTCCTGACACAACTGCTCAGGTTCCTTGCCTTGTATTGGATGATGCGGTAGCTACCTCAGGAGTGAGCACCCTTAGTTCAACAGTATCTCACGATTCTCAGGCTGCCCAGAGATCTCTGAATGTTCAACTTGGGAGGCTGAAATTGGAAAATAATAGGTGAGTCTAAATTTCCCCTATTTACAAAACTGGGTCAAGGTTTTAACATGGATGCATGTATCATGTGGACATTTTTTTCTGGCTTTGTCTCAAGTTACCTTCATCAACCAGTTTACTTTATTTCAATCCAGTTTTAATAATGCACCAATCCTGCCCTTAATCAGTGGAAGGTGACAGGGCACACTGTCTCAGTAGGATATTACTGAGGCAAATTACAGCAAAACGTTAAGAGGGCATATAATATTTAAATTATGTGAAAAATCATTAGTAACTGTACTGCAGTAACAACTTTCACATTGTCCTCATGCAACTATAATTGCATGCATATTAATCACATTAATAACACCACCAATCATCTCAGGTACAACCATTCCTTATTCTCTACTCAGTGATGGTGAACCTTTTAGAGACCAAGTGCTCCAAACCTGCCCTGCCCCACCCTGCCCCCCACTCCACCCTGCCATGCGCCCTGCCCCACCCCCCATCCTGCCTCCCCACCCCGCCCATCCACAGGGTCACTCACCGCCTCCACGGCCCACCGCAGATCGCCCAGGCAGCCCAGCAGCGCCATGGCAGCCACGCCCTCCATCCACACCCCGCAGCATCAATTGCATGCAACAGGGCGCGAGGGCGGAGTCTTGACCCCCGTCAGGCTGCCATGTCCTTGGCTGCGCTGCTCCTTGTGGGCTGCGCACTGGGGTGACTCTCCTCCAGGGGAGCTGCTGATGAGGGGAGCATGGGGGAGGTGGGCTGGGGTGTCGGCGTGCATGCCCATAGAGAGGGCTCTGAGTGGCGCCTCTGGCAAGTGTGCCATAGGTTCGCCACTACTGCCCTAGTTGTAAATGTCTTTTGAGAGGGTTTTTCTTTAACAATTTCCTAATATCAAGAAGACAGAGTTCTTAGAACGAGTAGTATGGTGTACCACAGGAGGGTAGCACCTGCAGAAAGCACCCCCCTTCAAGTGGTCTCCCACTGCACCACACGAAGACACTGCCTGCAGTGATCAGGCTTTATCGGAAGTAACTTTTTGCTGCAAGTAGCCAGGCCCCAATCCATAAAGGACTTTGTCAATCATAACACCTGGAATTGCACCTGAAGCAGACTAACAGCCCATGCAGTACTGTAAGGGCCCTTCTGACAACAATTTCCATCTATTATTATTCCAGTAGGAGCTCAGAATCTGGGAGTGTCTCCTACTTCTACACTAGCTCTTTTATGGAGAAACACAACTTTCTTCATAACTAAAGATGGAATTTTCCTAGATGCATTTGGCTATTTAGCCAATAGCCCCTAGCTGCTATGTTTTAGTTTTTTCTCCCCCTGCACACAAAACACTGGAAACGGTTAAAGATTTGTGCTTGTGCTGAAGCTCATGGTTTATCTTACAGTTTAGCTAAGATCATTAATAAATCACAGCTTAGCTTTTTGGATATTTTCTCTGACAGAATTTTTAATCAGCTCGATTTCTTCATCATGTTGCTGTGTTCTGCCTAGAAATACCTATGCAATATGCAGGGAGAAATGATGTAATAAAATAAACAGATGAATTTACTTAAGGGGATGTTAGTCACATATAAGCACAAAAGAGCCTTCTGTGTTTGCGGCCCAAATAACCTTTTTCCTGGTAGACAGTAAAGTTATCTTGAAGTTGCCCAAGGATATTGGGAGAGTGTTTGAACATTGCTAATGCAATACTGCAGTGTTTCCCAAACTTGACAATTTTAAGGCATGTGGACTTCAACTCCCAGAATTCCACAGCCAGTGTTGCTGGCTGTGGAATTCTGGGAGTTGAAGTCCTCATGCCTTAAAATTGTCAAGTTTGGGAAACACTGCAATACTGTAACAGTTTTACTTTTCAAAAACATTGATTTGCTCTTAACAAATAAATTTCTCATTTCCCTTTCATTTCTAACAGATTACTAGAAGAGCTAGTGCAGAAGGAAAGAGAATTTCAAGCCCTCCTTCACCATGCTATAGAAGAAAAAGAACAGGAGATCAAGCATCTAAAGCTTAAGACTCAACCAATAGGTGCTTATTTGAACTCCTCAAAAGTAATTGTTCTTCCCAGCACTTTCCAAACCAATATAGTCAAACCTTCCAACGTACTGCTTCCAATATATTGCTTTCCCCCCCCCCACCAATTGGGATGACTTTTTCACCAACTAAAAGTTCCTTTTAGGGAGTTAATCAATTGAAATAAAAACATGACAACCTATTTAGAACATGAAAGGAGATGCGATTAGCTAAGAAGTCTCTACTTCTTTTTCAGATTTTTTTTTTTCCTTTTTGGCCAAAAGGATAAGTTAATTTTACTATCCTGCATGTATGCATTCACAAGGACACTTTGGATAAAATCACATACGTTTTTCAGCCCTGTGTAAGGATTGCCCAGTGCCCATTTCCAGATAGTATTTCTGCATGCCACCTACCTGTAGCTCATCATCTATTTGCAGGTTTTTATGTGAATGGCATTTTTCCTCTTACCTCACCTCCAGAGGCAATATATCACACGTTAATGTACATGATGGAGACAGCTTGAACCGACAAGGTCTGTGTCAGCTTGCAATTCCAATTGGTTCTGCAGATTTTCTATGGGACTACCCCCTTCCATCCAGCCTTCAATCTGCTCTCTTACTCCTCACTCCTTTTTGGCTGTAAGGGAAGATCACTGTCTGGCTTTTATAAGACATTTGTTTTTAATTAGGCCTCAATGTAAAGATTGAAAGCCCTGAAATTGGCTAACCAGTCTTTGTCCTAATAACAATAGCACTAACGATAACACTTAGACTTATGTACCACTTCACAGTGCTTTACAGCCCTCTCTAAGCAGTTTACAGAATCAGCATATTGCACCCAACAATATGGGTCCTCATTTGACTGACACTTGGAAGGATGGAAGGCTGAGTCAACTTTGAGCTGGTGGGACTCGAACTGCCAAACTGCTGGCAGTTGGCAAAATTAGCCTGCAGTATTGCGTTCTAACCACTGTACAACCACAGCTCTTTAATACATTCAATCTAATATATTCAGTTTTCCAAGGAAAAGGAAAGGACTCATCTCTTTCATTTGGTTTCTCAATGGCTATTACTACAAGGAGCCCTGCTTCCTTACTTCCCTTCCTTATGTAACATTTTATAGTAGTATACAAGGCCTCATTAATCCTCACAGATAAATAAATGCCTTTCTCAATTTTTAGCTCAATTACATTTGCCCACCTGACAGCCATTGGCCAAGTGATACCAAAAAATGTCTAATTCCCCCCCCCACACACACACACAGTGGTCAATAAGTCACCCATCATTTCAATAGAAAAAAAATCCAGTTGGTCCACAGCAAAAAGAAAACCAAAAGTGGTAATGCAATGCATGGAGTAACTAGAGCACTGTATGTGTCAATTGGAAGAGGCTTCTCCCATGGTGAATCATGTTTGATAGGACTGGAATTTCAACTGAGGCTCATAGAATGTTGTGTGTTAAAGCTGTCTAGACGAGAGCAAAACAGACTTTTCCAGGTATCCGGGAAGGATATATTGCAATGTCAGCAAGATCGTGGGCAGCATGGTTTCCTGTTGGTCTTAGGATAGGAAGGAAGCATAGAAAAGCAGCTGGGTGAACGTGTTTCCTATTCCTCTCAAGGAAAACAAGAACTAGGTTTTTTTTTAATTATTATTATTATAAAGATGAGTAAAAATGTCACTACATAACAATTAACTGCTGCTCAGATTCTCAAGAGTGAATAGGGTTTGACCGTCTTCTCCTTCCTTCTCCCAACTTTCTGCTTTCAAAAAAGGAGTCAAGACTTTTTTCTTAAACTAAATAATATGTTTTTTTAAAAGAATGAGCTTCTTAAGTGTTTATTGGTTTTTACTGGATTGCTTTAGCTAGCCACAATGCCCTATATCAGGAATAGGAAACTTTGGCTCTTTTATGACTCGTGGACTTCAGCTCCCAGAATTCCTGAGCCAGCCATGCTGGCTCAGGAATTCTGGGAGCTGAAGTCCACGAGTCATAAAAGAGCCAAGGTTGCCTATCCCTGCCCTATATAGATGGGAAAGCAGTTACAGATTATATACTGTAGCCCAGGGTATCCAACTTCGGCAACTTTCAGACCTGTGAATTCCCCAGCCAGCCATGCTGGGAGCTGAAGTCCACAAGTCTTAAAAGTTGCCACGATTGGACACCACCTCTGGGTACTAGTAAAAGACATAGCAGCAACTATCTTCTCCTGCATTTTTATTTTTATCTCTGCCTTTGAATGGCTACTGATACAAATGAAATTCTCGATCTTTTTGATCTTGGTCCGATTTAGCATGCAGTTCTTAACAGGGTTATGAGAGAATTCCAAAACAAAGCCAAGAAAATTTAATTGAATTCCGTATAGATTTGTATCTGTAATCCGCGAAACTATGACTAAAATGCTCGTTGCATTTGTACAGATTAAAGATTTATTTAAACTGTTAAGACTACTTTCAGAAGAGACTCCTTCTCTTGAAATCATTTTTTTCCAGTTAATTAAGGTTAATTATGGTTAGAATCATAGTTAAAACCAACCCAGTACTAAAAAAATTCATAATCTCTCATGCTTCACTTATGCGTACAGGGCTAATTTTAAGGATATCAATCTCTCATCATGTGTTTTCCAAATGTGTTTTGTTATGACTTTCATAATCCCCAACCAGTTTGCACTATCATAACAATATTTGCTGAGGGTGGTGGTAATTCCAGTTCAACTAAACTTGAGCACCTCAGAGTGGAGGGTGTGATATGCAATTTTTATGTATTAGTCTGGAAAAAGTGTAGCTACATTGGGAATTGTGTATCATCTTATAACTATGCTAACTCGTGTTAAATTTTTTCTAGATATTTCTGGCCTGTCTGTCTCTCACTTTAGTACACAGGATAGAGAAATTGAGGATCCAGATCTTATTAACTGGCTGAAAATTCATGGTGCTGACAAGGAAACTATAAACAGGGTAGGAAATATATTTCTTGGGTCTTCTACAAAGTAAAATTACCTACCTACCCCCAATGCCAGAAGTTACTTTTTTTTCCAAGTTATGTATGATAGCATCTTCTATGACAAACTTTTTTTTACCTCTCACCTCCCCCCCCCCCCCATGCCAGGCATATGGCCCTGGTTAAGCATGAAGTGTGGCTTTTGCTTATCTCTTTAACAGAAGTTCTTTCAAAGAGAAAACTTCAGTTAGACTAGTCAAGCTAGTGAAATCTTTTCAGAGGGTTTTTCTAACAAAAGTTAGAAAACAAGTTTGAAAAGTTAGAAAACAAAGATAAAAAAGTGGTCAAAAAAAGGTTTTATAGAGCGTTTTACATGTATTACTTTTAGATCAATAGGCCTGAAATTTTTAAATAGCATTACTTCATTAGTGCTTGATTATATTTCTTTGTAGTGGCTGACCTTGAGAATTCAGCTCATTTCAGTATTGATTAGTTTTTGCAACAGTGATAAAATGTGATGTGCCATAAAATGAATTATTGTATTAATCTCGTTTATATGTATATAGTTAATCCTCGGCTTACAACCGTTTAGTGACCATTCAGCACTGAAAAATGTGACTTATGACCATTTTTCATAGTGATGACCTTTGCATGATCACGTGATCAAAATTCAGATGCTTGGCAACTTGTTTATATTTATGTGTCCCAGGATTATGTGATGCCCTTTTGCAATCTTTTGACAAGCAAAGTCAAATGGGGAAGCCAAATTCACTTAACAACTGTTTACTAATTTAACAACTGCAGTGATTCACTTAACAAATGTGACAAGCAAAGTCGTAAAATGGGGCAAAACTCGCTTAACAAATGTCTCACTTAACAACAGAAATGTTGGGCTCCGTTGTGATCATAAGTCAAGGACTACCTGTACTGTATTAAACATTTTGATAACATTCCAGGACAAATTTCACCTTTCAGGACAAATACATGTTTAATTAGTCAGGCATATTATAAAAAACTGAGGGCAAAAATGGAATAATAACTTGCAGCTCCATCAGCATAACTTTTACTAAGCCATTATGTTTTTTTTAGTTTCTAGCAGAAGAATACACACTGACGGATATACTCTGCTATGTTACCAGGGATGATTTAAAATGCCTTAGACTCAGGTAAGTATTTTTTAAAAAAATAATTTATACTACTCACGATGATAGTTATTTAATGAAAACTCTAGAAAATATACTTTACCTTTATTGTTTACATTTATCATAAATTGTGCATGTGTTCTAAAATATTTCTCCATAAAGTTATTATAAGGAGAAGAAGCATTATATACATCAAGGATATAGCTGTAAAGTATGTGGAAACAGAAGAAAAACTGATAGGTCCACTTTGCGCATAGGTATAGCTGAACATATGTTAATTTTGTAATCTAATAAATGTTATTTTGTGCATAAAGTAACACTAGCTCTTGATTAGACAAGCCCAATCACTAGCATCATTTTGGCTTCTGAATTCTTTGAATATTTATCCTTGATTTGGGTTACAAGTCGCCACATTTTCCAATTGAAATTGAAGGAGAACATGACAAATACCGTTTAGTCAAGACTACTTCATAATATTGATAACTGAAATTTTAAGGACATCAATTAAAAACTAATAGAACTAGGGGACGTTTAATAAATAAGAAGCATTAAACACATTGGTATTTATAATAGCTTTTTTTGTAGCAGTCCAACTGCTAAATTATATATGCAAATCATTATAATACATCCATTCTCATTTGTTGCTCTTAACTAAATAAAAATGACCGTAATCTCTGATTTCCTTCTCTCTTCCTTTATCTTTTCTGTCTTCTTGAATCTATTCCCTAGCCTAAGGCAGCTTACAAAAAGCTTGCCTTGGTGAGTTGGTATATTTGATTTTTTTTAATATATGAAAAACATTAACTGCTGGGTTCAGTTTATTATATGGAGCATTACAGGTTCAGCATTGCTGAAACGATAATAGGCCAGTTTGTTCTTCAGAATTAAAGCCACTGGATATTGAATGTTAGAAAAGATTGGAAAGGTAATGAAATGTATTTTTAAAGCACCAACTTTAAGCTAAAATACAAGTTTTAACATTATGAGACAAAAAAAAAAGATATGGAGATATTTCTAACAAGCTTAATTGGAGCGTTCTGAGAGGATTACAGAGTTTTTTGAAATAGAATGAAACAATATATTAATAAGGACAACACCAGGTTGGTGCGTAAATGTCATTAAGACATACCAGAAGCAGAATCACATGATTAAGTCCCCCCCCCCCATTTTCCCACAATAATCACGTGCTTCATTTCACTTGTACATTAGTAGGAATTAAAATTAGTGACTGTTTCTAGTGCATAATTTAATTGCTGGATTAACCCATTTTCTGGATCTGCAGATTAAGTTGAATCATAAACAGTCAAATGACCTGGGTTCACACATGATCAGCCACCAAAATGCTAACCAAGGTTAAAAATAAGCAAGTTCAATGTTTTATATAAATATAGCTGTTAAGATTCACTGATCTGGTTATGCATATTTATTTCTTTACTATAGTCGGTGTTTTGTGATACTTGATACGGACTAAAAACTACTATGACTTTTATTTTACAGAGGTGGGATCATATGCACGCTATGGAAGGCAATCTCTGATTTTCGAGAGAAGCACACTTGCCCCTGAGCAGAGGCAATCTTCCATCTCAACACAAAACAGGAGCTTTCCTTGAAGATTTCTCCCCCCCCCCACCCCAAGAGATGCTGTTGCACTTTAATCCAGTATTTGTTTACTGTTGCTAAAGAACACTGCAGCTTTCTGGCTGCAACTATTCTTATTCTTCTTGAAAAATCGGTCTACAACATTGAATACTATTTTATCTTAAGTATTTTCAGGAATTTTTTCCCTTTCTAACCTACCATTTAACAAAATTCATCTTATCCAGACTGTTAGTTATATTCACACAACATGGTTGACCAAGGGAACCTTGAGGTACTTAATTGACATCCTTGAGGTACTTAATTGATATCCCTATACCAGTTGTGCATGATCATCAGCGACCTGGTGTAGACCTTCATAGTCACTGCAGAGAGGGTCACCGAGCTAACATGTCTTGCTTCTTTCCTCCTCATATCAAAATCAAATAAAAAAAAATAGTGAGAGGAAAGAAGGAACATGACAGAGTGACTAAAAAGTTCTGATTTTGCAAGGCCTTTCTAGGATTTTATCTCTGTAGCAAAAATGGGGAAAGAGTTAGTGCTCTATTAATCCTATCAAATCAATTTCCTTATCTGCCCGCAATTGATCAGAACTTTAGCCCTCTATAATTCCCAACAGTTAGTTAATTAGATTACAGTATTCACATGATATTTCAGTCTCCCTTCACAAACAGTTAAACATATTCTACCTACAGGACTTTTGTAAGATTGTATGCAACTGTGTATCACTAAAACAAAATCAAATGTGAAAATTAACTTTACAGGTTAATTGTGTAACCAGGGCCTGCATTAGGCATGGTGTTCCTGGGACCTTTTCTTGGAATAGGAGACATCTGTTCATCTGTGAGAGGTTTCAGATGCAACCGAAATCATTCTTAAAGTGAAAGGTTCATAGTATTGCAGACAAAGGCCCATGAGTATTGCTTTTTGAGGATGACATGTTTTGCTTAAGATCCTTGGACATTTTCCTAAACTGAGATGGAATCCACAAGTGAAATGATATGTAGAACATATTGGATAGTTTTTCATTCTATGCTGTATGTTGACCTTTACACCACTTTGTACTTAACAATCCTTCCTTAAATGTCACATTGTTTTATTTTTAGTAACTTAAATCCCAGTCTACAGTGTATTTGTGTCTTTTTTAGTGTTGTTTATGTATTATTGAACTGTACCAGTTACATATGCCTGAATTACATATAGTACTGTTAGCTTGTTTTAAAGCTATCCATTGTGATACACATTTAAAAAATAAAGAATTATACAAAATGTGGGCATATTTCTTAATTATTTTAACACCAAGTTAGTTTTAAAAATGAAGGAAATTAGGATGATGATGATGATGATGATGATGATAAAATGAATGAAAATAGAAGAACTGACAAGAAAGAATATCTAGAGATGCTGTAGTACAGAATTACAGTGATTACCAGGTTTATATATAATGCTCAAACACCTAGTCCTAGTGATTGAAGACTACAATTACAAAAGTTGCCAGTGAATTCACACAGAATTTTTATTAAATATATATGGCGTGAAAATATCATTAAATGTGGTTAAATGTGATTTTTTTTTTAATCTTTGTCCTTTGGCGTATACTCAGTAATATGCCATTAAAGCTATATTCAACTCTGGGCCCCAACAATTGTATACACATGCTTGTACACCTATGCAGGTACATCTGCCGTCTCCTGAGACTTTCCAGTTGTATTTCCTTCCAGGGTCTCCATAAAGCCACTGTCGGCAGGAAGAGATCCGCCAGATGAAATAGGACAAGAAGAAATATAAACAGAGTAAATAAGTTTACAGGTAAGGCTTCCATATCTGGGCTGCAAAAAAATACAGACATTACAAGGCAGCAAAGAATACAAAAACTGCTAATCTGAAAGGATCCTTACTAGATCCTTTCCTCAGGATTCCACTTTCTGTCTGTTTTCCCATGAAAACCAGTGGAGGATGTCATTATCAGTTCAAGTTTAGATATCATAAGCATTTCAGTGATATCTAATTCATACATCTGCATTGTGAGCTAAGTATTGCCATCAAGGTCGTGTCCAGGCTGTGGGGTCTGGCTAGGAAAGAACAGATCCCAAGCAAGCCAAGCAGTAGATGCGGGTTGGGAAGTCCCTTGATTTTGCACACTCTTCACATTTTGCACATTTTCCCACAAACAAAACTGGCGCATAAAATAAAATTACTGAGAAACATTAATATATTTGTTGGGTGAATTGATGCTAAAAATGTTGGAAAATATTTAAATTATGAAGAATAAGCGTAAAACTTAAGTAAAACTTAATCTGATAAAGACTTGAGGAACAAGAAGTCTATTTAAATAGAATCCTAATTGAAGTAACTTCCTGGTGAAAATACAGTACATTGTCTCTTCTACGTTGTTTCAATATCGTTTATGATGCTTTCCTTCGGTTGGAAGCTGTAGTTTATTAACTTGCTACAGCCACCCTTAGCATTATCAGCGCGGGCTCGACCTCCATTGACTTTGACACCAATTTATTCAAACGTTCACCGCTCATTATGTCTATCGGGTATTTTTGTAGATTTCGATTTCGGCCAACAGATTTCCAGTTTTAATTAGCAGCTGCTCTGGCCGAGACATTAAATTTTGCACGCGGTTTTTTTTGCTCGAGCTTCTTTGCGGATGTTTTTTTATATACATAGAACCGGCAATGACTTAAGACGCCACCAAGGGAAGCTAAAATATATATATATATATATATGAAATGGTATTAGTAACACCATTTCATCGCAGACACGATGAAAGTAGCCGAAAAAGTTAAGAAATCGACACTGGTCGGAAAAATCAGTTTCACAGAAATCAAAGGGCTTTTGCTCCTTTTTATTAAGCAGACCTATCGTTTTCAATTTCAGACTGAGAAACCCTTTCCTTTTTGGTAGCAAATCCTCCAGCAGTTGCATTCAAAGGAAACCGTCTCCCACTGACGTTCCTCCACCTTAATGCCTCTCAAGGCTAAGTAAGTCGGTAACAGGAAGTCAGCATGCCTGGAAGCATGAAATGCTTATCCGATGCCTTTTTTCCGGGCTGCACGAGTGTACTGAACCCCAAACTAACAACATAGCCTTTTTACTCCAGACTAAAAGACAGCTCGTTAGTTTGCCATTCGGCGCGTGGAAATCTGAATGTGTGGTTTAGCTCTCCAAAGCTGCGGACTCGGATATCTATCTTCCCCACAGGGCATCAGCCGTAGCCTTCTCTCAGTTGCCCGCCAGAGGGCGCTTTGCGGGCCGAAGAAACCCCGGGAGCCGATCCTACTTTGATCTCCCTCCGCCAGGCAGGCTGCCGTGACGCGCGCGCTCCCGCGCGCTCTTTCCCCGTCTCACCTG
This sequence comes from Crotalus tigris, assembly GCF_016545835.1. Taxonomy (NCBI): domain Eukaryota; kingdom Metazoa; phylum Chordata; class Lepidosauria; order Squamata; family Viperidae; genus Crotalus; species Crotalus tigris. The sequence goes on from NW_024096511.1 coordinate 1,224,523, forward strand.
CCCGGGCCACGTTCCGTCCCACGGGGGTGGGGCAGAAGCGCTGTTGGGCGGGGCGGCCGAGAGTTCGCCGAGGCGAGATGGCGGAGTCGGCAGCCCCCGCCGCCGCTGCAGCCGCCGGCCACAAGCTGGGCGAAGCTTCTTCCGCTGCCGAAGCAGGTGCGTCCACCCCTCTCCCGCGCTCTCTCCCCTTTCCGAACAGGGCCCCCTGGAAGAGGCGCACCTGGAGCCCCCCCCCCTCTCTCTCCCTTCCCTTTCCCGGAGACCGGTTTGTCCGGGACGGTATCCGGATGTTATGCAGCAGGCGGAGGGCGCAGATACTGTAAACACCAGGTGCGCTCCGAGCTGGTGGCGCGCGAGTCATTCAGCAGGGAGAACGGCGGCGCCTTGTTGTGTTAGCTGTATGTATGTAGGGCGAGAGCTTTCGGCGGCGGGAGTAAGTTTTGAGAATGGGAGAACTGGACCTCCCGTGAATGGGGGCGATGAGGATTCGCGTTTGCGACTGCTTTGTAACTTTATTGTTAACTCGAACGGCGATGCTTCAGCTGTCATGATCGGGAATAAAAAAAAAAAAAATCACCAGACTAAATGAAAGTGTGAATGTTCAAAGGGATGAATGGCTTCACGAATGAAGGCGAATATACGTGTCCTAGGATAATGTTGCAAGATCCGACCGACCCGGATTGGATCCTGAATTAATGGCTTGTGTGACAGAAGTCCTGGAATAAGGGTTTTATAGCAGGTTCCGTCTGCTGCCTCGTTTATCTGTGCCTTTATGAATTAATTCAGTAGGCATTATTACCTACTGAATAATAATTACTGAGATGCCTGGACGGGGAACTTAAATCTATCGGAAAACATTTCTGTACTATCTTGTGTTGTGCTTGTTAAAGGAAGGCCTACAGAGGAAGTGTCAAATCCAGTGTGAATTCCTTCTGTTTGCTGTTTTGCTCTGAGGTGTTGGATCAGATCCCCATATTTATTTAGTCGAATCTTTATTTCAGTGGAATCTTAAAAGAGTGGAATCTTAATGCAGTATATTCCCTGTTATTGATTCTTGAAAAATTGTGCAAACAATTTAGAAAAGGCAGAGCTGTTCCTCCTGAAATTTGCCATCTCTGCTCAAAACTCAGGCTGGTATACAGCTTTGTAGGAGGAATGTAATCAGGAGAGCAGACACCTGTCATTTGCATTGAATTGGCCATAGTTCTTTAAAAGGAATATGGTATAATATCCTTGTGACTCAGTCCTGTAGGTGGAGCAGTGGCTTTACCCTGCCATGTTGTAACGTACAAGATGAGTTGGCATGGATAATAAAGCCTAATGTCTCCCTGGTGCAATTTATATTTCAATGTCATCACCCGATCTTTTGAAAGGAATTGTGGCCATCAGATTGGTTCATCCTTATGGTCACATGTGATTAATTTCCCCATATGAGCAAATCAGCTTTATAATTCTTCCCATAGGAACCATCTTTATCACAGAAAATGTCACAACTCCACACCTGGCTGTTCACAACTGGCCTTGGCTCTCATTTTGAGATAGACAGGACCTCCATATCTGGGGTACAAACATTCAGATTAGCACCTTTTGTATTCTTTGCTGCCTTCTAGTGTCTGTGTTTTTGCAGCCCAGATATGGAAGCTATACTTGTAAACCTATTTACTCCGTTTATTTTTCTTCTTGTCTTATTTATTCTGGCAGCATTCAGACATTCTAGTACAAACAGCCTTAACTGTGAGAAATAACTTCTTAGTGAACCTGCTGAAGACTACATATTCATTTGCTCCCTCATATCTTTCTTGTAGGCTCCGCAATGAATTTGAATAGATACTCTCGAGAAATGTAAGAATAGACTAGAAATAGTTTTCATTTAAATTAATGAACTGGGTGTCACCGATATTTTTACTGACACAAAGGTTCAGATTTTTAATTTTGAATATAAAACCCAATCAGATTGCCTTGTGTCAGACCTCACCCATAGATTTATGGTTCAAGAGTGATTCACAACACCTTTTGCTTTTTGTACCGTTGCATTTAGTTTTTAAAATATTTATACAGCACTAGTTTATGTCATCAGCACTAGAATTTTTTGCTCATTTTTCTTGCAAGGCTTGTTTTAACTTGGTTGGTAGTCCTTGGAGAGAATAAGATTTTAGCACAGCAGTTTCTACAGAGTGTGGTTAATCAGATTTGAAAGCTTTCTGCTAAAAGGCGGGTATGGGGATATGTGTTTTGCATTCAAATAGTGTGTATGGAAATATATGCATGGATAACTTGCTTGGAATGACTCATAGCAATAAATTTGGACTTGTACCCAAAAATACAGTTATCAAAGCTGTGCATACTGTGTATGATTAATGATTGGACATTTTAATTTGTACTAGCTTTCAGAACAGAAATAGCCAATTCCATGTTCACTGTGTTCTCATTTTAAGTGTGACTAGCATTACATATGGTTGGGACATCTTTGTATTTCCGTGTTTACTCTTATTCATGCCATAATTATATTGGTGAAATCAAATATTGAAGTAAGCCTTGTCTTGCCTTCACTATTTCGTTTGTGCATTGTTCCATACTATGGGAGGATTTTTAATTTTGGCATACAGAAATTGTATTATCATTAAATAAAACACAGTAGTTTCCTTGAAACAATTTCCAGAAAGGCTGAAAATAAAGTTTTGAATAAGAATGTTTAGGAGTGGGAAGGGAATAGAACAGAACGGAACAGAACAGAACAGAATAGAATGAGTTGGAAGGGACCTTGGAGGTCTTCTAGTCCAACTCCCTGCTCAGGCAGGAAACCCTATACCATTTCAGACAAATAGTTGTCCAATCTCTTCTTAAAAACTTCCAGTGTTGGAGCATTCACAACTTCTGGACGCAGGTTGTTAGATTGATCAATTGTTCTGTCAGAAAATTTCTCCTTAGTTCTAGGTTGCTTCTCTCTTTGGTTAGTTTCCATCCGTTGCTTCTTGTCCTGCTCTCAGGTGCTTTGGAGAATAGCTTGACTCTCTCTTCTTTGTGGCAACCCCTGAGATATTAGAACACTACTATCATGTCACCCCTATCCTTCTCTTTATTAAACTACTAGACATACCCAATTCCAGCAACCATTCTTTATATGTTTTAGCATCCAGTCCCCTGATCATCTTTGTTGCTCTTCTGTGTATTCTTTCTAGAGTCTCAACATCTTTTTTACATCATGGTGACCAAAACTGGAAGCAGTATTCCAAGTGTGGCCTTACCAAGGCATTGTAAAGTGGTATTAACACTTCATGTGATCTTGATTCTATCCGTCTGTTAATGCAGCCTAGCACTGTGTTGGCTTTTTTGGCAGCTGCAGCACACTGCTGGGTCATATTTAAATGATTGCTCACTAGGACTTTGAGGTCCCTCTCACAGTTACCACTATTGAGCAAGGTGCCCCCTATACTATACCTGTACATTTGGTTTTTCTTGCCTAAATGTAGAATCTTATTTTTTTCGCCATTGTTAGATAGCACTCAATGTTCAAGTCTGTCAAGATCCTTCTGTATTTAAGCCAATCTTCTGGAGTGTTGGCTATTCCTGCCAGCTTAATGTCATCTGCAAATTTGATTGAGTTCCCCGTCTATCCCATCATCCAAATCGTTGATGAAGATGTTGAAAAGTACTGGGCCTAAAACAGAGCCTTGGGGTACCCCACTGCATACTTCCGCCCATGAGTGCAGTTGGTCAGCCAGCTATGAATCCATCTGGTGGTGATACTGTCTAACCCACATTTTTCTATCTTATCAAGTTATAAGTTGTGGTCTACTTTATCAAATGCCTTACTGAAGTCCAAGTAAATTATATCCACAGCATTCCTCTGGTCCATTAATTTTGTCATCTTGTCAAAGAATGCAATAAGATTTGTCTGGCATGATCTGTTTTTGAAAAACTCACGTTGGCTTTTGGTTATGACTTTGGCTCTAGGTGTTGGCTGGTTTATCTGATCGTGTTCATACAGGTTGATAGGTCTGTACATCAGCTCTTTTCCAATATTCTGGTAGTTCCTCAGTGCTCCAGGATCTTTGAAAGATATAGTTCAGTGGTTTTGAGATCACATCTGCCAGTTCCTTTAGAACATTGGGGTGTAATCCATCTGGTCCTGGTGATTTGAACTTGTCTAGGGTGGACAGGTGCTCACTTACCATTTTCTTGCCTATTTTAACGTGCTTCTAATCTGTTTTTACGGTACTGTTTTTGATAGATTGGACTGTTTTTTCCCTTGTGTAAAGAGGGATGCAAAAAACAATTTAAGTCCTTTCTCTCTGTTGCTCATCACCTTTTTGCCACTTTCTCCCACTAATGGACCAATCGTTTCCTTGACTTTTTTGTTTTTTACATGTTGAAAGAGCTTTTTTTGTTATTTTTGAGTTTTGTCACAAGCCTTAGTTCATTTTGAGCCTTAGCTTTCCTCACTCATCTTTGCAGGCTCGGCCTATTTGCTGATATTCTGCCTTAGTTATGTGCCCCTCTTTCCACTTTTTATACTTGTCCTTTTTATCTTTCAATTTATCAGAGAGTTCTTTATGCAACCATGCTGGTTTCTTTTGAGAGCTGTTATTTTTCTTCTTCATTGGTATTGTGCAATACTGGGCTTTTATTATCTCACTTTTTAAATAAAAATCAATACATCTAACAAAGCTCTTCTCACCCAATCAGGTAAATAATTAGAACTATTAATTTGCCTTTGTTGTTCATTACATATAGTAATCAAGCCAGATTTTTTTAATGAGACAGAGAAATCTTGCCCACTACTGTGATTCATTTAGCGTCAAACAATGCTGCTAGTATAAATATGGTACAAAATGTAGAAGCGATGAATCCCTTGCCCAGTGAGATTTCAACTCACTTTGGATAGATCAAATAGGAGTAGAATGATATAGAAAAGTGAAAAGACTATTATGGCATGAGACAATGGGATGTTATATGGCTTTGGTAAAAAGGCTGGTGATTGGGATAAAGGAAAGATTTTCAGAAAAGGCTTTTGCTCAAAATTTGGTATAGAGCAGGGGTCTCCAACCCCCGGTTCACAGCATGCCAGAAACTGGGCTGTGCAAACAAGTGAAGCCCCATCTATGGGACGCAGGTAGCACACGAAACCACGCCCCCTCTGGTCCACAGAAAAACCTCTCTCCGTGGAACTGGTCCCTGATGCCCAAAAAGTTGGAGGTTGCTGGTATAGAGGGTCAAGAATCAAGTTACATAGTGGAAGAGTCTAATAATGTTGTAAGCACTTCCAAGGAACAGAAATCTGATCCATAGCTGAATTTGGAACATCATTTGACGGCTGTGGCTTGGAGGACCTTTGCACAAGTTCGTCTGTTGCACCAGTTGCGACCCTACCTGGACCGGGAGGCTCTCCTTACAGTCACTCATGCCCTTGTCACCTCACGTCTGGACTACTGCAATGCGCTCTACATGGGGCTACCCTTGAAAAGTATTCGGAGACTACAGTTGGTCCAGAATGCAGTCGCGCGAGTGATAGTGGGTGCTCCTCGATACACCCATGTTACATCTATCCTCCATGAGCTGCACTGGTTGCCTATTGGTCTCCGGGTCCAATTCAAGGTGTTGGTTATTACCTTTAAAGCCCTATATGGCTCAGGGCCAGGCTATTTGCGAGACCGCCTACTACCTCATAGTTCCCTTCGTCCGGTTAGATCCCACAGGCTGGGCCTCCTTCAGGTCCCATCGGCCAAGCAGTGCCATTTGGCGGGGCCGCGGAGGAGGGCTTTCTCTGTGATGGCGCCCACGTCTTGGAACCAGCTCCCCCCGGAGATTAGGACCGCTCCCACCCTGTTGGTTTTCCGTAAGCTGCTTAAGACCTGGCTTTTCCGGCAGGCCTGGGGTTTATAAAATCTGACCCCTGGATGACTGTTCTTGTACTGTTTGTTTTGTTATGTTTTATGGTGTTTTTATTGTTAGCCGCCCAGAGTCCTCCGGGAGTGGGGTGGCTTATAAATTTTAAAAATAAAATAAAATAAAATAAATGAAACTAGGGCATCAAGATAAAATTCACACTTCCTTCCTTTCCAAAATTATTAATGTGAAAAGAATCAGAGGTTAATTCTGCCAGTTACAAGTGTGCATTAATAATCTGTTGTTATGCAGAGTTAAATTCCCTGTGATTCCTAACAGTGCATAGCATTAAGCTGATAAATAGCTTGTTTTCCTGAGTTTTCTATGCCTGCCTTCAGAAGCAGATGGATCTGAAAGCCAGTATCAGGGGAGGCATTTCTTCAAGCATTTAAGTTTTGGGATTCGAAATAATTTAAGCTGTGTATGAACATATTTGATCCATCCAAATTGAATTCAGTTAAATGTGTATCTAGAATAGCTAACTTCTCAGCCCTGGTTATCCTTTTCAAAATTAATGTTCATCTGCATCACTGGGCTTTGTAAGAACTGAAGACTCTAGCAGTACTTTGCTATGTAAAACACAGTGGCTGGGAATCTGGGAATACTAAGAAGCTAAGCCCTGGAAGGCTACCTGAATATGAATGGGTTGTCAGCATGTCCAGCCATCCACTATCCACTGCAGAATACAATATCCTACAGAAAAGCCTCAACTATAACATAGATGATGTTAATCAGTTAGAATTCTGAGCAGCCTTAGAAGTAGCATTTAAAACTATAAGGCTTGGCACAGAGACCCAAGGAAACATGAGGTAGACATCACACCTCAGAGCAGAAGAACACAAAATCAGAACCAACTCAAAGCAGATAACATATCAGCTCTCAAAAACCTAAAGAAAGATCAAAATATCATCATCATCATTCCAAAAGGCAAAAGCTGAACCATATTTATTACGGACAGATCACAATGCATAAAAAACGCCAAATTGTTACTGCAAGACATAGAAACCTACATCTCAGGAAACACCTGATACAATACACAAACCAGGCAGTTTGATAAAGAGAACTCTTAACAATCTAACCGAGAAAGATCAAATCACAAAAGGAGGACAGCGGTAGGTGAAAAGCAGTGGATCCATTCCCCACTCTATGACACCCCAAAATACACAAGCCTGGCATACCTCTTTATCCAATTGTATTGCTACCAGTGACCCCAATGTGCAACATAGTGAAAGAATTTAGAAAAAAAAATCTTGGACATTGTACAAAGAGAGCAAATATTCTATCAGTTCTCAAGCACAGTGCCTCCAGAAAATCAAAGATCTAATAATAGAAAAAGATGGTGGGTTCATTCAATGTCACAGCACTTTCTATATCTAAAACCCAAAATTAGTAAAAGAACTCATGGCAGCAGTACTTAACAACTCACCCGATTTAAACAAATACACTAAGATCTAAATATCCATAATCATGGACCTCATCAGTTTTTGCTTTCCTACCTATTTTCAATTTGATATACAAATACACCACCAAATCAGATGAACACCTATAGGATCACCACTCTCAGGATTCATAGCAGAATTAAAAAAAAAAACCTATACCACTCCCATGTATACAACTCAAAGTATGGATCTGGTATGTAGACCACACCTTTGTCATAATAAAACAGGAACTGCTAGAGAAGACACATGAAACAATCAACATCTTCAAAGGAAAAAAATTCACACGGAAAGAATAATAACACACCATTCTTCCTGGATATCCTCATCAGCAGAAGAAATGATGAGAAATTAGAAAGATATTCTATTCAAAAATGAACCATATTAACCAAGTGTTCCAGGACCAAAATAACAATTCAACCTCCCACAAGAGGAGCTGGGTAAGAACATTATTCTTGAGCACAAATGTATTGCAGCAACTCAGAACACCAGCGAAATAAAATATACAACATATTCCAGCAAAATGGATATCCATGCAACTTTATCAAACGGTGCCTGATCACTCAACCTACTACAGCAAAACCAACACAAACTATGAAAAGATAACACTGCCGTACATCAAAAACATCTCAGAAACAACCAACAGACTATTATAACCGCACAGCATAGCATACAAACCAATTAAACCTCTCCAAAGTATCTTAAGTAAACCAAAAGACCCAGTATCCCAGGAAATAAAAATTGGAGTCATCTACAACATAAAGTGACTGTTACAGCCACTATATAAGAAAGATAAACAGAAGAGTAGTAGAATGCATCAGAAGTGTGTCAGTGGACACAATTAAAATTCATTTACCAAACTGTGAAGCATCCTAGTTCAAGTTAAATCCCAAAATGTCAGACATTTCTGGAAACCTGGCACTCAGACAAATCAACCATCAACTCAGAGATAAACAATATGAACACACCATTCAAAAGAGACAATTAAAAAAAAGCTGAAAAAGAAACAAAAAGACCAGAATACTTCTCCATAATCAACACATAGATAAACAGGAATTAGCTTCAGGATTAACAGCAGCCCAACAAGCAGCAAAACAATGCCCTAATCAAGAAACTGCTAACTCAGACAAACAGTCAGGCAGAAAATAACAGTCTAATCCAGGAACTACAAAGGAGAAAACAACACCCTCACCAACATTGTCAGGGCAACCTACCATAACAGAGAGCATCAAGAACTTTTGTTCATGGGAACATTTTAACAAGTTTCCACTAGTGGACATTCCCACAAATGGGGAAGGAGAATATTACCTATTCCCATTTCTTCTTCTTTTGTCTTTCAAAAATGTTGATAAACTAGTATTAGCAATACTGCAGAAAACAGTAGAAAAGAAACTTGAAGACTTAAGGTAGATGAAATGTTGGGAAATTGGGTTGACAGTGGTCTTAATTATCTAGAATGTGGTTGGTATCTCTTTGCTGGACGCCTTCAAGCAGAAGCCAAAAAGTTATAGGAAATTTTAATGTTTATGTTGAGCAGCAAGTTGCTTTCAAAACACTTTATTTTGATGACAGTAAAAATTGCATCTTAACGCGTGGTTCTGCTTTGATTTAATTTCATGCCTGCCATTACATAGTCGCTAATACATTTAAATTCTTATAACGATATGCAGACTAGTAAAATCCGTTTCTTTGTAATTCTGTAGTAAAAGCAGTTTATATTTTGTTTTTGATTTGATTAAGCTTCTCTTGATCCCAGCTTATATATATGTGTGTGTGTGTCTTTTGTTAATGGAACATTTTGAGAAAAAGTAAAAAGAACCATGTTACCTAGTCTTCATCCAGAGAATGCTGGTACCTATTCTAAAGGGGGAAGAGAACATTCCAACTAAGAAAGCGAAAGTCAGAGGGATTTTGCTAAACCTGGTAGAAAGCATTTGGAATTTTGAAGCATGCTGTCAAGTTCAAAGCATATTTTTACTGATCTGATGATTATTGCTTCTCAGCTTGCCAACAAACTTGGGGGGAGGGAGGGATTGTAATGCAGACTTCAGAAAATCAAGAAAGCAGACCATGAGAACCAAGGACAGTTTGCCAGGTGTCTAGACAGACCCAGAGACACTTTCTCATAACAATATTATCCCACCTAACTGGGCAACGTGACCTGACCAAGAAGGAGAGGGAAAGTTCTATACTTTTACTATATGGGATTGGGTGGGGTTTTGCCAGAGCTACTTTTGCTTGCATGGGTGCCAAAATGACGTATTCAATAAAGTTTTACATTAAGAGTTTGGAAAGACTTGAAGATGTTTACTTGGTTGGGTTCATCAGTCGGAACCTTGACACATGCTGTGAGTGCCTTTCAAAATAGCTGTAATCTTGATCTTGACTAGAGGATATGACTATGAATTAAAAAACAATGATTTTCCCAAAAGCTGCCTGTTACTCTCTCAAGCCCTTACTTTTCTAGGCTTTTTGGTGCTATTCTTGTTTACTTTTGCTTCTTTGTTTGTTTGTTTTCGGGGCACACTTCCTTATCCAGGACTGGGCTCTAATAATTTATTCATTTTATTTTCAAAGAAATGTAATAAGGCCTATTTTGAGGCCAAAGACATTTCTTGGAAATAAAAACGATGCTGAGGGCTGGTATTTTGCTTTACTTGCATATTATTATATACTGTGTCAAGTCAGGTGCAGTGAGGAAGCTGGTGGGCACCAAAGTAGGTTAGATACGGACTCCTAAATTATGCAGTAGTTTCCACAACAGTCTGATTTGCAGTTTTTATCTTAAGAATTGTGCTTTTGCTGTGATGTTATGTGTTTGAGCTAGAGGGGGGAAATTCATGTTATTGATACACTGATGTCACAAACACCTCTCCAGTTCCTAGAGCACTTTCGTAATGTTTTGTAACAGTTCTAGGGTTGTTTTTTTTATAAATAATGTGAAGAAATAATGAATGAACATTACAGGTTGTCCTTGAGTTGCGACTATTCATTCAACAAACTGTTTGAATTTCCATTTGAACTAAACAAAGGTCCTGGAAGTTCCACCCGTTCCAATGTCCCTGGAGTCATGTGAACAAAATTTGGGCACTTGGCAGTCAATTCGCACTTGAATATGTTTGCAAGCATCTTCCAGTCGTGTGATTGGCATTGTTGACTTTCTCTACCAGCTTCCCACAAGCAAAGTCAATAGAGAGGCCAGCAGAAAAGTCACAAGTTGCTTGGGCAGGTCTCCCCCTCTGCCTTTCTTTGTTCACACATACAGCACCCTCCCCACCCCTTTGCTTTACCCTCTTTCCCTTGCCTCCTTGCCTTCACACAGCCACGCACCCACCAGCAACCTCTTTTCCTGGCGTCTCCGCTTGCACGCTCATATCCTGCACCTTCTTTTCCCAGCCACCCTGCACTCACATACACATATGCATGCACAGGTAGTCTTTTCAGCCTAACAACAGTTCATTTAGTGACTGTTCAGAATTACAACAGCACTGCAAAAAGGTGATTTATCATCATTTTTCACAGTTAGGATTTTTGCAGCATCCCGATAATCATATGATCAAAATTCAGATGCCTGGCAACTCCTTCATATTTATGACCATTGCAGTGTCTGATTTTCATTTCAGTCATTGTCTTTGGGTGTTGACACAATATTACCCTATTACAATAGACACTGACAGAGCCACAAGATGGAGCTACTGGCAAACAAAAGTCTATTAGAACAGGAAGAAATAAAAGTAGAAGGTAAATCCTGGAAATGAATGCATCCATACTGGTTTTTTTTTTTTTTGACAGTGTGGAAATTATTTGCTTTTGAAATGTTTGTTTAACTTCTTACTGTAGCCCACAACTCTAGTATTTCCTTTCGTATTTTACCCAACTACTCTGCAGGCCTGACTATACTTTTCAGCTTCCAGATAATATCAACTAGATGAAAAAGAAAGCTATTCCTGTAAATTATACAAGCCATTCTTCTTTGTGGGCTACTGAAATGGGTCTGGTTTTAGCTATAGTTTTATCTTAACAGTAGATTATTTTATTTTCAACACTTTAGAGCAAGAAGCAGAAATTCCATTCTTGAAGGCCATACCAAGCATGCCATTATTGGCTGGGGCCATGCCATACTCCAAAAATTGCCCAGCGCTCTCACGCTTTCTGTGTGTGTTTGTCTAAGTGTGCGTGCATAGAGAAAAAGTTTTGGCATCTTGGCTCTAGAAGACAGGTAGACTCATTTTAGGCAATCGGGGAACTAAAATTCAACTTGTCGGATGGGCACCATGTTGAGAAAGGTGTGGAACTGTCTTTTATTGCAAGTCATATTGAAAAATAAAATTAGTATGGGGTAATGCATAAACAATTGTTTAACAACTTGCTATTAGAAGGTTCAATCAGGGTAGAGCAGAAGTCTCCTACCTTAATGAAGTTTGGTATCTATTTTGTCTGTTTCGATAATTGTTATCTTAAGGCTTAGTTCTAAAAAGAATATAGCAACAATGTAATTGCATATATATATATATCTACAAAAAAAAATCTGACAATATTTTTTTCCTTTTAATTCAAGGCCACAATCTTGAATATAGTACAGAATAATGGGTTATAGCTATGTTCTATTTTAAAAGGAATCTCTGTTATCTAAAGAAAGTCTTTGGGCTTGTTTGTGATAATTTCAGATCATGCTACTTTTAAAAGAGTACCTTCAGAATGAAGGCTTAAACCCTGGAGCAGCTGTTCAGTTATATGCTGTTATGCTTGTCTTTTTCTTCCTTCTTCCAATTAATACACTTAAATACGTATGTTCCTACCGCATGATTTAGGATGCCTCAATATTTCATGTTATCATTTTATTCCTACCCACTGCCAAAAAAGAATGGGAAAATCTGGGGAGCTATGATTGAAGTCAGTGCCAAAAAGAGTATCCCTCCAAATATTTTTTTAAAAAAATCTCTTTATAAATTCCTGGGTTGATCCCCCACGTGCAAAACTTTTGCAGGATTTGCTCTTCATTTATTGCTTTTAATGTATAAATAGAAAGAAAAATAACCAAAATAGCTAGATACCAAAAGAGAAATTAAAAACCCAAACAAAACTGAACTCCCTTCAAGAAAGAAAGTCACAGGAAGAAGATAGTCATTCTCAGCAGTATTAACCGTGCTGCTAATGAAAAACTTGGGTAACTTACTGAATGTTATGCAGCAGGTTAATAAGAGACAAGGAATTAAAGAATAACACAAAATCCAGGCCTCAATCCTCCAGAGGTGCAGTTCTGCCTTCGAGAAGCCATCCGTCTGCATCAACGCCACTGAAACGTGATCATGCATCTCAATCCTTTCTTTATATAAAGAGGATTTATGGAAGAGAAAGCCTCAAGGGTCAGCACTAATATCTTGATCGTAGCAAGAGTTTGCAATTGCACAATTCTGTTCTTCTGGCCAAGGGCAGATTGTGAAAGAAACATATACTGTATGTTGTTTCTGAGTCTAATTGTGTGTGTGTGTGTGTGTGTGTGTGTGTGTGAGAGAGAGAGAGAGAGAGAGAGAGAGAGAGAGAGAGAGAGAGAGAGAGAGAGGGAGGGAAGGAGGGAGGGAGGGAGGGAGAAGGAGGAATGTACTGTATGTGTGTATGAAAAAGATGAAGACAAAGCTTTTCCAAAGGGCTTTGGAAGCCTGAGGCCATATGTTACATTTGGGTTTTATTTGATTTATCTCTGTATTTCTATATATCATTTTTCTTGCTAGTATTTTTCCCCTCTACTGCTAGGTTTGCTTTTTTTGGAATTAACTGAGCGTTGATCCATTGGTTGCAATAGGAATTGACCAACTAGCTTGTTGGCTGAGACTGATATCATGAAAGAGTGACTGGCCCAAAGTTACCCAGTGGACTTTCGTGTCTAAGGCAGAACTAGAATTCACAGTCTCCTGGTTTCTAACTCCTGGTGCCTTAAACCACTAGACCAAGCTGCCTTTTGCTTTGTCTTTATGTCTTTATATTTTATTGTATTTTTTTACTTTTTGAGCTGCTGAGGGTTTTCTAACTGTGGTGGGATATAAATTTGATTAATAAATAATGCAGATGTGAGTAATCTGCAACCCTCTAGAAATTGCTGAACTGTGATTCCCAGCAGCCAGTGATACGAGAAGGCGGAGAAGCTAAAATACAGCAAAATTCTCTGATTTAACCTGCATCTACATAAAAGTACTTGGAAAGTTTTGGGAAGAGGGGAAAGAAAGGACGGGGGGGGGGGGGGAAATGAAGCTTGCTATGCAGAACCACAGGAGGAATGTTCCCCCATGTGTGCATGGTCTTTCTAAAGGGTTCTGCACTATCTGCTTCCTCTTGAGCCTCCTTTCACAGTTCCTTATGTGAACAGTCCTGTCCTTTTAGGAACAATATTAAGATGTGTGGCCGTTCCTTCCTAACCACCCCAAACCACCCTCTGTTTATTAGAGATAGATGACAGACAGACAGACAGACAGACAGATAGATAGACAGACAGACGGGTGGGTGGATGGATGGATGGATGGAGAGAGAGAGAGAGAGAGAGAGACGGACGGACAGACGGGTGAGCGGGCAGGCGGATGGATGGATGGAGAGAGAGAGAGATAGATGATAGAAAGATAGATAGATAGATAGATAGATAGATAGATAGATAGATAGATAGATAGATAGATAGATAGGCAGGCAGACAGACAGACAGACGGGTGGATGGATGGATGGAGAGAGAGAGAGAGAGACGGACAGATGGGTGGGCGGGCGGGCGGGCGGGTGGGCGGATGGATGGAGAGAGAGAGAGAGAGACAGACAGACAGACAGACAGACAGATATCCAGATTTGTGGATATCTTTGGGCAAATGTGAATTCTTTCCAGAATTCCTAGAAGTTTGGAACTTAATGGACATGAAGCAAAGCTAGCTTTGTTGTTTGTGACTTTGCATATGGATAGCCACTTCTATTTTTGAGATTTAAGCCATTTGGATTCTATGAATATTTCTTGATCTAGCGGCCTAATCCCTTTGGATTTTGTCATCCCATCTGTCATAGTATTTTTGGTTATTGCATGCTTGCTGGAGTGAGTTTGGTAGGAGAAGGGAGAGTAAATTTGTAATTTCCAGGTACTCCGTGAGGGAGTATTTACTATGGAAACATTGGTTTTGAATCAATTTGCTTCTACCTCTTTTTCTGCATTGCCTGCACTCGGATTCCTTTCATAGTTATTCTAACCATCATGTATTTCAAGCAGACCAGAAAGAAGTTACTGTATGTCATATATAGGTGACATACGTTAAATGCTGATTATTCAGAATGCTGTTACATCTTTCTTACCCAGTTTACACATGTAACTTAAAATGACCAAGCATCTCCTCCAAAACAGTCTTGTACAAGACGATTCAAGAATCTTAAAATATGAATTTAAGAAACATAAAAACATTTTATCAACTGAGCCTGAATTAAAATTTCATTGTCAAATCATTTTTTCTTTTTTTTGATCTTCAATTGCCATCACTTTGAAATTCTACCCTGTACACTTTAGAAAGTTTTTTTTTTCAATTGCATAGGTTGTAAAATAGAAATGTTCCTGATGTACTGAGAAGCATTTTGCTTGTTTGGTGATAAAATTATTGCAAATATTTTAGCACTGGATATGGAAACAAAGTTGTTTTGTTAGGCTGCCACAGCGGAGAAGATAGATTAGCCTGTCTGCCTGCCTGCCTGCCTACCTTGCTTTAGAAAGAACTCAAGGAGGCAAACACATCTGACACGTCTTTCTCCTCCTATTTTCACCTCAACAAACACCTTGTGAGGTAAGTTGGGCTGAGAGAGAGAATAACTGTCCCAAAGTCACCCAACTGGCTGTACCTCTGTCCATATAGTCAATTCAAAGTAAATAATTCCCTTTACTTAGCAAGGAGCCCTTGCATTTTCTTTTATTAAAAGTACAAATGTGAATTGCTTTGCTTCCTAGGAGTAGCTCAAAAGTTATTTTTGTAGTTCTTTTTTAAACCTTGGACATTCCATATCAGCCAAAAATTGAAAGGGTTAATATACTATTTTAGCTTCCTTTAACTTTTGACTAATCACAGCCTCTTCAGAAAGCACCAAAGTGCTATTAGATATCTAAAATATATACTGTAGCTAAAATTTTAGTAGCTAAAATGCTCTGGTCTGTTTGATTGTTTGTAACCTTCAATTGAACCTTTACATCATAAGGCAACAATTTTTCACTTTTATATTTATTTATTATTTTAGCATAGAGAATAAAATAGAAAAATAGTGTACAAAAAAAAAGAAGAAAAAGTGGTCAATTAAATCGGGCAACAATTTTCCAGTCAATGTATCTCAAGTGGACTAACTTACAGAATGGATCCAAAATCAGGGATATACGACTCCCATGGGATTGAAAATTTGACAAACTTGTATCACTTCACTGTTGCCACACCCACCGCAGTCGGTCGCAATCACACGATCATCATTTCTAGCATTCCTTGCCAGCCTACAAGGAAAGTCAGTGGGGAAGCTAGCAGGAAGTCAGAAATCACTCCTGCTCTCATTGCTTCTCCTATCCCTTGGTCATTCTGTTTCTCTATTTAGATAAGGAAATGTCTCTGAAATGATTATTCAATTGGTCATGGGTTATTTAATAAACGTTATTTTTGGCTTAGTATGATGTTGGATCCGTCCAACTGTGTTTTCATCATGCTGCAGTTCAGCAAATCACAGATCAGTGCTGCATGTGAACACAACTTAGGATAACACAGTAGGAATCTTTTGCATGGCATAGTTATCCATGTATACTTATTTGATGAACCGGGTAACACTTCTCCCAAATAGATATTTAAAGTGCCCCACACTGGAAGAGGACAGAGGAGTAACTGGGTGGGGGGCGGAGGAAATGACTTTTTTATAGCAATAGCAATAAGACTTCTCTACCACTCCATAGTGTTTTACAGCCGTTTACAGAATTAGCATATTGCCTCCAACAATCTGGGTCCTCATTTTACCAACCTTGGAAAAATGGAAGGCTGAGTCAATTTTAAGCCAGTGAGAATAGAATTGCTGACAGTCAGCAGAATCAGCTTGGAATGCTGCATTCTAACCAGGGCACCACTACAGCTCTTATCATGCAGAAAGGGTTTGGTGGAAGAATAAACATAGTCCCTGTACCTGTTGGTATCTCCTTAAAGAAGCCACAGTACAGTAGTGGCATGGTCCCAGAAAAATACACATTTGACTGAATGTGGAGATGGTGATTTGATATGACAACTCTGTTGCACCCTATCAGCATGTCCTTCACTCAGATGTATTTTTCTGACTACTGTCTGAGCCCAGAACAAGTGTCCTTTCTGTTTTATATCCAGATAACTGTACATTCCTAATACAGCCATTAGCAAGAGGTCCCCAACCTTGGCAACTTTAAGACTTGTGGACTTCAACTCCCAGAATTCCTCAGCCAGCTTGTTGCCAAGGTTGGAGACCCCTGCTTTGAAGGACATCCATGTATCATCCTTGGTCATCTTGTAATTACATGCAACATCACCACATTCTATCCATGAAAACTAACCAAAATCTCTTCTCCCATTGAAAGAATTTCTAAAGCGAATTCTCTTTCACCATATTAAATGAAAACTGGCAGCAGACATCAAGGTAGTCTTTGGGTTTTAATACTGGTCATGGCACCCAATTTCTTTAATTTTTTAAAAAAAAATGAGTGTATTTTTATTCTTACAGTTCATAATCATAAATAATTTGGCTAGTTGTCAATTCATGCCAAGCCCTGGATGGTTTATTGGTGTAAAAAAATCTGTTTTGTGGAGCCCATCCTTCCCCAAAGAATGCTCAGTGAGAACTAGAGCCTCGTGTGTTTATTATGGATACATTATGGAATACTTAAGTCTTTTTTGTTCAAGTAATTATTTGAATGGTCTTTCTCCCATTTTGAAAAAGAATAAAAATATTGCCAGTAAAACTAGATGCCTATGAAATCACAAGAAGTCAAGCTCAATTCAAATACTTTTTGCTGCTTAATTTTTTTTAATTCGATTATACTTATTTTACAGTAATGTTTTATTATTGCTTTTTTAACATTTTCATTTATAATTGGTAATGAAGATTATAACTTTTAAGCAGACAAAATCCAAACTTCAAATGCTAGTTAATAAATAAAAAACTTTTAAAGGTTTAGGAATATTACTATAAACCGCAAAGGGTGGGTTTTTTTGTATTGCAACTCACCTTCCAGGAGACGTCAGTGGCACTTTGTCCTACCTACCTACATTCATTGCTGCTGCTGTTGTCAGCACGGACCTTTGTGCTGCATTGGCCAACGTTTCCCAGATAAAGTGCCAATGTTTCACGCAAAGGGTGAATCCTTTGCTTTTCTGGCTCTTCCTTCTAACAAGGAGATACTCAAATGTGAGCATCCACTTTCTGTCCTTCACATCTGCCTTCTGTGAAGAAGTTATGTTTGAGCTGCAGAAGGTGAGCTGTCTGTGACTCTGTGAACTTACGAAGGAAAGAAAACAAACAGCCGTGTGTGTCTTTGCTTTGCTACGGCTCCTTAAGGACTGATTGGAGGGAGAAGCTGGAATCAAATCCCCCCTGACTCCTTTTGTTGGCTTCCCTTTCTTCCAATTTCTTCAGCCCATGCAGCGAGAGCATCAGCCATCCTCCAGCCAGTCTCTGAAGGGAGCTCAGCCTGCTAGGCGGTTTCAGTTGTTCAGGCCAGCTTGTTGTCTTTGCCGCTGGGAGACAGAACACACAGAGAGGACATTCCGGCAGCCTGTTTTCCTGCAGCTGAGGAGACGACATTCACGGACCTCCTTTTGATTGGGATATGTCACTGTTGTCAGGGCAACTGTTAATGGTGGCATATCGTATTTTCTTCTCTTGGGCTGTGTGCTGAATATTTCAGTAAGCAGTAGAAAGAAGATACCAGGAGGGAAAAGGTGCTGCATCAGGAAGGAAAGAAGCCCTGGGATCTGACTGAACAAGTTAAGGCTCCAAAGGGAGGACGAGGACGACAAGGAGGGGGAGGGGGAGGAGGAGGCATTCCAACCAATGGACTTTTAATTAAGCCCTTTTTATTTTTTATTTTTGTCAAGGTACAAGAAATTGTAGGCTCCTATTTGCCAAATGCACGTTGGTATCTCTCTGCTGTTTGCATTCTGCTGGGCCCTCGCAGGATCTGTTACAAATGGATCAACTGCTTTGCAGCTAGCTGGAATTGACAGATTGTAGGGGGGGGGGGAGAGAAAGGACTGGCAATAATGCCAGGTTCGGCAGCTGCTCTCCGGCAAGAGCGGCTAAAGAAGCCAGGCGTGAGGCCAAATACACCTGTTCTGTTTACCATTAATGAGGAGGACGAGCATCAAAAGAGCAATCATTCCAAGAAAGTGAAAGGTATGCATTACTTAGCCAGGCAAGTTTGGGTTATCTATAGACTACATCCAGCATTGCAATGGAGTACAGCATTTTGCTATTCTCGGTGCTTTCTCTCTCTCTCTCTCTCTCTCTCTCTCTCTCTCTCTCTTGCATTGGGTAACGTATTAAAGGTAGGCCTCTGGCTTGTTAACTGCTGCAAGTTGCATCTTGTTTTGATATTTATGACATTAATAAGCAATCTTTTAGTCATGCAGCTTATTAAAAAGAACACTGTTAAATGAGTGTTGAATTTGTTTCAATGTAGGAATAAGTACTTGTTTTATACTTTTGGCATATATTAGTAAAATGAAGGCAATAACCTGGAGAAACTGGCCTTTCGGAAAATGGAAATTTGCTCCCAGTTGTTGTATAGATTGTATTGTATGAACTACTGCATGAACGAATAATACTCAAATAATTTAAAAATTCATAAAGTCCCATATGTTGACTTTAGCAAAGTCGCTCTGCTTTGTAGTTACTTTATGTCAGGAGTCTTGACAAAATCTTGTTTCTGTAGCTGTCCTGGTTTCAATTTATCCAAGATGTTAAAAGCTTAGGTTGCTAAAACCTCAGATTACTTTGCCATCAGTTTTTCATCTTTGATTTGTAAATTGAACACTGGTTGACTTGAATATTTTTCTCTCTCTTGTGCATCCTTGTCTTTGATAAATAACTACAGATTCTAAAAACAATGAGATGGGGATAGGGAATAGCCATCAGTTTGGGTAGCATTTATGAAAAAGGAAAAGTACCATAAACTTCAGTAGCTTTGTGGACTTAGTTATTGTTTATTTTTCTTCTTCATTCAACCGGACAACTAATAGGAGTGTTTCTGGTTAATATTTACTGATTTAGATAAATGGTCATGTTTGTTTGAAAGTGACAGTTTCTTTCATATCCTGCTCTGAATCACTAACTTCCAGGAACCTAGTTTCTTTAAAACATCCATATTAAAATATTTAACAATTTATTGGGAAAAGGGTGAAAATCCTGAAGAAACTAAAATGGTTATTTGAAACAATTCCTTTCCGTAATATCTTGCTGCTGTACAATATGCTTAGGAAACAACCAGCAACTTTTGTATTTTAGTCTGTTTCCTAACCATGTTAGAATTCTACAATGTCGTAAATCAAGTCTGTGCAGGTACTGTGGGAAATGTAGACCCAGTGGGCTACTTAGCAACAAAGTCTTTGGGATCTTGTTTGGATTAGCACTTTTCTAATGTCTAGGATACAGATTCTTTTCTGGACAAACTCCATATTGGAGTGTCCATTAGACATTCAAAGTTTATTCTGCAAGATGTCCAGGAAAGGATAAATTGGATGCCAGTTGCTAATTATCCCAGACAATGGATGAGGGAACAAGAATGTTGCAAGGTAGAACACATTCCTCTTCTGTGCTGGGAAAAAAAAAGATTTATCAAGTTTCATTTGACAATCCAATGTGCTTCACAATCTCATTTTTGTTACTGCAGTATTTTTGGTATCTGCATATTTTTACTGTAATTGTGTAAAAGTGTGCTGGATCATTTTAGATCAAAACTAAAATTCAATTCATTTTGCATCTAAGTTTCAGATTACTGGGCTTGTCATTCTGTGATATGTCACTTTTTATACCTATTTTTAAATGCCCAGTAATCCATTCAGTTTTCAATCCCTCCCTTATACAAACCAACTTTAGGATTTATGGTAGTAGCTTTCAACTCCTAAAGTTGATTATATTATTTCTGAAGTCAGTAAGTAGCACACACGCAGTATCCTTGTATCCTTAACAACAATTTGAATAAGCTAATCACAAGTTTGTTTTGGCTAAGAGACTTTTAAATGATGAAAGTTGGAGAAAAACATTAAAAATTCTTACTTTCTAAATATTTCTCTGGAAGTTAATAAAAACAGCTTGCATTTTAGAATGCAGTGGCTGTATAATATGTAAGGAATATTCATTTATTTTGGATGCCATTATTTGTGACCACAAATACTGACATTTTGTCCTCCCAACGCTGCTCTGAATTAAGAGCTAGAAACACTGGAAAAAACAGCTTTCTGATGTTGAAAACAGCAAATAAAATGCAGGATGATTCCCTCATGGGACAGAGACAGAGTCTCTTCACTTCTATATTGCTGTCTGCATCTGGATGTCCAGAATAATGTTTAATACATCAAATACATCTCATTATATATTTGTTTTCCGGACATGTTTTTAATTTTTCCAAGGGTCCCTCTATAAATCTCAAAATGCCAAACGTGGCAAACAACATCATGTGCTCTATAACAAGCTTATTCTTAGCTTTTGTCATTCTTAAAAATTGTTGTTTTGAAATGGATTGTAAAGAAATTGATAGGTCGCTTAAACATGAATGAGACTTGACAAGATCTGTATGAAACAATAATATTGAATTTAATTTTATTATTTCTTTGAGATTTTTAGCACAAATATTTCTTAATTTGGCGTTGCCAGATGTTTCCAGCCACAGTCTTCATTGTGTACTTCCAGAAAGATGATACTTATTTTAATAGCTGTATATTTTGCACTTTTCATTGTTGTGAAAATGTGAAGGGGAAGATGGGTGATTGTTGCTCATCTTATGAAGCTTGACAGCTGTTTTTACTGCTCATCAGTTTTTGCATAAGTGCACCCTGGAGGATTGGATTCAGAGATTAGGAGGACAAGCGTAGCTGTGTTCATTCAATAAAATTTGCTCCCAAATTCACATGAAAAGAGATATAAATTAAAGAGCTTAACTCATGAAAGATAACTAAGAGAATCTTCTGGATATTGAAAAAGAACATAGGGAATGTTATAAATAGTTATAGAACACGCCATTGTTTCTTCAGATTCAAATGACCAGTTACCCAGCATTATGGAAGTTGGAAGCCCAGTGCATCTGGAGGGCACTAAACGGGAAAGGCCTGTTTTAATATTTTCCTTTGACTATCCTTGTTCCAATTCAGATATGGATTATGATTGTTAATGCAGATTTTGATGGCATTGTTGGAAGAGTGCCCAATTGTGCTGGCACCTTTCTTTAACCTCTGAAGGAGTTTATATATCTCTTTTCATAATCAGTTCTTATTCTGCCCTGATACACCCATTCAGACAGCATTAACTCAATTACTCATAAAGCTCTTACTGTACCTTTCTATTCTTTAAAACTTCTCCTTCCTTTCACAACAAGGCAAAACTTGTCTTTCCAGTATGGTGTTAGTGAATTGAAAGCTGCTAAAGCTTTTCTTAGCAGAAAACACAGGGCTGTTCCTAATGGCCATTTCATGACACAGGTAACTCAGGTGCCACAGCCACAAAAGCAGGCAGTGACAAATGGTTGATGTTTTCACTCCTAAATGATAACAATTAAATGATTGTACCTTATAGATACTCGTTATTATGAAGGATGTTTTTGCTCTGGATCTCTCTGGCAAAGCCTTTGAATAATCAAGTTGTACCTTTACTATGGCCTTTATGGCTGCTGGAAGTCAAAGGAATGCTTAAACAGACTTCTTTTCTTAAAAGTGGCTTTAGAATTTTGCAAAGGACATTTTAGGATTAATTAGACTGGTAAGAGAGAAAATGGTGCCAGAGCATCTTAAAAGAAAAACAAAAGCATGTAAAATTCACGCAGTGTGGATATTTACATGGGTAACTACAATTAAATCAGCGCAGGCGCAGCGCACTTTGAGTCATACTTCTAAAATGAACTTATTAAAATGGTGAAGACAGATACTATATTTTAAGGAAGTTAAAAAAGATTTGAGAACTCCATCTCCACCTTTTAAAAACAGATGTACAGGCAATCCTCGACTTACCACAGTTCACTTAGTGACCTTTCAAAGTTACAACAGCACTGAAAAAAGTGACTTACGACCGTTGCAGCATCCCTATGGTCACATGATCAAAATTCAGATGCTTGGCCATGGTCTCATATTTATGACGGTTGTATCCTGGGGTCATGTGATCAGCTTTTGCGGTCTTCTGACAAGTCAACGGGGAAGCCAGATTCACTTAGCAACCGTGTTACTGACTTAACAAATGCAACGATTCACTTAACAACTATGGCAAGAAAAGTGGTAAAACGGGGCAAACTCACTTAACAAATGTTTCACTTATTTTGGGCTAAATTGTGGTCATAACTCGAGGACTACCTGTTTTAGACTAAACTCTGGATGAAATGGTTTGAACTCAGAATAAGCCTATGTAGCAAACTTACACCCTCCAAATAATGTGCACCCATCCCACACACACCCCCAAATGTTATTGCCATTGGATTAAAATATACGTGGATTTATAAATGGTAAAAGGAAGGATGAATATAAAACATACATAGAGGATAGGCATGTTTGAGGGGAAAAAAACCCAACCACCATCAAGACAGCCTGCCTAGGGGTAAGGTAGGGCAGGATTTGTGCTGATGTAGATCCTTGGCATAAGCAACCACCTGCTCATCAGACAAATATTTCCAGGGAATTGAACTATATTCTGGTAACTCAAAGATAGTCAAGTATTATTTCCTGCACTGGGATAATTGTTCAGATCAACTGACTGCCATAACTCTTTCAAGATTGAGCTAATGCATTAATTGCTGAATTGTCTGCCAACTCCAGAAATCTACGACAGAGCAAAAATTCAGCTTGTGATGGTATCATATGAGGTGTGTCAATCTTGGTTTAAAATATAGCAGCAAACACAAATGGATGGGATCATGTCTTTTAACACTACAAATCAAGTTTTGCTGAATACGATGGAACTTTTCCTTGTGTATGATTGTATAAAATTCACGTCTAAAATGCATCTTTAGGCAAGGCTGTACATCTCAGGTTTTTTTTAAAAAAAATAAACAGCATGAAGAAAATTGACGGTAAGCAGATGTATTTTATAAACTGCATTATGCTAATATGAAGCAACAAGAGAAATGCAAAGCAAATTTGAGTAATTGGAAAATGGTATTAAGGCAAACAAGGTTGTTACAAAATAAGGACCGCAATGAGGACAGGCATATTCGATCCAGGATAGAATAAGTTATGTAATTCATGACTCATAAAGGTATTGAGTCTTTGGTTTAGCCTTCATTCTTGCAGTTGATCCATATCCGTGTTACTCATTTTCCCTTTTCTTTTGTTTGTAAACAAAGATTTGCAAGAGTCCTAGTACTGTATGTATTTCCATCTTGCAGCAGTCATAATTCAGGGCCAACAGACATGCAAATAGGTGGTTGACAGCACCTGAAAATAAAATAAATCAGAAAAGACCTCATGAGGATGCAAAGCCATCTAGTTTGTTTTCCACGCTTCATCCTTTAAGATCATGTGGATTGAGAGCTGTTAGCAAAACTTGAAAAAAAAAACATTACTCCATTTTGCAACACAAAGCTTCACCTGTCATTAAAACATAAAAACAGGGAGTTGTGTGTATTTGCAACATTGCTTCCTTTTGTGTTGGCAGAGGGAATTGTATGGTGGACCAGATTCAATGTGAATAGCATATGAACTTTACCAAACAGATCCTGAGCCATGGAAAAAAAGGAGATTGCAGCAAGAGAGAGTCAGCATTTATTTCATTATTTCTCTCGTTGCTTTGCTTCAGCATGGCATGATAGATCTTGAATTGGGCTATTTGTTTCCAAATTTCTTTTTGATTTAAGACATCTCAAGGACAAGCGAACTGTATTGAAAAGACTATGCTGACAGCATAGTTTAATTCAAAACTTATCTCAGTGACAGCTCCAAAGACTTGAGGCAGAATCTGACTAATAACAGTGCTTTATATCAAGTAGCTAAACCGCAGCAAGAAAAAGGTACACATGATACCAAAGATACCAAACTGATTTGTGCTGCACCCCAAGAATTGGAATGATTTTTCGAGGCTTTTCAAAATACTAGTTCACATATTACTCTTTTTCAAAATGTAAATAGGCCAGTCAATATGGGGGGGTGGGGAGATCCTATGCTATGAACTGAAGGTATCTATGTGCAGCTGTGACTGCAGCATTTAGAAATAGTGTTACTATCTGTCGATGTATTTTCACACATCTGTTACACAAGTGTGACCAAGGGTAATAAAATGTAGCCTTGGAAAGTTGTCAGAAACAGAGTTTAGATTAAAAAAAAGAAACTTAGGTCAGAAAGAAGAAATCCTTTCAACACAAAGCTATACCCAAAGTCAGGGTTGCAAGCTCATCTACAAAATCAGTCCATTTTACAAATAAAACAAATGAACAAAGCAAGTCATACCATGTAAAAAAGTGAGTCCTAATAAAGATGAGGAACTTTAATATTCTTCGTATTTGGGAGTGAGAGAGCCAGTGTAGTATAGTGGTTGAGACACCAGGTTAGAACTAAGGAGCATGAAGCTAGTTGAGTGATCTTGGGTCATTCAAGCCATGAGCCCTGGTGGCACAGTGATTAAAGTGCAGTATTGCAGGCAAACTCTGCCCATAACCTGGAGTTCGATCCTGGCGGGGCTCAAGATTGACTCAGCCTTCCATCTTTCCACAGTTGGTAAAGTGAGGGTCCAGATTATTTGGGGGGCAATATTCAAATAATGCTTCTTATTGTAAACTTCCCAGCACTATGAGGCAATATATAAGTCTAAATGCTATCGCTCTCTCTCAGCTCTAGGAAGGAGGCCATGACAAGCCACTTATAAAATCTCGCTGAGAAAACTGCACGGCCTGCTTCAGGCAGTCACCAAGAGTCAAAGCTCCCCCCTACACCTTTTAAGGGTTGAGTAGGAATGGCTTCACAAATTTAATAACTTTTCTAACCAGCAGCTAGATAACATTAACTCCAATGCCACTATGGATGGTCATCCATAGTGTCACTTTGACCAAGTGACAAAATTAGTGAACCAGAGGAATGCTGTGGATATAATTTACTTGGACTTCAGTAAGGCATTTGATAAAGTAGATCACAACCTACTACTTGATAAGATAGAAAAATGTGGGTTACAGGAGGATCTGGACAGATTTGAACACTGGGCGCTGCCTAACAAAATGAAATTCAATGGTGAAAAAAGTAAGATTCTACATTTAGGCAAGAAAAATAAATGTACAGGTATAGTATAGGTGGTACCTTGCTCAATAGTAGTAATTGTGAGAGGGACCTCAGAATCCTAGTGGACAATCACTTAAATATGAGCCAGCAGTGTGCTGCAGCTGCCAAAAAAGCCAACACAGTGCTAGGCTGCATTAACAGAGGGATAGAATCAAGATCACATGAAGTATTAATACCACTTTACAATGCCTTGGTAAGGTCACACATAGAATACTGCATCCAGTTTTGGTCACCATGATGTAAAAAAGATGTTGAGACTCTCGAAAGAGTACAGAGAAGAGCAACAAAGATGACTAGGGGACTGGAGGCTAAAACATATAAGGAACGGTTGCTGGAATTGGATATGTCTAGTCTAATGAAAAGAAGGACTAGGGGTGACATGATAGCAGTATTCCAATATCTCAGGGGCTGCCACAAAGAAGAGGGAGTTAAGCTTTTCTCCAAAGTGCCTGAAGGCAGGACAAGAAGCAACAAATAGAAACTAATCAAGGAGAGAAGCAACCTAGAACTGAGAAACTTTCTGACTGTTAGAACAATTAACCAGTGGAACAACCTGCCTCCAGAAGTGGTGAATACTCCAACTTTGGAAGTTTTTAAGAAGAGACTGGACAGCCATTTGTCTGAAATGATATAGGGTTTCCTGCCTGAGCAGGGGGTTGGACTAGATAACCTCCAAGGTCCCTTCCAACATCATAATCATCATCATTGTCATCATTATTTTCTTGTTTGTCTTTCTGTGTTTTATTTTTTAAAGAACCTTTTAAAGATTTCTCTCCAGGGAGGCAATTAAGCAGTGTCCTCTCTCATATTGTGCCATATTATTCATTGAATAAGAAAAGGGGACTTGGGTCAATCTTCACCTAGTGGTTGTTGTTGTTGTTGTTGTTTGTTCCACAAATGAGCAGTGATTTTCCTAATTGACTCTAGAGAGAAATGTCATCTGTTTCATGCAGTGTGGGAATGGTTAGTATTGATATCCTCCCAAGCTGTTTTGTCTGGATTAGGAAAGAGAAAAAAAAGGGGGGCGATATATGTCCATAACAGTATGTGACAAATGAAAGGTGATAAGAGTGATTGTATAGCATTACTAAATAGACAGCTAGACAGCTCACTGGGTAAATTGCTGGGGTCTCATCTGAGGATGAAGGAACTCTGCAAAAATCTTATCCTGAATTCAGCATATTTATATATGGCTTTTACGTTTTTATATCTCACTTCTACACCACCTGGGAGTGCTCTGTCAGAGAGATGGGTGGCTTCTAAATGAGACACATAAGTAAAGCCCTTCCCTCTTCACAAAGAGCTCTGAGTTCTTGATTGGGATGAGGGATCTTTATGCTCACTTTTCCCTACTCTAATTGTTGTGTCCTGAGCCTGCAAAGGCAGGCTCGGGACATTGCAACGCTCTCGGGCAGTTGCAAGCTGCCCAGGACCAGACTGGCTGGCGCCGGTGCTCGTGCGCATGCGCAAGGTGCGCATGTGCAAGGTGCGCCGCGCGCCTAAATGTTGCCTTTTGGCCCGGGGATTGTTTTTAAGAGAGGCTGAGAGGCTTGCATGCCTCAGAGTTGTAACGGGGCTACAGAACAACAATAAAGAGGCTCCTGAAACTACGAGATGCTTTGTGAGTTATTGCCATTAGCTGAGGACTCAACACTAATGCTTAAGGCTTCATGGGGGAAAGTCATGTTAGTTGAACTGTCATATGTCCAATATAGGCTCATAGTGCAAAGATAAGGTGTATGCTGAGTTGAACCCCTCCAGTATTGCTCCCACTTATGAGAAAGTATTCTTTGTATTCTCTACCACTAAATTCCAGCCTTATATATATAGCATTTTAAAGTTCTCCAGTGTGATATGCTACAAGAATAGAATAGAATAGAATAGAATAGAATAGAATAGAATAGAATAGAATAGAATAGAATAGAATAGAATAGAATAGAATTGGAAGGGACCTTGGAGGTCTTCTAGTTCAGTCAAGTAACAATACTTGAAAAACTGTTAGAAAATTCCAAGCCTTAGAAATCAACATCAAATTTAACACATTTAACACATGTCTTATCCTAAATGTTAGCCACCACCAGTACTTTTTTTTCCAATATGGCTTAGTTGCTTGGAAACATTTAAACTGAAGTTCCTGCTTTAACTGAAAACAGATAAAATCCAGCAACTAGGATGTCTTTGGATGCAAGAAAAAAAAGTCTTTCTTATGGTTTCCTGGCAGTTTTTAAAGTAGGCAATTATTTATTAGGGGCTTCCTAACAGTTTTATATTTTGAATTGATAGGATTTCTTCAACTCCTGACTCATGGGTTATTAATGCATTCTTCTTGATTCAGTTTATGTCATGGCACTACCAAGAATGCCCCCCCCCCTCTTTGTTTTAAATCAGCTTTACTGTAGAATCACTTGCGGCAAGTGACTTGTCTTAAAGTGACCAACCGTCCTCCTTTAGGGAGGACAGTCCTCCTTTTGTAAGTTCTGTCCTCCCTCAAAAAGTGTCCTCCTTCATGTCCTCCTTTTCAATATTTGAAGACTAATCTGCAGGGGTTTTTTTCCCCCTCATAGAATGCTCAGAACGGTGTTCTGGCACCTTTTTTTGATGGGTTTTGTTTTCAACTTTTGCATGAGCTGTGCTTTCGAAAGCCAATAGGAATTGCTGCTGAACGCGCCAAAACACCCGGCTGGCAAACTTTGCACATGCAAGTTGTCTGTATTATTGTTGCAATGAATAAAATGTTTTTTTTATTTTCGATATTTTTTTCTTCAATTTATTTGTGTCCTCCTTTTCATTGTAAAAAAGTTGGTCACCTTACTTGTCTACATAATTAGAAAGTCTGTAACTCTCCTGCTTGTGCAGGGAGTTGGACTGGATGACCTAAAAGGTCTCTCCCAACTCTGTTAGTCTATGTTCTATGTTCTAATAGAGGGGGAATGTTATATACTGGGATTGGTGAGGCATTGATCAGAAGGAGGTTGAAGCAACAGTTCTTTTATTGAATCAACACAGAAGCGGCTCTAACAGCCGCTTGGTTTCTATTTATACCAGAGTGCCACTAGACGGCAGCCAATGAATTCAAAGCACAATTTGCCGCCCAAAATACAAGCTTGTAACAACATACAAACAGTTAGGAATTTGATTCCAATATCTTCAGTTAACCGTTTATAATTGCCCTTTGGAAATTGGGTCAATACACAACAGGGAACAAATAACAAATTGCTTTATTCTATGCTGATATTTGATTTTTTTATCAATAGACTAGGAAAAAATCTACTCAATTCTATCTCATTATTACATAACTTTGGGATCCTGTTTGCTTGCACTATAAAGTGAACTAGATCTGATATACTGGATCATAGTAACTATCTAGAAAAGAGTTGGGCCTTTGATTTTAGGTTACGTTATGTTTTTGACTTCTTTGTCTTGGCATGAGAACATCCAGAAGCCCTTCTCAACTGGTAGAATTTAATTTATCCCATCTTTTATGGTGATGAAAGATCTAGACAGATGGTTTAGAAATCCTTTGGGATAAGATAAATATGATCAAAATAAATATTACTTTAAAGTTATAGGTCGAATATAGTTCCCATATTTTATCCCATTATATTATTTCATATAAATGTGTAGGAAAAAATTATCCCATTATATTATTTCATACAAATGTATAGGACACTGAAGAAATTTCTTTAGCAAGAGTGTTCTGAGAGATTTTTGATTGCTTGTAGAGAAAGATAGATTTAATTTTCCACCAGTTCAGGTTTATTGTAGGACATTTATCATAGCTTTGAACATTTCAGAATTTAATTCCTCTTTGAACTCAGTTTGAGAAACATTATTTTATTCCACTGTAATTGTGACTAATATTAAGATCCTTCTTTGTGTGGGGATCAATATCTGCACTTAACTCTGCAAGACTCATATGAAAACTTTGGGTTGCAGATATAATGTAGACTCATTTACTCATGAAAGCTTATGCATGGGATAGTATTGGTTTAAAAATAGCTTCTATATCAGTTATCGCTGTGTATCTTGTTTCTCTCCAACTTTTCTTTTAATACCGTATGTCACACAAGATTCTTTTGTGTTTTTGCCATAAACACTGATGTAAATTCTTTGTGTAATTGAAGTAATGAGGAAAATAAGGCACAATTGAGATTACCTGTTCAGTTTACTACAGGTGTTGAAAAAAATCAGCAGGATAAATATTTAAATATTTATAATAATAAAAATAAAGTTGGAAGGGACCTTGGAGGTCATCTAGTCCAACCCCCTGCTCAGGCAGGAAACCCTATACCATTTCGGACAAATGGCTTTCCAGTCTCTTCTTTAAAACTTCCAGTGTTGGAACATTCACCGCTTCTGGAGGCAGGTTGTTCCACTAGTTAATTGTTCTAACTATCAGGAAGTTTCTCCTTAGTTCTAGGTTGCTTTTCTCCTTGATTAGTTTCCATCCTTTGCTTCTTGTCCTGCCCTCAGGCGCTTTGGAGAATAGCTTGACTCTCTCTTCTTTGTGGCAGCCCCTGAGATATTGGAACACTGCTATCATGTCCCCATATTTTATTAGCTATCGTGGTTTTTTATTGATCAGGAAGATTATCATTTTATTACATTTCTATTCTTGATTTTGTACATCTAATCAGTTTTAAGCAGTAATAAAGCATGGAAAAAATATTCTCAAAACACTAAATATGGTTTTATATAAAATCAACTATCACATTTTTTTAGAGTTAGCTTAAAATATAAAAGACTGAAGCTTGTTTCAAAAGAAACAATTCTTCATTGCCTGCCTTTATTCTTAGAAGGATTTTGACAAGGAATTCACAACATCATACACACCATTCACAGACTACTATATATAAACAAGGAGCAAACTCAACGCTCATTAACACCAATGATTTTAACGCCTTATTGAAATAACTTTGTACTATTTTCTCACAGTATTTAAAAACAGCCTCATGTACCCAGTGAAATGTCTGCAAGCAAGTAAGCAACCAAACTCAGAAAGCACCAAGGACTCTATGCAGTTCACCCCTGAACTATATAGGTTCTATTCTATTGGAACTCACAATCATATAGCCAATTCTCAGATTCTCTTTGAGCCTTAATAGCATCTGAAATAGAAAGGTCTAAAAACATCTCAAAGGGAGGGCGAATATACTATACTACAGTACTCATATTCATATTAGTAAAGTTGGAAGGGACCTTGGAGGTCATCTAGTCCAACCCCCTGCTCGGGCAGGAAACCCTACACCATTTCGGACAAGTGGCTGTCCAGTCTCTTCTTAAAAACTTCCAGTGTTGGAGCATTTACTGCTTCTGGAGGCAAGCTGTTCCACTGATTAATTGTTCTCACTGTCAGGAAGTTTCTCCTTAGTTCTAGGTTGCTTCTCTCCTTGATTAGTTTCCACCCGTTGCTTCTTGTCCTCCCTTCAGGTGCTTTCAAAAATAGCTTAATTCCCTCTTCTTTATGGCAGCCCCTGAGATATTGGAATACTGCTATCATGTCCCCGCTTGTCCTTCTCTTCGTTAAACTAGACATACCCAATTCTAGCAACCGTTCCTTATATGTTTTAGCCTCCAGTCCCCTAATCATCTTTGTTGCTCTTCTCTGTACTCTTTCTAGAGTCTCAACATCTTTTTTGCATCGTGGTGACCAAAACTGGATGCAGTATTCCAAGTGTGGCCTTACCAAGGCATTGTAGAGTGGTATTAATACTTCACGTGATCTTGATTCTATCCTTCTGTTAATGCAGCCTAGCACTGTGTTGGCCTTTTTGGCAGCTGCAGCACACTGCTGGCTCATATTTAGGTGATTGTCTACTAGGACTCCGAGGTCCCTCTCACAGTTACTACTATTGAGCATGGTGCCACCTATGCTGTACTTGTGCATTTGGTTTTTCTTGCCTAAATGTAGAACCTTGCTTTTTTCACCATTGAATTTCATTTTGTTAGTTAGTGCCCAGTGTTCAAGTCTGTCCAGATCCTTCTGTATCTGAAGCCTGTCTTCTGGAGTGTTGGCTATTCCTGCCAGCTTGGTGTCATCTGCAAATTTGATGAGTTCCCCATCTATCCCTTCATCCCAATCGTTGATGAAGATGTTGAAGAGTACTGGGCCCAGAACAGAGCCCTGGGGCACCCCACTACATACTTCCCTCCATATAGATGCAGTTCCATTGAGGACCACTCGCTGAGTACGGCCGGTCAGCCAGCTACGGATCCATCTGGTGGTGGTTCTGTCTACCCCACATTTTTCTATCTTGTCAAGTAGTAGGTTGTGATCTACTTTATCAAATGCCTTACTGAAGTCCAAGTAAATTATGTCCACAGCATTCCTCTGATCCACTAATTTTGTCACTTGGTCAAAGAATGCAATAAGATTTGTCTGGCATGATCTATTTTTGACAAACCCGTGTTGGCTTTTAGTAATGACTTTGTTTGCCTCTAGGTGTTCGTTGATTCGTTGTTCGAAGTACGTTCCAAGGGATATTGTCTGTATAACCTAACTCTGATAAAACACGTTTGTGTGTATTTGGTTTGCATGTGAAGGAATTCACAAAGGCCTGGCAGATAGAGTAAGTCAGTGGTGGTGAACCTATGGCATGGGTGCCAGAGTGGCACTCAGAGCCCTCTCTATGGGCACACGCGCTGTTGCCCCAGTCCTAGGCCTTCAGCTGGGTTTTATAAAACCTTTTTGCTTTAGGCCTCCACCGCCGTGTACAAAAAAAAAAAGGCTCAATCAATCAATCAATTTCAACTTCTTGCGGGAAAAAAAAGATCTTGCAAAGTTGGAATTGATTGATTGAACTTTTTAGTCCCACCCAGTCTGCTGTTACCACTGCAGCCACGTCCACCCAATAGGTCACACCCACCTGGCATCTGACGATGCATAAGTGGGTTTTGGATTGCAGTTTGGGCACTCGGTCTCTAAAAGGTTCGCCATCACTGGAATAGGTGCTCCTGTTATGTATCAGTCTGCTTTTAGAATTGGAACTAAGGGAATTGTTACACTGAGTGTTGTTTTATGGTTGAAATTTAAAAAAATCTGCAGAATTGTAAAAATTACTTATATTTAGTTAAAGCCTAATATGAAACATATAGAAAATTGAAAGCCCATACTTTCATCATAGGATGCAAAGGAAGACAACACATAGCTATCTTTTGAGTTCACATTACTACTGTAATTACTGTGTTATGTACCAGATGTAGGCACTGACATTTTTTAAGGGCAACTCTACATATTACAGTAATATAATTAAGAGGTTCCCAGTCTGAGATTGGGTTATGCAAAATAATCAGAATAATCAAATGTAGAATAATTTGTTGTTTGTTACGGCACGTATTCTCATTGCCGTATTGTCATATATGTATTATATGTATCATTATGTACAATCACTTGCCAAAAATATTTACTTGAAATCTACTTTTCTATTTTTTTTAAAAAAATATTCCAAGTAGCTACAAAATAAAAGCATGATTAAAAATAAGGCATTAACTTTCCACCAAGAACAGTAATGCATATCAAAAATGAGGTAACTGATTATCACCGTAAATCAATTATATCTCAAAAGCTCAAGAGTGCTTGTCATTCCTTCTGATGTTCCTGATCACATCAGTTAATTGTTGCGCTTATTCATTCTTTTATCAACACTTCATTGGGTTCCTTGTATTTTTTTGTGTATAGTATTATATATCTACAATCCTATCATCTGCTAATACATTTATTTATTTATTGTTATAATAATTGATGAACAAATTCCACATGACATTTTTGGTAAGCTTTAAAAAAATCTCACAAACAGAAACAACTTCATCTTCACTGTGCTTTTTACTGTAGTTAAAATCTACTGTGGTAAAAAAAGTAAAGAAAATCCGTGCCTATTAACAGGGTCCAGCATTTTTGTTTTCAGTAGTCCCTTTGACTTTAATTTATCTGTTTTAAGGCAGTCCAGCTACAGTTAGTTTTGTAGATATGAATAACTATTCTTGGCCACCTGCCTTCTTGTTTTGATATAAGTTGGAGATTTAAACCCTATTCATGAGCTCAGCATGCAAAGAACAGTGTGTTTTATGTTTCCAGATGGTTTGGCAATGTTATATTGAGCAAATAAAATGCACACTCATTGAAAACTAAATGACCTTTCTATTTTAAAGAAGGCTGGCTTTAATTTTATTTTACATGTAGAGCTTTGGGGAGGTATCTACATTATCAGCTAGGCTTTTTTTCATATAGCTGAAAACTGTAATTCAGACAATTAAAAACTGCACAGTGCAATATTAATATTATATATACAATTAGAACTATTTTGTTTTTAATCAGAAACACATTAACCTGACAGCTCTTTCGAAAATAAACTGTAATTGTGCTGCACTTTAAACCTTAGGTAGAATGATTTATTTCACTGACACATAGTACTTGGCAGAACAAGTATTATTAATTTGATACTGGGATCAAATAGTAAATGTAACCATGTTTTAAAAAGAATACTATATATTTGACAATTGTACTCTTTTAATGTCCTATGGTTTGGGGAGTGGTGATCCAGAGCATTAGGAAGGAAACAGGTTTGGGAAGTCTCATGTGTAGGTTAATTCATGCTGGGGTGAGGTTCAAAATTGACATGATTGAACAAACCTTTCCATCTGAAAAATGTAGTTTGAAAGCGAAAAATATGGTATGCTCAACATGATGGTGATTGTTTCTTTATTAGCTTTGTATAGTGCCAAAGGCTGGCAGATATTTTGGGAATAGCAAAATCCTTAGATAAATGTGTCAATATATGGGCAAAACCAAGTTGTTGTTTTGTAGCAGATGAATAACTAGTATTCCTATGCTGCTGAATTATCCTGCTCTATTTAAAGCTAGTAATATATAATATATAATTTCTGTTTCCATCTCTGAAATAAAATTAGAGGAGAGAGTTTTGAAGCTTTAACAGAAACAAACCCTCATGAGTATTTCTTTACAAGAAACAATTAGTGATAACTCACTTCGAAGTGTATTTTGAGAGAATCAAATTTGTGTTTTGTTTGGAAACCTAGCTTAAAAATGGAAATGGAGAACTGACTACATGCGAGTAGTTTCATTAAGAGTTGCTACAGTGTGGATCATTTGCATGGGCTGTTCCCAGAACAGAATGTTAAGACAGTATGTCTCAAAATTAGCCAAGAATCTTCAACTAGTATTATATCTTGATTCAGATGATAAACTGGTTAGTGGAAGCTTTCACAAGATTTTTTTTTAAAAAAAGGAGTATAGTAAGTCCTATCCAATCATTTTCTGCCTTACAGTGTGAAGTCATATGACTAGAGGTTTCAACCCTTCCAAATAAATTTACAAGAGATAAAATCAGAGGTTTGTTGTTGTCGTGTTTTTTTTTTAAAAAAGGCAAAAGAAATGTTTATAAGTTGATATATTAAAATAACAACTTCCATTATTGGTAAAGGAAAAAAATAGAGAGCTGTGCAAACCTTTGGAAGAACAGCAGCTTTAAAGAGAAAATTCAAAGAAAAATAGGTGTCCAAATAGACTACAAGTCTGCTATATACAGAAAATCCCTCATTGTAAAGAGATGAGAATGGAATTTCAAATATCTACTCCAAATCATAAAATGTTCTTAAGAGAAATTATTTGCTCATGTACCATTTGAGAGAGATCCATAAAAGGCTGAAATGCAACAGAAACAACAATGAAAAGTAAGCATCCTTCTTGTCTGCAATGTTTTTACTTATTTTTTTTTTTTACAGAAATAGCCTTTTTTAAAAGGAAAAATACCCTGCTTCAAACTTATCTCTGCTCCTGGGAATCGAACATTGGAGACCATGGAAAGAACCCCACCTTAGGTCCAGCCTTGGCCCAGGCATTTCTGCCTTGATTTTGGAGAAAAAAACATTTCCATCCACAAACAGAAGAGCTAAGACATCTCTGGGAAGATAGGCAGAGAAAGATCTGCTGTTTATCTACCACACAAACCCTGCCATTATTGGATAAACGGGGGCTGCCAGGTTTAAGGAACAGAAACCCAGACAACTACTATTTTTGGAAGGAAAGAAATATAGAGGACTGTAATTTTTGCTGCCATTTAATTGATAGTTGTCTGGGTGTTTGCAGGAGAATAGGGAAATTGAAATCTTTCTCCTGGTAGTATAAATATTTGCCTCTAAAAGTCTCTTTCCTGAGGAGTTGCACTGAAGCGAAATGCGGTAAAATTTTATTCATTGTGTATGTTGTTTACTAGACGGAACAAGTACTGTTCAGGTAGGCCTCAGTTTATGACCAACAGCTGGGTTCAGAATTTCCCTTGCTCACCAAGGCAGTTCTTAAGTGAGTCACACCCAGTGTTATGATATTTTGTTTACTATGGTTGTTAAGTGAATCACTGCAGTTGTTAAGTAAATTGTGTGATCATTAAGTTGTCTGTTTGTTGGAAGCCAGCTGGAAAGGTTGCAAATGGTGATCAGATGAGCCTGGGATGCTGGCAAATATAGTCCTGTTGCCAAGCGCCTGAATTTTGATCACATGACTATGGGGGATGCTGGAATGGCCCTAAGTGCAAGGACTGGTTGTAAGTCACTTTTTTTCAGTGCTGTTGTAACTTTGAACAGTCACTGAAAAAATGGCTATAAGTTGTATACTTTTTCTTTTGTTTAACAACATATTTAATAAGTCCCCATATTGAATAGTCATATTGACTAAATATGACTATTCCTAACAACCAAGAGGTCCATCTTATGTGTTTAGAATGGAGGGGGGGTTAGAGAAAACACAATGATTATTA
The DNA here is from genome assembly GCF_016545835.1 of Crotalus tigris. Classification (NCBI taxonomy): domain Eukaryota; kingdom Metazoa; phylum Chordata; class Lepidosauria; order Squamata; family Viperidae; genus Crotalus; species Crotalus tigris. The sequence continues at coordinate 1,261,075 of NW_024096511.1, forward strand.
TGAAAAAGAAAAATATACATGTTGGATTTCATTAGGAGATGGGACAGGACAGGAGTAAAGTTAGCTAAGCTTAGAAGGACTTTAGTTTTGAGTGACCGATGATAATATTGTCTAAAGAAACTTAAGGAAACTTTTTTTTAAAACCGGAAGAAGATAGTTACAGGTAGTCCTTGACTTACAACCATTCATTTAGTGACCGTTTGAAGTTACAACAGCATAGAAAAAAGTAACTATGACCAGTCCTCACTCTTAGGATTGTTGCAGTGTCCCCATGGTCACATGATCAAAAATTTGGCCCTTGGCAACACATGATCACGTTTTGCAACCTTCCCAGCTGGCTTCCAACAAGCAAAGTCAATGGGGGGAATCCAGGTTTGCTTAACAACCATGTGATTCACTTAACAACTGGGGCAATTCACTTAAATAGGGTAAAAAGGTCGTAAATGTGGGCACGACTCACTGAATAACCACCTTACTTGGCAATGGAAGTTCTTGTCCCAATTGTGTTACAAGTCGAGGAATACTTGTATCTGTCTAGGGAGGATAAATACTCCTGTTGCTAGGCTATTTTTCCATGTACATTCTTAATGTTTAAGTATTTTGAGACAACCCCCCCCCCATTAGATAAAAAACTGAAGATAAGATTCTTTCAGAATTGTTTTCTTCCACCATCTGCCAGTGAGCGTGCCATAAATTGGATTTAGGGGATTGAGGGACATAATTTATTTCTGTTTTCCTGTTCTAAATGCCTCTGCAAGAGCTATGATGTGCTGTTTTGAGGAAACCTTATTTCACTAGCAGCACAAATCGCACCCTTCCAATTAGCAATTTAGATCAGGATTCAGTAAAAAGGTGTAGAGGGCAAAATTAATCCACAATTGTAATTGGATCCTCCGACATGTCTAACTTGCAAAGGTGGTAGAGAGGAATATTCCCAAAACTGATTACAATTCTGCTACTCAAAAGTAACAAAGATTATTTACCATTTCATTCTTTCTACTTGGGGGCATTGTTAGAAATGCAGTGCCCAAATATCTGAAAGGCATAAGATTGGAAAAACCATAACATCCTATCTGCTGTACTTATGTACCTTTTAATGTGTTTATTAACTGTTCTTAATTCACCAGTAATTAGAGTTCTCTAGGCAGATTACAAATCCTTTAGAGCAGGTGTAGGCAACCTTGGCTCTTTTATGACTGGTGGACTTCAACTCCCAGAATTCCTCTGGGAGTTGAAGTGCTGGCTCAGGAATTCTGGGAGTTGAAGTCCACCAGTCATAAAAGAGCCAAGGTTCCCTACACCTGCTTTAGAGGAATAAAAACCATCAAATATTAATATGGCAGTAAATAACACAGAAGTATGCTAAATGAGATAGAACATTGTATCTATGTTCTCATGGGGAGTGAGAGAAAGGGAAAGAATACCATTGTAATCCCATGAAAGCTTCTGCCTCCTTCTAATTCTGTTGTCTGCTTCAGAAGAAGGGTTAACATTGGTAGCAATAGAAACATCCTTCCCAATGCAAACAGCCAGGCAGAGGTTAAGAAAATTGTTGTGTCCTGGGCCTGTTGAGTGACTCAGCAGGCTCAGGAAAGCTGCAGAAAGGCCCGGGCAGACCATGTGGTTGCCCGGGACCAGACAGAGTGTTTCCAGCCTTGCGCACATGTGCAAGGCGGGAGAATGCCGTGGAATGATTGGCTGATGCTACGCCGGCCAGGGCACTATAAAAGGGTCTCCGCCATTTTTGTTCTCTGTTCTGTTGGTGATTTGCAATAAAGGAAGACTGTTTTCGTTACTCTGCTTCATCTCCATGCCTCTTCTCTGGAAACAGAACAAAAATAATTTTAATTTGGTTGGAAAAGATGAAACATCCTGACCATCCCTTCACGCTCCTATTTCTGTTATCCTTCTATTCTGCAGCTACTTTTGTATTTGCAAAACAAGTCACACTGCTTAAAGGGATACGACAATCATATTGGGGGAGTTTTAGAGAGCTAATTTATTTAGAGTTAGAAGGAAGCTCAGTCTTTGCACAAATATATTTTGGTGGGTCCCAAAGTGCCCCCCCCACGACTTGATTTAGAGGACCAGATCTAGAAAATAGGTTGAAACATACACTGCCTTGTAAATTCAGAGTAAAGTAATTCAGCAGCAGGATAGACAAATTGCCATTAATAACCAGTTGCTTCAGCTTGCTTTCAGATAAGCTGCTCAGAGCACTGACGTAGATCTCTGGGAAAGAAAGGCTCTGTAGATTTCCCCCCCTTCACAGCCCCCACAAATAATCTCACATATGTAACAGACAAACTCCATTTTGATCTGATACCAAACACAGGGCTAAGAACAGAGGTCAGCTCAGACTGGAGAACCATGTTTCATTGGTACACTTTGGATTTTATTGAAATAGAATAGCCAACACAATCTTCCTTCCTTCCTTTTGTGGATTGTTTTACCAGTAGTCAGGTCTCATTTTTGCATGAACTCAAGTAATGCCAAAATCTTATAGCTCAGATATGGGTCAAGCCATGGAGCTTCATCAGATGTTTGGAAAGGTACCTGTGCCTGAAACACCTGCCATAATAGAGAAATTAGGTAAGAAAGTGCTTTTTTGCTTCAATCCCAAGAGAAAAGCTTCTTAAATTGATATAACCAATAAACAATTGTTGTTCTAGCTGATTTTTAGAGTGGTGTTAATAAAAACCAAGACAGTGCAATTGTTTGCAGGAATGTTGTCATTTTTGTGCTGCTTCAGAACAAATATTCTTATATACATTACATGTTCTTTTGCTCTGAGAGTTAGATGGAAAGAAGATCCTAGAATATACCTGGATACAATATACTATATATAAAAATGATTCTTTCTCTCCTATAGCCCAGATTTGTTTTCTAGCATGGAAGCTTATCTCCAGGATATGTAACAATGAGTTATTGATCCTGCTGTGAAAATTACATCTAAATTACAAAGACATTTTCAAAGCAGTAGATGCAGAAGCAATGGATCCAGAGAATAACTATCTTTCTATAAAAACACAGCTTGCACTCTGAGATCAGTGCTCATTGGTGCATTGTGATGTGGTTTGGCATAAGATTTCAAGCAGACATGCTTTCCAATCTGACTTCTTATTCTGCAGTATTTATATAAATAAAGGACTCTCCCATGCCATATATCATCATGGGGCTAATCCTAGTTATTTTGCAAAGTTTACAGTCTAGAATCTAGATAATCAAATGTTAATACAGGATATCCTGTGTACCTTTAACAAATATTCACTTATTTGACTTGGTGGATTTGATTTTACTTTCATTTTTTTAAAAGAACAGTAGCACCAGTTTATCCTATTGTTATAAATCACTGTTATAAATTCAAATGTATTGTTTCTAGTAGTACACTTGAAAAAAATGTGTAAAACCAAAGTAACAGGCTGCATCTTGCCATTGCTTCTGCCAAAGCTAGCATCTCCTCTAAACTTCTACTAATAAAGGGGAAGAGAGGCAATTTGATCCTGTTCTTAATTAGTTTGCCTTCAGACCATGTGGGGGTTTCATCACTGGAGGTTTTTAAGAAGAGATTGGACAGTCGCTTGTCTGAAATGGTATAGGATCAACCTCCTGCTTGAGCAGGGGGTAGGACTAGAAGACCCTTCCAGCTTTATTCTGATTGATTGATTGATTCTTCATGCTGCAGGACTTCCTCCTCTTCCATTAACTCTTTAATTCCTGGAAATCATGTCTGAAATGGTATAAGGTGTCCTGCTTGAGCAGGGGGTTGGACTAGAAGACCTCCAAGGTCCCTTCCAGCTCTATTCTGACTGATTAGTTGTTTCCTCATGCTGCAGGACTTCCTCCTCTTCCATTAACTTTAATTCCTGGAAATCATGTCTGAAATGGTATAAGGTGTCCTGCTTGAGCAGGGGGTTGGACTAGAAGACCTCCAAGGTCCCTTCCAGCTCTATTCTGACTGATTAGTTGTTTCCTCATGCTGCAGGACTTCCTCCTCTTCCATTAACTTTAATTCCTGGAAGTCATGTCTGAAATGGTATAAGGTGTCCTGCTTGAGCAGGGGGGTTGGACTAGAAGACCTTCATGTTTCCTTCCAACTCTGTTATTCTATTATTCTGTCATAACTCCAGGGCCCTTTAATTCCTAGAAGACACCAGGGGAAAGAACAGTGGGCTGCTCCCTCAGTCTGCCCATAGAAGTTCTTGCTAAATATGAAGTCTTCCATGGAGTAAAGGAAAAAAAATAATAGATAGGAATGGAAGTACCTCTTTCTTAACCAATTGCCAAATATCCATTAATGGGAGTTAATATTGTTATATATGTTAGATGCTTTTATCAGCTGGAAGAAAAAAAATACACAAAAGACTTCTAGAAAAATAATAACCAAGCATTATTTTCTCCACAAGTTCTTTATCTCTTCATTGTTTATGACTGATCTACATACTAACTAACTACATACTAACACTTTGTAGTGTGGAAATGGAGCCGGTAGGTATAATTTAGTCCAGGCACCCCCAAACTCTTCAACTTCATGAAGTTCCAGATTGTTCATTGACCCACCAAACATTTATTATATGAAAATAATTTAATACAATTTTAATTAACAGTACTAACAAGTAATAACAATAATGGATAGCGCTATCAACCTTTGGGGTTCATATTGACCATTTTGTATAGTAAGTGAGTAAACATTTCGTTGGAATAAGCTGTAGGTCAAGATATCCTCAAATAGTTTCCAACTTCGTTTTTCAAAGTAAATACTTATTCTAGCACCAACATTTAAAGCAATACATCATAATGGAAATATGAGCTTTGAAAAAGCAATTATCAAGCCACCCTAGGAAAACATACAGCTGATAAGTGGGAGTAAAAAGCTCTCTAGTTACCACAGATGCAATAATGCTATGCTTTGAAAAACATGGCTGAAATGATAACCTAGTGGAGGAAAATGGCAAGAGCTCCATTTATTGTCTAGACACAGAGACCTAAGTTCAAAAACAGGTATGTAACAGGTTCAAAGAGGACTGAGGTCTTTCTTGATTGGTCTCATTTTCCATCCCTGCACACTTAAGACTCTTTGTTTGCTTGAGGATTTATTTCTGGCATAAGTGAACAGTGCACCAGATACCAAAAACTGCCACAGAAATAATAAATAATCCAAGTTACTGGTTTAAGGGAAATTGAAAAAGCTTGTGTTGCTTAGTAGGTTGTTTATTCCCATGGAACAGGGATATTTGCAGAGCCTGACTATTTTCTACAGGAACAAAGAATATTGGCTGCAGTTCAGTAGAAGCGCCTGACACCTAAATTTCACTGCAGTAAAAGAAGTGGAAGTGTAAAGTAAGGGCTTAGTATTTGATCCTAAATAAATTTACTCAGACGTTTAACTTGATAAAACTTTTTACCTATTAAATTTGCATTCATTTCAGTGGATGATAAAGTGGTTCTACACAATTTATTTCTTTTTCTCTCAGTTAAGTGTCTAAATAATTGCAAGTTAACTTTAAGTTCATTTTGGCTAGTCTTTGGCCATTATTTATAAGACAAATTGTTAATAGTTTCAGAGATTCTTCTAAAATCCTGTGGTTCCTAAACTGCAGCAGCAGACTTATAGGGACAGCATGAGATATTTTACCATTTAATAAAATGGAATTGTTAAGTTGTTAATGAATTTGCTTTGATGCCCCAGAACCTCACAATGCATGGTTTAAGAACTTCTAGGGATATATAAACCAAGAAAGCTTGAGAGCCTCCAACCTAATCTATTTTATATTATTTGTTTTAATCATTTTAAACTTCAGATTATTGCTGCTATCATTTTTTGTAGATTTTCTGAAGCAAGGAACTGTTTGTCCGTTTTATAGGAAGATACTATCAAAATGTTTTAAATTAAAATATCATTGTGCTTTAAAACAAAATGAACTTTAAAAAGAGAAACTGTGATCCTCTTTACCACTATTTCATTAAATTAAAAGTGTTTTTCCCTGCTACTGTGTTTCTTAAATGAATCGTTTAAAAATCTAACAGAAGGACTCATCCAGTTTGATTATGGAAGGACCTGTTGAGAGTTTCTTTATTTTCTGATTGGATGTATGGACAAAGTTAGAAGTCTTCTCAGTGGTAGCTCCACTTTATGCAATTCTCTCCCCACAGAAGGATATATGGCTTTCATGCTCCTAGTGTTTTATTTAAAATAGTAGTACCTTAGTACTCATAGTTAATTGTTCCAGGAGGCGTGACAAATAACAAAAATGACAACTATCAAACAAATATTTCCCATAAGGAAAACGTAGCGTCATGAGGCAACTGAGACTGACAAGTTCTAATTTGTGCATCAAGTACCAAACAAACGATGAGTACCGGGACAAAATTTTTGTGTTAAAATGTGTTGAGTATCAAATTTGATGCGTTTCGAAGCAGTCTACTACCGAAGTATTACTGTAGTTTAAAAATTGTTTACTTATTTAGTTTCACCCATCACACGCAAGTGATTCTGGGTAATGAACAATTTCATGTGTAAAATGATTAAAAACAATTGCAATGTATTACAAATTAAATATATATGACATCTGAGAAAAAAATCATCATAGATATCAGTATAGCCAGGAAACAGAGTCCTTCACAACCCTTGGGGCCCAGGCCTGACCATAAAGCCAGGACTTCAAGGCCTTATGAACACCAGCAGGGTTGGGGTCATCCTCAACTCTGATGGGAGAATGTTCCAGAAAGCAGAGGCTAGGCCAGAAAAGACACACCTCTTAGTAACTGCCAGCTGCTATTCCTTGGCTGATGGGGCCTATAGCATGTCCAACTTACTAAATCAAATTGGATGAATAAAAAACACAGAGAATACAGTCTCTTAGGTAATGTGGTCCCAAATCTTGAAGGGCTTTAAATTATCTTATCTCATCATTCTTTTTACCTATCCTGAATGGAGATGTCATTATTATTTTTAATAGGAACTGTAGTGAATTAGGGGTGATTCATTTTAACTGCTTGGTGGTTGTTCTATTGTTGTTCTTTTTGAAGTAGGACAGACTAGAAATTCATAAGCAAGCAATAAATATCCTGTGTGAGAGTAAGTTCAGTGCCTTTCCCCTGAGAAAATCCTATGCTTATGAAGAAGAATAAGCATTTCATTCCGGCCTGTAGTTATGCTTTCAAGCTGAATCCAAAACAGCCTTGCAGCAGTACCCTGACGCTTATAAGCAGAAAATGAGATGTTAAAATTGTGCTATATTTTTTCCACTTCAATATTTAGTTGGCAGCTCACATGCTGGAATAATTCTATACTGCAGTGAATGAACAGACAAGCTCCAACACCACATTCGTGGACAATGAGCTGCATCTCCACATTCAAACTACATTCAAATGTAGAGATTACCCTCAAATATTTCTCTTGTTGTATGATAGAAAAAGGCTTTGTCTTTATAGTAACAATGAAAGTTGGGAACTGAGGCTGAAAAGAGAAATGTGATTTGTTTCATTTCCACAGCAGCCTCAGAATTAATTGACAAGACTCCGGGAATCTAGATGAGAAATCCAGGAATAATAATAAGAAAATATTTTAGGAAAATGGCTATCTAAAAAGAATTCCCAGTAATACTGAGTATGATTAATTTTCCATTTTGATGTTGTGTGCTTAACTCTTAATATTTTGTGTTTGGTATTTGTTTGCTTAGTATCATGTGTCTTTCTGCATATATAGTATATGCATTTGCATGTTATATCTGTCTATAGACGTATTTTCCATTACATTTTTTCATATACGAAGATTATTTTATTTATTTATTTTTATCCAACTTTCAATATTATTTTTATATATAACTCGAATCAATGAACATACCTAATATTCCTTTTTTCCTATTTTCCTTCTTCCTGTTTTCCCCATAACAATCACCCTGTGAGGTGAGTGGCTGAGAGAGAGTGATTGTTTAAGTCAAGATTCTTGATATGAATAGCACTTATTTTAATTTGCTTTACCACTGAATGCTTTTATGTATCACTATTTCAAACTAAATTTATATTATTTCTTATTTTTTTAAATTAAGTTTGATCTCATTTATCTGTTGTCAGATTTATTTGATTCCCAAAGTAGAGATAGAAGAAAGATAATGTGCCTCATGTCTATATCTATAGACTAGAGCAGGGGTCCACAACCTATGAACTGTAGCCCAATAGTGGGCCATGAAGGGATTGCAGCCGAGCCGCGCTCATGCCCATCCTCACTTGCACAAGCAGGAAGCAAGCATGTGCACGCGGTCCATTTGTGTGAGTGGCAGGTTCGTGTGCACACCGTTTGTGCAAATGGAGCTACATGCATGCGTGCTTTCCGGCCACTCACACAGAACCATCCCCTCTCCCCCCCGCCGGAAATGTTGGAGAAGTCTGGTATAGATTAGTGTTTTACTTAGCAATTTCCCAAAGTTTCCAATTTTTAAAATTTGTAAAACAAAATCACCTAGTGTGAATAATCTGGTAGAGAAAGCTGAAGAGAAAATCTAAATTGACATCATCTCAGAAAAAAATGACAAGTCCCATTGAGTTTCCTGGGTTTTAGCCTGCAGTAATGAACTGCATTGTTAGGCAGTTTATATATTTATTTATTTTTTCCCCGCAGTTGTTTTTATGATTTTAATTCTCAGCATCTCTGAAAAGCACATCTTTACTTGGTCGTTTCAAAGCCTGACTTGATGCCGTTCCATTGAAGAAACCTTTGCTTCTTTTTTAGTGCCCCCCCCCAAATATGTATATACTTGAGATTCCCAAGAATAACAATTTTCAAGTTTTAAATTGCAAAGTTTTAGCTCTTAGTGCAGTGATGGCAAACTTTTTAGAGACCGAGTACCCAAACTGCAACCCAAAACCCACTTATACATCGTCGAGTGCTGGTGGGTGTGGCCCATTGGATGGGTGTGGCCCATTGGATGGGCATGGCCCATTGGGTGGGCGTGGCTGTGGTTGTAACAGCAGACTGGGTGGGACTAAAAAGTTCAATCCAATCAATTCCAACTTTGCAAGATTTTTTCCCCCCGCGAGAAGTTGAAATTGACTGATTGATTGAACCCTCTTTTTTTTTTTGCACATGGCGGCGGAGGCCTAAAATGAAAAGGTTTTATAAAACCCAGCTGAAGGCCTAGGACTGGGGTGACGTGCCCACAGAGAGGGCTCTGAGTGCCGCCTCTGGCACCCGTGCCATAGGTTCACCACCACTGCCTTAAGTGTTTAAAGAAATGAGTTAAAGGAGGATCCAGTATCTGTGCTAAATGTTTGGAAGTGGCTTGTCCCTTCTCCTTTGATGCAGTCTTTCATGACAATCTCCATGCTCACTTCTCCTGGGATGACCCAGATCTAGGAGGATTGCAACCATTTTCAACCTGCTGAACCTGCTTCTGATCGAAAGGAGGTATTTGAATGTATTCTGAATCATTTGGCATTTACTAGCATGCTGAGTCATCCAAACTGAAATTGGCAGACCATCTCTTACTCTTTTTTTTTTTTTGCCAACTTGTAAGGAGGAAACCTTACAAGGCCAATAATGTGACATATCAAGTATACATAAAATGGTTCCTGTGCATCCCCAGTTCGTGTGTAAATGTAGCATCATATTATCCATCATGCTTTCCTTATCGACCTATTAGAACAGAACGTAACATTTTCTCAACCACACTGAGGCCTATTTTAAAACTGTAAAAGAGGCAAGTCAGGTCTATAACATGAATTGGTGTATTTCCTGTACAGATATGTTTACCTCAAAGCACCTTTAGGTATGCAGGAAGTCAGGGGAGTAACTCCTACTAATAGTGTTCACAGCCTTATGATTCAGTGGGATTGTCAGGAGGAGGAACTGGGAAGGTAAAGTAGATGACATTAGCACATACAATTTCCCACTGTTGCTCCATGCTTATAAACCTGTCAATCTTTCAACCGCTATTTTTCTTTCTCTCTTGACTTTGGTTGTATGGGTTTGTGCAGCTCAGGTACAACTGGTGAATAAGAGTTACTGAAGAGTCAAAATGTAAAAAAGAGCTTTTGGTATGTATGAAAGTGATTCTCTCCCAAGGATTAACCAAGGTAGGTTGATAAATCAGCCTTTCCTATTTAAAAAAATGGAATAAAGTAGCTGCAGACACCAAAACTGTGATCTACTTACAGTCAAAACAGCACTGCATAGCCTAATGACCAGACAGAATGGCCCTGTCAGACTCCAGAAACCAAGAAAGACTCTCTGAGGTTCTTCCAAGCAGTATCCTTTATTATTCCTTGCCTGTAGACAGAAATCTCACCAAATACTTTTACATATTTACTCCGAAAACTCCTAGGGCAGAGGTCACCAACCTTTGTCAATTGATAGACCGGAGGAAAATGGAGGGGGAAGCATTTTACATGTGTGTGTGTGTATGCGCATATGCAAGGGGCCGCAAGCATGCACATGCTGCAAACGGGGTGGGGCTAGTGCCTGCTTGATACTCACTAGCACTGCCCTGTTCTTGCATGGCTCAGCACCTTGTTTCTGCGCCATGCGGCGGTAGCTGTTTTTGCCATTTGCAAAGCGGTGGCAGCCCATTTTTGTACCCCAAGGCACGGTGGCGGCCTGTTTTTGCAACCCGAGGCACAGCGGCGGCCCGTTTTTGCACCTGATGTGCAACAGTGTCCCATTTTTGCACCCAGAGTGCTAGCGCAAATGAGGGGTGCACGTGCACTCGCGCACGCATTGGCCAGCCTGTCCTGCAGCCCAGTGGCCAGTGGGCCACAGCCCACTACTGGGCCATGGTCCACAGGTTGGGGACCCATGTCCTAGGGGGTAGCTGTTCTGACTCTCTTCCTCCTACTCAGACTATCTAAACTCCTCTGCCTTTTGCTCCTTTGGAATGCACTCTCTCCCTTCTGGGACTCTGGACTAGTTTCCACCACAACAACTCAGCACATTTGCCAGTCCAAGTAACACCTCACAGATTGCACCATACTAAGGCTTCTTCACATATGTCATAGATTACCCAAATGAGAGATTTTGTATTAAGTATGTACATTCACACTACTTCTACACTGTGGCACATAAAGTTGATTTTGGACTGTTTCTGTTGTCTAATGAGATGGAGGAAGCATTGTAGAAATATGTGCAAGACAAATGGTTAGTAGTATGTCTCTGTATGGTAGGAAGCAAGATGTGTGGAGGAGTCCTAAGGCTGATAATGTAGTTCATTCATTCATTCATTCATTCATGTTTATATGGCTACCCAACTCACGAAAAAGTGACTCTGGACGCCTACCATAAAAAATTATGGTATTGTATGAAAGTCTTAATTGATCAGAGCACTGATGAACAATGAAAGTGAAGTATTGTGAGCATTTTGATGATTATGGCAACATGGAATGTAAGAGGACCCTATAGTAAAAGGTGCACATGGCCCAGTGGCAATTAGGCCACGGTCTAGTAGTGAGCCATGGCCCACAGTTTGGGGACCCCTGATCTATAATATACAATATACAAGGACTTTAACAGCCAGTGTGGGACAGAAAGACAGAAGTCTAGCATAACATCAATTAGCAGTCAGAAGACATAATACAAATTCCTTAATTTCATAACATATGGACAGACTCAACCATAATTTCAGCCAAGAAAAAATGGGCATCCTAAAGTAAGCTAAATCCAAAAATGAAAAGGAATTCCTAGAAGCTTGGCATTCAGAAAAGTGGACACATAAACTACATTTACACATTATCCAAAAGAGACAATAAAAAAGCTAAGAAGGAGACAAAATGACCAGAAGATAAGATAAGATAACTTTTATTGTCATTTTTATACTGTGGATACAATGGCACACATCAAAAATGAAATTTAGTTGCCTGCTCTCAAAGTGAAACACGTACATGACATACACCTAAACATACTATGAACAACATATGTATAGACCCACATCCCTACATATATGTAGCAAATAAATATTAAATATTGTCCATCTTGAATATAGAACGGAAGGAGGAAGCTTGAGAGTTCACAAGGTTAATGCTGTATGGAATGAACAGCCAGATAAGCAGGGATTAACACCAGACAACCAAGCACAAAACAATACCCTAATCAAGGAAATTCCAAAGAGAAAACCCCTGCCCCACCAACTTTGAGAGGGCTAACTACTGTATAAAAATAGGAAGTAAAACCCACACTCACTCTCACTAATGATGTTACCTGCTTGGGTTAATGAAATACTGGTGGGATTCAAATACCTCAACAACTGGTTCTCTTATTGGATGCAGGCCTCCCAGGCCTAAAACGAACTTCTGGAAGTGGCATCCATGCACTTCCAGAGGGCTGTTCGAGGTCTGGGAGGCCTCCTCTAGGCCTCTGAGGCCTAGAATGGACTTCCAGAAGCAGTGTTCATTCAGCCAGTTATCTGAACTCAGCAAAATTTAGCTACCAACCGGTGCGAACTGGCTGAATCCCACCACTGACTGGCAAGCAAATAATCAAGCTCCCAAAGCACCAAGGACTCCACCGTTCAACCCTGAGCTAGATACTGTATATTCTCTTCTATTGGTACTCTTAAAGCAGGTATTACCATGTTTCCCTGAAAATAAAACCCAACAGGAAAATAAGCCCTAGCATTATTTTTCAGGACACTTGTAATATAAGCCTCACCCCCAAAATAAGCTCCAGTTAAGATCAGCAGCCAGAAAGACACATTTAGTACTGTATTTCCCTGAATATAAGCCCTAACCAGAAAATAAGCCCTAATGGGTCTTTTGGAGCAAAAATCAATATGACATGGTCTTATTTTCCGGGAAACATAGTAATATTCAGCCTTTTACTGTTCTGCTGCAATTGATTGATTATGTACCATTAAATTGTTTTTGATTTCTAATGACCACATAGATATGTTTTCTCTATCTCTAATGCGTTCTTTCAGGTCTCCCAATAGTACATACATCACTCCTGTATATGAGTCCATCCACCTTCCTGCTGGTCATCTTATTCTTCTCTTAATCCCATCTTTCTCGGGCTTTAATTTTACTGCAATTATAGGTTTCATTTGATCAGACCTGTATTATGAGATGTTACTAACAAATATTTCCAGTCTAACCTAATAAAATAATTATTGTGGCCTTATTGGTAAAGTAATGAACATTTAAGTAGCTCCTCTGACAATCTTTCGGTGATAATATTGATGAAACAACATTCAGATAGGCTTGCATTTCCTTTCTTTTTGGCAGATTTGCTTGTGAATGAATAACAAAGACTGTTCCATTTTGCTTGCTTTCAGAACAGCCTCATTAAATATTTATTTCTGTCTCTAATAGCATAAAATGAAGATATGTATTTATTTGTATCAGTTGATTATAACATTATTGATGAATTTTACATTTCCTGAGCCTGCTGGTAAAAAAAAATGCATTCAGTTTTAATGATTCCAATATCTATATAATAAAATAAAGGATAAAGACATCAATGCTTGGAGATTGTAGTCTGTATTTTTGGAGTTAATGCTTATAGCACATAAATTTACATAAAAATAGTTGTGAGTGATATACTGTACTGCATGAACAATAGGCAAGATCATATAACATATTTTTTCTCTATCCTCTGTAGAGTCTTACTGAACTTGAATCAGGGTATGTGGGGGAAGAACACCAAGTACTGTACATGGGTTATATTTTATAGAACTGTAATTTCAAGCAGGAAAAAACCTTGAAAATTGGGGCTTTTGCACAAGCAACAAAATTCACAAGGTCTAACTACTGAATTTCCAGTAAGGTGCCACTTTTCTAATAACATGTTTTGAATGTGCTGACATGCACAAAAGAGCCAGTTTGATGTACTGTTTAATGGTACCAGCCTAGAACTCAGGAGACTGTCTCTCCTAATCTTGCCTTAGGCACAAAGCCAGCTGAATGACTCCAAACCAGACCAGTCATTCTTTCTCAGCTTTAGGAAGAAGGCAAAGGCAAACCAGTTCCAAAAAAAACTGACTTAAAGGCACCAAACATGTGTGCACTCATGCACAACACAGTTATATAGAATTTATAAAGTAAGGTTTGATGTAGATGTTTATATGTTATAAATTAAGTAATCCAAAATCTCACCTATGCAGTCTTTGCTAAGGTGTGTTTTATTCTTCTGGCAATTCAAAATAAATGTTCACTCACAATGATTCCAAAATATTTTCAGTCATAAGAGGAACCAATCTATTTCCTTTCTGAATATTGAATATATTCTCAGCTTGTGCAACATTAATTATAATATGGATGATCCCATCTGCAATACTTACGGTTACTGCCAATTTGATTTGGCACTGAAGAGTCTATCTGGTTACAAGATCTGAGCAGGGGAATGAACAAATACCACTAAGGGGCAGAGTACACATTCTCAGTGTGAGAAACTTCTAAGATCTCTTCAGAGTACTGGAAGAATTGTTCTTTTGTTTCAGTAGAGTAGCATGGGTGGTCATCTGGAAAAACCAAAAGTTCCCAATCAAGGGAAAAGAGGGAGGGAGGGAGGGAGAGAGAGAGAGAGAATATACTTTGCAATTACATTTCCTTCTTTTATAAAATAACAGTTCCAACGGGTTTACAGTGGATCTGAGCTATCTAATATTACACCAAATATGTTCATATTTGACTGCAAAATGAAGAATGACTTCCTTTTGGCTCCCCTGAAAAACTGGTTCTGTTTTCTACAGCATTCACCACAGTTTGTTGTTCAAGTAAATATAAAAGAAGAAATAAATTATCATTGAAGTTCATGCATTCAAAGTAACTATGCACTACTGTATTATTTGGTTGCCGAATTTAATTTAGGTCCATATCATGCTCTGGGTAGATGATAATTTCCTGGCAAGGAAGTGACTTGAGATGCTTGATTTAGAAATCAATGCTTCTGATGATTATATATAATCCATCATTGTTTCCTTCATAATGATTATATTAATGTAACAGCATTTCAACAGATATATTTCCTGCCATGTTAAATACTTAGCCGAAGTCTTTAAGGGATATACAGTATGTTCTGAAATGGAGCTTACAATTAACAGCACACTTTTCCGGTTTGAATATTCACTATGAGAAAGCCTTTCTGCTAGCAGAACCTACCCTTCCTCGGTAATATTTTTCCCATCAGGAGCACAGTAATTAGCAAGAAGTTTGCAGTTGTGTCAGGATAATGTCAGCTCATGTCATCTACCCACAACCATTCCAAAGCAAAGCTCAGGTTCCAATCTCCCCCTCTCTCACACTCGTTCTTATAATAAACGTCAGCATATTAAAAATAAATCGCCATTTCATTGTTATGTAAGTAGCAAGAGAACTTTAGATCATTCCAATGTATAATGAAACAAATTCCAAAAGAAGAGAATATTTCTAACTCAGGGTTGAACTGGGAGTCCTTGGTGCTCTCTGAGCTTGGTTTTTTTCCCTGCAGAAGTTTGGTTACCCTACTAGATAATATCTGTCTAGAGGTACAATTAACTCACTCTGCCAGTGTTGGTGGAAGTGTTCTTGGTGGTTGATTAGGCTGTTGTTTACAGTTTGATCGTTTGTCTGAGTTGGTAGATCCTTGATTGGAATATTGTTTATGACTTGGTGTTACTCTCTGCTTATCTGGGTGTTGATCGCTGGCAAGGAGGTGTTGTGGGCTTTTAGCTTATTGATTACTCTTTTGGACAGTATGTAGATATTGTTTATTTCTATGTGCCTGTTGATGGCTGATTTTTCAGAGTGCCAGGCTTGCAGGAATTCTGTAGCATTTTTAGATTTAGCATGGTCTAGGACAGTGTTTCCCAAACTTGACAATTTTAAGGCATGTGGACTTCAACTCCCAGAATTCCACAGCCAGCAACGCTGGCTGTGGAATTCTGGGAGTTGAAGTCCTCATGCCTTAAAATTGTCAAGTTTGGGAAACACTGGTCTAGGACACTCACAGTTTCCCAGCTGAAATCATTGTGAGGTCTGTCCATGTCTTCTGACTGTTTGTCCTTCTTGGTAGCTATTACAATTCTTACACTTTATGTTGTAGATGACTCTTGGGTTTTTTTTTTCTTCTGGGGCTCCTGCATCTGTTAGTTTACTTAAGAGTTTTGAAAGGCTTTAGTTGGTTTGGGTTGATTGTGCTATCGTGGCTTGAATAGTCAGGTACTTTTGGAAGATGTTGTATAGATGATCTGTTTCCTTTTTCAGAAATTCAAGGATGCTGCAATGTGTTTGTGCTTGTCAAAATAATGTTCTTATATAGTTTTTCTTGTGGGCAGTTTAGTTGTACACTTTGGTAATGGAGCACTTGGTTAGTGTTGGTGGTTTTATAAAAGATCTATGTTTGTAATCTGCTGATATTGCCTCTGTTGGTGAGGTTATCCAGGAAAGATAGATTGTTGGGTTTTTTTTTTCTTCCCTTGTGAATTTTATTCTTTGAAAATGTTGATAGTTTCATGTGTCTTCTCTACTTGTTCCTGTTTTATTACAACAAAGGTGTTGTCTACACACCAGATCTATACTTTGAATTGTATGTATGGAAGTGCTATAGACTAGGCGTTACATTACGATTTTTGTTGTGAGTCCTCAGAGTGGTAATCCCATGGATGTTCCTCTGATTTGTTGATATATTTGTCCATCAAGCTAAAAATAGGTGGTAAGGCAAAGGTTGATGAGGTCCATGATTATGGATATTTCAATCTTAGTGTATTTGATTAGGTCAGGTGTATTGTGCAGTAGTGCTGTCATGGATTCTTCTGCTAATTCTGGGTCTATGGATGATAAAGAGTGCTGAGACATTAAATAAAATCATGACCTCATCTTCTGAAACTTGTTTCCCCATATCTTCTAAAAAGCATCTAGACTATGAAGATTTATACTATACTAAATTTGTTAGTTTTTAATAGCATAGTCCATTGCATGCGTATCCGGATATAATTATTTAATTCAGTAACATTTCCACAATTGTAGTCTAAAGGTGTGGTAGGGTTCTAGTTCAGAGTATCCAAATAGGGTGCCCTTCAGATGTGTCTATAACTTCGAAAGGCAATTCCATCATCTCTGGCGGGCAACAGAATGAGAAGGGCTGCCCTTGCAACAATATTTTATTCATTCTCGCAGAAAGAAGAGATATAAAGTAGAATAAACAAGTTATCCATTCCCCATTGACCTGAACACTGAATCTGCCAAATTTAGCTTAACATGTGAATCCAGTTTGTGTGGTTTATGTATGTTATGAGCTGGATATCAGGATTAGTTTGAGGTAACTGTTGAAATCAATAGCTCATTACTGTCATTGGATAGCGCTGTTGTTTTTGTATCTTGGTTGTCTGTAGCTTATATTTAATCAGCTTCAAAATCCATCAGTAGCACATGGATGAAGTTCACCAGAAGAAAAATTACCCAGAAAGCATTAGATAAGATCTGGAAGTTATATAAACAATCAACTGTGATATTGCAGTCTCCTGTTCAGTGAAATCAATTTGGCAGATCTTGAACAGTGTGCTTCAGAATATTGTTGACGACTGTACTTCTTTCTGCTATGCACTAATTATATTGGCTTTTTGGAACAGAATATCAAATTATTGAACTCTTTAAAAACAACAATGCAAGATGAGCTTGTCTCTTGAAAGGCAGATGGCAATTTTTATTTCTTTCTGTATTAGATTTAGAGTGTATTATGGCTAAAAGCCGGTAAGGAAGCAGAGCAGCACAGAAATAATTGTTTATTTTGTCTTGCTAGTTGGTTTGTCACTTCATAGCAAAACGTTTTTATATGTTGTTCAATCTTTTTTTTTTCTTTTGTTTGCCAGGGAATTCACTTCATTTTTAAAAATTATTTGCTAATGAGAGTTTCTGACACTTAGGGGGTTGTACCCTAAATGTTTGAATGAATGTGGGCCCAATGTATGTCTTCTTTCTCAGATATCGCAGTACTAAGGATGCTGCCACTCTTGTAGTGAACCAAGGTGAAAGTAAAGAGTCCTTCACATTGAACCTGACTCCTGGGTATTACATAGATGCATTCATGTAGTTTTCTTGGCAACGGTATGGAAGTGCTTCGCTATTGATTTCTTCTGGGAATAGAGAATTACTTTCAGTTAATTCTTTGAACAGCCACTAGTTCATATCATTGCCAAATGCTCCACTTTGCTTATTCGCTACTTGAAATATAGAAGAAGAAAGGCATGAATCTCTGCTGAGGTTGCTTCAATAACCTGTGTGCCTCAGGCCCTCTCCTTTATTTTTGAGTGTGTTATTTCAGGGAGTGTTGTATATAGGCCCAGTGCTTAGTTTCAGCTGCCCTCCCAGCAGTGGACATTAGAAGCTTATCCAGAAAACAGAGTGCATCTATTCCTCCGCGTTCCTCCTGTCAGGGAGCTATAACAGAGCACGGTTGCCTGTCCTGTTGCTGGTCTCATAGTCCATCTGAAACTTGCCAGAACATACTAAGTGGTTTCTGGGAGATTAATATGCAAAAATGGAGCTCCCTTCCTTTCCCTACCCTCCCCTCCTCTCCCTACACTTCCTATAACTCAGTAGACTTAATCAGAATTTCAATGAAAATGTTTTATTGGAGGGACCTAAAACGAATTATTAAAAGCCAGACGAAATAGAAAATATGGTGTATAATAAGGCTAAACAACAGTTCTCTTGTGAATTTATTTGCACAATAAATATCTGAATTTGTATACAAGCTAACCATTTTTCACAACAATATTGTTTTCTGAGATGTAATATCCAAAGGTAACAATAGGCATTGAAACAATTCATTTCAAAACAAAGATTAATAATAGCTGTATAATTTCAGTAAATTAACATGGGCCCAAACAATTCCCTGTCTTGTGTTTCCAAGTACTGTAGATATAGACCCCATGCTTGTGCTACAGAATTTTGTAGATGCTCATCTGATGTGTCTTCTTGCTCTCCTCCCTGCTGTATTTGTAGACCACTTAAATATGTTCTAGGAGCATACCTTATTTAAGAAAAAGCAAGGCAACAGGAGGCTGTTATATTGCAAAATGCTGTCTGGAAGCAGCAGGTATAATTGGATAGAATGTTGATATAATTCTTCAAAAAGCTCCAGATTAGAAACAGCATGATGCTCGATTTTATAAAATTAGAGCAAGATTGAGGCTTTAAAAAAGGAATTGATCTCTTTGCCTTTTTACATTGATTGTACATGATTGTTTAGCTGCAGGAAGCATAGTGTAGAAATCAGAGGTAGGCAACTTTGGCTCTTTTATGACTCATGGACTTCAACTCCCAGAATTCCTGAGCCAGCATGGCTGGCTCAGGAATTCTGGGAGTTGAAATCCACGAGTCATAAAAGAGCCAAGGTTGCCTACCCCTAGTGTAGATGATCTGACACATAAGAATAGAAATCCAGGTTAGAGATAAACATAGTTCCCTACCCTATTAATTTAACTGGACTTGCATAGTTGACAGCATCATAATCTGCTTGAAGAACTTGAAGGCCAGAATTTGAATGTTTAATCACCTGAAGGCCTAACATATATGACATGAACTAGATATCTGAATGATTAAATGGATGCTCAAATAAATAAGCCATTTATACTACAAGCTGTGTCATAGGATCCATTGTGTTATGTGCTCCTGGCTACTTTTCTTTGTGACCAGAGGCAAGCTTGCCTGACCAATAACCAGCCAAGACACAGTGAAGGCCTTTTGTTTCGTTTATTGCAATAAGCGGGGAGAGAAGCTATCAAAGCTTGGTTCTCTCCAAAGTTTTAACCCAAAATATCTCCTTCTTTTATTCATCCCTATCACCGGCCGCTACAGCCCTCCTCTTTCCCCATTGGCTGAGGTAGTATGAGGTTACACTCTTTCCGTCCGCCTATACACATTTCCTGATAACATACTAAATCATATTCACTTATACAATAAGAATAAGAAAAATTAGACAGTTAAATGGTTATTTTAAACTCAGATATATTTATGTCCCCATTTTAAACAATAAGTTCTTTTCCTGTTCTCCATTCAACCTTCCTTTCTGGCTAGCCATTTCCTATAAAAAAAACTATTTATCTATTTTATTACTTTCCTCTTCCTTTCTCAGACCCCAACTATTTTTGCCTATATGGTTATCTTACTTCCTTAATGTTATCTCTTTCTGACTCTCACCATCTGTATTTTTCTTATTCAATTAGTTTCCATTGTATTGTAGGTTTTAACTGTCTCTGAAGATTTATAATATTGATGTATATTTATCAATTGTAGAGAAACACATATTGAAACATAATTTACTTCAGCTGCTTCAGTCATCACATACTGAAGCATAATTCAGCTGCTACACCATCATACATTGAAGAGCAAATGGCCCAAGATCACCCTGTTGGGCTTGTGCCTAAGGTGCAACTAGAAACAAAGCCTCCAAATTTATAGCTTGGTATAACCTGAACCAAAGTGGCTCTCATTTTAAATTGCAGTTATTTCTGATATTTTCAGTGAGCCTTTAGAAATGATGAAATTTTCTTTGACAAGATGGGGTGTTGAAAATTACAACCAAAGTCTTATATGGAACAGTAGAAAATGGCATGAAAACAAGTAGATAAAGAATGTAACAGGTCGAGCTCCCCTGGACCTCCTTAATTATTTGGAGGTCGGAGGGTGAGAGCTCCCTCGGAGCCCGGGGTTTTTCTCCGCATTCCAGGACGCCTTTGTCCTGAGTTTCAGGAACAAATCAAGACCCTGCTTCCACATCTGCATCTTAAAGAGACTTGTGAGTAAATTAAAAGCAGACGGAGCTGACCAGGAGAGATTAGAATTATCAATGCTTGGGACTTTAACTCAGGAAAAGAGTTAAACGAATCTTCTCCACCTTTCAATTTCACTAAAAGCAAGAGGAGAAAATGGTGCTGGAGTGTTGTTTCTTTGTTTGAAAGGACAGTGTTAAGAAAGACTTATATTCGGCAACAAAGTTTAAATACGTAACAGATTTTGGCTATTTAAAAAGCAAGAATCTTTTTTTTCTCTTTTTTTGGAATTAGCCTTCTCTTTCCCTTTTTTTTGTAATTGCTGATTTTATAACAAGTGGTTTTAAACAGATAGAAAATGGCTTCAAAGCGTCTCGGAATCCCTGTTGTCCCTAAAGGTTCAATCTCCTTTCCGGTAACTCAGACTGTGTTGCAAACTAAGCCTAAGTCACCCCCACCCTCTCCTCCACCACCGGCATTTACACTTAAAGATATACAAGATGCTTTGAAAAAAACAGCGCAAGAGATTAAAGAAGAGGTGGCAGAGCTTCTTGAGAATAAAAACAGGGAAGTGAGGGAAGATATAGTGCTTCATTCCAAGGGCTAGCCGCCCATATTGAACGTATAGATGACAGGGTAGATGAAGTTGTGGAAAATACTGCGAGACTAGAAAACAGACTTGGTAAAGTTGAAAATAAGATTGATACAACACAGGATGAAGTTACCATATCACAATATAGAGACATGGTATTTGCTTTGCGAATAAGAGGATTGAAGGAGAATCCGCAAGAGGATCTGAGAGAGGAGGTGGCAAGAGATATTGCTCCTATTTTGGTATGTGAACTTGAGGAAATATTGAGAGAGATAGACAAAATATTTAGAGTCAATTCATGTATTGCAAGGCAGAGAAATTTACCTAGAGACGTGGTTATTTATTTCTCTAGGAGATCACTTCGTAATGAAATTATACAGGCTTTTTATAAGAAGAGATTTCAAATTGCAGCTCAAAATGTTATAATTTTAAAAGAAATACCTCCAAAAATCCTTAGAAAAGGAAAGGATTTCGCTTTTCTGGCTGAGGAGCTTAAAAATTGATAGGTTCAGTTTAGATGTGAGATACCTGTTGGAATAGTGGTGAACTATGCTGGGACACGTTATATACTTAATACAATCTCAAAAACAAAAGATTTTTATACTTCTGTCCTGAAAGCAGGTTCGCCACCATCTCCACGACCTAAGAGAATAGAAGAAAGGCTGGAAGAACAGCCAGCTGAAGGTGCAACGTCATTGGTTGTAGGAGATTTACAGGCTGGACCTATGGAACAGTGTTTGGAGGTAAAAGGTGATCCAAAGGAACAGAGGATGACTCATGCTGTGCATAGACGTAAAGAAAAGGAACAGCAGAAGGCTGATGTTGGATCCATAATACAAGGTCCGATTACTACAGAGCCCGTGGGAGGGACAAGACCGAAGAGATCATCAACAGCTGATCTTCAAGTAGTGTTCCAGAGGCTTCAGGCCATTAAGAATGGCAAAGTTTCTGACATGGAATATTAACGGCCTGAATTCACCACAGAAAAGAAAGTATTTCATTATTTGAAACAACATAAGAATGATGTTGTTTGTTTGCAGGAGACTCATATTGCTTTAAAGGATCAAAAGTATTTGATTAATTCCCAGTTGGGATCACATTTTATAGCTTCTGTTCCGGAAAAAAAAGGGGGTGTAGTTATTTATGTAAGAAAAGACTTATCGGCTAAATTAATTGATTCTGATATACAAGGGAGATATGTTATCATTGATTTAGTATTATATGGCAAGAAATTTCTTATTATTGGACTATACACCCTTAATCAACAACAAAAACAGTTTTATAAGTTGTTACATCAGAAATTAACTCAATTGGATTATAAATCTGTTATTATGATGGGTGATTGGAATGGTGTTTTAGATTCAAGTAAGGACAAAAACGTTTTTTTAAAATCTTCCAATCATGCTAAATTACATAAAGCTTTTTTTGATTTGAAGGACGATTTGGAACTTAGAGACATTTGGCGAGAACGAAATATGGAGGACAGAGATTTTACCTTTTTTTCAGACAGGCATCAATCGTATTCCAGAATCGACTTTTTTCTAATCACCACCGATCTTTTTTCTAGGGTCAAGAATGCCAAGATTTTCCCTAGAATATTGTCGGACCATAGTCCTGTATGGTTGGAGTTATCTGTTGAAGACAGGAATAGAAGGACTTGGAGACTGAATGAACATTTATTTAGATATGAGGGGATTTCACAGAAATGTAGAGAATATTTGAAGGAATTTTTTCTTTTGAATATGTATAAGGGTACCTCGATGGCAATGGTTTGGGATGCTAGTAAAGCTTATATGAGAGGGGTTCTGATTCATATGAACAGTGCGCATAGGTGTAAACAGATGCAAAAATGTAAAGAGTTGGAAGAAAATATTAAACTGAAAGAGAAGGCTTTTATTTTGAATCCATTGGACAATGGTTAAAGGCTTCTATAAATATGCTTAAGGAGCAATTTAACATGTTAATGGCTGATCAGATCACAATTAATTTGCGTTATATGAAACATAACACGTTTTGTAATGCAAATAAGCCTGGTAGGTGGTTGGCTTATCTATTACAGAAGAAACAGAAGTCAAGGATTATAGAGAAAATACATTATAAAGGTAAAGAGGTATATCAACAAAATTTGATTAAAAGGAGTTTTTTAGATTTTTACTCAAAGTTATATGCTAGTGAAAACGTACAAGTTTCAGATATAGATAAGTATCTACAGGCAGCATATTTTCCTAGACTTTCAAATGATCAACAAAATGAGATGAATTGTTTAATTACTTCTGAGGAAATTATTTGGGCAATCAAACAGTTAAAGGTTGGTAAGGCTCCTGGTACAGATGGATTAACAGCAATCTATTATAAAATGTTATCTGATAGAACCATTAAAGGAACTTTTTAACAGTATTTTGTTGGGAGCAGAGTACCTCCATCTTGGAGAAGGGCTTTTATATCGTTGATCCCAAAGGAGGATCAAGATCTTACCCAGCCTAAGAATTATAGACCTATATCTCTTTTGAACACAGTTTATAAGATTGTTTTCGAAAATATTGGCAAATAGATTAATGCATGTTTTGAAGCAATTGATTCATAGTGATCAATCTGGATTTGTAACTGGGAGATATATGAAATATAATGTAAGACAAATTGTTAATTTAATTGAGTATTTGGACAAGAATAATCAAATTCCTGCGGCTTTGATAGTTTTGGATGCTGAAAAAGCTTTTGATCAATTAAATTGGCAATTTTTATTGAGAGTTGTAGAGAAAATGAATTTTGGGGATAAATTTTTATATGCTGTTAAGGCTATATATCAACAACAATCGGCACAAATTATAATTAATGGGGGATTAACAGAAGCATTTAAAATTGAAAAGGGTACAAGACAGGGATGTCCATTATCTCCATTGTTATTTGTTTTAACAATGGAGATTTTATTAATTAAAATTCGTGAATCAACTATAATAAAGGGAATAAAAATAAATAAGAATGATTATAGGTTGAGAGCTTTTGCTGATGATTTGGTTGTGACATTATCTCAACCGATATACTTGGTAAGGGATTTGGTGGAAATCATAACCCAGTATGGGAAAGTCTCTGGTTTTAAGGCAAATAATAATAAGACTAAAATATTACCGAAAAATATGTCTATGAAGGAAAAGAATGTAACAGGAGGAGAGGAGAGGAGAGGAGAGGAGAGGAGAGGAGAGAGGGCTAAAGTCATATGAAAGCTAAAGAAGATGACTTCCAAGTAGGAAAGGTAA
This sequence comes from Crotalus tigris, assembly GCF_016545835.1. Taxonomy (NCBI): domain Eukaryota; kingdom Metazoa; phylum Chordata; class Lepidosauria; order Squamata; family Viperidae; genus Crotalus; species Crotalus tigris. The sequence goes on from NW_024096511.1 coordinate 1,285,596, forward strand.
TTTCAAAGAGTAAAACATTAGAAGGCAGGTTTAATGTATGTATTATGCATTATGACCTTTTGAAAAGAAATCAAAATAGAATAGGATTCATTCATTATTTATAATCTGCCTTTCCCTTTCTTTCCTATTTTTCTTTATCACAGTTCCTATGTGATAGGTTAGAATGAGAGAAAATACCCAGTCATCCACCCACCTCTGGGTTGAGAGGGAACATGAATCAGAATTATGTGGCATGTGTAGCTTGCTATAGCTAATGTAATGTAGGGGCATCCTTTTCTGGAAAGCATTTTCCAGATATACATCTTTCTCTATGCCCTCGCTAAATATTTTTGAGAAGGACTCAGAAATTACAACAAATCTTGACCAAAGCTTTCATATACCCATCCAGCAGTAACAGTGAATCCAGGAAGATCCTTGGGTTATAGACCTACTGTTTCAGATCTTCTCTTCCTCTAACGGTAACAATAGGGCCAATAGATAGCCATAACTAACCAACAATCCTTGCTAAGATGCAGCTTTGGGCTGTTTTATTCTCAACTTTCAAAATTGATCCAGGAGGGTAGCTTGAAGGATAATATTGAAGAGAGCCAAGAAATCTCATAAGGCAAAGCAGAGTGCACTATCCAGATCCCAACAACAGTAATCCACTTGAATGATCAATGCCATTTCTATCCTGTGCTAGATTGGACCCTGACTGAAAGTGGACTAGATAACCTACTTTTTCTAGGGCATTCTAATTTCCCACCATTCTCCTAAAAACTTTCCCTCAAATGGGGGATTGGAGCCAGTTATATTAATGAAGTTTTCCACATCCTTTTTCAAGACTGCAGGCCTCACCATCTCTCAAAAGGAAGTGTGGCACCTCTTTGATCCAGCTCCTCAAGAACTAGGCTCTTCTTTCCTCTGTAATAGCACACTTGACATTATTGTTATTGTGCAAAAACTTTTTATTCTCATTGGAGCCAAATCTTTTACTTTGGAAGTCGTCTAATCACTTTCTAATCACTTTTTTGAAATTGCCTATTAATTATTCTAAATCTATTAAAAATATTCAGAACAACAGATTTACAAAGTCTCTTTGGGGTGAGATTGTCTTCAACTCTGAACCATAGAAAAATTAATTAAAAGCTTAAGAACTTAAATAATTTGAAATAAACAGCAAAAAGCTAAATAAGATTTTGATTTAAGAAATCTGTAAATGAACTAAGAGTCCAGATAAATTAGAAATATTGACCTTTACTGTAAGATTTTTGGGAATAGACGTATTTTTGCTATCCTGGCAAGTGTGAATCATAACAAAAGATGAGTGATAATTTTAGAAACTAGATACTACAGGCGACTAAAGTTTTTAAGCAGAAGAAAAAACACATGCTAAGATTTGGATGACAGATTGCAAGAGCCCCTTAATTGGAGAATAAATTCGTTAATTACTAATTCAATTTTTCCCATTGTCTCTCTCTTTCTTCTACCAAGATGTTTTTTTTTTCCTGAAACAAGACTTTTTTTCATTTGCATTTGCCAAGTACAAATAATATACTCAGCACAGGGAAAAAGCACAGTTGGGAGCACTGCTGTGCCCAGCGGTGTTTGTTTTGCTCTGATTGGTGCAAAATTTTTGTTAAATATTTTGGCTCTTCTTGAGAGGCCTCCCATTGTGCTCAACCCTGACCTGCTCTAACCTGCCCAGAATTGTGCTTTCTGTATCTCTTCTATATACTTTTTATAGGAGAATGCTTTATGGTGGGAGTACTACACAGTCTGGACTGTTGGGTTGAAAACAAAATTCAGTCTGCCTATACCTACAGTGTAAATGTGGAATGTGGAGCAGGTTTTGGGAGAGAAGAAATAAGTACCATAGAGAGTCTTCTGTACTTGGGATTGGGAGAAGAGTATGAAAGAAACAGATTATTAAATATTTTATATTTCTAATTGTAAAAGGGTAAGGTGATGAAACATTGTTGGAAGTGGCTGTTCCCTGATTTACATAACATTCAAATCTAGACATCATATATGAGTATAATTTTATGGAATAAAATAAGGAACGAGCTAACCAGCATGATATATTCCTGTAGCTCTGTTGCCAGACTGAATCAAAAGAAAAAAAAGAGAAGTCAAAATCTCTACTCTTACAACTGAATCTTTCATATTAAATAATAAAGTTACTTATGCATAATACATTTATGGAGTATTTAAGAAGCTGAATAACAGCAAGTTTATCATATGAAAATTAGCAGAAAGGTAAGTGGAGAAAAATAAACCACATAACTGGAAAGGGAGACATTTAGATAAGCGTATTGCAACTTTCTTTTTTTATCATAGCTCTGCACAGTTGTTTGCTACCTCAATTTTCTTGTATCTTATACTACTTGTGAGTGATATAAACAGCTACTACACGCTGAAGTGTTTCTCATGAGTCTCTTCAGAATATCCTGCCCCTTGAAGATAAATGGATGTTGGCTTGGGGATGAGGCCATTATTATAGCAGTTTCCAGTATCTAGGATAGTATCCCCAGATCATTCACTTGGGCTGTACTTTTAGAAGACTTTTTGGTGCCAGAATGACTATAAAATTTATTCTTCTGGACCTTTTGAAATAGTCTCTTAATTAGATATAAAGCCGTAGTACTGTTCACCCATCATTAGTTTTTAATTTAACTACTCGACTATTTTATACATGTCATGCAGAGTTCCCTTTTTTTTTAAAAAAAAGTAATTAGTTTTCCTGAAGGATGTTGCTAAAGAACACACTATAAATAAAGAAATAGAAATACGATAGCATATGAAGTCTGTATTCAAAAAAAGCAATGTTGAGATTGCAATGAGGGCACCTACCAGAAGCAATAATTGTGGCTTCTAGTTGATGCAACTGGATCAGTTTCAGATATTGTGCTACTGGTGAAACCTTTCAACTATGAGGATTTGGCTTTAGATTTTAGTCCTTCTTCAGCTTACTGAATGTCATCAGAACACCTGGAATGGGGTATGAAGATCATCCCATATGTACTGAGGATATAGATCATGAACACATGGAAAAACATTGGCAGTCTAAGGAAATGACAGCCAATTGCTAGCCATCAACACACCAATCAGCCAATAGGAAGGCACCACATAAACACGACTCGCAGAACAGCCCAAAGCACATATTCCAGTAGAGAAATTACCTGAAGTTGGGCTCCAGCATGAATCCGAAAGCTGGGAAGTGTAAATCTCTGGTCCAGTGACCGGCCTAAATTCGATTTCACATGGAAAAACATTTTAAAAGCTACACGTTGCAGGGGAAAACATTAGGACTTGTAAGAAATAAATGGCAGATAATTGTATTGACATATTAAAAAGACATTAAGCAGATAATTAAAATCTGGACATTTGTACAAAGGAATGTTCGTGTTAATTCTTTTTAAAACAGGATTTTAGAAAAAAGAATAACTTTCAAACACTTTATTGTCGGAAGCTGTGCTCACTTTACCATGTCGTATCTTTTCTGAAGTTGCTTCTTTTGAACTGCAAATAAATGCAGCTTACTGGCTTTTGGTTTTAGCAATGTTATGAATTACAAGTTTATTCTGGTTTTATACAAGTGATTAAATATGGACTTTGGAGAGGAATAAAGGTAAGAAAAATCTCTTGACTAAAGTTCTTTTCCATGCAGTGTTCTTGGAAGGGCTTGTGTTACCTTTCTTCCAAGATGGTTTGTTGTTGTGTTTTTACTTTCCAGACTATCCAGTAGCCCGGCAATTCCCAAGTGACCCCCCCCTTCTAATATTAATCGGAGTTTATCTTGTTCTGCTTCTGAGTTCAGACAAAGTTCTAATATTAATCAGAGTTTATCTTGTTCTGCTTCTGAGTTCAGACAAAGTTCTAATATTAATCAGATTTATCTTGTTCTGCTTGTTCAGACAAAGTTAGCAAAGTGAGGCTGTCTTCGCTTTATGTCCACTGTGATAATAACTACACGGTATCCTGTTGCACCTCCAATGAATTGCCAATCGATATCACTGAAGCAGTGTGTGTGTACATCTATACAGCAGCTTTACAATATCCTGTTTGAATACTTTAGTATTAAACCTGAAATCAGAAAAACAATACAATATAGATAGTCCTTGCTCAGCTACTAGAGCACTTTTACAGGCAATTTATGACTTTGGGGCTGGTTTCCAGCAAAGAACTTCCAAATGAATACATGGATTCACTTAATGCTTAGTGACTGTGACAAAGAAATGTCATGAAATCATGTCTAGTCAGGTAGGTGCCTTGACTTATGACCATCATGACTTACGAGGGAAATTCCATTATAGTCATAAGTCAAGGGCTACCTCTTACAACATTAGGTGGAGTTTTAGATAGCAAACCTTCTTTTGCAAGAGCTACATCGATAGCACTCTCTCCAATATTTTGGCTAATGTGTGTTAGGAGGCTGTGCAGAGTTCCCATGTCACTGAATGGCCTTAGGTATGCTTGAATGGGACCTGGAAATATAAACATTTTTTTAAAAAAAATTGTAGACATTACTCTATATGGAATGATTTTTGGTCTTCTTTTAACAAAGCAGCATGGCTGCCTAATGTAATGGAGTGGATTGCTGTACTTTAAGTAAGGTTGCCATGTGTAATGTGGCAATTTTTTGACCTTTGATAATGCCAATAAAGAATCCTGGGAACTTACTGTGCAGTAAAAATAGACTGTAAGAATGGGAAAGGCTGTTACTGTGATAAATAAATATGAATATGTTTATAGTGGTGCCATTCATTCCAGTATTCTTTGAATCCAGTAGTGCTGAACATATCCTTAGAACAGTGGTTCTCAAACATTGTGGTCCCAGGATTTTTACATTCTTGAAAATTATTGAGGGCCCCCAAGAGCTTTGGTTTATGTAGGTTCTATCTATTCGTGTTTACTGTATCAGAAATTGAAAGTAAGCTGTTTAAAAAATATTTATTTGACTTTGCAGACCCCTTCAGAGACCCTTCCCCCAAGGAGTCTCTCAGGACACGCTTTGAGAACAGCTGCCCAAGAATATGTTAGATATCTCTTACATTAGACCTTCTAATTCCATAGAGGCTGTTTTCTGATGCACACAAAGGGTTGAATTCAATGCTAGATTATCTGTTTACTGAAACCCTGACACCTGCTCCCAGACAAGAGAAGGGTAGGGGTTTTTTTTTAGCAGATGCAACTCATCTGTTTTCAGTTTTTATACAACCTGTGATTTCCCCAGAGTGTTACTGAACCACAATTTCTCACTTTCTGTGCCACTGGCCATGTGACTGAGATTGCTAGAAGTTACAATCCAGCAATATCTGGAACACTGTCTCTCAACTTTGGCAACCATAAGATGTACGGACTTCACACGTTTTAAAGTTACAGTACTAAAGTTGAGGAACTGATCTAGAAAGATGTATGTTGCCATTCTGTGCCTATTCTAATTCATGAAAAGATAGTCCTGAATTTGTTTATCAATGATTCAAAGTTAAAATGGCCTCCAAAAATACTTCATCATCATCATCATCATCATCATCATAATGATAAAGTTGGAAGGGACCTTGGAGGTCCTCTAGTCCAACCCCCTGCTCAGGCAGGAAACCCTATAACATTTCGGACAAATGGCTGTCCAGTTTCTTCTTAAAAACTTCCAGTGTTGGAGCATTCACCGCTTCTTGTCCTTGTACTTATGACCCTCACATCACCACGCCACAATCATGTGATCACAATTTAGATGCTGGCAACTGGCTCACATTTACAGCTGGTTGTAGTGTCCTATAGTCACATGATTGCAATTTGCAACTTATCCAGCAACTTGCCACAAAACATTTTGAGGAAACTGGACTTGCTTAAGAACACATGAATTTCTTTATGAGCAACACTGTTTCTCTTAAGAACTGTAGCAAAAATGGTCATAAAATTGGGTCCAGTAACATGGTGACTCAGTTTATGGTCTCACTGTCTCACAATAGAAATTCCAGTCCCAAATTGTAGTTATTAAGTTGAAAATTACCTGTAGATGAATGGTTGGCATTGATTATCTCAGGGAGAAGAAAAAAACAGAGATTGTTATGATAGGGTTAATTTTTTTTCTTTCTTCATTTTAGTATCTGAAAATTCTAAAGCACCAGATAAAAAAGCTGTCTCATCCAGCCGACCCTCTTCTGCCCTTTTAGGACAGGGCACTAATCCCGCAGGAACCAAGACAGGTATTATAGTAATTTAATTTTTCCCAGCATTTTCCGTGTATGAAATGTGACAAGGTTTGTTATACTTTAAAGCGCCAACATTCTGCAGATTTTAAATATTGCTGTTTTAATTCTATTTCAAGTATGCTGTTTTGTATATAAATTGTTTGCTGATTTTTTAATCCATTTACTGTGGAGGTTATTATTTTACTTTAAATAATTCAGCAACCTGATGCAGCATTGTTATTAGGAAGAGTCATATGTAAGCATAGCAAATACAGTCAAACAGATATTACTGCTTGAAATACTACAGCATTTTATTAGCCTTGCAACTGTGTTCGTGCTTATTATTGTATTGCTGATTCTAAACAGATAAAAGATAACGTAAGGATCTGCCTCACTGATTACTCTCATTTGTGAGCCTGCAAAAACTGTTGCATGTGCTAGTAGAAAAAAAAGTACCACTGGCTGTGAATTCTGAAAAATAATGTATTCAGAACCTAATGTTTTGGAGAAAATAATTCATGTATCCTATGGAAAAAAGTGAATACAGATTGTTTTTATTTTAGTATAAGAAGTAATTCTTAAAGAGCTATAGGTAGTCCTCATTTTGCAACCATTCATTTTGCAACCATTCAAAGGTACAACAGCACTTACAGCCATCATTACATCCCCAAGAGTCACTATGATCAAAATTTGAGCACTTAGCAACCAGCATATCTTTATGATCACCATTTGCCATCTTCCCACCTGGCTTCTGACAAGCAAAGTCAATGGGGGAAGCTGGATTTGCTTAATGACTGTGTGGTTCACTTAATAACTGCAGAGTGATTTGCTTTAACAGCTGTGGCAAAAAAGGTTGTAGAATTGGATGTGAATCACGTAACCACCTTGCTTAGCAGTGAAACTTCTAGTCCCAATTGTAGAGGATTACCTGTAGGATGGATAGGATTCTATAGCACGTTGTTGTGAATTAACTTTAATGCAAGCTACTTAGAGCAGAGGTCTTCAAACTGGGCCCTTTTATGACTTGTGGACTTCAACTCCCAGAATTCCTCAGCCAGGCACACTGGCTGAGGAATTCTGGGAGTTGAAGACCACAAGTCATAAAAGGACCATGTTTGAAGACCGCTGACTTAGAGGTTCCCCAATGTAAGCACTCTGCAATTGCATACTGGAGTTCATACCACTGAAAGACTCTCAATATGCTGGACAGAGAACACTATGTACTTCCAGATGAAGCTTTTAATATGAAATTGCTTTGCCTCATTCACTTATTTTGAGAACTTTAAATGACCTTGTCAATATGCAAACTATTCCATTACCTCTCATTGCTTTTTCCACCATATTTTTTTCTTTCCAAGAAAAAAAGATCATTAAAGAAGAAAAATATGAGGTAGAAGCCCAATACCTTTTGATTATTAATATCTGGAAGCACTGCAGATTTCAGGGAGAAGTCTAGAAAACTTCAATAATATAGAAATGTACATGTTCCAGGGTATTTATTTTTAATGTAAGTTTTCTAACTGATTTATGGACCTGATCAAAATGATGATGGATATATACTATTTAAACCGGTCCTCTGCTTCTCAGATGTGTCAGAAATGTAATTCCAAGTTCCCAACTAACACCTGGAGGATATATGGTTGGGAAAGATTTTAATAAGATGTTCTTGAATATGGTGAGGAAAAAAATGAGACAAATTGTTAAATACTCTGTGCCTTTTATTTTGTTATGAAATAAATTCTGAATTGGTTTTAGAATCCTGCATTTTTTAACATGACATCTTAAGAATAGATTTTTATGGATTGATGCTTAGAACTATGTTCTGTAGAATTCAGGAATAGCTGCCACTCATATAAGATGAATAGATTTGGAGCCTAAATCTTACATTATTTTCACTAATTGTATACCAGTACTAAAAGTTGATGAAAGACAACGACTGGCCAGAGAACGAAGAGAAGAACATGAAAAGCTTTTAGGTAAGTCATACTTACTAATAAACCAAATAAATGTCCTTATTGATGGGTCATCATAGCACAATATTACTGTCCTTTGGATTATATCTCCTCCCTCTCCAAGGTTCAAGTAAAACCAAGACTCCTGCCCTTTAAATGGATATTGGAGGCCTGGCTTTTATTCCTTGGCTTGAGTGGAACATATGTCCCCTAAGTGACATTGTATTAATATGTTGGAGCATGTTGGCTTCCTGGTTGTTTCTATTTTTTATTTCTTTTGTTGTCTTTGGTTTGTTTTTAAACTTACATGACGCTTCAAATTGAGCTGGGCAGCCTTCTAAATATGAGAGAGAGAAACGCATAGGATTCTTGCATTTGATACCATGAGCTATGATAGGTGTGGAGAGAATAAGGAAGTTCACCTTGAAAGATTTGCAGGTGCTAGAGCATTTTTAAGTCCAGAATATACAGTGGGGCAAAAAAGTATTTAGTCAGCCACCAATTGTGCAAGTTCTCCCACTTAAAAAGATGAGAGAGGCCTGTAATTGTCATCATAGGTAGACCTCAACTATGAGAGACAAAATGAGAAAACAAATCCAGACAATCACATTGCTTGATTTGGAAAGAAATTATTTGCAAATTATGGTGGAAAATAAGTATGTGGTCAATATCAAAAGTTCATCTCAATACTTTGTTATATATCCTTTGTTGGCAATGACAGAGGTCAAACGTTTTCTGTAAGTCTTCACAAGGTTGGCACACACGGTTGCTGGTATGTTGGCCCATTCCTCCATGCAAATCTCCTCTAGAGCAGTGATGTTTTGGGGCTGTCGCTGGGCAACATGGACTTTCAACTCCCTCCAAAGGTTTTTTATGGGGTTGAGATCTGGAGACTGGCTAGGCCACTCCAGGACCTTCGTTGCCCGGGTGGTGTGCTTGAGATCATTGTCATGCTGAAAGATCTAGCCACATTTCATCTTCAATGCCCTTGCTGATGGAAGGTTTGCACTCAAAATCTCAATACATGGCCCCATTCATTCTTTCCTGTACACGGATCAGTCGTCCTGGTCCCTTTGCAGAGAAACAGCCCCAAAGCATGATGTTGCCACCCCCATGCTTCACAGTAGGTATGGTGTTCTTTGGATGCAACTCAGCATTCTTTCTCCTCCAAACACAACGAGTTGTGTTTCTACCAAACAGTTCTACTTTGGTTTCATCTGACCATAGGACATTCTCCCAATCCTCTTCTGGATCATCCAAATGCTCTCTAGCAAACTTCAGACAGGCCCAGACATGTACTGGCTTAAGCAGGGGGACACGTCTGGTACTGCAGGATCTGAGTCCCTGGCAGCGTAGTGTGTTACTGATGGTTGCCTTTGTTATGTTGGTCCCAGCTCTCTGCAGGTCATTCACTAGGTCCTCCCGTGTGGTTCTGGGATTTTTGCTCACCGTTCTTGTGATCATGTTGACCCCATGGGGTGAGAACTTGCGTGGAGCCTCAGATCGAGAGAGATTATCAGTGGTCTTGTATGTCTTCCATTTTCTAATTATTGCTCCCACAGTTGATTTCTTCACACCAAGCTGCTTGCCTATTGCAGATTCAGTCTTCCCAGCCTGGTGCAGATCTACAATTTTGTTTCTGGTGTCCTTCGACAGCTCTTTGGTCTTCACTATAGTGGAGTTTGGAGTGTGACTGTTTGAGGTTGTGGACAGGTGTCTTTTATACTGATAACAAGTTCAAACAGGTGCTATTAATACAGGTAATGAGTGGAGGACAGAGGAGCCTCTTAAAGAAGAAGTTACAGGTCTGTGAGAGCCAGAAATCTTGCTTGTTTGTAGGTGACCACATACTTATTTTCCACCATAATTTGCAAATAAATTCTTTCCAAATCAGACAATGTGATTGTCTGGATTTGTTTTCTCATTTTGTCTCTCATAGCTGAGGTCTACCTATGATGACAATTACAGGCCTCTCTCATCTTTTTAAGTGGGAGAACTTGCACAATTGGTGGCTGACTAAATACTTTTTTGCCCCACTGTATAGATAATATTTGGCAGCAGCTCAAACAGAGACCTCTCTAATTCACTGAACTCTAAGAAGAAGGAGATCAGACTTTCATGATTCTGTTATAGTAACCAATCTCAATTAAAGTAATTTTAACCATTCTCTGGAGTTGATTTCATAGTCTGGTCTACCAGCTGCGGCTGACAGCATAATTAAATGTGTTATATGCATGAATATATTTTTTGAAATTATAAGCACAGATCATAGAAATCCAGGCCACCCATGAATTTAGCAGTGAGATTTTACATTTGCTGCAAGATAAATAGTAATTTTTTGCACTGGGTGAATTGGTTGGATTTAATGGCATAAATAGCCCCCTTCAAAGTACAGAATTCTGCAATTGTGCGCAATAACATGTATGGTGCAGAAATTGTGTCTTTATTAAGGATTGTATGCAAGGGGGTAGAAAGCATACCACCCCAAGTCATTATGCACATATCTGAGTTTGATCTAAATTGACACATGTTTTGGGATTAACAATGATATCTCTTGACCAGTTTCTAAGAGTTGTTTAGAATATTCATGTGAAAAATTGAGATAAAAAGCTAGCTACAGGATAGAGGAACATCGACATCTAGGGAAGATACTTAGGCAATATGTGTCTTACGAATCAGAATATCAGCTTAACAAAAAATAAATAAATCTCGGGACTTTTTCAGTGTGAATTCTCCAATTATAGAATACTGTCTCAGGTTGATTCTTTCTTGATGACCCTTTGTTAATTTTTTTACTTTTACTTTATTCCTTTTCATTATACACTTTATTACTCACTTAAAAGTGAAAGACTGTCTTAGAATTTCTTTTTTAATAAAACATTGAATGAACTTTTAAAAATCTGATTTGTATTTTTTAAAATTGTATTTTAGTTTATTAAATTGTGTTTGGGGTTGGTTTTCAACTTTTAGTATTTATTTTTTAGATGCTTATCCTGCACTCTTTTCTTTCATATATAACTTAAGGTAGCAAATATACCAATACCTCTTTCTTCTCTTATTTTCCCCACAACAATAACCCTGTGAAGTGAGTTGGGCTGAGAGACAGTGAGTGACCCTAAGTCACCCATCTGGTTTTTCATGCCAGAGGTTGGACTAGAAACTCATAGTCTCCTGGTTTCTAGACCAACGCCTTAACCATTATACCAAACTGGCTCTCATTTAATGGATTATATAATTGTATAATTATTTAATGGATTTTAGTCATAGTATCATGCATCTGTTCATTTATTTGATGATAGTTTATTTGAAATATTTTAAGCCTTTGTAATGTATCTCCATCTCAATGTTAAAAATACATTCAATAAAATAGGTTAATAAAATATATTTTTACAAGGGCTGTAATTATGCTGGCAGCTGATTATGGTTTTTAAAGATTCATTGCTATGTCTTTAACATATAGCTGAACTATGACCTATGACTGCAATTAAAATTGGATTTCTGTTTTGTTGCATAGTCATCCAGATGTTCAGACTGGATTTGGCATTTTTTTTTTTTTTTTATTAAAAGTTTTATAAATTTTACAAGAAAAACAAGAACAATACAGAACAAAAAACAACATATACAAAAGAAAAAAAAAATTAAACAATACATATAAAAAAAAACCCCCCACCCCACACCCCTCCCAAAAACCCTCCCTTCCCCCCCCCCTGAGCTTCCCAGAGCAGAATATAGGCTTAAGAAATAATAATAAAAAAATAAAAAAAAAAATAAAAATTAAATTAAAAACTTTATATTTATATATATAAAAAAGATATCTATAATATATATAAAAATAAAACTTATGAAAAAGCTATATAATATTTTTGTATACCCAATCTAAATTGTATAAATTTTATCCATTTGTCCCAGATAGCAAAAAACTTCTCTTGCGTTTGTTGCTTTAAGAAAGCCGAAATCTTTGCCATTTCTGCCAGATAAGCTACTTTAAAAAACCATTCCTGCAATGTAGGCAAAGATTCCTTCTTCCAATATTGTCCAACTAACAGCCTCGCGGCTGTGATCAAGTTTAACATCAATACAACCTCCTTTGTATCACAATCTGTAACAATACCTAACAAAAATAATTGCGGAGTAAATTTTACCCTCCTTCTAAAAATTCTCTGGATATTCCAGACTGGATTTGGCATTTTTATCCACCTATTGAGTCCTTGGGATAGGTAGATGTTGATGTTTGATGATATTAGGTATCTTTGCAGGATGTAAGCTGTTCGGAGCAAAGCTGCCTTTTGCAATTGACTGATGGTGATTTGTCAATGCCAGTGGTGTTCAAGCAATGCTCCACGGTCATTTTATTTCTATTTACAAGTCTTTGTATTTTGTTATCTTCTCCAGTTTTTTCTCTTCTCTTCTGCTGTCTCTAGGTACTGCCATGTTTGCTGTCCAGACTTTTTTTGTCTTTCTTATTGATATTTGTTAAATCTGGGGTATTATGTGGCAGATGCCTGACAGTCCCGGAGCATGTTAGTTCTTCATTTTCAATTACTTTCTCTGTTTTATGGTCCCACCAGTTCTTGCTTACAGGCAAATGGTACAGTATTTCTTGCAGGACTTCCAGGGTACCATTGTTGCTACTTTGTCATGCTGCTTGTAGTTAGTCTGTGTGATCTTCTTCCAGAAGCTAACCAAGTGGTTCACTGTATCTTCAGCTTCTTTGCAGAAGCAGGACCTGCTGTCTGTTGCTGTCTTTTCAATTCTGACTTTGTATGCATTTGTTCTTAAGCCTTGGTCTTGTGCAGCCAGAATTAGCCCCTCTGCCTCTTTCTCCAACTTTCCTGCTCTTAGCAATTGCCAGGTCTTGTTATTATATACTTTGCCTGTAATTTTTAAGGCCTGGCCATGTAATAATTTGTCTTCCCATGTCTCTTTTCTGTTCTTCATTTGGTCTTTCCTCTAAGACAGTGTGCTCTCCTCAGTATTCAGTAAGCCTTCCTGGTATACTAACTTCAGTCCCTCTTCTTCACTGTCCTTCAAATATTTTTCCAATATCCTTTTTTCTTCTTCAAGTGTCCACACCCACCTATTTTCCTTGGTAAGTAAAGTCTGTCAATGTCACTGTGAGGATTCAGGGCATGATTCATTCTCTTTATTTTTATTTTTATTTTGGTCTTCTGATCCAGGGCTTTTATCTCTGCTTGAGTCTAGTTCACTTCTCCAGTTATGCATCTCATGACTGGAATTGCTCAGGTGGTATTTCCTCCACTGAGTTTGGACTTTAAGATCCTCTTCATTCTCTTGATGTATTTACTTCTAACCTTTTTCTTGTCTTCAGTGTGCTTCACATTGTCATCTTGAAGGATGCCCAGGTATACTTGTATTTGCCCCATAGGTGAAGCTTTGACACATTGAAATCCAATGTGATATGCCATTTTTCAATATAGAAATTATAGATGAGTAATATTTCTACTCATGACTAATAACACGATGAACGTCCTTGTGCTAGGCTTTGTAGCCAGATAAGAATATTGGAATGTATATCTAATGTTCTACTTAACAGTAAACAGGAGGCAAAATAACTTGCCATTTGCAGCATTATGAAATAGAATAATTACACTTAACCCAGTCCAAGTAATCCTCAACTTACAACTGTTGGTTTAACAATTGTTCAAAATTACAAAAACCTTGGAAAAAGTGACATGACCTGTACTCATCCTTATGGCCTTTGCACCATCAATTGGGGCACATAGCACTAGCTCCCATACATGACTTGTACAATATCCTGCAGTCATGTAATTACGATTTGTGAACTTTTTTTGCCTATTTGATTTCTATAGCCACCCATCTCAACAAGTGATTCTGGGTGGTATACATTATTAAAAAAAATAAAAACAATTAAAAAAATAAATTAAAGCAGTACAAAATAAATACATATGGCACCAAATAAAAACTATTGCTAGGGAAACAGGGCCTAGCACATAAAGCACACAACCAATCTTCATGGCCTTATGAAAGGCCAACAGGGTCAGGGTCATCGTATATCTGAAGGGAGAATATTCCAGAGGGCAGGGGTTAAATTTGCTTAACAACAGGATGATTCACTTAGTGACCATGGTGATTCGCTTAACAACTTGTGTAAAATTGCTATAAAACATGGTCTGACTCAACTTATAACCATAATGATTTGTCCCAATTATATTGTAAGTCTAGGACAGTGATGGCGAACATTATAGAGACCGAGTGCCCAAAAAGTGGCCCCGCCCCTACTCCACCCCCTGCCCCACCCCCCATCCCCCGCCCCACCTGCCCACAGGGCCATTCACTGCCTCCAGGTCCCGCCACAGATGGCCCAGGCAGCCTAGCAACGCTATGACAGTCACGCCCTCTGCCCGCGCCCTGCAGCATCAAAGTGCATGATGGGGTGTGAGGGCAGAATCTTGTCTACGCTGCCTGCTACCATGTCCTTGGCTGCACTGCTCCGCATGGGCCATGCTCAGGGGCGATTTTCCTTCAGGGGGGCTGCTGGAGAGGAGGGGGTCATGGGGGGAGGTGGGGCTGGGGCAACGGCACATGTGCCCACAGAGAGGGCTCCGAGTGCCGCCTCTGGCACTCGTGCCATAGGTTCGCCACCACTGGTCTAGGACTAACTCTTAGATATTGCTACCCAGCCTACCTTATGTGGGTTCAGAAAATAAGCCTTCATATATAGATGAATGACTGCAGTAGAATTTCAAAGCCAGAAGCTAGACTGGAAAGTAGAAAAATATCCCAGAAGACAGCACTGACAAATAACGTCTGTATGAATGCCATGAATATGTCCATGTAGTTAACCAGAAATCAAAGTCAGCTCAAGGGAATCCTCACTTGTAGCTTAGTGAAGAAGAATTGATCCAATAAGGTCCCTAAACAAAGGGAATTTGCAGGTACAAATTTCGGTCACTGTTTGTGTAAGCATCAAAGTGCAAGATTCAGATTTTGAATAATTTGTGACAGATTCATATGTCCAAAACTGCCAATCTGGTTTAGTGCCTAAGATGCTTGTCTAAGTCCTGCCTTAGGCATGGAAGTCAGTCAGTTGACTATGAGCCAGTCATTTTCTCTCAGCCATTAAAAAAAAAGACAACCCACTTCCAAATGTGCTGGCACGAAGTCTGCATGGACTTTTCCAGGCAATTGACAGGAGTCAAGACTGACCCAAAGGGGGAGAAACACCTAGCTACTTTTTGCTTCCTAATGAATGTATTCCTTTCAAGAAGCATTATGAGGATTCTTGCTGAAATGGTAATTGATAATACTGTAATACCAGAATGCTTTGAACTTCTTTAAATATGGGCTATTGATAGTTAAATATTCGTGTCATAGAAAAATATCCCCTCAAAAGTATGAAATTTCCTTTGATATACTTTAGTGGCAAGAGAAGCTGCTTGGCTAGAAAAAGAGGAGAGAGCAAGGCAACATTATGAAAAACATCTGGAGGAACGTAAAAAGAAATTAGAAGAGCAGAGGCTAAAGGAAGAAAGAAGGCGAGTTGCAGTAGAAGAAAAACGGAAGCAGCGATTAGAGGAGGACAAGGTAGGAGAAGTTCCTTATGGCAGGGGTCCCCAATCTATGAGCCATGGGCTCTTGGCCAGTGGGCCGTGGAAATGGCTGGCACATTCACCCCTACTCACAATAGCACCTGTGGCCCCATTTGCACATGCATATGGACGCAAATGGGGACACTAGTGTGGGGTGGGTGTCCGCAGCCCATTTGTGCATGCACCACTAGCCTGAGTGTGTTGCACGGCTTGTTTGCGCATGCGTGGATGGGCCGCTAGCTGCTCTGGGGGGTACGTGGCCATTCGTGCATGCTTATAGTGCCGCCGCATGTGCAAACGGGGCTGCTAATGCCGTGCCAGTGTGTGTAGCCCCATGTGTGCACACACCAGTTTTGAAGTTGCTTTCCTTCTCTCCAGTCCATGAGCCCGGAAAGGTTGGAGACCTCTGCCTTACGGGATCTCTGAGGCAATAAGTTTCTATATGGAATAGTGAAAACAGGGCAGATAGCGGGTTCCAGTGAAACGTAGCCATCATATGCCAATATAAGTTAGCCCATTCACTCTTTTTGGGAAACCAGAATTCTGCCACTTACAGGTCTCCTTCTTGAATGTTTCTCATTACAGCTGTGTAGAAAAAGAGCAGGGACCCTGACAGTAAAGACAGTGGAAATATAGGAATTCATTGATGCCCCCTCTCACTGGATTGTCTTAAGATCAACACATTTTATACAATCGATTGCATTTACCATTTTCAGATTATTAAAATGAATGAAATGAAAGTAACATCACTTCAGGCCAGTGTAATCATTTGCTATCTCATTAGGAACGACATGAAGCTGTTGTGCGCCGCACAATTGAGAGGAGCCAGAAACCAAAAGAAAAGCCGAATAGGTGGTCCTGGGGAAGTACACTTCATCGTAGCAGCAGCGTTAATAATGCAGGTAAAATTGGAAGCCAGGTATCTCACTCTGTCTCCTTTTTTTTTTGTACTAATAGATATATGGGTTATTTAACTGAAAACAATTCCTTTTGTACTGAATTGAGTTTTAGACTTTAAGTACATATGTCTCCAGATGTGTGGTGCCTCTTTCTTTTAATGCTTAACTTTCTGGAATGACAAACTGATCTAATATTTGGACATCTGATCTCTCCTTTCTAACTTCTAACTTCATTTGTATTTGTATTTGTATGATTTGCTTTGTCTGTTTCTGTGTGCTAGCACTCTGTTCATTTAAGCCAGGTTTTTTAAAATTATGAATTTAATTAGATATTTAGATAAGTAATATGATTCCTCATAAAGCCATGAAACCGATGATATATTTTATTGTACTTGTGAAAGCCTTTGTATAAGGAGAAAAATCCAGTACCTAGCATTGCTTATTAATTAATATTTAAAGCTCTTAGGCAGATTTCTCTTTTCTCTAATGAATTTGCCTTTGGACAGATTTTTTTTTTTCCCCTTTCATTCAGTCCTATCCAATTCTCGGAGACCGGCTGGACAAGTCCTTGCGTTTTTTTAAGCAAGGTTTTTCAGAAGTGATTTGCCATTCCTAGGGCAGAGAGAAAATGGCTGACCCAAAGTCACCAGCTGGCTTGGCCTAATGTAGGACAAGAACCCACAGTCTCCTGGTTTCTAGGCCAGCACCTTAACCACTACGCCAAACTGGCTGTCTTTGAGAGATTATCAGCTATTAAATAAATAACTAAATTATGGCTTATTGCTTCTATATTTTCCTAAACATATTTTTTAAAAATGTAATACCATATGGTGTTATAAATAATATATAACATAATATCTATATCTATACAGTCTGGTGCAAGTATAGATGCATACTGTTAGGTCTACAGTTTTCAAAATCATTGGGGTGTTTAAAACCTTGTGCATACACTGTACCCTTCTGCTGTTCATTTCAAGCAGCCAATCTCTTTTCTCAGGTCTCTCTGTATGAGTTTTAGGCTATTTCAATAAATAGGGGAGGGGTACACATTGGTATCTGACTTCATTGAACTATAGGTAGCTTATTATATGAAAAACATAACAATAGGTGCCTCCACTACAGTCAAATTCAGAGGAAACTCCATACCATAAGTCCTGCAAAAAAAGGATACTATTCATCCATTTCCTAAATGTCATGAAAAACCTAGAGGAATTCCTCAGTTTTCACCCAATCGGATCTTGGGGATACATAGCAGGTCCTCCTCAGCTGAAGGAAGATCTTATTACAGATGGACCTGAGCTATGCAGAAATTGTGTTTCTATTAATACTTTATTTTCTTCCTTTGAAAATGCACTAGCAGGCATTATTGTATTTGTTATGGGACAAAAACATTTATCATTGCACTTAAATTATAAATAAAATGGTAATGTCTCCTTTAAGACAAATTCAATCATTAGCAATTTCATGGATACCTCAGTTCAGAGCTCTTTTGGCAAAAGTATGGAAATGGCTTGCTATTTTTTTTTTAATTGCCTAGTCTAACTGACAACTTTAGATTTCCTGATGTTTTCTCCTATTCAAATACTAAACTATATATATATATATATATATATATATATATATCAACCAAAATGAGCTAGATACTGCTACAAGATCAAATTGTTGTCTTTTTCATAACAATGTTCTATGTGTTGTTTTTGCTTTTTGTGTAACTTGACTGCTTCCTTTTAAATTTTTCTTTACTTTTGAAAATCATTGTCTTGCATTCTGTCCTAGGTTATTTTGTTGAATCATCCTTCACTCTTCTCGATTTAGCAGGCTTGGAGTACCACTTCAAACCTCTGGGTGGTGCTAGAAAACTCGGTACATAAATCACTATGATTTGTTGAATTCATCACAAGTAGTTATCTCCTCAAAATAGGCTCAGTATGCCAGTACCTAATCCATTTTTTTGTAGACTGTGTGCATGTCTAACACTGCATAGACTAGACCTTGCTTTTTCCTCAAGTTTACTGAATTTATTACCGGGCGACTTAAAGAATGTGGCACAACTTCTCAAAATGTATTGTACAATTCTGAAGTGATGCTGCCTATTTGGAATATTTTTTTAACCTTGAAAAACAATGTTTTCAAAATTCTTTTGGATACAAGAAAAAAAAGCATTGTTTTTGTTTTTCTATTACCGGTACTTCTTTTATTGTAGAGTTCTTTAAAAATATGTGTTTATTATTCTTGAAAACTATTAATGTTTTCAAGCATGATTTTGTATTTTTCAGTGGTGTAATTTATCATTGCATTTTTAAAAACCTTATCAGCACTTTAAGAAAGGCAAAAACAATCCTGTTGCAGGATTACCCCATGTACCGACCTATGCTGCAAAAGGTTCTCACTGGTTATCATTCAGGAACCTTTCCCACTATCTCCAGATCAGGTGGCACATAAGACTTCTGGAAAATATTTACATCAGCATCTTTCCTAGCTCTTCTCATGGATTCCTTTCTTTGCTCTGAATCCCATTGTGTCATTCTTCTCCATGTACCTGTTCTTTTTTTAAAAAAAAATAAATGTTTGCTTTGGAGGAAAGTGGCTTTATGTTGTTTTGAAAAAAGAATAAAAGGATGTCAAATGACTGCTGGGTCACATTACTGTGTATCCATGCTGAAAACTCAACTGTCCTCTAAAAAAACAAACCCCAAAGTCATCATATTGGAGAGGAAATAACAGAGTGAAATTACATTGTGTGCAGTGTGCACTACAGTGGAAATCCTTAGTTGAGGGACATCATGCAGAAGATAAGGAAGAGTTGAATGTTTCCCACAAAGCTACAAGAAATGAAGTAAAAAAAAAGATGAATTGGATTATATAACATTTATCCAGATAGCCATTCAGTGATCGATCTGACATCCTCCAAATGACTTGGGACAATAATTCTCAGAATTCCCAACTAGCATAGCGTTTGTTCTCAGCTGTGTTTGATCTGTGACACCCCCCCCCCCCAAATATTTCCAGACAGAATAACTCAAAGCTACCTCATCCTAACTGGAAGGCATGAGGGTAGAGAAGGCTGCAGCATTGGTTTTTAAGATGTCAGTTGTATTAAAATGTTGCTACTCTCTAAGGAAAACATTTTTATTTAATGCATCAAAATCCTTTCCACACCATGGCCCTTAAGGGGGTTAACATCAACCCAAACAACCTATAACAATGCTATTAAAAATCTGTAAAATAGTGAGATTTTTGAAAGTAGAAGTAGGCCTGGCTATAAGATTGCATGCATGAGCTGCACAAAATTCTGCCTGTAGCACTTTCACAAGAAGTGCTTGGAAATGATCTTGCAGGAACTTCTTTAACTTTAAAACTTCCTGACTTTGAAATTCCATGGTTTTCTTTCTGTATCTGCCTTGTTTCTATATCTTTCCCATATGAACATACAAGGACATGTAATGTTGAGGGATTCTAGTTTATAGGATTCTCTTAACAAATAGTTCAATGTTCTTTTTTTTAAAAAAATGTTTTATTCATTTAATTTCTCATTTCCCTCAGGTTTACTGCATTATCTTGAATGGCAGTAAAGTACAATGAAATAACCCTTTTAAATCTCATTGCTTTACTTCTTATTCTTCATTTGCATTTATTTCATTAAAGAGAACATCACTGTCTTTGTAGGAGTTTGGTTGCAATTTTAAATTAAGTGTGCAATCCTATATTTATCTTCTAAACAGTAAACTCTCAATTGGACTTATTGCAGGATAATTATAGGATTCCATTTTGTGCCCAATCTTTGAGTCACCTAAAAAAAGAAAATCCCTTGATATGTCCTCATAAAGCATAAGAAAACAAATCTTCCTATTTATGCTCTGGAGGACTACAAAGTCACATTGCTGCATGCGGGCTGTCAATTAGCATTATTTCCATTTGTTTTAGATCCAGACAGGCGATCTGTTTCAACAATGAACCTTTCGAAACATGTTGATCCAGTCATTAACAAGCGGCTCTCCTCCTCATCTGCAACATTACTAAATTCTCCAGACAGAGGTACAGTTTGGAAGAAAAGTGAAAAACAAAGGACCAAAAAATGTTCCGTATGATAACTGTTTTGAAAAATTTGAGCAGCTCTTAAGTAATTTCCTTTATATTATTAGAGGAAACAAAATGTGGCTTTGGACAAAAAGCCATCTTTTGGATAGGAAAAAGGACACACATATCTGAAATGTCAAACTTACCTGAATCCACATATTTAGCAAATACATAAAGCAGTGCTTCTGTCAGGTTTTTTAGTGAATGGTTTTTTTAAAAGAAAATTATAGAGCATCTGCTCATTTCTCCATTGTGCATGGAATATATTTTAATTTTTGTGCATCATCATTGGACTAGACCATATTCATTTGATTATTTTTCCCCTTTTTACCATTAAAAAAGTGCTCTTGAACTTCACTCTGGTTAGTCAGTTTGATAATTCTTTGACTAAGAAACTGGGTATTCAGTCTTCCTATTGGCTTCATATCTTGATGTGCTTACATGTCTTCCCAGAGAAATTATTCTGAATTATATTTCAGTTTTTCAGCTGTTTAAAAAGAAAGCAAGTTATTTTTTTTCATTGTTCTTACTTTTTATTAGATATAGAGAGGAATTTTTTAAAAGCTGCTCAGTGTTAATCAAAGGATCTGAAGAATTGTTATACTTTGGTTAGATGCAAATATATTTTTTAAACCAAGGATTATTTAGGTTTTCCATTATAATGTGAAACTGGTTGGAAGGTCTCATCCATTTGGTAAATGTACATATGTCTGATAGAGAATTTCACTGAATTGAGTGAGGCATACTGTTGACTAGATTATGTGCATGGGATAGTTTTGATTACAGCCATATGATTGTTAGACTTAGTGCATTATGTGCTTTTCTCCATATATGGAAATAAGTACATATCTGTGAATTATAATTGTTAAACTGACAATTCCATTAGCAAATGAGGACCCAGATTGTTGTGGACAATATACTGACATTGTAAACTGTTCAGAGTTCTTTAACATCTTGGATAACGTTATATTTAATCCTTGGTTCTTTCTCTTCCCATATAAACTTAGATACAGTATATCTTTCTATCACTGCTTAAATGATACATCGATTGTCAAAATAGGTATTGTTTGAAAGAAAAACATCATTCAAGGCAATACATTCATTTTTACAATGGAGATTCTCCCCAACAATGACAGCTATAGTTTCTTCCATCTTAACATGAGCTTCTTAATTTCATTCCATGTCTTAATAAGGAAAAGTGAATATTTTGCTGGTCAGAAGTCACTTCAATATGGACTGCTGGTTCCACTCTATCAGAAACATCTAGTCTGCCATATAACCTCAGCCGTGGTTGGTCCTTGAATCAGTGTTGACTCTTGGCCACTGTCTGGACAAATGCCTATAGCAGACATGTCAAACACAAGGCCCGGGGGCTGGATGCGGCTCGCGAAGTGGTTTCATGTGGCCCGCGAAGCCATCCTGGAAACTGAGAGAATGGCCCCCTCTGCCTTGGCCCTGGCCCAGGCCATCTGGGAGCCAATGTACAATTTTGTGGTGGCAATCTATGCTGAAATACATTCAATCTTAGCTGCATGGCCTGAGAGGAACAGTGAGGTTCTCCAGTGGACCATGTCTTGGCACTTGCCCTGGTCCCACCCCCTTCTACAAGAGACCTTCAGATCTATCCCACTCCTGCCCAGGCCCCCTTGATGCGAATGATGTAGAGCTGGCCACACCCATCCAGTAGGCCACACCCACTCCATCCACACCCACCCAGTAAGCTGCACCCACCCTGGCCACACCCACCCAGCCCCCTGAGGGCAACCGCAGTGCTGATGCGGCCCTCAATGAAATTGAGTTTGACACCCCTGGCCTATAGGGTGGGTTGTGGTGGGTTTGGTTTTTTTTTTTGTAAGATTTCATAAGTGGTTTGCTATTGCCTGCTTCCTAGGGCTAAGAGAGAATGACTGGCCTAAGGTCATGCAGTTGGCTTTGTGTGTAAGATGGGGCTATAATTCATGGTCTCCCAGTTTCTAGCTTGATGCCCTAACCACTGCATCAAATTGTCTATCCGATGTGAAGTTATTGTCTTGAATTTCAGGGTGCTCACAGAAGGAAGAAAAGACAGTGTTTTCATGCTCCATCACTAATTTGGTCCTTGTTACTCTCTTCTCATTGCTAGAGAACAGTTTATTGAATTTAATGTGTGTAGCTGAAGTGGCAGTGAGTATAATCATAGACGTCCATTAATTATACCAATCAGAGAGGAGAAATAATAATTTCAATAGTATTCCTTAGGGTTTTGCTATAATATTTGCCTTCTTACTTCCTTATCTACATTGGTTAAAGATGCACATTTAATGACCATTGATGTACTTAATAGAGTCGTTCTTAATATATTTTGTATTTTATATAATTTGCCTGAATATGTTTCTATTAACTGTAAAAGCTAATTCATTACAGAACTTTTTTATAAATGCATTTTTATCTTTACATGGGATAATGATTTCTTATCTTTTCATACACACACACACACACACACACACACACACACAAACACACATATAAAGGATGTTCAGATTATTGCAAAACGATGCATCCAGGATTGAACTTTGCCTAATATAAACTTTTCTTTTGAGAGAATCTATTCCTCTTTCTTGGTGAAATATATGTAAGCTGCGCACAGAAATAACGAATTATTTCATGTTAAATATAAATAGGTATGATTTGTTTTGATACGTAGTAATTTAAGAATTATTTTCAGGGTAAGTTTGAATACATTCAGGATTTGGCGCTTCTTGTAAATAAACATGTTGGATGTAGACTGAAGCTGACTTTAGGGATTATGCCATATCAAAAATAGTGGGTTTTTTTTCCCCATGAGCATCATTAAATTTTTTAACAAACAGCAAATCCATGGCAGGCTGTGGTCTCCGACTTGTAGCCAGAAATAAAGGAAAAGTCTGTATCTCCTCTGCCTCAGAGGCAGGCAACTTCCATTCTTCTCCACAGTTTCATTTTCTGCACATAATTAGATGCAGTGTAAAACATCTGTGCTTAATCTGCTGCCTTTAGAGCCGCTGAAGTAGCTTACAGTAAATGATTTCTTTATGGCTATGGTTAATTATAGGAAATGTATTTGAGAGTACTTTTCTTTTTTGTGCAAATTTCAATATTTATATTTTCAGTAGGCTCGATTAATTAGGTTTCTGTAAGACGTGATGTCAAATTTCTTGGAAGTATTTTTGGAAAAAATTGCTGAAATGGAAAGGCAAGATGAATTAGTTGATTAGCGATCAGTTGTCTTTCCAACCTTTTTAATAAATGCTTATGTTGTAATGAGGTCAGGGTTTAATTAAGCACTCTTAACGCAATTCTGTGTGAAAGACATTTGATCTAACATCTCACTTATATGGTGACATTCAGCTCGACGTATGCAGCTAAGTCCATGGGAAAGCAACGTTGTTAGCAGGCTTCTGACACCAACTCATTCATTCTTGGCCAGGAGTAAAAGTGCAGCAACTTTATCTGGAGATGCAGGTAAAATTAAAACATCAATGAATTCTCTTCTGAATTATATCCTTTTAAAAATATACAGCCTTTTAAATTTTGCTTTTGGAAAATGTTGGGCTGGTTTGGCTGTTGTCTGAATCTTGATTGAAGGAGTAATCTGCATTCTTTTCTCTCTTTCCATTTTTTGAGCTCTTCTTGCTTTTCTCTGTAAATCTCTAATAACTGAGTAGAAAATTATCTAATTTCAAGAGCAAAGAGTGTCTGCCTTCATTAATAAGCTCCCTATTATGTTTTAGAGAAATTTTGTAACTATACCTGTCCTACTTATATAATAAATTGACCATTCTATGAAAATGGTTTTAGATAGAATTAGGTATTGACATCTAAAATTACTGAGTCAGTAAAACAGAACTTTCAGTAAATCAAAATTCCTTCATATAGTTCCCAACATGCTACCTATTACTTCGTAGTCAGATTCTGATATAAATACACCTTGATTTCTCATATATATATATAATTTAACAAAGAAGAAGCATATGAACAAAGAAGTTCATATGAATTTAGCTCAGACAGATTTGACGAAAGTTACATTTTTATATAAATTGAATGAATAAAATTAATATTGTCTTAATGGTACTTTAGGAAATGAGTACTTTCATAGCTTAAGCAACAGAGTTAATGTAGGACATCCCAGTTGCTTTCAGCTTAATTTTTCATATAAAAGAAGAATTAGTTTAGACTTAATAGAATAGGAATTGAATCTTATTGAGCTGCTAGGTTTTGGGTGGCGTAAGTGGAGACGTAAGTATTTTTATCCTGCAATTTTGGGAATAAGTATCCTTGTGGGATTTATTCTTAGGTAGACCTTTGTATAATTGTGTATTTTGGTAGACCATATTTCTACCTAAATAGGAAGAAATGTAATTTCAGGTCTCTAATTTGTAGATAATCCCAGAATAGCTCTAAGCATTCTGCTTTTCCTCTGCTTGTATATTAATACTTTCCTTCCTTCGTTTCTTCTTTTCCTGCTCCGGTTCCTGCTCCTGTCTCTTGGGTTTCCTTCTATGTGTTTGGTTAAATATATACATGGGAAAAAATAAATACCCTAGTTATCCCCATTTGTCCTCGTTCAGCATCTTGCAGCCCAATCAGCCCTCTCTCCTTCAAGGCCATAAGTTGCCAAAGTCCAGCAGACCGAGCAAAACTGTTTGGCACAGCCCCTGAGGTTAGACGGCGAAGAACCGCACATTCAGCTGGGGTAAGTTCCCAAATTGGGAATTGCACCTTTGATGAAATCATACTGAATACAGCTACCTTGGTTCTTTTCCTTATCATAGGAAAGTAGTTAACATAAAGAAAAAATGTGGATATGGAGTCATACTATTTACATATTAAGATTTGTCAGTGGTGGGATTCAAATACCTGAACAACCAGTTCTCAGAACGAATTTCCAGAAGTGGCGTCCACCCATTTCCAGTGGGCAGTTCTGGGCCTGGGAGGCCTGCCCCAGGCCTCCGTGGCTCAGAACGGACTTTCGGAAGTGGCACCCACGCACTTTGGGTGGTCCCTTCTGGGCCTTGTGAAAAAGGGCTAGGGCTTCAGCCGATTTGTCGAAGTCAACAAAAACTTAGCTACCGGTTCTCCTGAACCAGTGCAAACCAGTTGAATCCCACCACTGAGATTTGTGCATTAAGACTACTAAAGTGATTCAGGTTTATTAGCAGACTTTTTGTGATCAAAAAGGGCTTTTCACCTAGCAAACTGCCTACTGTCTGTGAAAATTTCATGAGCATGGGAACATAGGTTAGTTCATTAGTTTTACATTTTAAATTAACAGCTTTGTGTTTAAAAATGAACAAAAAGAATAGGAAGACATTTCCAGATACAAAGTTTATATAACTGATAGACCTTTAAGGGAGGGTCATAGAGCATTGCAGGTTATATGCTTTAAACACAGAAGTGCTCAGACAAATCTCATCATCATCTGTAAAAGGATTATGCTTGAAATCAAGAGAACTACTAAGTGGTGTCCATGAAATGGTGGTCAGAAAAATGTAAGATGACAGTTGCAAAAATGTGGCCGGGACATAGAGTCAAATATGACAAGTAGTGTTGCTTATTTGGATAACCCCTCTAGATGCTGCTGGAGCTAGGTTGAGTAGGATAAGGCAGTTCCTCTGGTTTTAACTTTGACCTTTTTTAATGTGTTATAAACTGTAGAGTAAGGAAAATTGTCTTGATAGAGATTTGCAAGATCCCTTAGTAAGGCGATGAGGGGTGCAAAATACGTTTCATATAGTGCTGATAATGTCTCAGACAGGGACTCCCTAATTCACTGAAGTATAAGGAGGGAGGAGGTACAGCACAATCAGACTTGCAAGATTCTATTATTCTAGCTAATGTCAATAAAAGTAGTTTTTTCCCATCTACTTCATTTCTTGATATGGCCTACCTGTGGGGTTGATATAAGCTGCAAACAAACAGGATCATTGACTTTCTTGAAAACTGTAAAAATGTTTACAGGACCAGGTTAAATAAAGAACAAATCAGAAACACATTTCACTGAACTCAGAAGCAGTGTGTTTGGAACTGATGTATTGAATTGCTTGAATTCTTCCATTACGGTTTGTGAACTGTAGCTTTTCACTTAGTGTCTGTGAGGATAACTCATAGTTAAGCAAACCATTACCAGATGGTGCCAAGACATTGTTTATACAATTAGCCACCATCTCTGCATTCATGGATAGTGCTAGGCCATAAATAACGATTCACAAACCATAATGGTGGGATTTACAAATCAAATTGTAAACAAGCAAAAATGGAATGGCTTAAAATAATGTTTCAATCCAGATAATCAGAAGATATGGAATTCTATCCTTACAAAATGCAAATTAAAACAAAAACAATAATTACATATCATGAGCCCAATTTTTTATCCACTTTTGAAACTGAAGAATAATTAACATTTGTACAGTAGTAATTTGTGATAGCAAATCTTTATTTCTAGGTGCATTTAATAAGGGGGCTTTGTTTCTGTGGCTATGCAAAATGCCTCATTTGTCCTATTTGTTCAATATCAGAGTAGCAGAAAAGGAAAGGAAAGGGGACTCTCATCAATTAATATTTCATCTGCTAAAAAGAGAACTCGTTCACCATCTGCCTTCAGAAATAAACCAGCTGCTTGGTAAGTAATTTAATATTAGCTTGTACTAATATTAGTTCTATTTGCATCTTGTATAGTTGCTGTAAGAATTAGTTGGTATATAAACATGGGGGGGGAAACAGTTGGGCTACACAAATAGGAAGAAGATACATATAATAAAGGATCACCCCTATTCTGATTTTTTTCCAGATTTATGGATAGTCAGAGGGTTCCCCAATCTGGTAATATCCCGTAGGAAATCTGTAGGCAGGTACATTTTGTTGTTGTCGCGAAGTCATGTCCGACCCATCACAACCCCATGGACAATGATCCTCCAGGTCTTCCTGTCCTCTACCATCTTGTGGAGTCCATTTAAGCTCATGCCTACTGCTTCAGTGACTCCATCCAGCCATCTCATTCTCTGTCGTTGCCTTCTTCTATTGCCCTCAATCTTTCCCAGCATTAGGCTCTTCTCCAGTGAGTCCTTCCTTCTCATTAGGTGGCCAAAGTATTTGAGTTTCAACTTCAGGATCTGGCCTTCTAAAGAGCAGTCAGGGTTGATCTCCTCTAGGACTGACTGGTTTGATCGCCTTGCAATCAGGGGAAACTACAGTACCTTGGTCCAAATTGTGTCATCAAATATTTCTAGAAATCCTGTCTGCAAACAGACATATTCATAGGGGCATATAGACAGTAGAAGTTCTTTTCTCTAAGAAGAGTGTTCTGGGATTCCCCTTTCTAGACTCTGCAACCATTCATAGCTAACTCTCATTAGTAAAGCAATAGGTTTCTTAAAGACCCATTCATTATTTAAATAGCCATTCTCGTCTAAGCCCCTCAAAATTATCTCAAAGTATGTAGATTAGCTATTTCACACAGTTTTTGTGCAGACATAGCCATACCAGTGTTTCTCAACCTTGACAATTTTAAGGCATGTGGACTTCAACTCCCAGAATTCCACAGCCAGCAATGCTGGCTGTGGAATTCTGGGAGTTGAAGTCCACATGCCTTAAAAAAATTTTTTTCCCCTTTACAGTCTTTGCAAGATAAAGACGTTGAATAGGTCTTACAGGCAAAGCAGGCAATGATAAAAATAGGAAACTCCTACCTTTTCTCTCCCAGTAGCCATTGTAATATCACAAATTGTTTTGAAAGTACCTCACCTTCAAAAGAGGATTACTCTGAGGTGAGGCGAGGCTTCTGCTTCTCAAAAAAAAAATGCCCTGCCAAAGTCATTTTGGGATTATGAAGATGGTACCACATTGCTGATTTGTAGTTGAAGCAGAACCTTGTTCTTTTTGAGAAAAAGTATACTAAGCTGTGCCTCATTGAAGCATAACATCCTCTTTCTATGGTCCTCTTTATATAAGATATAAACTGTTTCTCAGGTACCGGTAGTTTCTTTTTCCCCTCTCCCTCTCAAAGCTACCTCAGAAGGGCAGGGAAGAACGGATAGAGATGGGAACATGTTTAAAAGCAATACAATGGAGTAACAAAAACTCAAGTTATGATTACTGTTCCTCTGTGATTCAAACAGGCATGCTTCCAGATCAATGTCCGCTCTGCCAGGAACACCCAGAAAAATCATTTTTCTACCTGGATCATCCAAAACACCTTCCATTCAAGCTCGCCCTCCTTCCCCTGGCAACATTCGTCCACCAAAAAATGAGAAAAAGGAAACACTGCAGGAATCTGAGAAGATAACTGAACAAAAGTCTAAAAAAACAGTTTCAAGTCCCAGAGTAGCTACAAGTGAAGAGCCTTGTAAACCAGAGTCTACTCAAAGTAAGGATCGGGTTATCAGCCTTCCAAAATGTTCCTTTAATTAAGTGCTTTGCTCCCTTTTCATTATGTAGCTTTTGAATATTGTTTTGAACCAATGTGGATCATTGTAACGGGTTTATTTCCAGTGGTTTAGGTTGGGAAGCTAAGCAGGGTTGGTTATTAGTTAAATGGCAGAGCAGAGAAAATACCAGGCTAAAATGGACCTAGATGTCTGCATGAAATCACTGGGAGTATTTGTTTAAAAATTGACTATATGCTATTTGTTTTGTTTTTAAACCGAAGTGGAATATAGTTTAAATGACTGAACTGAAATACTTGTCATAACATTCACATACTCTACATGTTCTAACTAGTGATTATTTCAGATTTTAAGATCTCCTTGAGCAATATTCATGAATGTCTCTCTCTTGTTAATGGCCATTCTGACTTAATGGAGCTACATCCTTCTCACTCAGTCATGCCCCACAGGAATGCACAACCTGTCTGTCACCAAAGTTACCTGTGGTCTCACTAAAGTACTAGGTGTGGTCTTCCAAAACTCTCCCAAAATTACTGAGAAATTGCAGTTTTAAATGTACGTGGGGTTATTAAATCATGGAAAGTAATTACATTAATTGAGTTTCAACGATTAGTGTTAGTGAGGATGAAAAGATTAGACCCTAGGCCCCTGAAGTGTGGGATACCTTAGGGCGTAGGTCTCTTGCTGCTCTTCTATAAGAAGTGCATTGGGTGAAGTCATTCAACAGCACAGAATGCATTATCATCAGTGTGCTGATGATACCCGGGTATATATTTCTACCACTGGCCAGCTAGGGGTGGACCCAGTGCCTGGGCAGGAACCAATTCTGACTCAATCCTAGCAAGACAGAGTGGCGTTGTGTTGTCTTTGCTCAGTGAGGTAGCACTCCCCTGAACAGAGGTTATGTGGAATTCCTAGGCTCATGGTTTATGAATGTGTGCTGTCGCCGGGATGGGCTGGAGGGTAGGGGGTGGTGGTTATTATTTTATTACTTTTATTTTTATTTCCTTTATATTAAGCTTTGATATCTTGTAAGTTGCCTTGAGTAGGCAACTTGTGAGAGTAGGCAGCAATATAAAATTTCTAATTAAATAAATAAAAGGAGCCATGGCTAGCGTGTCTTTGTACAGCAGACTCATCTGGTGCTCCAGTTGCACCTGTTGTTGTTGCTAATCGTTCACACTTTGGTCACTTTCTTTTGGGATTACAGCAACATGTCGTACATTGGTCTTCCCTTGAAGACCATCCACAAGTTGCAAATGGTCCAGAATGCAGCAATGTGCATAGTTCTGAGCACTTGGTGGTTCCCCATATTATATTGCTGCTGCATTGGCTTCTTTTTGGGTGCAATTCAAAGTGTTGTTTATCACTTTACAGTCCTGAATGGCACAGGGTCAGGTTTTTTAAGGGACTGCCTCTTCCTGTGGATGTCTATTTGTCTCACTAGAGGGTGCGTTCATTCCAGTTCTTCTCTTAAATGTCATCTGATAGGATCTAGGAAGCTCACTTTCTTTGCAGCAG
Organism: Crotalus tigris; assembly: GCF_016545835.1. Lineage (NCBI taxonomy): Eukaryota > Metazoa > Chordata > Lepidosauria > Squamata > Viperidae > Crotalus > Crotalus tigris. The sequence goes on from NW_024096511.1 coordinate 1,316,188, forward strand.
CCCCCTTATGAAAGAACCTCCTCTAAGGTCTTTCAGGAAGGCCTTGGAAAGTTGGCTCTTCCCCCAACCATTTGACCCTTTTACTCCTACTTTTATGAGCCACCCGAATGGGTTGTCATACAGTATATATTGCATAAATAAATACAACATAAACATATAATTTATTATTATTATATTAACATTACATTTCATCAGTTGTAATTTTTGGCTCAGGTCTTTTACACTTGTTTGCTCTGAACCCATCCACTTCTCAGCCTCAACTAGTAAATGGTATCTTTGTATTTTACAGTTTTCCTTTCCCAGATGTTGTGTACTGTACATGCCTTTTTTTTAAAAAAAAAAAAAAGATCCCAACTCTGTTGGTATAAACCCGACTCTTCTTCCCTTATTGCTTTAGGTCCTGTTCCAGTTCTGCCCTCTGTTCCTTCAGCAGCTTCACCATCTCCCATCTCTAACAAATTTTCAGCGGGGACCACAGATCCAGAAGAAGCAACCCGGCTGCTTAGTGAAAAAAGGCGACTCGCCCGGGAGCAACGAGAACGGGAGGAGGAGCGAAAAAAGCAGCAGGAAGAGACCGAAAGGTGATCAACTCACAGTTGCCCTAATGGAGAAAATGCACTTTTGGATATCTGCTTTGAACACACCGTGGGCCAAGATAACAAAACAAAGCATTTGTATAAAGCTTATATTCTATTCATCGACATGGTTTAGCACAGTGGTTCTCAACCTTTTTAATGCCGCGACCCTCAACCAGTCGTAAGTCGAGGACTACTCAACCGGTCGTAAGTCGAGGACTACTCAACTGGTGCAGCACCGTTTGCAGAATGGGACTTTTGGCGGGCTCAGCAGGGCAGAGACAATTCCTATTGGCTTTTGAAAGCCAATAGAATAAAAGGGAGTAGCACAGCTAAGGAAAAGGGGGGAAAATGGCGGGCTGCGTTGTTTGACGACCCCTGTAAAATGGTCGTTCGACCCCAAATGGGGTCTCGACCCACAGGTTGAGAACCACTGGTTTAGCAGAAGCAGGCTGTTAAAGTTAGCTCTTCTCTGGAATAGTGAACGGCCAGCAACCTAAGCCAGACTAAATAACCAATGTTATATAGGCAGGACTGCTTTTATAGCTGTAACAGCTACAGTAATAGATTCGTGTCAGTCTGAATGTGCTTCCCCCTTCCTTCCTTAATCTTCACGTGAATTAGGGAGGAACTTGTCCAAGATGTTTTCTCACATTATTTTCTTGACCTGAGCTCAGGAAAATAAATTGAAAAATTATTTGACCATTGCCTTGCTAGTGGCTCTTCCTCCTGTCTTTCTAAGCCATTCCTTCTGCCCTTTACAAATAGAGATTATAATGTTTAGTACAATGTGATAATTTATATAGATTGTGCTGGTTGTATAGATTTTATGCAATCTAGATTCTATAGATTTAATGTGATAAACAGATGATACAGATTAACTTAGAGCCAGATGAGTGTGATGATTAAGGCATTGGCCTAGAAACTAGAAGGCTATAAGTTCTAATCCTACCTTAGGCATGAAAGCCGACAGAGTATTTTTGGACTAGTCACACTCTCTCGGCTCAACCCACCTCATAGAGAACTTGAAAGAGAAAGGAGTTTTAAGTATATATGCTGTCTTAAATTACTTATAAAGTAATAAAGGTGAATAAAATCAAATAAGTAAATGGACCGTATGATCCAGGTGTTCAAAAGGACAGCATCATTTCTCAACCTTTGATTGTCCAATTGTATTGAGGACAACTCCCATCATTTCAGCCATCGGCCATATTGGCTTGGGAGATAGAAGTTGCAATTCAAAATGCTGGAGGGTCCCCATGTTAGAAAAAGCCACTCTAGTGCCTCTTAGGTGATTCTTACTTCAACAAATGCATGGATTTTGCATTCTCATAAACCCTTGCACCAGTATCTCCAGGTTTGTGCAACTTGCATTCTGAAATGATGTAGTAATATTAGAAATATGAACTCTCTTACTCACATTCTCTACATAAATGGCATCTTTCTGTCTCGAGAGAGAAAAGTAAAACCAATAGCTCAGGATCCACTTCTTTAGCTAGGTGGTTTATATCCCACCTTTCGTTCAAGAGCTTAAAGTGGAGTACTTAAGTATCTTTTCTTCTATTTTTTTCCCCCCAGCACAGCAACCCTGTGAGGAAAGTTGGATGGCTCCAAGTCAGCCAATGAGTTTCCTTGTTTGAAGGAAGGCTAGAATATGGCTCTTCCTGCTCATAGCCTTATCCCTTAATCCTTATACTACAGTGGATCTTGTTAGACCTGCTCAACACAGTCTTAGATATCCTTCCACAGGAATACTGTAATTTGGTTTCTGGCACCAAGCAAGATTTCAAACTTCTCATGATTCTATTTAAGGAGATTTCCCAATTAATCCAAGTATAACCTTCAGTTTACCTCAGATAAAGTGAGAAGAAGAAGCACTTCCTCCTTTTTTCCATTCCATTCTGTATCATGTATTCATTTTGGAGGCAGGGATGGTCTGACATGCTAAAACAGATGTTTTATTTGTTTATTATTATTATTGCCAGTTTTACCCGCCCGTGCATTTGTCTAATATACTATTGTTTCCATTAGACAAAAGAAGGAGGCCTTGGCGCAAAAGATAGCTGAGGAAAGAGCGCGCCGAGAGGAGGAAGCTCAGAAGCAGGAGGCAGAAAGGAAGCAAAAAGAAGCAGAACAGGAACAGGAAGAGGAGGAGCTACGTCGCTTGGCTGAAGAAAAAGAGGAAAAAGAAAGGAGAGAAATGGAACTCCTTCAGAAGCAGGTATGTAAACACCCGTGGGTTTTCAGATTGTATCTTGTACAAATAATAATAATAATAATAATAGTAAAGTTGGAAGGGACCTTGGAGGTCATCTAGTCCAACCCCCTGCTCGGGCAGGAAACCCTACACCATTTCGGACAAATGGCTGTCCAGTCTCTTCTTAAAAACTTCCAGTGTTGGAGCATTTACTGCTTCTGGAGGCAAGCTGTTCCACTGATTAATTGTTCTAACTGTCAGGAAGTTTCTCCTTAGTCAAGGAGATGCAAACAGTGGCATCTCTGGACAGGGAAGGAGTTAAAAAAGTTTAGATGGCAGCCATGACTTCATGGTTGAAGCCCAATCAATCCCATATATGTGCTGATGTTCCACACATGGAGAAAGCTGCAGAACTTTGCACTCCTGCAAGTACCATCTTGATAATGCTGGACCAAAAGCATCTTTTTTTAAAAAAAAGTTTTCCATGCAATTCAGTGCTGCTGTTCTGTTGATTCTAATACAGCTGGTCCCTCTGCCAGTGTAAAAGCATGTAAGCATCCATTTGCAACTCCTTAACCAATTCTGTTTTTTTCTTGGGACCATATGACATTTTAGAAGGGCAGTTGTCAGGCTTAGCCCAAGAACAATGTAAAACAGAGTTCAGTTCTTTATTTCCTTACACAAAATAGATAAAATCTCGCCAGACTAAACCCTTATTCTCATCCTAACAGGTATATCCTGGAAGATTCTAGGGAGTGGCTATCCTAGCTCTCTTCCTCTGTCTCCTATCCAGCTCTGGGCTGGGCTGCCTCTTGTCTGCTCCCCTCCCCCGGGAATGTTTCCTGGGAAACTGCCACTTCAATATAGTCTATCATATCACTTCCCCCTCTGTAGGCACCATCCCTCAAGCCATCACTGGAATCGATCAGCTACTTTAAGGAATAGTAACAGAGTCTATGCAAAGCACTCCTCCATTGATACTCCAGAGGACATTTTTGCCTTTACAATTGATACAGCTTTGTATACAAAATATGTATGACTGTGGGTTTTGTATATTGGTATATTTTCTCCGGAAAGACTCCCGGCAGTTATAAAAAGTTATACAATATTTCCTTCCTTCTGTCCATATATTTAGGATCTGTTCTTTCTGAAGTTGAATGTACTTTTTGATCGAATTTGCATGCTGTTTTTCAATGCAAATGACATTCATGAAATTCCCTCCCCTCCCTGGAAGTTTTTTTTTTTTAGAAGATTTTTATTAGGATTGCAAAGCATTAATTTTCCTCTTCATGCTTCTTCTGATCTTGTTAATTATGTACATTGCCAGCTGCTGTTATACTTTGCATTTGAATGCATCCTGCAGGTTAGATACAAAAATGCCATTAATATTTGTGATTTGGGCCTTAAACATATGATGCATACTTCCCTAATATATCATGCAAAATAGAAAAGGGAGCACTTAATTTATACCTTACGTAAAGTCATGAACAGTAACAGATTATGTGCAATCAGAAAAGCTAATGATTGTTGAAGTAATCAAGAAATACTGGTATTCCAATTTTATGGAGTGAAGGTACATAAGTTACACAGTTTTTAATTTAGAATCCCATCACCTTTTCAAAATGTGTTTGCACTACAGAGAAGTAATTAAATTGTCAATTCATTTGCAATTATAAAAGAAGCTGCTCTTTGGATACAAAAGATATATTTTGCCATTATATTGGGTCTATGCAGCCTCTTAGCCTGTCCTTCTAGGACAGGCATAGGCAACCTTGGCTCTTTTATGACTCGTGGACTTCAACTCCCAGAATTCCTGAGCCAGCCATGCTGGCTCAGGAATTCTGGGAGTTGAAGTCCACGAGTCATAAAAGAGCCAAGGTTCTAGGATAACAGCAATTGAAAGCAAAAGTGAAAGTAACTGAATAAAATATATTGATTACCATATTATCATCAATGCCTATATTTTCTTTTTTTGGTGCCATAATTTAGAAGGAAAAGGAAACTCGGTTACGAGAAGACCAGATCCGACTGGAGCGTGAAAAGCATTTCCAAAAAGAAGAACAAGAACGCTTAGAAAGAAAGAAGGTAATAGAAATCAGTTCTTGCAGACAAGCGCATGTGCATTTTCATGTGGCAAGTAACCCACTCACTTCTGAGGACTTAACTTTAGGACTAAAATAGATTCAGAAACCCTTTGGAAGCATTTTCTTCCATGCAATTGAAATCACAATTACATTTGCTGTTTATAATGCCACTTTTGGATTTTTGCACATGCCTGCTCAACAGAAGCATCTATGAAGGGGAGTCTTTTCTGATTTAGAGCCTATTGCAGCCAAGCTTCCAAATCATGGGAAGAACCTACAGGAATCTACAAGAATCAGATAGCCTCTTGCCTTCGTGTATGATCACAAGCTTATAGAGAACTTTCCCCAAAGAGGTTCATGATGTGATGGCTAAGCTTCGAGTTATCTCTTTAATAATATACATATTGATATAGAGTAGATTGGTATATATATCATAGGCAGTGGTGGATTCAGCCAGTTCGCACCACTTCGGCAGAACTGGTAGCTAATTTTTTGTTGCCCAGGCCCAAAATGCACTTCCGGAAGCGGCATCCATACAGAGAACCAGTTGTTCACATGTTTGAATCCCATCACTGGTCATAGGCAAACTTCCATTGCCTCTTCTTTCTTTTGGCTCCAGTCTCACATGTTTGGGAATAAAAAGTGTTTACTTAAAGTGGAGAAGACAATAATGGATTGGAGGAGGGAGGGAACAAATGTAAGTTGATCTGATTTCTGAAAAAGGCAAGGGTTCCAGAAAGCTTATGAAGAGGATGTTTGTTCATTTGCTCACTGACTACCTATGCTGCTCTTGTTGATGCTTCCTCCTCCAGCTGATTCCAAGGAGGATGAGTAGCTCATTTTGTAAAAAATTGTTGCAGGCCACCACCTTTTCCAACAGCTGGTGGAGGAAGCAGTGGCAGTGGCGAAGTAACTACAGCATATATTGGAGACAGATTTGGGATTGCACATAGTGTGTTCATGGTTAATATATCTAAACCTGCTCTCCAGTGAAAACATCTTAGAAAGGCCTGTTAAGACTTACCTCTTTATCTGAAGTTAAGGGAACATGGAGAAGATGATAGTTCTTCTTTGTAGCAGCTCCCACACTTTGGAACTCTTTAGCACCAAAGGTTTATAAAGCTTCCTCCCTCAAGTCATCTAGAAGATAATTGAAAGTTTGATTTTTCCAGGTTTAATTAACCAACAGTTATCAGCATCCATCTTGGGGGATTTTTCATATCCTTACCATATTATAACCTACCCAGAGTTTTTTTTCCCCCATTGGGGTGGCCCATAAATTGTAAAATAAATTAATAAGTATTATAAACTATAGATAAATCTGGAAGATGTTCATTATAAGTATTCTTTTTCTTCATTATGTAGCGTCTTGAGGAAATTATGAAAAGAACTAGGCGATCAGAACCTGCAGAGAAGGCATGTATGGAACTTTCAGAAATATATTTCTATAATTTTGTTCTTCTAGAATGGATGTTTACATAAAATCTTATTTATTTTATAGAAATCAGATGACCAACAGAATGGAGTGATAGCTAAAGAAATAGGTATGGCTTTTGATGTGCATTTAGTTTAACACTGAAACTTACTCAGAGCATGGATAAGAAAGAACTAAGTAATAAATCATTTAAACATTAATAACCTGGTTGTATTCAATGAAAAGTCAGTGATTTGACATTTAAATCCTTGTAATGGCATATTATTCCATTGTGAGTATAATTATATACAAAATGGAACATATTAGAGCTTTGATTAATTTTTCAGTGATAAATTAATCAAGTTCTAGATCATTAGTTAGGTTGCTTTTATTCATTAAGACAAAATGCTCGGTGATATATCATTTTCTGATCTAGATTACACAGTATTGTTTATAATTGGACTACTGAAATAAAATCCTTAGTTCCTTTTTATGAAACAATTGAAATGTCAGCTCACTATTTACCTGGTATGATTTCTGAGCAAACAAGGTGTAAAAGGAAGTATTTTATAAAAGGCTATTATAAAATGAACTTGTTCTTAGTTGGGTATTGCATTTTTCATTAATACTAAAAGGGAATCAATTTTTCAGATTTCAGGTTGGACCAGATCTCTTTAATTTCTCTTTGCTCTTGCCTTAGGATCATTCTTTATTAAGAAATAGGCATAGGAAGTTAATCAAACGATTAATCTAGCTCAGTGATGGCGAACCTTTTAGAGACCAGGTGCCCAAACCGCAACCCAAACTCCACTTATTTATCGCAAAGTGCCAGGGCTGCATCAGCATTGTGGTGCCCTGGGGGGGGGCAGGGAGACACCTCTGAGTGCTGCCTCTGGCACGCAAAAAACAGGGGTGCAAAAATGGCCACTGCTGCGCTGCGGGGTATAGATACAAGGTGCTGCACCACGCAAGAACAGGCCAGGGCTAGTGAGTATCACGCAGGGACTAGCCCAGCCCCATTTGCAGTGCGTCCATGCTCATGGCCCCATGCACGCATGCACACATGTAAAATGCTTTCCCCTCCTTTTTTTTCCAGTACACCAAATCATCAATGGTTGGTGACCTCTGCTCTATCATCTCTACTCGAGCTTGCTAGTCTACCGCTTCGCCTCCTTTGTGCTGGGCAGCCCCACCCTGCTCCGCGTGGCGGTGGTAGCCTGATGGACCTGCTGCTGGTGGCGGTGGCGCGCGTGCCAACAGAGAGGGCTCTGAGTGCCATCTCTGGGACGTGTCCATAGGTTCGCCACCACTGATTTATCTGGTTCACTATTATTTTTACTGGCAAGCAGCATCTGCCCAGGATCCCTTCCTATTTCTCCCCAACAGTAGTGAACACTGTATTTAGGATAGCATGCAACAACACTCCAAAAGACCACTTCTCAGAATGGTCTACTTCAGATTGATGACCGCTTATTGCTTACCCCCCCCCCATGTAGGGGAGGGGACATAGAGGGGAGTAGAGTTTTGAAAATCTGTGTTTCTCTATGGAATCTTATGTTCTCCTTTCTGTTACATTAAATGAATACGGCTTTACAGACCAGTTTGTTTTCCTTCCAGCAGTGAGTGGCCCTACATCTCCGTTAAGCCCTGTAATGGGTTCTCAGGTTCAGTGTATGGCAGAAACTCCACGCAATGGGGAAATAGTAGTTCATACACCTGTGCTCATTTCTCACCAGTCCAGAGTAAATTTAGACAGGTAAGAAACGTGATCTTTTCCCCCCCTCCTTCTGTTCAATTGTGTTCAGTTCTCAGAACGTTCCTGGAATGTCCCCTTCAGTGTTCTTGGCCAGGATTTTCAGAAGTGATTTGCCATAGAAAGTGACTGGCCCAAAATGACTCAGCTGGCTTTGTGCCTAAGGCAGGACTAGATCTACCTAGATAGATTAGAAACCCATCTCCTGGTGTCTAACCTTGGTCCTTAATCCCTACCCAAACATGATCCTACTATAGAGCAAAAATTCATGGGTGAGTTTTAGAAATTTTTTCTGCATAAGATAAACTTATATTAAATTTAATTATTTCCCTTATCTGTAGATGTTTACTGTTTCAGTCATGTATTATTTCTCACAAAATATCCAGGGAAACATTTAGTGTCAAAATGTTTTACTGTATCATACATATTGTTTCTCAGTAAGCCCCCAAAATAAGCAAATAAATCATTTGAAAGCATTGGTATTTGGGAACTAAGATCATATTATTTAAAAATTGACAAGAAATAAAGCCCTTATCCGTCTGTATTATTGGGGGGAAAGGTGTCCCAGGTGACAGAATAGTTGCATAGATTTGATATCTGCTTTTCAATATACAGAAAATATTGTTTTTCACATGAGACTTAGTATCGCCTCAGTGTTTTAACAACCTTTATAGCAGTGGTGGCAAACCTATGGCACGGGTGCCAGAGGTGGCACTCAGAGCCCTCTCTGTGGGCACGCACGCCATCACCCCAATCCTAGGCCTTCAGCTGGGTTTTATAAAACCTTTTCGCTTTAGGCCTCCGCCACTGTGTGTAAAAAAAAAAAAAGGTTCAATCAAAGGTTCAATCAATCAGTCAATTTCAACTTCTCGCGGAAAAAGATCTTGCAAAGTTGAAATTGATTGAACTTTTTAGTCCCACCCAGTCTGCCTTTACCATCGCAGCCACGCCCACCCAATGGGCCACACCCACCCAATGGGCCACACCCACCCGGCACCCAACGATGCATAAGTGGGTTTTCGGTTGCAGTTTTGGCACTCAGTCTCTAAAAGGTTCGCCATCACTGCTTTATAGCATCATGAAATAAAAAACAAAAGGGAAAATTCTTTATATATCCAAACCTTTCTTGTGTTTCTTGATAAGTTTGTCAACCCAACCCACTTGGCAGAGAAAAATAGGAGGAAAAAGAGGTCTTATATTTGTTCACCATCTTGATTTACTATTATAAAATAATAAAGGTAGGATTAAAAAAAATCAAATAAATAAATAAAAATTCTGTCACAATTTTATTAGGCAGCATATCAGGAAATTTTGCAGAAGAGGGCTTAAAGATGTGGAAGAAGGCACCAACTTCAACTTATAGTATAACTTACTCTTTAGGTTTTCTATTTGTTGCATTTTTTACTATTTTTGAAAATATTTTGGCAATATTTGCATTCAGAATTACACAGTTTTTCTTGGCATTTAGTACGGTAATTCAAGAATAATTTGTACATTGACTAAATAATACCAGTTTTGTTTGATAATACAAACATGCTATTCAAAGTTAAGTCTAACAACCATCAGGAGCAACAATATAAAGATCCAATTATTTAATTTTATTATATTATTTATGAATGTGAACTCACTGAAGTTTAATATGTGAAGAAAAATCTTACCACCTGCCAAAGTTTGGTTGGTGTGTCAATTGACTTAAGAACACCTCCTGTTAGTATTAATCCATATGGGTAGTGCTATCTCCATCAATAAAATGCAAGATGAAGTTGAATACAGATGGTGTTTCCAAAACATTACTTAAATTTTTGTGCATCATGAGCTAAATGTATCTGGTAGAGGAAACTAAGTCTACAATAAATTCAGATATAATTTAAAAAGCAATGGATTAAAATAGTCATATATTTTCCTATAAACATCTGGCTTGTTATCAGTTAATTTATGTTACCTGTCAATGTATTTCAGTAATCTCAACCCACGAAAACATCCAAATGAAAATGGAGTATCTACTCAGGATGAAAACTTTGAAGAGCTCATCAGTTTACCCATGGGAAAAAAACCTCCCAGATTAGATGCCATGAGTCCTGAAGAGAAAGATAGTTCTGACATTCCTTTGACTCCCATCTTGGCCTTTGAAGAGAATGGGGCACGAGGGTCATTGCCTCAGGTAGACAATGTTCAAACGCCTCAGACAACAGGTAATGTTTACTGTAAACCTTCTAACCTGCACACCCTGGAACGAATCTAGCAAATGCCTCATTTGAGTGTGTTAAGAGCAAGGAATAAAGAGTTATAAAATCTGCAGTAAACATATTAATCCTGGTTCTTAGATCAACCTGCACCTGGAATGGGACAGAGAGACAGAAGCTTGATTATTAATTGCACTTGGCTTGTAGGAGAGGGCACAGATCTGAATTTCAAACAAAATTATTTATTTAAAAAATTGTTTGTTATAAAATTTATTTCTGATAAAAAAGCAAGTTTCTTAAAGGATAAATAGACTTTTAATAAAAGTAGGAAAAAGCAAGGCTTCTGTAACAGATATATAAAAATAGTGATTTCGACATGTGCAGAGTTTTCTTCATTATAAGGTCAGGTATTTCGTGAAAATTTTCTATTCAGGTTCAGAACTCTAGGTAACAGGAACTTTGTTCAGTTTATGTGAGGTTACCATAGAATGGAACTATTTCTGCATTTAATAATTGGTGCATGGATCTTGAATTATCGTGGTGGTGCAGCAGTTAGAATGCAGTACTGCAGGCTAACTCACTGCTCACTTCAGAAGTTCAATCTTGTCTGACTCAAGGTTGACTCAGCCTTCCATCCTTCCGATGGAAAAATGAGGATCCAGATTGTGGGGGGCAATATGCTGTCTCTAAACCGCTTAGAGAGGGCTGTAAAACAATGTGAAGTGGTATATAAGTCTAGGTGGCATTGCTATTGTCCCACGAAAGGAAGCCACTCTGATCCATTGGTGGCATTACCAGCAGAAGGACAGAACGAGTGATGTTTTTTGCCAATTTCCCCTTCTCCCTGCAGGCCTAGCACAACCTCCTGCTGTTTCAACTCTTTCAGCAGGTGTTCAGAACATATAGGAGAGCTTCAGAGGAACAGGAATTGGCAGATATTATTTCTCCTGTTCCACTCATGAGACCTTTTTACATGCAGTTCCAGTCATTGGAACTAATAAGATCCAAGTCATCTCCCATCATCATGATCATCATCCATGACAGGACTGTTTGTTCTTTTGGGTAGGAACTGTTGCTAATATTTTCTTCATTGGCTTTCCTTTGCAGAAGTTGTCTGACATCTCTTCATGAATCATCAAAGGCGAAGAAAAGGCCTCTGAAGCCAATGGGATTCCTTCCATGCTATGAAGGAGTGTTATATTTTTGTCACTCTTGAATTTTCTAAACATTTCTTGGATGCTTTCTTTCTTTTTTTTTTTTTAAGACAACAGGTAGAATATATTGGAAATAGATTTGGATTGCCTTTCTATCAATAGAACTCACTACTAGGGAAGAATTGTGTCTTCTGTTTCAAAAATTGCTTCACGTAGCATAACTGATATTTTCAGCATTCTTGAAGAAAAGGGTAACTAGATTAACAGTAACAGGATGATTGAGATAATGAGCCTGTTGGTTTTGTCTTGTTTTGAAGATGGGTAGTTTTAAAAGGCACACTGTAAAATCAGCAAAGAATCGTACATTTTACTGATTCAATACTTGAAAAGTAAACACCTCACTGCTCTACAGGGAGGGGCCACAGGGGTGTGTTTTTTGTTTAAACCTGTTGGTTTAAATATTATTGCAGAGAACTATTAATTATAGGGGCAAAATATAGGCTTCTGTATCAGGTTCTTGTAAATGTAATTCCTAAATGGACATTCTGTATATTCAGCCATCACTACACTCTTCTCACATTTTCTTTTACAAATAAAATAACATGACAGGTTTTAAAATGTGAAAAAAAAATTGAAAGCATTATTTTTTCATAGGTGAAATGAAAAAAAGCCTATTGTATCTTAGATAATGTATTTATTAATTTTGTTGAGTACAAAATAAACAATAAAAATGTGGCTATAAGTAACAATGCAAGTTTGGCTTTCCTTAATTTATCTAGTTAGCAGATAGTTCAGCAAATAAAACAAAGCTTTCTGGCTTAATGTTATTCTTCGAATTCAATGAGCTTTTTCCAGACTTGGAATATGAAGATGCAGTTTATGTACCCATAATGTTCTCCATATCGTATAGGCTGAACAGGAAATATTACTGGCGTCCTGTTCTGATGTCTGGAGGCCATTAGAATTGGATAGGGAGGAACAGTTTTGGCTGAATCCCAGCAAGACCAAATGGTGTTGGGTTCAGAAGCTGCCCAACATCTGGGCTATCTTTGATTCTAAGGCACTAAGACCTGGTCTGTTTGATATCATAGTGTTGCAGAATGGTGATTACATGAAATAGATGCTATTCAATTATTTGGGAAGTTCAGGCATTTTCTAATGAGGGAGCTAAAAGTTGTTCTTCCTGCAGTCTAATGGGAGGAACAGATTCAACAATCCTTGATGAACACAGCCTATTCCAGTAGTGGCGAACCTACGGCACGGGTGCCAGAGACGGCACTCAGAGCCCTCTCTGTGGGCACGCGCGCCGTCGCCCCAGTCCTAGGCCTTCAGTTGGGTTTTATAAAAGCTTTTCACTTTAGGCCTCCGCCACTGTGTGCAAAAAAAAAGGTTCAATCAATCAGTCAATTTCAACTTCTCACGGGGGAAAAAAAAGATCTTGCAAAGTTGGAATGGATTGAACTTTTTAGTCCCACCCAGTCTGCCGTTACCACCGCAGCCACACCCACCCGATTGGTCACACCCAGCCAATGGGCCACTCCCACCCGACACCCGACGATGCATAAGTGGATTTTGGGTTGCAGTTTGGGCACTCGGTCTCTAAAAGGTTTGCCATCACTGGCCTATTCCTAGAAGAAATGCTGCATATGGATCAGATGACCATTTTCATTTTAGGAGGTTCTTCTGATTCTTCTGCGTCCTGCGACATTATTCTCCTCTAAAATATTAGTTATTTATAACAGTTTATGTTGCTTCCTATAAACTAGATTTTAATAATTTAAAAATCCAATTTAATAAGAGGTGAAACACCTGTAAACTAGCCAGAGGAAAGTATGTTTTGTTTCTTGTGAAAAATGTATACTGCTCAAAAAAATAAAAGAGAACACAAACATATAGGATCCTATACGTTTGTGTTTCCTTTATTTTTTTGAGCAGTATATTTCACTGCCATTGTGTGTCCTGCAGATCAATCTTCAATGCGCAAAGGCCTGAAAACAAAAGCACAAAAGGTTATTGGAGATCACACTTATGTGCACACTTTCATTTTTACTAAGTTTGCAGACAACTGCAGAATCACCCAAAACTAGATTAGATGCAAACTTTGGATGTGGCTTCCAGATTTTGGACGTGGCTTCCAGATTTTAGTAGCACAAAGAAAGCAGTAATCTTCTATGTAAGGCAATTATTCAGTTTTTTCCCCCAATAGAATACAATAATCAGTTTAATTCAGACATGTACAAAGCTCTTGAGCATATGCACATACGTATAGGAACAGGTTCTGAATAGGTTTCTTTGGGCAACTAGGTACCTTATATCCTCTTTGATAGATAGCCCCATGTCCTCCAGAAGATCTTTCTACTTACTTTCTACTTTAATACAAATATGCAAATACGCACTTAGAAACCTTTGGATTCAACAATTGTCATTGATGGAATCACCTATCTCCAATTATTTCTGCCTGTTCAACATGTTCTAATATAGTGGTTCTCAACCTTTTTAATGCCGCGACCCCCAACCGGTCATAAGTCGAGGACTACTCAACCAGTCGTAAGTCGAGGACTACTCAACTGGTGCAGCACCGTTTGCAGAATGGGACTTTTGGCGGGCTCCGCAGGGCAGAGACAGCCTGGACAATTCCTATGGGCTTTTGAAAGCCAATAGAATTAGACTCTATTCAAGAGAGTCTATTCTATTGGCTTTCAAAAGCCAATAGAATAAAAGGGAGTAGCACAGCTAAGGAAAAGGGGGAAAAAATGGCGGACTGCGTTGTTTGGCGACCCCCATGAAATGGTCGTTCGACCTCAAATGGGGTCCCGACCCACAGGTTGAGAACCACCGTTCTAATATGATGGGAATGCTCCAGCTCCCTTCCCTGAAGTATCAGTTAATGACCCAGGGAGGAGAAGACTCATTCCTGCCTATATAAAAACATACAGCATCTTAAAATAGTAGCATCTTAAAAGTAGCATCTTAAAATAGTCACAACAACAAACATTTTACATAAATATACATTTTTCTAGAAATGCCCATTTTCATAAAAACGTCACAAATTTGTCTTGAAAACCTACGTGCACATAATTATTTGCTAGCGGAGATTTTTTTCCCCCATTTCAAAGCTGTTAAAACAATCAAATCACAGTTTATTAAAATAAGAATATTGCCAAAGTTAATTCCAAGGCAAGATGGATAATCCGAATCTGCAGAGATCTGCAGATTACAAATCAGCAAGAATGGTACAAAATTGCATCATCTGTATAACAGAATTAGATTGTTTGATTGTTTAGATTGTTCCATCTGTCTTGCATCTGTATAGTAGAACTATCTTTAAGACTGGTCCATGAATGCATCAAAATAACAGTTACAGTATATGTGAATCAGCCATCTGAGATAAGTCAAACATGGCAAATTTTTGATATAATCACAAACCCAATCATTTTCAATGGAGTCTGTTTACGTGCCTCGTGATGGGTGAAATGTCCCTTTAATTTCTACCCAAATAACGAGCATCATAATTTCTGTATGTAGCTATTGTGGATTTACCCAAGGCTGATCCATTAAACCTAAGATGCCAATATCTTAGCTCAGCCGCCTATTCAGAGGCTAATGGTCCCCATGTTGGCTAATGATATGCAGGCTGGAAGTGTCTCTCATGCCTCCATATGTCCAATAGCAACACTGAGAAGTTCTTGCATAATTTCAGTCTGTTGACAGATTTCATCAAGGTGCTTCTTCAGTTCACTGCTACTGAATGCTGCCAAAAAGTCTGGATCTTAATATAAGACAGAAGGTATTCAGGTATTAGACTGCAGAAGTTTACATCTTTTTACATTTGTCCATAAATTTATTTGACATTAGATTGATGGTATTGTCTAAGGATGTACATTCTATCTATAAAGTTCTAGTAACACCATGAAATATAGGCTAACTTTCAATTATTGATGTTTAATACCTGCTTTGATGTTCTGATTTTTCAAGATCCTCTTAGGGAATTCGTGCATATTCCTGTTTCTTATTCATCATTCATCTGTTCAACAAGCCTAAAGAGAACCTGTTCTCTTTCTCAGTCAAAAATATGACAAATTTCAGGCATTCTTGTGTGCCTCATTTCCAACAGCCAGCCTTCCACTTTCAGCTGTTCAATCACAAGGGTTCTACAGTACTTATAAGGATGAACCAAATTCATCTCTTATGGTGATCCAAGCTTGCCTTTGGACCTTCTGTCAAAAATAACTCTCTGAATTTCATCTTCTAGCTCAGTGTTCTCAACTTTGACACTTTTAAGGCATGTGGACTTCAACTCCCAGAATTCCACAGCCAGCAATATTGGCTGTGGAATTCTGGGAGTTGAAGTCCACATGCCTTAAAAGTGTCAAGGTTGAGAAACACTGTTCTAGCTGGACCTCTTATATGTTGCACTTTGGGACTTTGGCTTGGTTTCACTCTCTTAGGTCTTCCCCTACCAATACCCTACAAGGGTACATCTTGAGTCCTTTACTGCTGCTAATAAAAATAGTTGGAAAAAATTCAGGGAATTAGAATTATGAGATTATTGATGCTCCTTTTCTAAAAATAATTTTTAGAAGCATAAAATGTGTGACAATGAAAATGAACTTCTATACAAGTCTGATGAAAATATCAGTGAAAAGAGATTAACTTTTAATCAGAACTTTATAAAGCTGGAGTTTGTTTACTGTACATTACTAGAAGCAGTCAGGACTCAAATCCTGGTAAATTCCGGTGAACCTAGTTATTATGCTAGACACTGCATAAAACTCCTGGGGTTTAATTTGAACCATTATTTTATCTGAAAGATTTATAGAGATTTTTTAGATCATAGTAGTCCACACCTTTCTGTAATGCGCAGAGAGTGGTTATGCCTAAATGCTGAAAACGAATCTCCCGGTGAATAAGATACTTCATCAGATATTGCTGAACCTGGTTCATGTGAGTTTTCAACAGAGTCACTACCTCTTCTATGCAATTGATATGGAGAACAGGAAAAAAAATACAGAACAGAATCCATTAATTACACTGCACTATTAAATCAAAATAATGATGTCTTTCTGCTTATGATGACTGCCCCTGCTTGCTTTTCTGGTTACTAATTTGTTAAGCTAAGAGTATTTTAACATTGAAAATTTATAAATGTAGTTTTCTATAAAGTCATAAATGACAGCAAGCAGAGCTCTGCTAATTCATTTTAAATTTTATTTTGTAAAATAAAAATACAAGTGTTAAATCTCCTAAAGAACTTCATCTTCTTGGAAATTAAAGCACAGCGATAATACTACATAATTGTGTAGTGACTGTCTTCTAGTCACAATTAGTATGTGTACTAATTGTGTATGTGTAATAATAAATGCATTATTTTAAGAGGGGGGATTTAAAGAAGTTTCATGCCACAATGATTTTTCAAATTAAATATCACTTCAAGTTGCAGCAGTAAATCTATTAATGTTTGAGCAGTGATTGCATATTTAACAGGATTTTTCCCTTATGGAAGATTCTATTATGGTGCAAAATGTTTGTTAATTGCTGTGTTGGAATCATTTGCTTCACTCTCTCAAACAAATTTTCATATTTAAATTAGAAGAATAAGAGCCCAAGGCAAGGATGCCAAGTGTGGTCAGCCACAAAATAACTGCTTGTAGTCAATTATATTTACATTATTAGTATATCAGAAGAAAATAGATGATCATCCAGCTGTAATCCATTCATTTAATAAGTCTTTCAGAATCCCATTATGCTCTGAGAATGATTTAAAACTAAATATAAATAAAAGGATTTGCACTTCAAGGCTCAAGCTGTTGTCCTCTTTTTTTTTAACCCAATACTTGTCATCATTAGGCTGATCATTAGGCTGAAAATATAAATATCAGACTCCTTGTTGATACATACCATGCCTTACGAAGTGTTTGATCAAAAAGGCAGCTTGGAACGAAAGCTCGGTTTGTTCCACCTCGTTAGCTAATTTCACCAAATGATTTATCCATGGTTCATCCATCAATGCTACAATATGCACTGTGGCTCCTTCTAATAGTAGAAAGAAAGATGTAATAAGGAGTTAATAGACAAATGAACAGACCCCCCCTCCAACAGAACAGAGAAAGACTGTACAAGATTTGAAGTAAATATATTGAATTACGGAGTCAAATACTCAGTAGGCCTCTCAAATCATAATCAGTGGAGAAATTAAAACATCCTGAACGGAAAGATGCGTAGCCTTTCCTTATACACATTCAGCAAAGGGTGCTCACCATCTCCCTCAGTAATTGGTATCATTGTTCAATTGGTCTTATCATGAGGAAGCTTTTCCTAGCATTTAAATGGAAACTTTTCTTAGGAACAGGATATTGGGAACATTATTCCATGTCTCACACTCTGGAGTGGTAAAGAATAGGTCTTGGACTTTTGTGCAGCATCCATTCATGTACGTATGGTAAGAAGGACTATTACGCTTCCCTCAGGCATCTCTTCTCTAAAGGGACCATATCCAGTTGCCTCATAAGACTTAGTCACCTTGTTGCCCTTTCCGGTTTCAATGTCTGTAATCTCTCTCTCAAAATGTGGTTCCCAGAACTAGCCACAGTAGTGAAGATGGCATCTGATTAATTCAAAATTTGGCAGAATATTTCCTATGATTTGACAGAGGAATTACTTGATGGAATTTGCCTATGGTGGATTAAGCTGGTGTCCAAGGATGCTAATTTGACTTTAGAGCAGTGTTTCTCAACCTTGACAATTTTAAGGCATGTGGACTTCAACTCCCAGAATTCCACAGCCAGCAATTCTGGGAGTTGAAGTCCACATGCCTTAAAATTGTCAAGGTTGAGAAACACTGCTTTAGAGAATACTAAATAGGTGGACCAATCTTACAGATAGTCTTTGTATAATGACCACTCATTCATGACTGTTTGATGTTACGACAGTACTGACTGAGTGGTATTTATGATCGGTCCTCAAAGTTCCGGCCATCTCAATACCTCCGTGGTTATGTGATCACAATCTGAACACTTGGCTTGCACTTATGATGGTCACAGGAGCACCATTTGCAACCTTTCCTACTAGTTTTTCATAAGCCAGGGGTGGGGAACCTTGGCTCTTTTATGACTTGTGGACTTCAACTCCTAGAATTCCTGAGCCAGCATGGCTGGCTCAGGAATTCTGGGAGTTGAAATCCACAAGTCATAAAAGAGCCTAGGTTCCCCACCCCTGTCCTGAGCAAAGTCAATAGGGAAGTCAGCAGGGAAAGTTGCAAGTTGCTCTGCAATTACACCTGTTTGTGAGCCACTTGGGGTCACATAACATCCAGTGACCTTTGCAGGACCACAGTGGGGAGTGCCAGGATTGTCGTTGCTAAGTGGTATGGTCATATCATGTCATGCTTTGAGGTCTACATTGCTTAGCAATGGAAAGTTCAGTCCCAAAGTGTTTTATGATTTGTCCAATACAGGTAGCCCTTGACTTACAACCCCAACTCAGCCCAAAATAAAGTCAGACATTTGTTAAGTGAGTTTTGCCCCATTTTACGACCTTTCTTGCTTCAGTTATTGAATGAATCACCGCAGTTGATAAATTAGTAACCCAGTTGTTAAGTGAACCTGGCTTCCCCATTGACTTTGTTTGTCAGAAGGTCGCAAAAGGAGATCACATGACCTTGGCACAAGCAACGGTCATAAATATGAACCAGCTGCCAAACATCTGACTTTTGATCACGTGACCATGGGCATGCTGGAAAGATCGTAACTGTGAAACATGGTCATAAGTCCCTTTTTCCAGTGCCGTTGTAACTTTGAACGTTCATTAAATGAACTGTGTAAGTCGAGGACTTCCTGTACTTTATACATTCTCTTCAAAGTGTTGCCGACTCCCTCTAAATATATGTATATTTTATAAGCTGAGGTGAGTTTAAAAAAGACGTAATTTTTGTGAGATAAATCATTGAGAAAAGATATTTAAAGGGAAAAAAAAAGAGCATCCAAGCAAATATTACACTTTTCCTTTTAAAACCAAGAAGCACTTTAGAATTTTTTGGTAATCTAAATATTTTTGTTAGTGAGTGAAATCTGAGTTTGTTGAGATTAAAATTGATTTCTGTATATAGAGAAGAAAATCTATTTAAATTATGTTTGCTTTATTTATTAATTCCTCCAAGTCATTGCTGATTCCAGGCAAGTGGCAAGATTTCAGAAGTGGTTTGCTGTTGCCTCTTTCCTAGGGCTGAGAGTGAGTGACTGGCCCAAGGTCACCCAGTTGGCTTTGTGCCTGAGGTGGGGAGTAGGTCTCACAGTCTGTCAGTTTTTAGCCTGGTGCCTTAATCACTATACCAAGCTGGCTCTCCTATTTAAATTAAATTTAAATATAATTCTATTTATATTTTTACTCCAATAGACCCTGGAAAGCATTGAAAGTCGCCCTGTAGGGGCGACGACCAAGGAGGGGACCCCCACTTGATCATGGGAGGGCAGCAGCCCTTCTGTTCAATCCAGAGCAGCCCTCCAAACCAGCAGAGGAAGACTGGCCATAGTAATATGGCTTGTCACTAGGCTGCAGGCAGCCGAAGTCAAACTCACCATGAAGCGATTCTAAAGCAACGTGGATGAAACTGGGTGAGATCCGATCTTCTCTTTATCCTAAGTATTTTCTTTTCCTATAAAAGCTGCCCAAAGTATCTTTCCCCCTGTGAGGAGAGAGGGAAGGGAATTTCTATCCCACCCTCTAAGAATAGCGGAGGGGAATTAAAGCACTAAAAGAACAATTTTAACCTAATTGGATTTATATATTCCTGAAACTTGGGGACCAAAACTTTTCTTATTTTTATTGGAGACTTTTGTTTTTATCTACAAAAAATAAATATAATTGGAAAAAGGATTGTAAAAATGTTGGATTTAAAAAACTTTAAACAGCATCGGTGACATCTTGTGGCGAAGTGTGGTATTACAACTTGTTATTTCCTAAAAGAGTCTTGGCTCGAAGCCCAGACTTTAGATAAGACTCTTTTGACCTTGGTACCACCTGTGAGAAACTCGGCTGTAAAGAGAACATCTGGGTGGCATAGCTGGCCTACTTGAACTATGAATGTAAACCTTTACTGACTTTCAGTGTTATATGTGAGGAATTCCCTTCCTATCTCTTTTTTTGAGGAACATTGGTTACTATACGAAATGATGAAATACCTTGGACTATAAAATCCTGCTTGACAAACGACTTCTACTATAAAGACTATCTATAAACATGTGAAAGAGAGGTCCCATACCTAGTTATAAAAATATTTTTAACGTCTGATTTTAAAGTCCTCAATTTAACACATTATTAAAAGAATATGGATGAAGACCAGGAAAAGAGCCTTTCCATGTTGAAACAATAAATGAAACCATTCTTTCAGCTTGTGATAAAATAAGACCTAACGTAAAAGAACAAGATGCCAGCTTAGATACACAAACCCAAACTTTGACTACAACCAAAGAACTAACAACGCAGAAGATAACAGAAGAAGTGGAACAATCAAATATTAAGACAGAGGACTCAATTGACCACCAAATACAGTTAATGGAAAATCCAGAAAAGGGAATGACAACACTAAAAATGGGAAAGACTTTCTATATAAATCAGAAGAAATTTGAGAAAGAAGAACAGATTAAATGGAAGATAAACATATCAGGGCAATCATGGGGAATTAGAATAATAGGGAGACAATTTAATGAATACAAATGGGCTAGTCCTTCCCAAAAAAATGGCAACTAAAAGGTCTCCCTTATTTCAAATAACATATATAATAATAGAGGGAGATCTATTTGACGATCTGAAAGCACTGTTATGGAAGGCTAGTTGGCAAAGGAAGAAAGCCAGAATAAGGCTGAAGAAAATTGGGGTTTTGATTTATTAGAGGGGATTTCACATTATTAATTAGAGAGTTAAAGGGAGAAGTTGAGATAAGGGGAATTTTGGTCATTAGTTTTAAAATATTTGGAAATTAGTTGAAAATAAGGATTTTATCTGTTTAATATTTAAAAATTAGACCTAAAAGAAAAAAAATAATTATTATGAATATGTTTGATTTATTGATTAACCCAGACAATACATATAATGGTTTTGGTTCATCATTTGTATTATTAAGTAGATGATTTAATATGGTGGGAAATAGATAACTTTTAGAAAATAGAACAAGACTATTCAAATAGATAAAATATGTATTTTGAATATTAGATTCTGTTATGAATTGAGATAAGGGAAATTTTGGTTACCTAAAGCCTGAAAATTATAAATATCAAATGTTAAATTGGAATATTGATGGGAAACTAAAAAATGGGAGAAAATTAATAACAGGATATGGATTGTTTATGAAGTTTGAATGTAAAAAGTAATTAAGATATGTATAAGCTAAAAAATTATTGATAAATGTAATAATGATGTTTTTACTGAGTTGATATAATAAGAACTGTATTAGCTTAAATACGAGACAGTAGATGTTAAGGGAAAAAGAGAGGAAATATTTGATGTTGTAACTTGAAATTTGTACTAAAGATTTTTTATATGTTATCGAACTATTGATTAACTCAGCCACCATTTTGCTTTTTAAATACTTAAATGTAAAATTGGGAAATAAATAAAATATTATTAAAAAAAGAATTAAAATCTCCTTACCATGCTTCACCAGTTCAGCAAGACAAGATATCACATAGAAAAGGGAATCATCTAGTACATGGGCACTGTGGATAGCTTGAAGAAGGCCTTTGATGCATGGACTTTCTAGGATTTTCTGTAAATCATATAGAGAAGATACTATTTCAGTCTTGTAAACCTATTTCAAGCTATAAAAATTAGCATCACGGCAGTTTTATGGCATATATCAGATCCATTCAAAAATCAACTAAGCTAAACTTTGCCTCTGCCCCAATCAACACTGAAGTTATTTTAGAATCTGGTAGAAGGATGCAGAATGGCGGATAGAGAATAGCATACAAGAAATCCATATGTCTGCAATAACCGTCTGCGGTAGCATTGTTTTCTTTCTTAAAACATTTATGGCATAAGTTGCCTCTAAATTCTTTTATTAATTCCAAATACGAGCTCTCCAATATTTTTAGGCCCATTTTGCATTTGGTACTCATAAACTTCAGAAAGCAGATTTGAGGAAATCTACAACATTTTATAAAAATAGGTGAAGAGATTAACATGAGTAGAAAGCATGCAGGTCAGTGCATTGTTTGATAATGTAAACTCTCTTTCCTTCTATACATTTTGTTTAAATACTGTAAGAACTATTACATTGCACAATTTATTTAGCACTCTGATACTCTGCATTTTTTCACTATAAAACTACTTTTTTTTAAAGCATCATAAGGATTTTCAAATAAAATTGATCGGACCAGTTTAGCTTTAATAATTCTCTACAGCAGACATGTCAAACTCGCGACGTCACGCAATGTATCGGGACAGTTTTGCCATTGCCGGCAATGGGATGGGCGCAGCTTCTGGATGATGCATCCGGCCTGCTGGCTGGCAATTTGATACCCCTGTTCTGCTCTCCAGGAAATTGAGCATGTGTAAAATCCATTGCTACAGATTTTCCAGTGGTTGCTATAATGTCCATTACACAAATCCATTCCACAGTGACAGCAGTAGTCAAATCTGAGATCAATACAGGGTGACCATAATACAGTATATACTGTAGTCTAATTAGTTCATTCAAACTACAGCAGCAAGAATAAGAAATAAGTATTTTATTCTGAATTTTAAATCAATTTCTAGTATCATTCTAGGTACATTTTAAAGTAATGGCTTTCCACTATCTTAAGAATATAGGGGAGTATTTTTCCTATATAAATCAATTCAGTTAAATGGATGTTAAAGGAGCAGAGATGAGAACTAGAGGTAAACTTCTTATCAATACTCTGCCTTTGGAAAGTAATGTCCAGAGATAGCGACAGAGCATTGAATCTATAATCTTTTAGGCACTGGGTAACTCCAAAAATTCTTTTTGTTCAAGCATGTTATTATCACAGATTTGTTTTCTAGATAGGTTGAGAATAAATAAACAATTTTTAGATATGGTAGAGAACAGTATATAAAATGGTCATAGTATTTCCTTACAGTGGAACAGGTGTGTCTTTTAGTTATAAATTATGAAAGAAGTGAGTCTTAAAAATAACATCTTGAAAATGTTCAATTAAAAAAAATACAGTTTGAATGAATAATAACGTACCAATTCCACGTATGCTATCAGAAATATCTGTTGAGAATTCAGCAAAGGCTTAACATTTTCATATAATATCACTCAGGTGGCTGAATTGTGAACTGAACCTCTGGATCAATATGCAAAATTATGAAAAGTTACTTGAAACTCGCCTGTATGTTTTTAGAAAGGCTGAGATTTTTGAGGAGGCAAGCCATATGACCAACAATTACTGGGTCTGTTCTCCAGGTAAGCAACAGTTCCCCCAAAGCTTGCAGCATCTCATCAGACATCAGGGCATCCTGCAAAGATTAAAACACGGTGCTTAAAATACAGTAGAAGAGCACTTTGCAATAACAGTATGCCTGGGATTAATCCAAATCTGTAAAACTGGTATAATTCAGCTGCAGGTGCAAAGTAATGTTGCACCAAAGAGCCAATGTTGCCCAATATCATCACAGATGGGGCGGGGGGGCAGGGGGGAGGCAGAGCATCTCTGTGCAATAATACCCAGCTTGGGGGGGGGGGAAGTGTGCCATTATTAAATTGTTAAGCAATAAAAAAGCCAGTGAGTGGTGCTATTCTTACAGCTGGTTAATTCAACAAACAGCAATATAAATACTTCCACTGAGCACCAATTATTCAAGGTTTGATCCAATCTTGTATAGCTTTTTCCACTACAGGCAGTCCTCGACTTACGACCACAATAGAGCCCAAAATTTCCATTGTTAAGTGAGACATTTCTTAAGCGAGTTTTGCTCTAGTTTACGACCTTACCACAGTGAATCACTGCAGTCGTTTAGTTAGTAATACGGTCATTAAGTGAAACTGGCTTCCCCGTTGACTTTGCTTGAAAGGAGGCTGCAAAAGGTGATCACGTGACCCCGGGACACTGAAACCGTCATAAATATGAGTCAGTTGCCAACTGTCCGAATTTTGATCATGTGACCCTGGGGATGCTGCAATGGGCGTAAGTGTGAAAATTGGTCGTAAGACACTTTTTCCAGCACGGTTGCAACTTTGAACGGTCACTAAATGAACTGTTGTAAGTCGAGGACTACCTATGCAGTAGTAATGACTGAAACAGATCATGAATCCAACAAAAAGAGTTCTGCCATTAACTTGTCAACCTGAAAAAAAATCCCAGCTGAAAACTGGGAGAGATAAAGGGTCTAAATAAGCAGCAGGAAGAAGAGGGCTATTGACCCACCAAAGTAGGTATTTTTTTAATAGGAAATATTCTTTATTTGAAAGGAAACCTATATGCAAATAAAGTTAAAGTTAAAGATGCTAAAGATAAAATATAGTGTGGAATCAAGTAAACCATACTGAATCTGAGTAATAAGGAAAGTAGAAGAAAAAGGTTCCATCTCAGTTAGGGAGATGGAAATATGGTAGAAAAATACAGAAGGGTTATGAATAAAAACCCTGTTAACTGGACTCTCTCCCATTCCCCCCGATAAAATTCTATGAATTAAAATATCAAAAGAACTATTATACCTCTGAATAACATAAATTGTAAACACTTCCTCTCATATAGATATATGAAGCATGCCTGTTTGGACATCTATTTGTCCTATCACAAATGCTTTTAATCGATCCAAAGGCCACTAATATTAAGAAAATATGTACCTGATTGCCTGGATGTTGGGATAATATCTGGAGGAGAATTACTGAATTCTGCTGAATCTCTTTATTGCTAAATGTCAAGAGAGGGAGAAGACGGGACTGGATTTGCATAGCAACAAGACTGGTCAGAACAAACTCTGCAACAGAAGAAAACTTGTCTGTGCACATCACCCAAGTTTAAAAGAATCAAATTAGTTCATCTATCTCCTAGAAACTGAGCAATTCTATGTAATATCAATGCCGTGGTTAGATCCTGAGCTCTGTTTCATGAAAAGCCAACAGAAAGACAAACCAAACTTGATTAAAAAAAAAGCTAGCCTCTGATCAAAATAATCAAACCATGTTGGTCCTGATCTCCCTAGAAGCCCAGGTAGTATTGTTATCATCAGAAGAAAGCTTAAAGCAGTCACGCCCCCTCCTGGCATGGACTGGAACACAGAAAGTTTATTCAAAGCCAAGGAGATACACGACAAATCATACACACCATCACAAATGAGTCAGTTGCCAAGCGTTTGAATTTTGATCACGTGACCATGGGGATGCTGCAAGGGTCGTTAAGTGTGAAAAATGTCATAAGTCACTTTTTCAGTGTATTGAATCTTCTAATGCAGGGCTTTTTAACCAGTGGTACGGGTACGACGTGTGGTACATTGGCACCTGGCAGCTGGTACATGACCATCCTAGAAAACTGGTAGCTGGGGAGGGGAATGAGCTGAACCGGTGGCAGCTCTGCATAAGCCTGATTGAGAGATGGCTGGAGCTGCAGGGCTGTCAGGGCTCAGCGGAAGCGCCAGGATCAGCACCAGGCTCCAGCTGGAGCTCGGTGCTGATCCTGGCACTTCTGCTGAGCCCAGAAGAAGCACCGATCAGCTGGAATGTTGCAGCATCTCCAGGGTCTTGTGATTTACATTCAGATGCTTGACAACTTATTTATATTTATGACGGTCACAGTGTCCCAGGGTCATGTGAAGTGACCCAAACCTGCTGCAACCACCCAGCAGACAAGAGGAATAAAAACCTCCTCCGCTGCCAATCCTCAATAGAAATTCTCACAACAATTAAAATCTCGGATAGGAGGAAGAGCGCGGCCAGGTGGGCAGGTAGGTGTCTTGCTCGGTTGTGGCTTGGGAGGCACTTTTTTCAGTGCCATTGTAACTTCAAACAGTCACTAAGCAACTGTTGTAAGTCGAGGACTACCTGTACTTTATTCCTTTCCCCCCCCTTTTTTGTCATCAAGTTTTTCACACCTCGCTAGGTGACTGGTGGTACTCAGATGTTGCCATATCCTAAAAGTGGTACAATGGGTGAAAAGGTTGAAAAGCCCTGTTCTAATGGCTACTAAACAAGCTGTTTGTAAAGGTCTACCTATATTCTTTCAGCTACAGTAATTAGAAAGGCAATATCTGGATTTGGTTAATAAATGTTGAAGAAAAGTTTTAGCATTCGTCAAAAGTGTTCGGGAGTGGGGGAGAGGAGGTCTGATGGAGACTCAGGGCTTTCAGTAGTATGGCCCCAGTTACACTGGCATGTGACCCCTGCCTCACGTGTTTGCTAACCACCAACTCAATCCAGCACTGAAACAGGTTCGCCACCTCTGCGAACCACTAGATAAGTCAAATCTAAATAAGAACCTGGGGAGTGAAGGGCTTGAAGCTTTGCAGGAAATTATTTGCAGTAAAAGCACAAAAGTAACATTTTAGGCCTTAAACAGGACTGGTGATGTTTAAACGCACTGCCTGAATTTGTACCAAGATGGGAAATTGGACTTGAATTCATGTACAGACTTTAACAGACTGAACTATACTAATAAATGTGTCGATTATAGCGTTATAGAATCCAGTTAGAGATCACTGCTTCATCAATGAGGAAGTGAACTGCTCAACTCTTCTGCAAAACATCTGTGTTAGTGTGCATTTCTCCCACAAATAAAAATCTTTGTGAAAAAGTAATGTTGCCCCTTGTTTGCAGTATAATGCCATTTTCTGTTAAATTTTATCATTAAGTACCCTGTAAATCCATTACTCTATCCAGTGCAAGAAGTAAAAAAAAAAAAAAAAACCTTTGAAAAATAGAAAGGTTAATAGAAAGTTGGACTAAAGATTTATAAAGGACACTGCTCGCCAGGTGGCAAGAATCCAAGAAAATCTAAGAGAAATCTTACAGTAGTGCTTCTTTACTTAGGACCAAAGAAAATAAAGACAAGGTCCTTTTCTCAGATATTTCATCCATCAGAAATCAAATGCAAACCCCACTGAATCAGGGGTGGTGGTGGTGTTATCATCAGATAAACCAGGGGTCTTCAAACTTGGCCCCTTTATGACTTGTGGACTTCAACTCCCAGAATTCCTCAGCCAGCGTGCCTGAAGACCCCTGAGATAAACCTACTAAGCAGAGCTAGTTCGGTGTTCAGGTTGAGGCACCAACTTGTAAACCATGAGACTGTGACTTTTAGTTCCACATGAGGCACAAAGCCAGCTGTGTGTCTTGGGCCGGTCCTCAGTTCCAGGAAGACAGCAGTGGCAAATCACCTCTGAAATCTTGCCAAGAATGCTGCAGTTGCCAAGAGTCAAGACTGACTTGAGGGCACCAAACAAAGAAACCTATTTTGCTTTTTCCCCATATGTATGTTTTGCTGATCGGAGAAGAGGTGCTTTGTTCACATTTCCATGCATTACAAGGCATCTCTTCTAAAAGATTTGCAGAGCTGTTATTACAGGAAATCATTTTTTCTTCAAATTTCTGTCAATGTTATATATTTTTGATGGGATCGCTGCTTTTTTTCCTCACCCAAATGATCTGATAGGTGACTTTTTTTGCTCAAGAATTATCTAATAGTGTATGCGACTAATTGCAGCTTCTTGTTAGAAAAAGTAGCATTGAAACTAATTTTTATTTAGTTTAAAGGCATACAGCTGGGGGAGTTTAGGATGATAAAGAGTGTGACTCGGCAGCTGTAATCTGTATTAATGACTTTGCAGTGCTCTAGCTAGAGCAATTTGGATTTAAACAAACCCTGAGGAATAAGTGCATTATAATAACATAATAACATAGAGTAGTTGCAAGTTCAGGGACAGTTTATCACCAAACACTTTTTTGTCAGCTTCTTCTAATTTTTAGTATGAAACTCGTCTAGTCTGATAAAATATTTTTTCCAATTCATCCGTGCTAGAAATGCATGTCATGTACCAAGCCAATCTTACCATTTTGTTATTATAATATTATACATTTAATATTAAATGAATAGAGGACTTCTGAGAAAAATCGCCCTAGATCAGGGATAGGCACTCTTGGCTCTTTTATGACTCGTGGACTTCAACTCCCAGAATTCCTGAGCATGGCTGGCTCAGGAATTCTGGGAGTTGCAGTCCACGAGTCATAAAAGAGCCAAGGTTGCCTACCCTTGCCCTAGATCATGTAGAAATTCTTATAGGTGGACTTAGAATAAGTGGGCTGTTCTTCTCTAAACCTGCCTGACTGGTCTGGTACATTACAGCAAGCTTTATTAAACCAGAAGAAGCTCCAACACAACAGGTGTGCATGAAATCAAAATATAATGTTCTTCCTACTTCACAGAGTAAACAAAAAACTATGGACATTCTTTCCAAAGACTAGGCACAGTACAAAATAACATGGGGAAAAACATTTCCTGTTCTGTATGACTGGGGTACCGGTCTGTTGGTTGTAAACATGGTTTACAACCATGTTAGGTCTCTACTTACCATTTGTGGCTAAATTCCTGAGACAAATACAAGCTTGGTTTGAAATCTAGTTGAAGGAAACAAGCAAATCAGGAGGTGAGAAAAAGCACTCTTGTCTATAAAAATAATCTAAATGTTTTCAAGCTGGCAGATTCATGTTACTTTTATTTAAACACTTTATCACTAGGATACTTGATGGAATAGGGTTCAAATGTAAGAAATATTTAATGTAAAAAGATTCTCTGGCGCAACATAGCCCAGCTTTGAAATTTTAAGGCTATACCATCAGTGTTTTACATGTGTGAGAGAGTAGCTTTTGTAGGTAGATTAAATAAATCCTTAAAGTCCTTAAAAATCCTGAAATCTTCCCCACACCTCTCCAAAGACCAAATCATTTCTTCCACCAACTCCAGTCATAAAATCACCGTCCATGTCTTAGAGCAGTGGTTCTCAACCTGTGGTTTGGGACCCCATTTGGGGTCGAACGACCATTTCACGGGGGTCGCCAAACAACGCAGTCCGCCATTTTTTCCCCCCTTTTCCTTAGGTGTGCTACTCCCTTTTATTCTATTGGCTTTTGAAAGCCAATAGAATAGACTCTCTTGAGTAGAGTCTAATTCTATTGGCTTTCAAAAGCCAATAGGAATTGTCCGGGCTGTCTCTGCCCTGCTGAGCCCACCAAAAGTCCCATTCTGCGAACGGTGCTGCACCAGTTGAGTAGTCCTCGACTTACAACCGGTTGGGGGTCACGGCATTAAAAAGGTTGAGAACCACTGTCTTAGAGCTTTGCAGGAAGGCTGCAAAGACAAAGTTATATGGAGCCCTGGTGGCGCAGTGATTAAAATGCAGTACTGCAGGCTACTTCTCCTGATTGCCAGTGCGGCAGTTAAATTCTCACTGGCTCAAGGTTGACTCAGCCTTCCATCCTTCGGATGTCGGTAAAATGATTGTTGCCAATATGCTGACTCTGTAAACCGCTTAGAAAAGGCTATAAAGCACTGTGAAGTGGAATGTAAGTCTAAGTGCTATTGCTATAATACCCAGAGGGAAAAAAGTTACTGCTGGCATTTGTATCCGTATGATTACATGTGAAAACAGCACCATGTTTGTAAACCTTGATTCAGACTACAGCATTAAATTGTGAACAAATTCATGGAGGCTCTCAGTATTTGAGAGGCTGCCACAAAGAAGAGGAGGTCATTTATTCTCCAAAGCACCAGAGGGCAGGACATGAAACAGTGGTTGGAAACCGATCAAAGAGAGAAGCAACTTGGAATTAAGGAGAAAGTTCCTAACAGTGAGGACAATTAACCAGTGGAACAGCTTGCCTCCAGAAATTGTGGGTGCTCCATCATTGGAGGTTTTTAAGAAGAGGCTAGACAGTCGCTTAGGTCTCCTCCAAGATTCTATTCTATTCTATTCTATTCTATTCTATTCTATTCTATTCTATTCTATTCTATTCTATTCTATTCTATTCTATTCTATTCTTATTATTCTATTCTGTTATTCTATTATTATTCTATTATTATTCTATTCTATTCTGTTCTGTTCTGTTCTGTTCTATTCTATTCTATTATTATTCTATTCTATTCTGTTATTATTCTATTCCATTCCATTCTATTCTGTTATATTCTATTCCGTTCCATTCCGTTCTATTCTATTCCATTGTTATATTCTATTCCATTCCATTTCGTTCTGTTCTTCTCTATACTGTTATTATTCTATTCTATTCTATTCTATTCTATTCTATTCTATTCTTATTCTTATTCTTATTCTATTCTATTCTGTTATTATTCTATTCCACTCCATTCTATTCTGTTATATTATATTCCATTCCGTTCCGTTCTGTTCTATTCTATTGTTCTATTCTATTTCATTTCATTCCATTCCATTCTATTCTATTCTTATTATTCTATTCTATTCTATTCTATTCTATTCTATTCTATTCTATTCTATTCTATTCTTATTCTATTCTGTTATTATTCTATTCCATTCCATTCTATTCTGTTATATTCTATTCCATTCCGTTCCGTTCTGTTCTATTCTATTGTTCTATTCTATTCTATTCTATTCTATTCTATTCTGTTCCGTTCCGTTCCGTTCCGTTCCGTTCCGTTCCATTCCATTCCATTCCATTCCATTCCATTCCATTCCATTCCATTCTATTCTATTCTACTCTACTCTACTCTACTCTACTCTACTCTACTCTACTCTACTCTACTCTATTCTATTCCTATTCGATTGCATTCTTTTTTCAATGTTTGACCCCCAGCTTAAAAGTTTGATCTCTTAGGGTAGTCTTCTTCAACCATGCACCTTCCAGATGAATTGTATGATCCAGGATCCCAAACCAACATGGATACATTCAGCACATGCAGAAGATACTAAAATAGGAAAAGCTGCTCCAAGGAATTCATGAAGGATGCCACATTCAACATCTATGACTTTTTCATATTCCCACATAAAGAAATGTATTTTAAAATAAAATACAAATAAGGACATTCGAGTATATAATTGTAAGCGTATTTATAGTCCACTGAAATCAAGATAACCTTTGGGAGACAAAAACCCCATATGACTCAACTTCTAGAAAAATGGCAGACAATACTCTTGATTGGTATCCAACAATCCCAAGCTTTACCTTGTTCACACCTGAAGACAGGAGAGAAAGGAGTGTCTGCAGAAGAAACCTGTCACCAACGTGAAGCATGGCTTTGTGATGCTGTGAATTTGTAGCCACATTGCTGAGAGCAGCACAGCTGTAGTACTGTAAGGACAGTAGACAAAATGGGTATAGATGCAGTAAAGAGACAAGAGTTGGCGGATTCTACGATGGGTGGGAAAAATAAAGATCAGGTCGTCTGGTCTACTTCTGAATAACACGTAACTTAGTAAGAATATTTGACTCATCACAAGAAATGAAAAATATATAAGGAGTTTGAGATGGAGTCACTTGTGGCCTAACGTTCTAAAACTGTATTAACAACCCATCACACACCTATAAAAGACCATAAATGGTTGAAGTTAAAAGCTCAGGATCCTATCCAAAGCTCTAGGAGGTTAAGTGAGAAATCTGTAAGCAGTGAATATAAATGGAATTGCTCAGCTCTTGAGCAAATAAATGACTGTAATAGATGTGAGGATTCTAATACCAGAGCTGAGGTTTGAGAGAAAAGACCATATGTTATGCTAATATAATATTTAAAATCAGTTTTCAACAGATTCTTGGGGAATGCATGCCACTGTGTAGAAATATATTCTTTTGACTCTTTGCAGAAAACTGTAAAAAATACAGAAAAGTGAACTGGAAAAGAAAATGGCTCCCAAAGCTTCAGCAATATTATCTAGGGGCAATTCTATATGAAATTTTCCTTCCTATGTTTCTGGTTGGGCTCTGTAGCAACTTTCTGAAAAAGGAAAAGTGACCACAGTCCATTGAGATGGAGCTGGTCTTACATAAATTGGGGCTTAAGATTAGCTGATAGACTGAAATTCATATATCTATTCTGTGAGGCTTACAAGCATGAAAATTATTGCCTTCCTCAATTACTTCTATTTTCCACATGAAGACCCTTGATGTTGTCCCAAATGAATTCCTATTAATATTACTCTTAATCCCAATACAGTAAATCCAATTTCTTTACTTGATTGTGTACAAAAAGGAAGATTGTGTAAAGAAACTTTGGGGCACCTTCTTCAGACAGTAATGCAGCAACTTTGGGGGGGGGGCAAATACCTTCTACTCCCATGTTAACCCATAGTTATAGGCACAGGTTTGCAGTAGATGAGGGCAAAATGTTCAGGCCCATTTTTCTATATGATAAAGGATTTAAAGATATTCCAAGGATTTAAAACATTTTGCGCATAAAACATACAACACACACACACACACACACACACACACACACACAGCCAGAAAATCTTCTGAAGGGAAAGGAGGAGCACATCACTTTTTTTCACAATTCTCCCTTACCGCAATATTGATGGAAAGAAAATCAAATAGGAGTTCAAAACTTAAAATTTAAATAGGGCAATGGCCATCTGTGATTATTTCAGACAAAAAGTCAAGAACAACAAGTAGTGCTCGGATTGTTCCAAAGTACTTTTTTCAAACCTTGGAACAAATGCAACAAAGGAAACAAGACCACAGTTGCTTAAGCTGCTAAGGCCTCTCTCACAACTGCTTTCAAAATATCTACACTTGGTGCTCAGATGTCACAAATATCTCTTATAGAAAGACTCACTCATCTATAAAACTTTATTTTAAATATCAGTTGGTTACTAAACACATTGATAAGGTGTCAGACTCCTGCCCACCTAACTGTTCAAAAGCATGCAAATGCGAGCAGCTAAATAGGCACCATGTCAACGGGAAGGTAACAATGTTCCATGAGCCTCAGCATATAGTCCATGCTGGTCACATGACCAAGGAAATGTCTTGGAACAACAATGGCTCCCTCAGCTAAGAAACGGAGATGAGCACAGCCCTCTAGAGTCAGATATGACTGAACAGGGGAAAAAATCTTTACCTTTATCTAAGGCAAGGGTAGGCAACCTTGGCTCTTTTATGACTCTTGGACTTCAACTCCCAGAATTCCTGAGCCAGCTTGCTCAGGAATTCTGGGAGTTGAAGTCCATGAGTCATAAAAGAGCCAAGGTTGCCTACCCCTGACCTAAGGTATCAGAAACTGTTGTCTTTTGTTGTGTCTTTTCAGCTCAATTGAGGATTCAGGTTCTGTCAGGCAGTTTTGAATTTAACATTATGCACTATGTTTCCAGAATCATCAGACCAGTATTTATTTACTGAGTTTGTTCGGTTTCAAAAGTTTCACTGGATGGATGGATACTAAGTTTACCTGTACTTCGGTGTCAGGAGACTCTAATAAACGGGTGAGGATTGGGAGAGCACTTTGACGAACCAAAACCCTTTGGATCCATTCTGTAAGGAATAGACAACAATCAAATGACATCTGCAATCAGTTGCTTGGATCTTATCACTGCTGTGTAAGTATATACTTAAAAATGAAAGAAACTGCAGCTTCCAAAAGACGTATCTGCAGCAAAGCCAGTTTATTTCATTTCTATCATGTACACAAAAGCTGCAAATAGAATTAAAATAATGTGGCTATCTTATTCTGCATGACAACAAAATCCGGATTGTATGTCCTAAAAAAATGTGTCCTGATGAGGTAGCATTTCTATGTGATATGGATTTATTTAAGAAGTGGCTGGAAATGATTGCACTATATATATATAAAATACTGTATTTATTAAAATGCAAAATGGCAATACAATGTTAATAATTCAGTGCATCCTCAAAACAATACATTGTTCATAAAAGTCTCCCCCCCCCCCGATCCCACACATGGAATAAAGCTTTAATAGTCAGCAACCAGCTTCACAAATTCACTTTTTGCTGTATAGATTTTCTGTGTTTCCTAAATTGTTCTATAACAATTATTCAAATACCACTATTACCAGAAAGTCCTCAATGGAACCTATCTCTAATTCTCTTTTTCTTACTATTGTTGTACAGTATTTGGCATAGTCAAAATATATCACGGCTGCCACATTACCTGATCCTGTGAGGTTGAAAATAGCTTGAACAGCATTTTGTTGAACGCCAATATCATGAGATTTAGAAAGGGAAAGTAAGGGTATAGTTCCACCTGCTGCCGCAATTGCATTCCGACAGGCCTCTGAGGGAAGCAGAAGAGTAAAAGAGAAATTCAGGGAAGTTTAGCTATGTTAGGAGATAGCCTGGAAGCAGTCATTCAAGATTAGAGACTGAACATTGTCCTAAACCAGGGGTAGGCAACCTTGGCTCTTTTATGACTCGTGGACTTCAACTCCCAGAATTCCTGAGCCAGCCGTTGAAGTCCACGAGTCATAAAAGAGCCAAGGTTGCCTACCCCTGTCCTAAACTCTAAAGCCATGGTTTTGTGTGCAGTGAATAACGTTAAAAGCCTGCAACAAGAACTATTGCTACAAGTTGCCTTGGGATAACAACTGGCCAGACGTTTTAATCAAGCAAAGCATATCAAATATGTATCCTAAGTGCCAAGCTGGAGGAGAGCAGTTGAAGTGCCCTCTGGAATGAAGTATGGCAACAGAAGAAGCAAGCAATAAGGAGCAGACAGTTTGTCTGCCTGGTTTAAAGCACCTTTCAAACACCGGTTAGTCAGATTAACTTGGGTTTGAGTACCAAGCATTGAAAGCTGAACAACCTTTTGAGGCTGCCATCTTCTTTTCTCTTTATATATTTAAGACGCTAGTCATTTTGCACAGTGACATTTGTTTGGGCGCAGCAGGATTCTGTAGGATGGATTTTATGGCAACTGTTGCAATAAAAAAGGGCTGGGCATTTATTGCAGTGCCTACTTGGGAGGGAGAAAGAATACTCCCAAGAATCTTGAGGGGCCCATGGCTATCTCATCCTAATGGGCACCTATACATCTTACTCTGCGCTCCAAGATGAACTAAAGATAAATGAAGCAAATAACATTCCTAGCCATATAACGCAAATGTACATATCTGCATAATTCAACAGTTCTTCAGACAAATTGAGGTGTGTTTATGTGGGAGGGGGGAATAGAAGTATCCATAGCTGTAATCAGTGCAGTATAATAATTATGATGTTGAATTTTGGGCTAGAGAAAGCTAGTTTTGATTCTCCGCTTAACCACCTTACTGAATGACTTTGCGGCAGCCACTGTTTTCCAACCCATCTTCTCTTTTATAGAATTGTTTTTGTAGGATAAAATTAGGGGAACTTAAATGGATGTAGATTAGAGCTCAAAAAGAAAAGCCAGGATATAAGATAAGATAAACTTTATTGTCATTTTTTTTTTTACTGCAAGCACACTGGCCCACATTAAAGATTCAATTCTGTTGCCTGTTCTCAAATGAAAGTATATATCTACCCATACACATACATAACACACATATACACATGCTACACACACACACACACACACACACACACATATAAAATATTAATCACTGTCCATTTTGAACACATAGCAGAAAGAGGAACGTTGAGAGTTCACAAGGTTGATACTATATGCAACTGCAGGAAATGGAACTGTTGCTGAACTTAAGCATTACTGTAGGCTTGACTTTTGGGAACCCTGCTCACCTGAGTCAGCCAGCATCATTAAGCAGGCACAGGAATTACCCTGAATATTGATATCATCTGATTCCAGTAGCTCTAGGATTGGCTCAAGTAAATCCATTTCTATGACATGCTCCTTGGTTACTGTTTGAAAACGAAGGTGATAGCAGCAAATAATCTTAAACATTATTATAAATTCAATACAAAATAAATTCGGTAGTAATTAATCTTAAGTACAAAGTTTAAAAATGCAATACTGAAGAAATTTAGTATTTAGTAATACTGAAGACAGCAAAAAGACACTGTCATTACTCAGCACTAGAGAAATGTGTTCCACTTGACTGGGAAGTACAATCTACTTTCAGAATTCCTATGAAATAAATCATTTCATTGGGGCAAGAATCTAACAAATTTATTATCAGCCACACACTTCAGATGCAAAAAAACCTGAGTGCCTAGGGCTATATGTGCTCCTGTCAATCTTGAGTTTTACTGTCCCCAAATTTCACTCAACTGTAAACAAAGTACAATTTTAATAGGACGAGGAAAATTATTCAACACAATTAGAAGTTTTACTCTATTCATTTTAATTATATGTAAATGAAATAAAATCAAATGAATTGGTAAATATGTATATTTTAATCTAGTCCATAATCAGAAAAATATTCTGCTTTACTGATGCCTTTTCCTCTCTTCAAATGATTCTGCAGGGCAGTTCAACATACTTGTCTATCTTCAGGGGCAGAGTCGAAAAGAACTCACATTTTAGGCAGGTGTTGCATTCAACTTTCTCAGAAAGAGAATTCTTGGTTATCCACTCACCATTTCCTTCTAATAAAAAACTGAGCAGAGATAAAGATGAAATCTGCTGAACCTCCAAGTCATTAGACTTCAGCAAAGCATAGTATGTTTCCAAATGCTCTTGGGACAGTTGAATGTTTACTGTTAAAATGAGAAGAAATATTTGAACATTCAGAACACTGGTGCTTTTGTCTTGGAATTGTGGGCGTTCAAGCACAGAAGCAGTCATAACTAGGAGATATCTTAATCCGCTTTCAGAAGATGCCTTCCGCCAATCTATCCTATGCAAACCTTCCTGATTTATACACAGTGCAACTAGCAATGCATTCTACCACACACCAGCCTTTCATACACACCCATTTCTAATGTAGCAGCTCCTACAATTCTAAGGCAAGGCCTCACAGTATATTGGATTGTCATTTCACGCTTTCCATTGGAGCAAGTTGCTAGAATCGAGGCAGAAAATTTCTCCATGGTCCCTTGAGCTTCTGTACTAGAAAGAGAACGCTAATCTCCTGTACATCCAGTGTATAAACCAAAGAAAAGGCCAGCCAAAGTGTGCCCTCCATCCTTTAAGCACCTGATTCTATGGCGAAAAGTATAGCACAGAAATAAGAGCAACGTGACTCCGTCCTCACAGATTGAGAATGTCTGCATGCACCTTTCAACTGTAATCTTAACTTTCACCTGAAAATGAAGGACTTAATGTTACAAAGAAGCCCCTCTTTGCAAGTATAAGTCCTATTTAACTAAAAGTTTGCCACCCTAGTAAACTGCTGCTGACTAGCAAGATTATGTCCCAAGATATAACATTCCACATCAGTGATACATTTTGATCCCTCCAAATGAGCCTGCAAGGCAGCTGAACAACCAACTTGCCATTCCTTAAGAGCAGAGGTGAGAAGAACTCACATTCAAGTTCTTGAAAGGAAGGTGGGATTTGATCTGAGAATGAAATTAAGTACATCTATAGAAAAATGGTACGGTTAAATTGGATTAGTATATCCACTTTATATATATGATTTTTTTCTTCTTTTTATACACCAAACTTCCTAGAGATCTGTGACTCAAAGGCTCCCCTTTCCCTGATACTTCTCAATATGCAAGTCAAAGAAAATACTTTAAGCATTTGGTCAGGGTGATATTGTCAGCTCATCTAAAGGCCTCTTGTCAGTCAGGATTCTCTTCTCTTCTTTCTGCCTTAGTTTCTTCAGCTCTCTAGTTTCTATCAAACGAGACATCTATCTGTTGGACTGCTGCTCTCTGGTATAATTTTCACTTTGACTCAGTGGTGGGATTCAAATATATGAACAACTGGTTCTCTGTGTGGATGCTGCTTCTGGAAATCCATTCTGGGCCTGGGCAACCAAATATTAGCTACCAGTTCTGCCGAACTGGTGCGAACTGGCTGAATCCCACCACTGCTTTGACTAAAATCTTTTGTATTTGCACTGATGCCTCATTCCACCTTGCTTTAACTTACACCTGTATTATCTTACTACAGCCACCTTAACACTCCTTACTTAGCACACTCTTGAACCCCTGTGAATCCTAATAATCCATATAATTGTGCATGAATGAAATTCTAATGTTAAATTAGTCTATGTTTTAATTAAAAAAAAACCCTGTTCATCCATGTTCAGCTAGAGAGGACATGCTTTGTTATAACCCTGTGGTGGCAAGTCTATGGCACGTGTGCCACAGGTGGCACGCAGAGCCCTCTCTGTGGGCATGTGCACCATTGCCCCAGTGCTAGGCCTTCAGCTGGGTTTTATAAAATCTTTTCGCTTTAGGTCTCCGCTGCCGTGTGCAAAAAAAAAAAAAAAAAGTTCAATCAATCAATCAATTTCAACTTCTCGTGGGGAAAAAAAATCTCGCAAAGTTGGAATTGATTGATTGAAGTTTTTAGTCCCACCCAGTCTGTCGTTACCACCATAGCCCTGCCCAACCAATGGGCCACGTCCACCCAATGGGCCACACCCACCTGGCACCTGAAGAAACATAAGTGGGTTTTAGGTTGCAGTTTGGGCACACGGTCTCTAAAAGGTTCGCCATCACTGTTATAACCTATTACTTACAGTCTTGGCTTATATGTAGATAATAGAGAGCAGCAAGCATTTGCAAGCCTGAGTGATCTGAAAATGCCAAGGTCTTCAAGGCCTCTAAAGAGATCTTGCCAAGTGATGACATTTCAAAACCTTAAAGAAAAATATAAAAACAGATTCTGAATTGTGTCAGAAGTAGTGAAAATATTGAAGAATCCAAAAAGAAGTAAGTGAAGGGGGAAAAAAAATCTTCAATATGAAAATATTCTCTATGCGTGTTTTGAAAACATAGTGGATAGAGCAATTGAAAAGATGCTCTCCTTGTTCTTAATTCTTTTTTAAAAATAGCTTAGCATCGTTTCCTTCCCTTAGTTACCTTTCCTTCTTGATATAATTTCTCTCCATCTTCATTTGTCCTTATTGATTTTGGATTCAGATTGTCTTTACTGAGGGAATATGAATCTAATCTAAATGAATTTAGATTTACAATATTTAAGATTTTATTCCTACAGGAGTTATCATAATCTCATTAATAAAATCATGTAGATTGTCAAATTTACTCTGATGAAATTGTGAATTTGTGATGCTGCACATGGGAATCATATAGTCAAAAAGGGAAATAAGTACATGCTTAATGTCTATGGAGATTCTCAGTCATCCAAGTGATAGTTGTCCCAAACTATCAAAAGGCAACTGGACATTTGAGGAAAAAAGAAAAACGTCCAGTTGCCTTTTGACAAAGTACCGTTGGATCAAGTGCATGCTCAAGAACAACCCAATATGTTTAACGGGAAAAATAATCTGGAAGGCAGCAAAGTTCTCCAAATAATTCAGTGAGGATTTAATGCGTTCTGAAACTATAAAATGCTGAGTGACTGCAGGGAAAATTGATGATAGATTTCAACCCTATATGTATTTTAAGAGTTTCCTATAAACTACTTTGAACTTAATTTATAAAGAAAAAGTAAGTATAAATTTGAAAGGTTAAAATTCATCATTATGTATTTCTTTATAAAAAAACCCCACAAGTTTTCTAGTTATGTATAAAAATTCTCTCTCTCTCTCTCTCTCATTCACTCACTCTCTTTCATTTGCTACTAAAATTTCAGATATCCCAGATCCTAACATTAGGATTTTCTTCTTTTTAGTAATGAGTGTGGAGAGAATGTGGTATGAAATTGGAAAAGTAAACATTCTTTTTTGTTCATCTATTAGAAGAACTAGAGAAGACTATTATCTCAAAGTGAAGATTTGTTTTAAGAAAAGAGTGCTTGGTAATCCATAGTTGCTTTGGCCCTTATTATTGTACAGTAGTTATTATGAGCCATCATGGTACACCACTGAACCCAGAGGTATTGTGCTTCTTACCCAGCCAAGGGATGAGAATGGTTGAATGAAAATATAACAGTGCACTGTGGCAGCTTTGGCAAGAAAAATCAAGGTAACTGACATGTAAGTAAACCTCTGCACATTTAAATGCAGGGATTTGGTCAATAAGTCTAGGATTGAGAATCAGCTGCCCAATTATTGTTTGGGATACTTTCAAATTTCAGCGTTTTCCTCTGTTCCACCCTTATTCACAAAAACAAAACAACCAGGAACAAAGTAACACAACTCCCTGACCTCACCATAAACTGCACAGACTTAAGCAAAGCAACAAAAACTCTAGCAAACAATTCAACACAGTTGGCTGACACACTTTCAAAAGCAGAAATGTCTCACCTCTTTCAATGTGTTGCAGAAAGTCTTGGGCAGTCTCCTCTTCATAGGGATGAAGAACAGGTTTGTAGAGCCACCTCATTTCAACATTTTTTCGTTTTAGGCAAGGGCAGTCAGCGATCTCAGCCAAACACTCTCTAATGTCCCGCAACACACCTGACAACAGTGTTTTCACCGAGACAGCAAAGTCGTAAAGCAATTGAACACACTTGGTACACAGCTGGCCCATTTTTATTTTCCTAATCCAACAGAAAACCGGAGAGCAAAAAGGAAGGGAGTGTTTATACTTTTATTGTTTATTTTATTGCTCATATATTCCCTGTACTGGAAAAATTTTTATCTAGATAATGCCAAATATGATGTGCATGAGTTATTTAAAAGTTCAAATTGTTCCTTGAATACAGACAGAAAATCTAACTCTGCATCTAACCACTCCAAATTAATCCTTTTCTTCTATTTTACATGGAAGAACAATAAATAAAAATGAAACATTCAGGAGCAACCTATGTTCTGTGTCAAACAAAGGATATTAAAAGAAAGCACAACAGTCCTAGAAAGCTAGCAACACACCCCAAGATAACAAAGAAAGGTGATGCTTATATAGAATGACATCACATGTGAGAGCAACAAATATACTGGTCCCCACCCACTTAATTGATCAGCCAATCAGTAGAGAAGAAAACAAAAACTTAAACAGGTTGTTCCAGTTTCTTCCAGACAAAGCAATAGTCCCTTTTGATTGGCACAAGCCCAAAACAGCCTTGAATACCTTTGTGTCTGCAAAAACAGAAAAATATTTACATACACCTTTTTAATTTCCTATGTTCTACATTTACCATTCAAACACCAAGAATAAGAATGAACATAGGAAATAAACCAAATGTTTAGGTCCAGATTCTAGACAAAAGTATTGGTAAGCAGGGTTGTTGTGGGGAAAATGGCAGAGAAAGTTGTGTTGGATAGGTTCACTGCTTTGAGTTATTTATAAAAATAATAAAGGTGGATATAAATACATAAAAACAAAATATATACATATGTAAACTTCCTCCTTATTGGACTGAACAAAAAAGATTAATAGTATAGTAACTTTAGTAGTGAATGTATGATAGAAATTAAAATTTGGTGTACCTTGCTTTCTTTGTTCTCTTATTATAAAGTTGCTATGAAATTTGTGCCATGCAACTACAATGTGTAACCACAGTAACTCTAATTGTTAATTATCATATGGTTAAAAAATAATAAAATATCAAAGTGGCAAAGAATGGATATGAAGAAGATATGCATTTGCTATTTGTCCTTCTTATGATACCCTTGCATATCCTTATCTATATTTTATTTTCCCTAATTCCTCCACTTTAACCTTCACTTGTACTCTCCTTGCAACCCTATCCCTTTTTCCGTTTACTTCAGTGGAGTAAGCACCATTCTCATCTACCTCCAAGTAAACATATTGCCTATATTCATGTAACACAATGAACTATCACTTTCATTCTTTTTTGACCAAGCATACTGTGCAAATCCAGCCCTTTTACTAATTTATGATTTAGCCTTTCATGTGAACCTAGAATATTGGGTTGAGTCCATTATGATTAATGTTCTGAATATGTTTTGTTCATATTCAGTCATGTAGGATTGCTCTGTTAAAAGACTATTTTTAAAATCCTGTTGAATCTAACCACATGATCATCTAGCCCTCCTTCCTCTTTCCATCAACAGAGAAACAGATAATTCAGGGACACAAGCAGGAAATCATTATTAAAATTATAACTCTCTAATAACTAGTATTTTAAGAGCCAGTTAGTCTGATGTAGTGATTAAGGCACCAGGCTAGAAACTGGGAGAGTGTGAGTTCTAGTCTCACCTTAAGCACAAAGCTAGTGTGACTCTGGGCCATTCATTCTCTCAGCCCTGAGAAGGAAGCAATGGCAAACTACTTCCAAAAACTTTGTCAAGAAAATTGCTGAGACTTGTCCAAGTAGTTGGCAGGAATCAACACTAAGTCAAAGGTACCAACCGCCCACTGCCCAAAACCCTACTAGTATTTAGGAATATATTGCTTCTGGGTAGGAAAGTTAATGATCATGTTGAGTACCCATTTATAGGATATGTTCTCTATTGTCATATAGCTCATTTGAAGCTATCTTTAAGCTCTAAAAAAGGTAATCTCATGTAAGTCAAGTTTGACTCCTGGTGACTCGTACATAGGTTAACGTAGCTTTGTTGTGTGTGTGTGTGTGTGTGTGTGTATAAATCCCAGTATAGTCTATACACATCGTATTTCCTGAGCTTGAGGGTTGGTTTCCGAATGTTTCATTACCAGGCTAGGTAACATCTTCAGCGGTGTTTAGTGGATGTCTGTGTCAGTGTTCTACTTATATAAGGGCTTCAGGTGTGGATGTGTCAAATAAGGGTCTTGTGATGGGTCAGGTGTGAGTCATCAGAGAGAGGCTTGTGAAGGGAGGGTACTTCAGTTAAGGGTCATTGGAGAGTGTGAATTAGTGGGTCAGGAGCAGTGGTGGGATTCAAATATGTGAATAACCGGTTCTCTGTATGGAAGCCGCTTCCGGAAGTCCATTCTGGGCCTGGGCAACAACAAATTAGCTACCGGTTTTGCTGAAGTGGTGCAAACTGGCTGAATCCCACCATTGGTCAGGAATGAGTCATCAGTGGGAGGCTGGTAATGGGTCTTGTGATGGGGAGATTATATCAGGTCAGGGTCATTGGAAGGTGAACTGCTGAGGGGGAAAGAGGGAGGCTTGAGGGTTGGTGCTGTCTCTGGATGGCTGTTCAATTGATTTGTATTCTGAGGGGTTCATATGCTGGTTGTAGGTCAGTGTGTCTGTTGATGGAATTGCTTGTGGAGTGCCAGGCTTTGATGAACTCCCAAGTGTGGCGGGTGGTAGCGTGGCCGATGATTTTAGTGTTGCTTCAATTGAACTGGTGTTGTTTGGTGCCAGTGAGGGTAGCGATTAGGGATTTGGGATCGGGGTGTTTGACTGCTAGCCAGTGTTCGTGGATCCTGGTTTTTAACTGACATGATGTTTGTCCCACGTGGAAGTGGTTGCAATCGTTACCGTTGATTTTGTAGATGATATTGTTTCTTTCATCCTTTTATGTCTTGTTTTTGACTCTAGATAATTCCTGATGGAGTGTGGCTGTGGGCTCCTCCCCTGCAATTCACCTTCCAATGATCCTGATCTGACATAGTCTTCCCATCACAAGATGCAGCCTCCCGCGGATTCACTCCCGATCCACTAATTCATACCCTGCAATGACCCCTACCTGAAGTACCTTCCCATCACAAGCCTCTCTCTGATGACTCACACCTGGCCCATCACAAGACCCTCACTTGCCATTCCCACACCTGAAGTCCTCATGTAAGTAGAACACTGACACAGACATCCTCTAAATGCTGCTGAAGATGTTACCTAGCCTGGTAACAAAATGTTTGGAAACCAACCCACAAGCTCGGAGAATGAACCTTCACCCTCATCCTACACCCGAGCTATTATTGCACACTGTATTGTGTAATTGTTTTCCATCCAAAATTAGCTAGGCCAAATCTTCCCTTCTGAGCTTAGAAAGATTGGTCAGGTGCTATAGCCTATTAAAACATTACTTCAGGGTGTATATATGTTTTAAAACTAGTTCTCCTGCCAGGATATCTTGTTATATGAATTAAGAACACCACTGGTTGATAATTTTTCTATTGAATGAGTGAAAATGCAACCTATTGTTTTATAAGGCATTTGCTGAGACTACTGGACACCCTCCGCTTTTTCTAAAACTATTTCATTAAATATTGCACATGCTGCAGGCTTACAATGTATACTAACACTTTTAAACAATTGATAGTTCAACTAATTTGTATTAGTTATATTAGGGGATGATTGTAATGTATCAAAGCAGTTTTAGCTAAAGATTCATCCTAACAAGTTCTACACTTTCCTAGCTAGATTGTGCTTTTGCAGCACTGTATTGTATGGATGTTATCTAATTAAAAGCCTCAGAAAAGCATTATAG
This sequence comes from Crotalus tigris, assembly GCF_016545835.1. NCBI lineage: Eukaryota > Metazoa > Chordata > Lepidosauria > Squamata > Viperidae > Crotalus > Crotalus tigris. The sequence continues at coordinate 1,360,752 of NW_024096511.1, forward strand.
GCCAATAATAAAAGTTCAGATTCTTGTTGTTTCAAACCCAAATAAGCAACATACAACCTTATGTTAAAGTTACATAGGATACTTATATTCCTATTAAAAATACAAAGACACATTATGTGCCATCAAGTTGCTTTCAGATAGATCTTTCTGAGACAATATATTCCCTAACCCATTCTTTTAGGTTTCCCAACTCATCACCTCTGCAAAAGTCATACAGACAGAATGACTTGGTTTTATGATTCCTCCATTGTATTTGACAAAATACATCTGTATTGTGGTTACTCAATCAGTCTTCTAACATATAGCTTGACGATTCCTGCAACTTTTTAAACGTAACATATATTCCAATAAACTAACATGTCAGAGAAAAGCTTATTTTTTTGTGCATACTTCATCTGATTGTTCTTATTCTCTAGACCAAAACACAAGGGCCAGTTGGGGAGTAAAATGTTCCACCAAATTTAAATATAACAATAAATCAGGGGAACATTTCATCTCAAAATAAGAGAGAAGTACTAATAAGTTCCAATGTAGTACACTTGAGTGGGATCACAAAAATTGGTAAAAGTTCAATATACAGTATAACTCATTGGATAACCCTAATTTCTTTACACTTAGTTCCTTGTTTCAGCTTCAGCTAGAACACACAGCTGTTAGGAACCACATCACAAAGACAACTTTCACTCTGCAGATGATAACAAGTTATACTGTATATTCAGAGAGATAAGAGATCTCAAAACACAGGCATTCTTTGCAATTATGCCCCCTTGCTAATACTTTGCACTGAAGTGGTTATCTCTGCAATAGTGGCAAATATCTGTAGCTCAGGTATAGAATGAGGATGAAGATTGGTTCTCAGAGTTTGTGGGTTGGTTTCTGAATGTTTCGTTTCCAGGCTAGGTAACATCTTCAGTGGAGTTTAGTTATCTCTGTTTCTCTCTGCCACGTTCTTTCCCAGGACACAGAAGCATTCCTTGGCTGCCATCTAGCAGTCAACTGGAGTTTTGCAGTCCAGAAATGGCAATCTCAGGGAAGGACTTATCATGTGACTCTGAAAAAAATATCACCTCTAGGAGTTTAAGTAATTTTCCCTGTTATAAGTGCCATCTTGACAGATCTTGACAGACTTGAACAATGAGCCTATCTAAGAAAATGATTTTTAAGGTGGTGTTAGAAGTAAGTCTTCATCCTGGTTCATCCAAGCCGGGAATAAATAAGCAACATGGCGACTGCTTTGGGAAGATGGTTACAGTTTATTGAAGACGCAGAAAGATGGTTCTTCAGGAAAGAGCAGAGGAGAGAAGAAGGGCTGAGCACATGGGCAGTAACTTTTTATACCCTCTCTAGCTTTTTGTTTGGAATAGTTTCCTCTTCCTGTGGCATGAACTTTGAACTGAGTCTGAGTGCTTTTCTAGGCCTTAGTATCTGTGGTTTAGTCCTATTATGTCCCAAAAGTCATCTCCTGCTTCCCTGGGGCTGGGCTAATGACTCTTAAGAGTTTCTTTATCTTCTTGAGTTCCCTGGCTCCAAGCTTCCTGATGGTTTTACATCTGCATTTGTATAGGGCTGGCTCTTGCTTGGGGTTAGAGAGATAGATTTGGTGCCAGGTTTGGTTTCTGCTTTTCAAAAAAATGCTTTTAAAAATCCTTTTGGTGAAAAATATATTTTCCTGCCCATTTAATAATTCCTTCTCTGGGGCTCTGACTTCCCTCAGTGGAGAAAAGCAAGGTTTTACACCTGGGCAGGAAAAACCAAAGGTACAAGTACAGATTAGTCGAAACCTGGCTCAAAAACAGTAACTGTGAGAGGAACCTTGGAGTCCTTGTGGACAATGACTTAAAAATGAATTAGTAGTGTGCAGCGGCAGCCAAAAAAGCTAATGCAATCCTTGGTTGTATAAACAGAGGCACAGAATCAAAATCATGTGAAGTATTCGTACCGCTTTATAAAACCCTAGTAAGATCACACCTGGAATACTGCATCCAGTTTTGGTCACATTACAAAAAAGATGTGGAGACTTTGGAAAAAGTGCAAAGAAGAGCAACTAAGTTAATTAAAGGCCTGGAGACTAAAACATATAAAGAACGATTTCAGGATTTGGGAATGGCCAGTCTAGAGAAAAGAAAGACTAGGGGGGACATGACAGCAGTATTCCAATATCTGAGAGGCTGCGACAAGGAGAGGGTCAATTTATTTTCCAAAGCACCAGAAGGGAAGACAAGAAATAACGGATGAAAACTAATAAAGGAGAGAAGCATTAAGGAGAATTAAGGAGAAACTTTCTAACAGTGAGGACAATTAACCAGTGGAACAGCTTGCCTTCAGACCTTGTGGATGCTTCATCACTGGAGGTTTTTAAGAAGAGACTAGACAGCCACTTGTCTGAAATGGTATAGGGTTTCCTGCTTGAGCAAGGGGCTGGACTAGAAGACCTCCAAGGTCCCTTCCAGCTCTAGTCTGATCTTTCTAACGGCCGAGAGCAGGATAGCAACTTCCCTATCCTTTTCCGGCCGCCTTCCGGCGGCGGAAGTGACGCATTCATTTATTCTAACGTCGCAGCAAGCGTTTTCTCTATGGTTTTTCCCCTTCCTTTCCGCCCTCTCCACCTCATTTCTTTTCCTGCATCAAGGCTGGAAATGGCCGCCGAGTGGTGAGAGTCGGACGGGAGGTGTCGCCCAGAAAGGGTGAGCCAAGACTAGGCCGGGATCCGAATAGCCGATTAAGGATCGAGTCAGGGAAGGATTCAGACCCTGGTTGTGTTCATTAGTGTGCTATTTTTTTGGGGGGGGGAGGGGGGGATTCGGCCGTTACATTTTCACGCGATGGTATGTACCTCGTTTCTTCCCCTCCCCGCTCGTTGTGGCGCGCGAATCTTTCTCAGCGCGCGACGCTGCTTTCCCCTCCCACTTTTTGGTTCTCTCTCTTCCCCCCCCCTCCCCGCCGTGTGCTAAGAACGCTCTTAATTTCTCCTGTCGGGATCGCCGCCCCCATTTTCTCGCGCGAGCGAACCGCGGTGAGCCGATGTGAGGGGGGGGGGAAGGGAAGAGAAAAAGGCGAGGCGGAAGAGCTTCGGTTGCTCTTCCACGCCTTTGCCGAGGCCCGGTCAGCTGCCTTATCTCCTCCTCCTCCTCCTCCTCTCCCCTCCCCCAGTCCTTCCGTCTTCTTCCCGCTTGTTTGGGCGCGGCCAAGGCAACCTGGGCGCCGTCGCTCGCGAATATTTCGGGCCTGCCAGGAAGGGGGGAGGGAAAAAATAGCCGCCTCTTTTCAGTGTTTCTCTATTGCGGGGCCGGCGATCCCTGACCTGGTCGCCTTGTGACTGCAGCGCCTTATGTAGCGGTATCGGGAGAAGAGGTAGTAAAAGGGGATAAAACCATAAGCCATCCGTGGGTTGGCATTGAACCCCTATATGCAAAACGGACTCTCTGGTATGTTGTGCCCTTTCAAAACTTACGAATTCATTTTTTTTTTAGTAAATTCAAGAATCGTACCAAATGGCTATAAAACTGCTGCGTATTTTATTTGTATTTAAAGGACAGAACGTGTAAATCCGTAAAGGTATAAATCTCTGGATTTCTCTGAAATGTAGTAGGGAAAAATGGGCCAAAAAGTGATTTTAATTTAATGTAAGCCGTTGGAAATGAGAGAGTGTACAGATAAGAGCCGTTGAGTAAAAGATATTGTAAATATTGAGAAAGGCTGATCTGTTATCTGGGGTTCTTTCTATTGATTTTTTTCTCTTACGCTTAAAATCCCATGCTGTCAATTATTCTTAGGCATTCCATTTTGAGATTGAGTTGGAGCTATAGGAAACATTTGTGTGAGTAGTGTTAGGGTAGGGTAGAGTGTTTACTTTAATCTTAATTAAGAAACATTGGATTGGATCCAAATGTACACAGATTCGTTTTGGTTAACTGAAGAAGATGCTTGCACCTCTTCCCTCATACTAGGCCTCCCCCCCCTCCCAATATTTCACAAGGGTCATAGAATCTTGTTGACTTGGATTAAGTTGTGCAGGAGATAAGATAAAGATAAAATTGTCTTAATGGACTTTGCTTTTTAGTCTGTTTTAAGCTATGGTACACAATAAAAATGGAGATGTATGTATTATGATCTATTTAGATTAAAATACAAAATAATTTATCTCTGCTAATGATAAAATTAGGACCACATGTTATCTTCTATTGGACAGGTATAAAGTGTGGAAAACATGGGTCGCTCTAATACTAGATCCCATTCCTCAAGATCAAAGACTAGATCTCCCTCCTCTTCAAGATCCAGATCCAGATCACATTCTAGAAAAAAACGTTACAGGTACTTTGCATTTTATATGTTAACTCAGTTGCTTGATTTTTACATGCTGATTTTTGGTAAAAGTTCAAAATACTGCTTAAAATTGCACACCTTCTTTCCTTTTTTCTGTGAATCCTGTCGCTCCTTGTTGCTCTTTATTTTCTATGAGATGTTAAAATCTTCCCATTGACTCCAAGCTTCTGCTTGCTGTTAATTTGCATTTTCTCAGTTTCATATCCTTCTACCCAATTGTTTCAGATTAATTTCCCAGTTCTACATTTTCACTAAATGTTCATAGCGCAAACCATATTTGTTCCATTTTCGTAAAAGTGAGGTAGAAAGATATTGCTGCCTGTTGAACAAGCAGACAGAATAGTGGATTCTTTCTATGGGGTGTGTGTTTTTTTGATTACTGAACCCAGAATGTCTATCAAGACTCTAAAAATATGTAGAGTGCTGTATGGTTAGTGAAGTTAGCAGCGAGAACTGCTGTTGATTATGGGGGCAAGAGAGAAAATACCATAATCAAATAAGTTGCAAATAGTCCTGATGAATAGGGAGGAGGGAAGAGAGAGAGAAAAAAGGAAAAGGAGTTTAAAACAATAGTAGATATGGAATATTTAGGCCAAGGAAGTAAAACATAAAATAGTCTGCTTAATGTAGGAGATAGGGGAGGAAAACAAAGCACAGAGTTTCTCTTTTGTTGAGAAAGATACTTTCTTTCAAGTTGAAAGAACTTGACTCATCATGATGTTTAGCCAATAGCCCTGGGAAGTCTTACTTGACTGCTAAGATTATAAACTTTAATGAAATCAGCCAGGAAGGAGGAAAGCCTTAAAAAAATGTATAGTAGTTGTAGATAGTTAAGTTTGTAGATACCAATGAGTCTTTTTCCTATTGTAAACATTTTACCTATTAATCTCTGAAATGTATCATTCTCAGTTCAGGATACTAATCTGCTTTCAACAAATAGGATAGTATTACATTGTCTATAGATAATACTAGAGAAATAGTCATTGGTCTCTGTTAATTCATTATTTCATTATTTCCATCACACTCTGTCAATAAAGATAAAATATTTCTATTTGCAAATCTGGGCCAGGTGATATATTCTGGTGGTAATTCTTAACACTCTTGGAACTTGCTGTTCCAAAACATCTCTTGCCTTTCCGTATAAATTATATATTATTGTTCATACTATAAATAATTTGCTGTGGATCTTGGACAATATAATGTTCTTTGAAAATTTTGAAATTTGAAGATACTAACATGCTTTTTATCTTAGTTCTAGGTCTCGATCTAGAACATACTCACGGTCTCGCAGTAGAGATCGTGTTTATAATAGAGATTACCGCAGAGATTACAGAAATAATAGAGGAATGAGACGTCCTTATGGCTATAGAGGAAGAGGTAGAGGGTATTACCCCGGAGGTGGAGGCAGATACCACCGTGGAGGTTATAGGCCTGTCTGGAATAGAAGGCATTCTCGAAGTCCCAGACGAGGCCGCTCACGTTCCAGGAGTCCAAAAAGACGTTCAGTCTCTTCTCAAAGATCTCGAAGCAGATCACGTAGATCCTACAAATCTTCTAGATCTCCAAGATCCTCTTCATCTCGGTCTTCATCTCCATATAGCAAATCTCCAGTCTCTTCCAAAAGACGTGGGTCATCAGAAAAACAGCCGAAGAAAACTGAGGCAGCTGCTTTGCAGGACAGCCCATTAAAAAGTAAATCACAAGAAGAAGAGAAAAATACCTTCGAGCACGACCCTTCTGAGGCTTTAGATGATTTTAATAAATCGGCAGCAGCTTCAGCTGATATTTGGCCTGGTCTTTCTGCTTATGATAACAGTCCACGGTCACCTCGTAGCCCTTCTGTTGCCTCTCCACCTAGTCAGAGTTCTTCATGCTCCGATGCTCACTTACTCAGCACAATCCACTCAGCAAAAGACACCCCTCAGCATTCACATTCCATTCAGCATAGCCCTGGAAGATCTGGGTCTGGTTCCCTTGGAAATGGCTCTAGTCGTTATAGCCCTTCTCAGAATAGCCCATTACATCACATTCCTTCAAGGAGAAGCCCTGCAAAAGCAGTTGCATCACAGAATGCCGCACGTGAAGAGACTCGCATGCGCTCCTTTTATCCGGAGGCTGGGGAACAGGAAAGCGCAAAAGGAGGAAAGTTTCTGAAGAGGTGAGCAATAAAAAAGAATGGCGCTTCATTAGTCAACATAAAACATTTCTGTTATGCCGTGCAATAAAAAGTATCCGCATGTTTATTCAAAATACATTTTGGTTTTAGAATATAAACAATACTTGATGTTTATATTTCACTGAGTCAGAAATATAAATGTATTTTTTAGAATATTATAACGAATTCATAGGAAATCTGTCAACATTAAAAGTACGCTATCTATATCAGTGACCCCCCAATCTTTGAGGCACCAGGAATTGGTTCCGTGAAGAGAGGTTTTTCCGAGGACCCGAGGAAGCGTGGTTTTGCATGCTGCCTACATCCCGTGAATGGGGCTTTGCTTGTTTGTGTGGCCTGGTTTCTGCCATGCTGTGGCCCAGTGCCAGTCCACAGACCAGTGCGCTATATCACTTTGAAAAAAATTGTTTTGAGAATATTTCTGTATTTTTAGCAAATATAATATACCTTTTCTAACTTACATTATACACATTAATACCTTGTTGAGTAGTAAAATAAAGAAGAATCCTTAATAGGATTATGTGAACTCCAGTGATTTGAGAACTGATTTTTCCAGCAAACGTTGGAACATTACCTCTCAAATTCTGTCCAGTTTGGGGAATTTACTTCTGGAAATTTTCATGGTGTTCCTGAAATAATATGTTCTGGAGGGGAAATGATGTTTTGGAGCTCTCCAGAATATTCCATTCCTGAATTGCCAAAGTTTGTACATTCACACTTAAAAAGAATCATTATTATAATTTACAGTGATGTGCCATAGACCATGCATAATTTACTTTGGACTGTTAAATTTAACTGATTGCTTTGCAAGATACATTTAAAATGTTTTTCATTTATGAAGATGACAATATTTGTTTATCCTATGTATGAAATATAACAGTAAGCTATATTTGTATGCATAGCTATTCCCTTGTCCGGCTACTAAGTTAGTCAGAAAACAAGTTACACTTTTATTTAAAAAAAACCCAACTATAATAGGTCAGGGCAGCAGCAAAAGGGAAGGAGGAGTGTCTTCTATTTGTGGACTTTCTATATCTATCTGGTAGACCACGTGAGATAAAAGGCTGATCAGATGGGTTTAGTCCTCTTCCACCAAGCTATTTTCATATTCTTATGAAAAAGACTAGTGTTCCAAATGCTGCATTTGTATTGAAAGCTATGAGCTTGAATATATAATTCAAACTGTTTCTGTCTGTACAGTTTTAACTTCTCTATCAAAATTACAAAGGACTCAGAAGTAATCGAATTTGTGCAAAAACAATGTTTAGATTTTGAAATAATGCACTTTCAAAAAACTGTTTGCATGTAGAGCTGTGCTTAAACTAACATTTAATTGCATTGGTTTTGGATTTTGCGTTATTTTTCAATTGAAAATAGGTGTTATTTTCTTCTTCTTTGCTATCTACAGGTATACAGATGAAGAATCTAGGGTATACCTGCTTGATAGGAATAACACTAGAGAAAAAGATGCTCAGAAAGATAGAGGACCAGAAAAGGGGAGGACAGAGGGAGAGAGAGAGTGGGAAGACCAGGAAGCTTTGGAATATTATATGGATAAGGAGCCTGGAAAACAAAAATTTAATGAGTCAGAAGGGGAAGACACAGAAGAAACTGAAGACTATAGACAGTTCAGAAAGTCTGTTCTGGCAGATCAGGGTAAGAACTTTGCTGCATCTCATCGTAATGTTGAGGAAGAAGGCTCCAAGTACAAGTCTAAAATCTCTCTGAAGGCAAATAGAGAAGGTGATGCATTTAGAGAAGATAAGGGTTATAAAGTTAAAGAGACAACTAGCTACGTAGTTGAAAGACCTCTTTTAGTAAAAGATAAGCACAAGGAAGATGAAAAAATCTCTGAAAGAATGATGAAGAAAGAGATTCAATCACCTGAACAGGTAAAGTCTGAAAAGCTCAAAGAACTCTTTGATTATAGTCCTCCTCTACACAAGAATCTGGATATGAGAGAGAAATCTACCTTCAGAGAGGAGAGCCCACTTAGGATCAAAATGATAGCCAGTGACTCCCATCGACCTGAAGTTAAACTTAAAATGGCACCTGTGCCACTTGATGATTCAAACAGGTAATTATCCATATGTTTAATAGGTTCTCATATCCATAGAAGAACACATTTTTTCATAAATCTTATTTTCCTTTTTGTTTTTATTACGCATCTTAGACCTGCTTCCTTGACTAAAGACAGGCTGCTCGCTAGTACACTTGTCCATTCGGTCAAGAAGGAGCAAGAATTCCGATCCATCTTTGACCACATTAAGCTTCCACAAGCCAGCAAAAGCACATCGGAGTCATTTATTCAGCACATTGTGTCCTTAGTCCATCATGTAAAAGGTACATCTTGAGCTTACCGTATGAGACAAATATCACATGCTGCTAAGAAAAGAATAGTGCTATTAATTTTAGTCTGTTAAATTCAACTCTTCCACTTGATTTTTTGTACATGCTTTCCTGTTAAATAGCATTCTAGAAAAAGGATGTCAACATTTTGTAAGTATTGGAAAGCTTTATAGGAGTAGTAAAACATTACTTGATCCTTTTCTTCATAGATTCAGAAAGAAGAGCTATAGGAATTATGTAAGCAGAAGAATATAATGCAGAAATAATTAAGATTATTACCGCGTTTCTCCGAAAATAAGACTTATCCTGAAAATAAGCCCTAGTTTTAGGGTGAGGCACACACCTAAAAATCAGGCTGGGGTGGGAGTGTGGAACTGCCCCCACGCCTCGCCAGTCCAATTTTTCTGCAACGTCTCCAGGTCTGCATTTTGCAGTCAGAGGCCTTTCTGGAAGGCCACTGAAGCCGAGAACCAAGCTATGGATTCAATCCGTAGCTAGGTTCTGCAAGGCTCTGCAGCGGAGAATCAAGCTGTAGATTGAATCCATAGTTCAGTTCTCACCTGCACAGGCCTTCTGGAAAGGTCTCTGACTGCGAAATGCAGGCCGGAGCTACATTCTCAGTTGCAGAATGAAGTTGCTCCTTTGGCCACAGAAGAAGCGGGCCAGTTGGGTAGAGCTGTTGGTGCTGGAGGTGAGTGGAAAAGACATTCTCCATCCCCCCCCCCAAATAAGACCTGGTGCCTCTGTTGGAGGCAAAAAAAAAGTAAGACTGGGTCTTATTTTCGGGGAAATACGGTAGTTACAGTAGAGAACAAAGAACAAGTTACTGATTGTAATGCTAAACAGATGTATATTGTCAAATTAAGACTTGCATTTTATGTCATGATACCATCAAATTGGATAGTATGTTAATTAAATAACTTTGCATTGATATCGGGACAAGTTTGGATTTCACATGACAACTCGTATAAAGTTGCGCTTCAAAATAGGAAGGTTTGAGAATACAAGACTAACAGCAACATATAAATCCAAGGAACAAGTAGTGTGACGCTCATTTGCAAATAACGCCCTTTTGGAAGTGCCAAATGAATGAAACTATTTAAATAAAACAATCCTTTTGCTTCTCACGAAAGCTTTAATGGAGGGCATATACTTAAAAGATAAGATGCCACTTTGGAATTCCAAAAATCACTAATAGATTACTTACCGGATCATCACACACAATAAAGAGAATGGTAATTAGGCAATATTAATGCAGTGGGCATCTTGGTCTTTGGATAAAAGCACTTTAATTTTTATTTTACAGTACAATGAACTAATATTTGCATTTCAGTTTATTTGATTCAAAGAAATATCTAAGTGGTATTTGTTTACGTTGCCAAGAATTTACATCCTAATTTAAGAAAATATGGGCATAATTTGGACTGTGGAAATGGATAGGCTTACACTGAAAATAAAATGGAAAGAAGATACAGAACACTTTCAAACATGGGATATTTTTTACAAATGGCTAGAAAAACGGAGTAGAGAGTAGGAATGGGAGTTGTATTGTTATAAATGTAAAATAGGTGGACCCAGACAACACGATGTTTACTAAGCACTAAAGATTTGTAACTATAAAAATTATTAAAATATTTAAGAAAAAGAAAATATGCACTAAAATGAAACTAGATCATTTGTAATTTTCTTCTTAACATTATTCCTTCTATGGGAGCTAAAATATTGCAGTTTGATGATCAAGTCCAAGAGTTCCCTTAAAATTTAACAGAACAAGCTAAAACTAGAGTATTATGTAGAAAACAATGTATTTGCATATCGTAGACTTTCCTAGCTTAGTACTCTACATTTATTTTGAGAGATAAGTCTTTACTGGAGGATACGCCTTGGTGAAAAAAGCTGACTTTGTGTTATGTGTAAAAAACAGGAACAAACTACTAGACTAAAACTGGAAGCCTTTAGTTTTGATTACAAATAGAGAAGGTGGCGGAAAGTACTGGAGAACTTGTATACAGCATGCCAGCCTGTAAATTAACATGACCTTACAGGCAGAGTCATTAATTAATTAACTCTGTTCTGTTTTAGAGGATTGACGGAACATTATTTCCAGGAGTAATTGGGAGCATATAATTATATACCTAAAATATATCAAAATGTATTTTATACATACACATACATTGGTTTTCAATTATAGAAATTGCTTTAGTTCCCTTAGAATAGGCAAGGAAGTAACATACATATGTAGCTTATGTTGAACTGTTTGCCTACCTTTCTCAACGTTAGCTTCATTTACTGCGATACTACCACCTCAAAATCTTTTATATAAATTACTATCTAAACCTGGAACTGTGTAATGGAAATTGTTTGCTGCCTTGTTACATTTTTTCCCTTATTATAGCATTCCAGTTCAGAAACGAGCATTATTCAGATGTAATAGAATACTGTAGGGAAGTCATCATAATTGAACATAATGCAGGAAATCCAATTTAAACAGATGCTATATTCATATTCATTAATTATATCTGATAATTTGAATACTCATCTTGACATTGGATTATGCCATTCAATTCTGCATAGGTAACAATATGGTCATATATTTTTCCTATGTATTTTATATTGCTCATTCTGATGGAGCATTTAATATTATCAGGTAAAGAAAAATCTTGAAAATGTGAAAATGCTTATGAAGTGTGTACAAATTTATTGATGAAAATCCCAACAGTCCTGTAATTTTTTTTTGTCTAAAGTTACAATCTTTGAAAAGAAAACACATTTGCTTCTTAAAGATGTCACAATATCATATTTTACTGTTCTGACTTTAAAGTTATTAATTGTTTAATAAAGAAATAGTAGGCAACTTTTTAAAACTTATTTACAATAAAAATTACCTTGGGTTATTAGAAAGCTTTGTTTAACAAATACATAATTTTGAATCCAGATTTTGCCACTGTTGGCAGGAGCATTTCTTGTGAAGCTGCATGTTCAGAAGCTGTGAAAAACTTTGGAGGATTTACAATGTTTTAGAACAGACATGTCAAACTCGCGACGTCACATGACGTTGTGCAACGTATTGGAGCTTTTCCCCCATTGCCAGCAATGGGGTGGGCACGGTTTTGTCATGAGGTGTCTGGTCCACGGGCCGGCAGTTTGACACCCCTGTTTTAGAACCTCATACCAAATTTTAGACACTTCTCCCTGAAATACATTTACCTAGAAAAATTGGAAAGCTAAATGCTTTACATTACTCAAAAAAGCTATATTTTCATATTTTATTAAGACTGAAAAAGACTTATGAGGTTATAAAATCCGGTGAGAATGCTTGCCAAAGAAATTATTTAAGTTGAATGTTTTCAATTAGTATATCAAATATTTACACATACCTTGTTTTAACTACTGGTCTTTGGCCAGTGTATTAATATGTCTCCATCACAGTTTGCTTCCCAAGGTTATTTAAATCTTTCTGCACTCAGTAAAAGGAATCTGTGGATCACATTTTGGTAAAAATGTAGTAATTTTACATTATTGGTGCAATGCAGCTACACTGAACAGCTCTTCTCTTACATAGAGCTGAAAATGCCCAGTGATGTTTTCTTTTTCATTGCAACTAGGTCCTGGAATGTGTTTTGAAATGGCAAAATCCATATTACAAAAGTAAAATAGCTGTTGAAAGATAACAGATGCACAAACAGGCAAAGTTGAACCTTCTATCTTCCTGGCAAAAATGGCACAAAAACTGAATTGCTAGCTCAAATTCCTGTGTTTGATGGAATTATGATTGAGGCACTACCCTTGTAGTGGCCATATCAAGTTTTAATGATTGGTTTTGAGAGATGTGCTGGATGTTGGGCGGTAAGTTGATACAGATGTACATTGACCTGTTAAGCAGATAGTTTACTTTATTTGTAACATTTCATAGTCCTTTTTAATTTACACATGTACGATTTTACATTTGAACACATCTGTTGAACTGGTCTTTCAGAATGTAGTGTGCGTGTTATCAATTTATTGGTCTCGGTTAAGACAAGAAACTTTATGCTGTCAAGTTTGCCAGAATGCCAGATGTTAAAATCTAAAAGTGTTACCTTGGTGTTAATTTTTTTAAAAAAAGAAATTGTGATCTTTAAAAGAAATTGACTTGTGAAACTTCATTTTATGTATGTCTTTTGGAGAATAAATCCAACTGACTTCAAGAGGGTTTATTCTTACAGCAGTATGCATAGGATGATGTTATTTTAAAAATTGCAATATATGACAATGCTCCGTCTAATACTGTAATATTTCTCTCATAATGTATTTGACTCCTGTGGGTAAACAAGATGCACACTATAAACTTTGACTGCTTTTTTAAATAAAAAAAGTGAACATTCGGTTTATAATGGCACAAGTAGCACAGATGTGCAAGGAATTTCTAAACGTGATTATTACAAACAGATGGGCCAAATGTTTGTTACTTATATTACGAAGTCCCTGGCTTTTCTGCATTCTCACTTGATGTGTTATGTAGATATGTTTTGGTAAATTAGTACTTATCCTCTGAAATTCTACAGAACAATATTTCAAATCAGCTGGAATGACCCTAAGTGAGAGATTCACTGCTTATCAGAAGGCTACTGAAGAACATAGCACCCGGCAAAAGAGTCCTGAAATACACAGGTAAGGCATTGTGTTATTGTTTAGTGTTAGCGACACTCACTTTTCTAATGATGCTTACACTGATAAAAAGCACCCTGTTTCTTGAATATAGAATATGAATAGAAGTTCCTGAGTAAAACTGCTGTATCTGTTGTGATACATGAGATTTTATAATAAAGGTAAGTATCTGTGAAATGTATATTCATCAGTTCTTTTTTTCCATTCCATTTAAGTGGAAACTCATTTAAAATTGAAGAAAGTATTAAGTTATGTCTGGGATTTAAAAAAATTGTTGAGTGCATTTTTAATGTAAAAGTTTATTTACATTTTCTGGAAAAAATGGCCAGATGTATTCGCATACAAAGAATATTGTGTATTGTATGGTTTTTCAATACTGCAGTTGGATTCTTGAATTGTGTGGGTGTTGATTTGTTTACATATATGTGTGGCATCTTTAGAGTGGCATATTAACATCTTAATGGTTAGTTTTAATCACTTCTTTTTGTTTTCAATTTTCCTTTTGGCAATTCTGAATGTAGTCCTAATAATTACTTTTGAAAATCTTGCATTTAGAAGGATTGACATCTCTCCAAGTGCCCTGAGGAAGCATACCCGTTTATCAGGAGAAGAGAGAACCTTTAAAGAAGAAATTCAGAAAGTAGGTTCTAAATTGATACACTTTTTTAAGTAAAAGCATCCTACATAGTCCAGATCTAAGTATCCTTAATAAGCTACTTTATAGCTTACTATTCTAGGTGATACCAAGCTTGACCTATTCATCATTTTTTAAGGATAAGTCAGTTTTGAATTATGAGACATGAACATGAAAAGGTAATTTTAATCAGTGTTCTCACAAAATAAAGGTCATTACTTTCTAACGTGTCCCATGAAATAACTGAATTAAACAAGACTATTTTAGTAATAACATTAATAAATTATGCTGGCATTTCATTCCCATGCAACATTTGGAAATGTTTTTTGTTTCAATTTTTTTTTAAATTAAATTATTTACAGTCTAATGTAGGGAACTTTTATTTCTGTGCAAAAGTATCATGTTCTATATAGAAAAGTATTGTTAGGAGGTTTAACCTTCTAGGAAAATGGCAAGATAAAAACCGAACAACAGTTTATTTAACAGTTTATTATAATTGTCTTTTGAATCAAGTCTCATTTCCGGTGATTCCATGAACAAGTCCCTGCAGTTTTCTTGGAAGTGCCATCTTCCTAAAACTGACTGCCCAAAGTCATTCAGATGGATTTTGTGCGTAAAACAGTACTAAAACTCATAGCATCTTGACTTCTAATCCAGCATCTTTAACCTCTACACTCTATTGCCTTCCTTCTATGTAGAATAATTTTGTTATAAGCAAAATTTATTGTGTTTAGTGGAGTTTTCAAGAAAGTATGCATAAGGCTATAAACACAAAAAATTCATCACATGTATTTCAGCATTTGTAATTGTAAAATATTTCAATGAAATGGTTTTGACCTAGGGAGATAAAAAATTAAAGTGCGATTCTGCTGATCTTCGACATGACATCGATCGTCGTAGAAAAGAACGAAGTAAAGAACGAGGAGACTCTAAAGGTTCCAGGGAATCCAGTGGATCAAGAAAGCAAGAGAAAGTTCCAAAAGATTACAAGGATTATAAAACTTTCAAAGATGATAGGTAAAAAAGTATGATTTTGTAATTAATGTTTAAAGTCTTAATTATGTAATTGTAAGCTTAATTGCTTTCAGTTTTCCCTTTACAATGGCACGTCTAAATGTAAACAATTAAAATTATTTGTTTTACAGCAAAAATGTATTTGTCTTTTACACGGCTTATGGTGGATGAGGACAAAAACTTTGGAATAGCAAGCTAACACTGAAAAAAAATGACAAATTAATCTGTCCTATTATCCAGGCTACATCAGGAGTTGGACTTCAATGCAGTACATTTCTGTAAACAGTTTGTGTAAGAACTTTGGTTCGTTATGCTTGATTCCGCACTTTTTCAACTCATAACACCCAGATTATGAGAATTTAACTGAAATTTAAATTTAACTTGGGCAGGGGGAGGGTTGGCAAGAGGAATTGCTTTTTCTCAAAACTTATAATATGAAATTATACAGGTTAGTAGTTTAGGAGCAACTTAATTCTATGTACAATACGGTGGTAATACTGGAAATAACTCTTTTATGCTTTTGTATTTGGTATTAATATTAGAAGTCTATGGTCAAATCAATGCCAAATGTATTTCCTATTGGAATATTGAATATGAATATTTTATGTCCTCATTCGTATACTATATATATATTAATATTATTAAATCACTGATTTACTTGTACTTTCTATTTACTTCTCCTTCACTGATGTCCACATAGTTGTCAATTAGTGATTAGTTCTGCATCTTGTGGCAACATATAGTTAAAAGATAGTATCAATTTTTATTGATATTTTAGGTATTAAAGTAGATGGAACTAGGCAAAAGCTTAGCAACTTTACTTTTAGTCATTTCCCCCCGGCTATTGCTGCGATTGTGTGAAAGCATGCATTTAAATGTAGCTTTTACTGGCTAATTAGCTTTTTTTTTATTAATAACACGCTAATGAGCCACAGCTGTTAAAATTATAGATGGAAGCTGGATGGAGTAATAATGTTCCACATTAGCTTCAAAACAAGAACAGAGGAGAACTTCTAAGAATACACAAAACACATCCAATACGTAGGGCACAACAGCAAATAGTATGGTTTCTTATTTTTCAGTAAGCAAAAAAGAGAACAAGACCATTCTCGATCTTCCTCAACTTCCTCCCCATCTTCCTCATCCAGTTCCCGAGAAGAAAAGGACTGCAAGAAAGAAAGAGACGAAGAACTTAAACCCCATCATGACCAGAAAGAATATCCAGGTTTTACAGGAGTTGGAAGACCCAGAGGCACATTTGTAAGTTTCATTCTGTGCGTTTATTTTTAACTGTAATTTATAACCATTGAATTAAAATATCCAGTGTACAGTTGAAGTGTGGGAATGCAATTAGAAATGTTCATGTTGAAGTGTAACTTGCAGCAAGATGTGTTTATATAAATTATAGGAAAATACTACTACATTAGTTCAGCATAAAATGAAAAATATGCAAGAGCGTCTTATTGTACCTATATTATTATACTACCTAGGTAAATTGTTGCTTTAAATATTCACAAATGTTTGTGCGCTGGTTTAAAGCCAAAGCATCATTAATTATTCTCTCTTCTTTTTGATTTCTTGCATCTATTTATAATAATTTATTTATAGGCATTTTCTCTTAATTTGTTCTTCAGGTTTGACACTGATTTCCTTCTTTTTTTAAATATTAAATCTGTGTATTGGCAGTTGGCCTTAGTATTACCTTATATCAACGTAAAACAGAACAGCTAATGGCAAATGCAATTTACTGAAATTTGGTGACAGTTTTTGAAAACTGCTATATGTAATTTTATAGGCTTTTTTAGTTAATTAGAAACATGTTAGTTAATTATTAGAATTAACAGCTGCTCAGTGGATATCAAAATTGCATTTGAACTAATTGAACTAATACTGTTATTTGAACTAATTATTTTTCTCAAATAGTTTCTTAGAAAGTATTAGTTAATTAAGTACCGGTATACTGGATCTTTTAGCTTCTTTTTTCCCTTTTTGTTTTTTCTGTTGAGCAGACTCAGTATTATTATGTATCAGTGATGACGAACCTTTTAGAGACCGGGTGCCCAAACTGCAACCCAAAACCCACTTATGCATCGTCGAGTGCCGGGTGGGTGTGGCCCATTGGCTGGGTGTGGCCCATTGGCTGGGCGTGGCTGCAGTGGTAACGGCAGACTGGGTGGGACTAAAAAGTTCAATCAATCAATTCTAACTTTGCAAGATCCTTTTTTCCCGCGAGAAGTTGAAATTGACTGATTGAACCTTTTTTTTTTTTTTTTGCACATGGCGGAGGCCGAAAGCTAAAAGGTTTTATAAAACCTAGTTGAAGGCCTAGGACTGGGGTGACGACACGCATACCCACAGAGAGGGCTCTGAGTGCCGCCTCTGGCACCCGTGCCATAGGTTCGCCACCACTATTATATATTGTACATTGTGGCTCTACAGTAACTCCCATTTTCTTCATTTTTCAAACCTGAGCCTTTTATCTGTATTTTAGGAAAACTGGTGGGGCTGGCAAACATGGCAGAATTGGTAAACCATTTAATCTTGCAGTGGGAATGTCCTCACATGGTCTTCCCTTTAGCCTTTAGACAATTAAAGAAGAGGGAGATGTTATTTTCGGATTCTATGTTCTCTCTACTGCCTCTCCCAATTTTGGCACTCTGTGAATTTAACAGTGCTGGCTAGAGCATTCTGGGATGTGACCCATATATTTAGAGGATGTCTGTTGGGAAAGATTTCCCGAGTGCAACTGCCTGCAGTTTTTCCAGTTGCAATCAGCAATTTGGGGAAAGGGTGAAGTGAAAATGAATTACTGGAAATCACTTCTCTTATTCAACCAGGAAAAAAGGCTTCTCTCTATGTGGGGAAGCTGTTGCTACATCTAGTTATTAACTATTGTACACACAAATCCAGTTTTTAAAATCTGGACTTTTCCATAAATCAATACTACACATAAATGCTATTGTGCAACAATGAACCTTTATATTAAAGGAGGTGTACGTAGCTTTGTATTAATTTTGAAATAATTTCATTTTATGTGGTGTTAACAGACACTTTAGTTAATGCAATAATCATTTATTGCTGTGTGTGAATTAAATATATTTATTATTTAAATACATACATGCTTTGGTTAATCAGTTTCGAATAAGAGGCAGAGGAAGAGCCAGAGGCGTGTTTGCTGGAACAAATACTGGTCCTAGCAATTCAAACACTGCTTTTCAAAAGAGACCAAAAGAGGAAGAATGGGATCCTGAATATACTCCAAAAAGCAAGAAATACTTCTTGGTGGGTGTCATATTATATGCATGCATCTTTTCTAAAGTCTTATTTTATAGCAGCGATATCTAAAACTATTTCTGTTATTTCAAGAATCTCCACTGAGTCCTCTACAGTGAACATCTGTATTTGTATTTGCTTTTACATACGTCTACATAGTCTAATGAAAGAAGTTCTTCTGCACCATTTCTAGCTAGTCAGTCAGCAACAGGAGAGAAAAAAATCTAGCCTGTGCAGACTACATTGTGCAATTATGGATTTTCTTCAACAGATTGCATTCTGTTGTCTGTAAGTGAAGGTCTAGGCTGTCCTTAAAGCCAAGGAAAAGCCAGATAATATAATAATATCTCAATTGCTCTGAGTTGACTGAGATAATGCTATCTTGTAACTTTGTATAATGGTGTTTGTGGTTGTGATATCAAAGTAATTATTAAATAATGATGATGTGGAGTGTGTAACTGCTTTTCAAAGAAATTTTCTAATGCTTAATTTTTTTCACTGTAAATTTTTTTCCTTCATTTTCACATCATATATTTTCCCTTTCATGAGTAACTAATGTTTCTCAGTGAATTACAGGTGGGTACACAAGCACTCTTTCAGTGGATATTATATTTTCTATTGCTCTAATGTGTATTAAACTAATATGTGTATTTGGAAAAAACAGGATTTTGATCAGGTGTGACTTTTCACCCACTGGAGGCACTGTTACGAGGATGAACATTTAAAAAAAAATTAATTCTAATACTTTCTATTTATTTTGTTAAAGACAGACTTAACACCTTCAGAAAATAAAATGCTATCCAGGTCAGAAATAAAATGTTCTTTATAATATTTAGAAAAGATATTACTGCCTATTGTCTCTCTCTCTCTTCTGTGGTCTACTCCAAGCCAGATATAGATTGGGTTGAATCGAAGAAGTATCAAATAGACTTGATAACCTTGAAGCTAGCTGTCTTGACAATAATGAAAAAAGGGATACTTCTGTTTCTATATTAGCCAAGACCCTCTGATGATTTTTCCTCCTTTCTTTATATTTTCTCCAGTTTGATACTTTTTCCATAATGAAGGGTAATAACCATCCATATGATGTTTTAAATGATACAACCCAAGAATAATACTGGCATCATATCCTGGAAAAGTGTTGCTCCTAGTTATTGAAGAGCGAATTAAGTATTCCTGCTTCACAATAGAATTGAGAACGCTCCCTGCCTACAGTTCCTTTTTATGGGTTTGTGTAATATTTAACAAGTGTTGGGACGTGCATAAATATGCAAGATAGCTGTTTAGATGATTATCTTAGATGTAAAACAAATGAAATATATACACTACAAATGGATATTGCAAAAAAGTGAAGTGATTCTTCTAGGATCAATCAGCCATGTCCTCCTCCATGATAGTTATTCTATTTCCTGTTTGTTTTTTACTTTTCAGTCGATGTTACATGGTTGCAGAATGTATTTGGTCGTTATCAGTTTGGGTAGTAGATTCTTTTGGAGAAATTGTTTTTAACACTGTTTTACTTTTAAGATTATTTGAGATTCTGCCAACTTATATATTATTTATTTAATATGCTGCCTGTCTCACTATCCAAAGCGATTCCATATCTTCTAGTATCTTGTATCTTCCAGTACTTCCCTCTTTATACATGTTATATTTTGGGTAACAAACCGCAGCAATTATTTCTATTCATTATGAGGGAATTAAACTGTAGGGATATTTCGGATTTTGCCATTTTCTTTCTATTCCCCCCCCCCTTTTAACCATCTCATCTAATAAAGAATTCTGAGTAACTTAAAAATTACTGTTATTTTGGTTGGGTTTAATAATAATTGAGAGAGCCAGTTTAGTGTAGTTGTTAGGGCATCAAATCAGAAGACTTCTAGTCTTGCCTTAGGCATAAAGCCAGCTGGGTGATCTTGGAGTAGTCACTTTCTCAGCCCTAGCAAGGAGGCAAAGGCAAATCACTTGGGGGCGAAGGGAACCTTGCCAAAAAAACTGCAGGGACTTGTTCAGGCTCTCTCTGAGAATCAAACGTGATTGAACAGAAGAAAAATAATAATTGGAGACGCTCATTTTTTGTGTAGTTCTTTAAATTTGTTATGTGTTATTTCTAAAATTGTTTTTTCAGTGGACCTATTTTATTTTTTGCACTCCATAAACTATAAACCAGATAGTTAAGGCGCAGAACACAACATAGAATATGTTACAGAACATAAAACATAATATTAACTCAAGCTGTTAGAAATGTGTATAAAGAAAGATTAAGAAACTAAATGTGCTACATTTAAACTCATGGGCATAAAGTTGTCAGTTTCCCACTGGGTGAGTAGGTTGAAGTGCAATGAAATAATAGGTGTCTTTCATACAGCTGGCAAACATACAAAAAGAGAAAGAAAGAGAAAAGAAATGGCGAGAGTGCAGAGAATTGGGAGACAAGAGCATCTTAGTGAAACCTAGGGTGATTCAACTAAATTGAACGTACTTTGTCAAACAAGTCCTTGGGGTACTTTGATGACACTGCTTAGCTTGGTGGAGAGCATGATACCAACTGGGAAATTCCAGGGGCCGTATGCCTTGCCCTCCATGCTTCCCAGAATTTATATCTTTGCTTAGAATTTTAAATATAAACAGGGCAAACTTATTGTTTTTTTGTATCTTACCAAAGTATTGATTCATTAAAAAAAAGTAACTCTTAGTTCAGTGATAGAAGAGCACGTGTCATATATATTTTTGCACTAACTTCAGGTTGGAGAGATGTGTCTTTGAACTTGGAATCCTGATTAACAAAATATAATGTATTGGAATAGCTTGACTAATGGTTGAACCTGGCATATATGTTACCTTTTTATTGTTAAGAATAGTAGGATCAAAGAATTCAACCAACCACAGTAAATAATTAAACTGATGATAAATATAACTCTTTTTAGTGCTGCTTAGGTTCTCCATTTTCTTTAACTGAATTCCATTTACTCTAGCATGATGACAGAGATGATGGTGTTGATTACTGGGCTAAAAGAGGAAGAGGACGTGGTATTTTTCAGCGTGGCAGAGGAAGATTCAACTTCAAAAAATCAGGTAGCAGTCCAAAATGGACGCATGATAAATACCAAGGCGATGGGCTTGTAGAAGATGAAGAAGAAACAATGGAAAATGAAGACAAGGAGAGACGTAAAGAAGAAAAGGTATGTATTGTGCTGTATCAGTTAGGTTTTTTGGTTTTTGTATTGTTAGTTGAATTTTAAATAGGCTAAATACTGTATCGTAATTGTGCATATATTTAAATCTTTTTTATACAGGAATAATAACTCTGAAGATCAGTTGCAGCTGAAAAAAATACTTGCTATCTGCGCAGCATTTTTAATATGACTTGTCATCAAATGAATGTAAGCATTTTACTTAAATTTTACTGTTGGAGAGTAGTTTAGTTTTGGTTTTGTTTCTGTTTTAATCCTTTGGTAATCTCACTAGTAATTGTTGAAGATTATACAAAGCAAGTAGTAAAGGTATGATACTATTTGTCATGATCAACTTTTTAAAATGTGTACTGTTATACACTGTGTAATTTTGCTTTGTCCAAAAGATCTGATTTTAAACAGAGTTGTACTTCATTATCCCCTCCACAGCTATGTTTCATTACAAAATAAAACTTAGGTCTGCGCATTTAGATATTGAGGCAGCATTTTAAAATAAATCTGTACTAAATCTTGGAGCTAATAATTTCCTGGAGCTTTTTGTTTGTGTGGCTTATATTTAAATTGCAAGATTGTATAATCTGGAGTGGGGGGGGCTGATATTTTGTTTAATTCAGCCACTTAAGTAATTGTGGCAGCATGTAAACAGCACTGCAAGGCTAAAATTCTGCAATGAGTTTTCACAAGGCTTGTCCTTGGATAGGTTTGAGAACTAGAGTATCCCAGTAAAATGAGTGTGAGTAGGAGGTTATAAAAGTAATTTGGGGATCTTATTAATTTTCTCATACATTCACATTTCTAGAAAACGATGGGCGTTCTCTTCTGAACAAATCTAGATCTGACAAGTAGAGCTGTAGCTTAACAGGTGCTACGTTTCTCCGTCCACATAATCTTACTTCTAATGGGGAAATGCTTCATCTATTTGTGTAACAGCACTAAAAGTAGTTTGACCTTCTGCATATTCTATTCTTGTGAGAAGACCTATCCTACATTCCAAACCTTTAGGCGTACAGCAGAAAGAGGTAAATTGTAGTGAAAAGTTACCTTTAACACAAGCATGTTTGAGTGTATTGTTTCAGTGTTTATATGCCTAATAGACATAGTCTTATGTAAAACACAGGATGCTATTCATTTATAAAATTTAAACTGTATATAATGAATGTGAAATGGAGTTATTATGCAAGAGCATTAGATGAAGTTTCATTGGCATCTGTTGAAAAATATTGGCCACAAATTTACGGCAATACTGATTCAGCTATTATCGCATCAACATTTTCCCCAATTTGTAAAATAATATTTCTGTGGGTTTTCTTTAGAAAAATAACCTAAACTATGGGATATTTCAGTTGTGTTTTCAGTCCTCAGTGGAATAAAGATGTGAAAATTTAAAAGGAAATGAGCTTGTTATTACAGTTGAATATTACAGAAGCTTTATATCTGTACTATGTGTAAAGCCATGAAGTAAAAGAACTAGATTAAAACCAGAATCATATGAACTAAAACTTTTTAAAATTACAGTTTAATCTTTTTTTTCTAATCACACTTATTTTAACCTTTTGTTAAAGTCTTGAAATACAAAACTGAACAATTCCTGTACTCATGGTGCCATTTTAATAACCTGTAAGGAACAGAAGCTAGTTTACACTAAATCATACTTGCCCTTTTATTTTACTAATGTGTACCATTTCAGCCATCAGGTTTTCAAGCATCGTGAAGCAGAATTTTTTTTTTTTTTTTTTTTTTTTTATAAAAATTCTGAAGCAGAATTTTTATCAAGCCTTTCTATCAGATATTAAACTAAATGTCAGTTTCAAGTTGAGACTTTCCTTATTATGACAGTTTGAAGTACATCTAAATTGATAAATTATAATATCTACATCAAATTGGATCTATTATGACAGATTAGTAGCCTTGCCACTGTAATGGCCACATGAAATCACAAATGAAACTAGATTGCAAACTAGACAGGGCTAAATGGATTGCAATGGTACTTGCAGACATCAAAATGTCTATCACTTCCTTGATGCCCAATAGACTTTCTGCCCCACCTCAGTTGGAGGGATGAGTTGGTGGGTGGATGCATATTTGTAGAGCTCAGTGTATAACATTTGTTTGCAGCAATACTTTTCAGCCTCCCAAAAGTCCCATTAGGCTGGTGAAGAGCAACTGAGAGGTAATTTGTCTTCCCAGAAATAAATAGCTTGTGCCTACTACTGCACTTTAAGGCCTCTCCCCCTCCCCCCCAGCTCATGTTATCCAAATTTCCGATGTTTCCCAAGCCCTGCAAAGTTTTCTCTCCTTGTGACTTTAAACATACATAGGTACCTACAATTGACAGACTAGGGAAAAGAATTATCAATTTTGTCTACAAAGATATTTGACAAAAATTATCAACATTATGTCGCAAAATTTGGCTTGTTTGTAAGGTTTTTTAAAAATGTAATCATTTTTATAAATCTTTGTAATTGGAATTGTTTTGCAAACAGGCACTCATTGAGGGTGCTGCCTTCTTTTTGACTTTTCTTTGTAGCTATTAGCATGCTGTAAATAAAAATTTCTGAGTGTTAAGAGAGAAGATAATTTGTATCAAGTGACAGAATATTTAGCTGATGAAGTATTCTGTTTCATGTTGTCCTGAATAATTTTAGTTCACCACTAAAGTCTTTGGATTATGGATGCATGCAACATTTGGATTTAAATCGCTTCAAACATAAAACAGCATTTCTCAAGCCTTTTGGAAGAGTTTCATCATAATAAGATTTTTTAAATAATATCTTGTGTTCAGAATGGTTCGAAACAATTTTTTTTTTTTTTGCATACTTCAGCTTGGAATCCCTTTCTAGCTATTTGGTTACTAACATAAATCAAAATCCTTGGGATTAAAATTTACTAAACATTTTAGTTCTCATAATGGTATATGGACACTGCATAGGTTAATAGGAGTGTGTCATTGATGGTTAGGTGATAATCCATGATTTCTTTTATCATGACCTGGTTCACAACATTAAGCTAAAAAGTAAGCTTTACTGACCACAGTAATTGGGCTTACGCATAACCTGAAACTAACTGGTGTATTACACTATGTAAACTCAGTCAATCTTCATTACTGTTAAAACAGTTAATTTTTTACAATTTGATTTATTTTTAATAAGATTTCTAGGTTGTCCAGCCCCAACAATTTTGTTCAGGTTAACAAATGCTAACAATATTTTTTTAAAAAATGAGGATAATGCAATTTAGATGGTTCAACAAGTAATTCTATCCTCCAATAATGGATAAACTACCACACCCATTACCCTGACTCTAACTACAACCCTAAAGCCTGAGGAAGTGTAATGTTTTTAATGTACTATTTTAAAGGCTGATAAGGTGGAATCATATGAATCTTGAGGTGGGGATGCACAGAAGGCCCACCTCCTGTAACTGATGAAACTAGAAGTAGCCAACTGTATCAGATGTTATAGGGTGGGCAGAAACCATAGGACACATATGTCCCTTAATTAGCTATGCTCTATGCCAGGGGTATCAAACTGCCGGCTTGCAGGCTGGATGCGTCATGCCCAAATTGCGCCCACTCCATTGTCAGCAATGGAAAAAAAGTCATGATACATCGTGACACGTCATGTCACGTGACGTTGCAAGTTTGACATCCCTGCTCTATGCCATAGAGGGCTTTTAACACTGACAGTTGCTCCCTTAAATTGTATTCCGAAGCAAAGTGGAACCTGTGTAGTTCCTGAAGCAGGGGTAACCGTGGGTATGGGTACAACCTGCCCATTACTTCTCATGCAGCTGTGGAATCACTGGTATCTTCCAAACGATTATCAAACCAACCCTTTTTACAGCGCATTGCAATAAGAAGGGTCTCCCAGTCAAAGAAAGGACACAACTGGTGAACAAGATTAGTGTGAAAGACCCTCCTGAACACAGCTGCTACCTGCCTATCAAGCACTGAGGGGCAAAGATGGAAGAATTTGCACTAGGAATCTCAAATATCCACAACCAATTTTGCTAGGGTTGAGGCTTGGTTTGTTTTTCCTCATCCAATCTTCAGAGCAAGTGCTGTAAAAGGTATTGGGGTTTTGCTGTTGTTTCTTTTAATCAGCAGGGAAAAAAACTACACAAAATAGTAAAAAATACATAGAAGAATAGATGGGCTTATGTTGCCTAGCAAAGTTAGGTAAAACACAATCTAATCTACAGGGAAAAAATACAGAAGAGTAATTGTGTTAGTACTAGTATCTGGAAAGGTGTTCTCTTAATTTGTTTTGACCCTAAAATAAAGGCCTGGGTAAAATACAAAAATAAGAAATGATGAACTAGTACTATCTGCCAAGCAGTCACATAAAAGGGGTTAGCCGCACATTAAACCAGCAAACAATATGCTGTGTTTGAAGACAAAAATATTGTGTGTTTTATAGTGCCATATTTAGGGAGTTCCACTTGGTTCTAATTCTAAGATCTAAGTGTAAAGGTCCGTGCTTTGAGGATAGACGGACAATATAAATACAGCAATGAATGGAGCAGCTCATATAATGTGGAAAAATACCCAGAAGACAATACTTGCTCAAGACTACTTTCATAATGTTTTCAGAAAATTCGGTAGGTTCATTTAAGAGTGCTATCAGCAAATAATAACTTTTCGTTCAGCCAATAAACAATAACGGACCTTAAACGTATTTTTGTAGTAGCAAAAAAGAAAAAAAAACAACTAAATTTTACTTCGGATGAAAAAGACAACCAGTGTGATTACTAGCAGTGCATATCTAAACGTTCCGTGAGAAAGTTCTCTAAACTAGGTAAAGTCTTGCAGTCAAGATAAATACACCGACAAACCATTAGCAGTAGAAGCAATATATGAGTAAAGGTCGTGGCGCACACGCGTACCAAAAGCCTTTTTTTTTTTTTTTTCTTTCCGGGTGATCAATGAATTCAGTTGCACGTAGGCCTCGCTCACGATCTCGTTGACATCAGAAACAGGAAAACAAGCAAACGTTTGATCTTCGAAGGCTAAGTTAGTTGGGAAGACGGAGCAATGCGGTTCAACGGGTGCAGCGGAACACGAGCGACGTGCAGCGGATCAAGTGTCCGGCACTAGTCTTAAGTCAGCGCCTTCTGCAAGGCCGAGCAATAGACCCGGCACATTCTTATTTAGAAATCGACTTTCTCCCCAGTTTGGGGGAAAAAAAATAAGCTTTCGCTTCTGCATCGTAAATTACGGAAATCCTGTGAGCGTGCTTAATTAAAAATACTTTTATTTTCCTCGAAATATCCATTCTTACTTTTCCTCTCTCAGGCATAGATCTATGAACAAAAAAGCAAGCTCTGTGATTGGTTTGAGCGTCAGCTGTTTCCCTGCTCCCGCCTGATTGGCTACACTGATTCACTCGCTCTCCCAATCCCACCAATCAAGAAAAGGGGTGCCAAGTTTTGATTGTCGCGGAGGGGAAGCTTCGAGCCCGGTACCGTCTCTCGCCGCTTTCCCGTAGTTACATTTGGTAAAGAGCTGGCGGGGGGGAGAGGTTGGGGGAGTCTCGCGAGGAGCTCGCGCAGGGGTACCAGCGAAAGGGTCGCCCCGCTGCTTGGTGGGCTTCGTCAGTGTTTCGCAGTTCTTCGACGGGCTGGCAGCTGTGAAACCGCCCCGTCCACGGTGGGTCCGGATGGCTCGCGTCTTGGCCCGCTTGCACCCTCGCCAAACTTCTGTTTGCTTTATCTGCATGTGGCTCTAAAGTGAATTATATAAAGACAATCCCACTGGTCAAATCCAGTAACCAGTTAGCCTTATGTGAAGAACGGTTCTTAAATCCCTGTTCAAAATGCTTTGGGAGTGGCCGTATTACTGCGAATGGCGTAATGCAAAACCAGTTTATATTCATATTTTGTCTGCTTTCTCATTTTTCTTTACATCGGAAGTATATACCAATGTATTTCGATGTTACCATTTCGAGTTAAGAACTAGAATTTAAAACACTTGTTGGAGTCACGTTTAAGTCTTTTTCTAATTTGCTAAGAGACCTTGTGAGATAAGTGTTTTGATAGCATACGAAGACATTTATTGTAAAACATTTTTGTATAAATGTTAGACGTATTTAAAGAAGTATGTAAATGCTTTCAATAAATGTTTTTTTTTATTTTGTAAATCTGATATTTCCCATGTCAATTTAAGAAAAACGATAAATGTTATATAGAAAACAAAAATGATATTTATGTTTGTGAAAGGATCAAATGCCAAACTTCTAATTCAGATATGTTTGGTACTATCAGATCTGGGATGTAAAAATCTGAATAACCTCCAAATAGTAGCAAAGAATTAGTAATACAGATAGTCCTTGATTTACAATCACAATTGAGCCCAGAATTTATGATATTTGTTAAGTGAATTTTGCCCCATTTTACGGCCTTTCTTGCCTCAGCTGATAGGTTTTGCCTCATTTTATGACCTTTCTCACTGCAGTCATTAAGTGAATCACTGCAGTTGATAAATTAGTAACCTGGATGTTAAGTGAATATGGCTTCCCATTGACTTTGCTTGTCAAAAGGCTGCAGAAGGTGATCACATGACCTTGGAACACAACATGGTCATCATAAATATGAACCAGCTGCCAAGCATCTGAATTTTGATCACATGATCATGGGGATGGTACAAAGGTTATAACTGAAAAATGGTCATGTCACTTTTTTTCAGTGCCATTGTAATTTTGAATGCTCACTAAATGAACTGTTGTAAGTAAGGACTACCTGTACTAAATCTCTTTTCCACTATTTTGTGACTGTCTGAATTTTTATTTTGTTAATCTCACAAGTAAAATTCTGATATATTGTTTTGTGCATAAAATACAAAACATCAACGATGTGATTAGAATTAAAAACTAATATGGTAAGCCATCCATGTAAATTATAAATTATTTTAATGGTATGCTGATATCTGGCATTTTGGTAAATGGATCCCTCTGAACTTATACAAGATCGTAGCTTGTACACATGCAACAATACCTAAAGCTATTACTATTTATAATATTGAGAAAATGAATCTGAGAGACTGGTACTTGGATCAAAGCATCTTTCCAAACCAGCCATCTTGCATTCAGAGATGGATATCTTGAATAATCCAAACATAATTCATAAGTTTCATTCCAGCATAGGCGGAATGACATGAAAGGTTTTGCAATTTTCCCTTGTGTGAGAAAAGTGAGTTTTCACTTTAAGCCATAGTCAACCTTTGTCCTGACCAATAAATGTATATATTGCACTGGAAAATTCAACAAAAAGATTCTTGTGATTTCTAGAATTGTTTCCCATTGGTTTCCATCCAATTTTTCCACTGCTTGAATTTTTTTTTCTCTAAGTATCTCATGATTCTGTCACAAACAGTTTGGAAAAGATTTTGTTTGTTTGTTTATATGTGTTAAACTATATAGGAGAATGCACACATATAGTATGTAGGCAAGCTGATTTTTTGTAACTTTAAATCAATCTTATTTTCCTAGCATTGCTTTCTGTTGTTCACAATTGAATATCACAAGCTGCTTTGCATTATGTTTATAAATTGGGTACTGGCATGAAACTAAATGTAATGTATTTTTTTTCTTGCAGCTAAAGTAAATAGTTACTGAACTCTTCTGAGTTCATCAATTTTAATTTGTGTCTTAACAGATTACACTGTTTTCTAAATGTCTCTGCTATTGAATCTCTTACGGCAATTGCTGGAATATTATGGTGTGGTCCCAGAACCGGTAAGCAGATAAGTCTGAAAAACAAATATGTTTTTGCATGATTTTTTTTATATTAAAGGGTATACAGTTCCATACCACTTCTCTTTCTCTTGTCTTCTGAGAATTTCAGCCTATCTCTGTACAGGTGGTCCTTGACTTAAAACCATTTGTTGAAAAGTGACTTACAACCACTCCTTGCACTTAACCATCGCAGTGTCCCCATGAACAAGATGCGTGCACTTGACATGGATTTATGAGGGTTGCAGTGTGCCAGGTTCATGTGATCTCCATTTGCAACTTTCTTTAGCTTCTGAAAGGCAAAGTCAATGGGGGAAGCCAATTCACTTAATGACTGCAGCAAAAAAAAATAAAATTCAGCATGTTTCACTTAACAGTTGTCTCACTTAGTGATAGAAGTTCCGGTTCCAATTGTGGTTGTAAGTTGAGGACTTCCTATAGTTTAATGCAGAACCTTTTAAAGACAAGTGCCCAAAAACTGCCTCCGCCCCATCCCGCCTGCTCTGCCCTGCCCCCATCCTGCCTCGCTCCGCCCACCCAAAGGGCCACTCACCACCTCCACAGCCTGCCGCAGATTGCCCAAGCAGCCCAGCAGTGCCATGGTGGCCACGCCCTCCGTCCGCACCACACAGCATTAACTGCGCGATAGGGCATGAGGGTGGAGTCTTGTCCCCGCTGCCTGGCTGTCATGTCTTTGGCTGTGCTGCTTTGCGTGGGCCATGCTCTGGAGTGACTCTTCTCCAGGGGGGCTACTGGTGAGGCCGCGGGGGAGGTGGGACTGGGGCAATGGTGTGTGTGCCCACAGAGAGGGCTCTGAGTGCCACCTCTGGCACACGTGCCATAGGT
The DNA here is from genome assembly GCF_016545835.1 of Crotalus tigris. Classification (NCBI taxonomy): domain Eukaryota; kingdom Metazoa; phylum Chordata; class Lepidosauria; order Squamata; family Viperidae; genus Crotalus; species Crotalus tigris. Next base: position 1,390,935 of record NW_024096511.1, read on the forward strand.
TCGCCACCACTGGTTTAGTGCTGCAAATGGAATGGAATTTGAAGTTTACCTTTCAAGTCGATTGCTGTTAGTAGCCGTGAACTGAGCGCCACATATTCCTGAAGCTAAATTTATTTTAATCATGCTGCAAATGACACAACTAGCAGTGGTGAGAAATCACAACCTTAGTATACACATATTTACATTACTTAGAAGCAGCTGCCTGCTGTGTTTTACTATAAATAACTTTAAATTATAATTTTATACCTCTTCACTGTAAATAATATATCTGTTAAAAGTGTTTTTGCAGCCCACCTATGGTAGCCCTAATGTTACAAAAATTGTACAACTGAAGTTCCCATTTGGAGCTAAGTCACTTGTTTTGTTCTTTTTCTTCCAATTCAGGCCTTGCAAAGGTGTAAATTTTATCTCAATGGCCTTGTTCGTATGATTGGATCTCGTCTTTCTTCAAATGCCTTTTCAAGAAGATACTTCCAAGAATTATGTATCATTTCCAGGAATTGTTTGGTGAGGTCATCAATACTCCCCCCCCCTTTTTTATTTCTAGAGGTTATATTAAAATATGTAGATATTTGTGTATTGATTGCATCCATTTTGTTTCATATTACCTTTTCAGCCTTAGATAGCTTGCTTTCTTAATTTGCCATTGCTATTAATAGGGAATGAAAACATACTGGCATTTACCTACTGGTAGCATCTCCAACAACAGAATTCTACCCTCTTAGAGAGGGGGAAAGGATAGTTCAATCTGTATATCTCACAAATATTTCCTCTGTAGGACTGGAAGTTCCTATAGGATACTATGGAAGATGGCACAGGGGGCTATAAATTTCCATCCCTTTCCATTGTCAGGGCTTTCTGGTACCTTTCACAGAATGAAAGTGTCTTTTGTAAGCAGAACTTGAATCTAACTTTTATAAAGCAACATTTTAATTTTTTTTAATAATTTAAAAAAATACAGGTAGTCCTTGACTTACAACTTCATTTAGTGACCATTTGAAGTTACAATGGCACTAAAATAGTGACTTATGTCCATTTTTTCACACTTATGACCATTGTAGCATCCCCATAATCATGTGATCAAAATTTAAATGCTTGTCAATTGACTCACATTTATGACGGTTGCAGTGTCCCGGGGTCATGTGATCACCTAGTGTGACCTGACAAGCTGTCAAGGTTCCGATAGACAAGACCAAACAAATTAGAACTCCGAGGCTTGAGATTTCCTCAAAGAACACATTTATTGATTACATAGCATCGGCACGGTCAAAAGTGAAACCAAGCCTGAAGTTCCCTTCAGAAAGCAACAATATTACAAAGTTGAACTCCCCACCCCAGAGCTATGCAATTAGCTGCGTTCCCCAATAGAAGAGTTTGGCAGGCTTTCTAACTAAATGCTCCAGCCCCTATCTAACTGACAGAAATGATCTTGGTTCCCACGGGACAGTAAAATGTTTAGACTAGTAGAAATCCTCCATCCCTCTCCGAAGCCTGTGGCAACTGAGAACGAAGGAAATGGCTGCAGCCAGGTTTGTTGTAGAGTTGACACAAGCAAAGTCAATGGGGGGGGGGAAGCAGATTCACTTAACAACCATGTTTCTAACTAAACAGCTGCAGTGATTCACTTAACAACTGTGGCAAGAAAGATCATAAAATGGGGCAAAACTGACTTAAAAAATGTGTCATGCCTCCGTCTGAGCCTGAATCTGCAGAGGAAAATGAACTGGAACAGGACCCTATGGAGGCCTGGCTTCAGAGGAATGTGGGGAAGAGCAGACCAAGGCAGGCCAGGGCCCTTCAGGATTGGAACAGGAGGAACAGGAAAGGCAGAGTTCAGGCGATGAGCAAAGGCCACCCCCACCTGATCCTAGAGCACAGAGAATGGAGAGAAGGAGGGAACAACGCAGGCAGGCAGGCTCAGTTACTCGTAGGCTCAATTACTCGGGAGGAGAGCATTGCCCTTCTCCACAAGGAACACCTGGAGATTGAGATTTAAGAAGACGCTGTGGGAAGGGGCATTTGTTGGGAACAAATGCTGATTCTTGGAGTGTTGTGTATCGTTGCTGATCTTTTCTTCTGTGACTTCTGTTTGGAAACCTGGAAACTCGAACTGTATTTCAGATTCTCTCTTTTGAAAACTGCTCAGGCAAGCTAGGATTCAAACAGACTCATTAAGTTTACGTTTTCTTCCTTGTTATCTCTATGGCCTTGAATACTTTCTTATGCTAATCAGACTGTATTTGAACCTATTTTCAGCCAGAGTCGGCTGAAGAGGTGTGTGTGTCCTTTTGTTGGAGGCTTGCCAGCAAATGTGGGAGCATTTGGGGAAAATTTGGAGCAATAAAAGAACTGTTTGAATTGCCAGCTGACTGCATTGCCTCTGCTGTGCCCTGGGTCATCACAAAATGTTTTACTTAGCAACATAAATTTTGAGCTCCATTGTGGTTATAAGTTGAGGATTACCTGTACTAATTAAATAATTGTAAATCATATTATATTTTCTTTACTATATCAGATATACCAACATTTAGTTGATATATAGTTAAAATAGTTAATTAACTTTTATGCAATTTTTTTTTCATTTAAAAATGTTTCTATTTAACTTCAACAATTTTTTCAACCCTTAGATATCCTGGGTTTCAGAACGAAAAAGATACGGATCTACCCGAAGTTTTGTTCGTAGATTGGGAGCATGTCTTACATTAATTCCTTTTTCAAGACCTCACTTTCAGGTATATGAGATATTTGCAAAGTTTAGAATTAATAACTTGTTAATTTATTTTTTTTTCCAATATTGCTATATATAGCATGGATTAATAGAGAAAACATATTTATCATTTGGGGAAAAGTTGCACATGAATTAATAGAAATGCATTTTAAATAACAGTGGCCATTGTAAAATAATAAGTAAAAAAGATTTAAATTTATATGTCATAGTTGCCTAGATTTTTATGAATATATAATTGAAATATCAAAATAGATAACTAATTGCAGCTTTCAAAAGCCGAATTTCAGACAATGAATGAACTCCTTCTTGCTACTTTGAATAATGTTTGAATGCAGTTTGTTAAAATTTATGATACCGAGTATATACATCGTTGTATGCTGCTGCTGTTATACTTCAGGTGAAAAATGGTGCAACTGTCACTATTAAAAATGAATTGGAAAACATTATCTTATCACCTTAGTATTCATTCTGAGGGAGATTAATAAGGATTTTAGTCATTGTATTTTAAATATCTTTAAAAGTTATATAGGAAATCTTACTTACTTTAGCTCCTTACCTAAAAATGGATGAGTAGAATTTTGAAAGATCTAAAAATTGTTGAAGGATTAGTATTATCAGTGTTAAATAATACTAATAATGAACAGTATATCTTAATTCTTTTGTTTACACTTATCAGAGCTACTTGCAGGGACATGAGGAGGGGTAGAAATAACAAAGAGTTAGGTGGTTCTTGCTTAGCAACCACTCAATCAGTGGCCGTTGAAATGCACTTTTGTACTTACAATGGTTGTAGCATCCAGCTTGCCATTATGATATTGCAGTGTCCTGTTTGTGACCTTATCTACCAGATTCCTACAGGCAAGTTCAGCGGGAAAGCTGGCAGGAGGTCACAAATGGCGACCACATGATGTCCTTTCCATAAGCACTTGGGGTGATTTGCTTAACAATGGTAACCAGAGATGCCAGAATGTCTATTGCTAAATCATGTAATGTCATGATTTACAACTGCTTTACTTACCCTGTAATTCTAGTCCTAAATTAGTATCTGTAAGCACTGCAATATCACAGTGCAAGCACGGTGCTTGCATACCAATATGGTTCATTCTAATGAAACTGGTATTCTGCAGACTCTTCTGCTCCTTCATTGCTTCTTTTCTATTGCGAAGGTTTGATATTAGAACAAATATGCATCTTTTAGACAACTGCTAGAAAGCTAATAATTAAAAACAATTGTTTTATATAAAAGTGTGTTTATGATGCTTTAGCTGGTCCAAAGTCTGAACTCTTTAGAAGAACAATACAGCATCGTTAATTCTGTTCAGCTGTCTCTTGCCGATGCCTTATGGATGGTAGATGAAGACAGAAATCCATGCACTAAATTCAGGCAAGTAAAACCAACTAGACTTTTTCACGTATTGTCAGGTGCAAGCCAAAGATGACCCAATTAATCCAATTAATTCCAATCTTTTTTTTTTTTTTTTGCTTATACCGAATGGACAGAATCTTGCCAAACTAAAACTATAATCTTCTACTCTCATAGAACTATCCTGAGGGATTCCAGGATGTGGCTTCTCTATCAATCTTCCCCCTTTCCCCATCCAACTTAGGACGGCACATTCTCCTAATCTGGGTTTCTCTCTGATGGAATCACTATCTTTATTCAGTCAATGATTTATATGCTATAATTAAGAAAATTAAAAATAGTGACATAGAGCTTAACCCTGTAAAATTACAGCGCTATAAGGAATTGAGAAGATTTAAATAAATAAGAAAGCAAATCATAATTAACTCTTACTGTTGATTGATTAAGTATCAGTATTTTTGAAATGGAATGGTTTTGTGCACACAGTCATCAGTTTATGGATTTTGAAAAACCAATGCAATGCAAATAACAGAAGCCCTGATGCTATAAAAATACATTTATTTTTCTGTTTAGGGTGCTATTTATAGCCAATTGTTTGGCCTAAACCCTTCTGAATTCAGTGCTACTTCTGTACATATGATTGTGTTGTAAACATTTCAGTCTACGTGTTAGGCTTGTGAGTTCACTTTATTCCCAAATGTCTTGGCTTTTGGAATGCTTACATTTATTTACACAGTGGTATCCTGATATTTTCTAGATTTGAGGACTGGAGAGGGGTTGCCACTCCATCTGTACTTTCTTTGCCAATTACTCCAAAAGAAAAAAATGAAAAAACAACTGTTGTGGGTGAAGATGCATTCCAAAAAATTCATGTTCTTGAAAATGAATTAGCACATCTTCGTAAACAGATTGCTGCAATTTTGGCAGCAGATAGGGCAGTAAATGATCAATCCCGTAAGTATGTCTATCTGGATTCAAATGAATGTGTTTCTATGTGTTTTTCTTGTTCCTAATGATACTAAGTCATATTGCCATCTGACGGCAGCTTTTATGTAGAAAATTGTTTTGCTTATAATTGCTTCAGGTTATGTTTGCACCTAAGATTTACTCATTTTACCACCAACAGTAAGAGAAGATGAGCCCAGATTCTTTCTAAACATAAAACAACTAATTAACTTACTGGGCAGGGGAGATATTGGACTTTGAGCTTGAATCTTTAAAAAATTGCACATTTATTTCTACTTATTTTTAAGAAAGATGTGCATGTGTTTCTTAGATTCCAATGTGCCACTTGACAAATTTCTTTTGAAATGGAGGACATTTTTTTAAACAGATGGCATGGAAATTTCTTTTCAGAGGAAAAAAAATGAATTCTCAAATTTTGTATTTTATTATTAATAAGAACGTTAAAGGAATGTAGCCCAGGGTGAGAGATGAGATCAAAATTATCTAATCATCCTTGTGATTAATTAGTATCGAAACCAGTGTCGTGTAGTTTTGCTTTTCTGTCTTTTGATTTCATTAGCTTCTTTATTTATGCTTTCTGGTTTTCAAATGTAATACTGTTCTAAAATAAGCAGTCACTATTTGGTATTTACATTTATTCATCAACGCTACAGGTGCCTGTTTTAATATTACCTCTCTCTTCAACTGTCTAATAGGTTCAGATACTGGGACTTTATCAAACACTCCTAATAATTTTCTGCAGCCAGGAATGTTTTCTACGCCAGCTCCTACTTCTCTTTGTAACGTAGTCATACCTCCACCTCCACCACTGCCACCTTCATTTGTGTTAAAATCTGATTTTGATTCCCGTAATTCGGCAGTTCAGCTTATTAAACAACGTCGGGCTATAAAGACTGAAAAGATTAAAGACAATGCTGAACATCAGACAGTTAAAGTTATTCCTGATATGATGGATGTTCTCAAGGATATAAATAATGTTAAACTCAGAGCTATTGAGAAGTAAGTTGAACAAAATGTAAGTTCTTTTTTTTAAAAAAAGTGCTGTTACCAACTTATGAAACTACGTGGCTTGGTTCTTAGTTATCTTCCATGAGAAGCAGCCCAGCGCTTCACTTTAAAGGGGTGAAGGAGCCTGAAACTCAGTGCCACCACTGTCTTTTCAGTGGCTGTCCTGGTCCTTAGGAATAGCAATTGGTTTTCACCCTGACCGCCTCCCCAGGGTGTGTAGGGCACAATTCTGCCTTGGTTTCATTACAGCTTGGTTTGGTTAATTTGATTCTGTTCTATGTTTTCATTAGGGCCTTTCATTTTTATGCCTTTGATTTTTGTAATTTGTTTTTGTCTATTGTCCTTGTACATTGACAAGGGATTTAGTAGTTTATAAAAGTAATAAATAAATTTCCTTAGGGATTTAGTAGTTTATAAAAGTAATAAATAAATTTCAGCCTTGCAAAGAATATTCCTTTCTGGAATAGGTTTACTTGGAAGAGCTAGGAGTTTAGTTCTTGCTTTTAAACAGTACAGATAGCCCTCAAATTATGGGCGGCTGCTTAATGGTTGTTTGAAGTTGCTGCAAACTTGAAAAAAGTTACTTAAAATCTGGCCTTGAAGTTACAACTGTTGCACCGTCCTTGAGGTCATGTGATTGGGCACTTGGCAACCAGCTTACATTTATGACTGGTAGCAGTGTCTTGCAATCACACAATCACTTTTTGTAACTTCTTTTGCCCTTTTTAGCATAAAACACCTATTGGATAAACTAGTTTTGGATACACAGCCACATGATTCATTGAACAAACAAGTGATTCACTTAACAACCATTGTAAAATCAACTCCAGTCACATAGTAACTCACGAGTGCAATGTCTCATTAACAAAATTCTGGGGTCAGCTGTGGGTTGTAAGACTAGGAGTACCTGTAGAGTAAAAAAAAAATAGCAGAGTACAGTTGAAACAGAATGCTGACTGCTGTATAGCTCCCTGCAAAACAACATGTGCAATATTGCTACAGTTCATAGGGCAATCAAGGGTCCTCTAGAACGGAGGATGCTGAATAAATTAGAACAAAAGCAGATTGGAATGTATAATACATGCTTTGATTTTTCAATAGCAATGTCTTGCGTTAGAAATTACACATGTTCTGCTTTTCTTTCTCCAGATCTCCTGGAGGTACACCTCTACCCAAAAGAAATAAAATAAAGCAATCTCAGTGGGATCCAGCAGCTTTAATAGCAGAAGCTCTTAAAGAGAAATTTGCATCACAAAGCAGTCGTGATGATTCATTTGACAAAGAGAACAGTTCTTATGGCACTTCACCATTTTCTAGTCCAGATACTCCAATGGTATAGATATGGTTCTTTTCTTAAAGTAGTTTTTTTTTTCATTTGAATAAGATTCGTAATCATACAGAAGAAAAAATATTCTGGGGATGAAAAAAAAAATCAAGATAAATATTATATAGATAATCCAGAGACAGAACTTAATGATCACAGCTGGAACTGTATTCTTATTTGTATCCCATGAAACATTGAACATATGGGAGGGTTCACGGCTCTTGAGTGATTTGGAATGGTAGTTCAGAGTCTAGAATTATTGTAAGTATTGTATTACTTTCTCACAGTGCTCTGAATAGGAGACTTGTATTTTCCCCTGTCTCTAGTCTTTTCTGCGATGCTTGATGATGGATGCTTTTTATATGTTCTTTAAAGTTTAATACAGGTAGTCCTCATTTAGAGACCACAGTTGGGACCACCCATTTTTTCGCTAAGCAAAGTGGTTGCTATGTGGAAAATCATCTAACTTCAACTGTGCTTTCCAGCTCAAAGTGACAATACTGTTCTGTTTCACATCTTCAGCTTTTATTTGCTCCTAACCACTCCCCTGGTCTTTGGAATGCTCACCCTGGCACTGAGATCATTAGGAAGAAGGGAAATAATGTTTGTATTTATACATATTTATATTTATTGCAGAAGAAGGGAGTATGAGAGAGTAAGCAGGCACAAAATGGAGAATACATATTGAAAGCAATGCGCTTGTGCTGGCAGCTACAAGGGTGCTGTGCAAACAGTTTTGTGTATTTACAACTGTGTGCCTTTTTATCCTGTCCTCTCCATGTTTTCTGCTCTGTTGGGGTAAGTGGATGAGTCAGCCACAGGAGAGATTGCCTATAGAAATCACTTGCTTTCCTTCCACACCTTGCAGAGTGGAGAGATTGGAAAGGAAGAGATTATAAGAGAATAAAACACACAAAGCAGAATACACTGAGGTATTTACATAGCATGTTAGTGGCTGCCAGCATCAGCACCTGGCTTTCAGTGTATATTCCTCATTGTGTACCTGCTTAGTTTCTTGTAATCTCTTCTCTCCAATCTCTGTTCTGCAAGAGGTGGAAGGGGGAAAAATAAAGGTCAGGTGTAGACACCAGTGCTGACTAATAGCAATCACATGGTTGAGTGACAGCACCATAGTTGCTGAACGAGACAGTAAGTGAGGACTACCTGTGTACATATTAGAAATGTTTAATATAGACAATTGTTTAATATAGACAACTGTTACTGTGATAAGTTGCATCAATTCAATTTATGACTGGCTTTGGTGGATAAATGACAGCTGGAATGAGAAGGCATTTGGTCAATATAGGATTTGAGAGCAATATTATGCATTGATTCTTGTCCTATTTGTCTGAGCACTTTTAAAAGATAGCACTGTTGAGTCCATTTCTTTGTTGATAATTGTGGTTAGCATGTGGTTCCTCAGCATCCTTTTGGCATTCAAAGGGCCCTGATTTTCAGATTATATACAGTTCTAGGGTTAGACACCATCACAATGCTTGTGATAACCATCTATCACTCATTGTATGAAAGCTGTGATGAATTGAAGTAAGGTAATAAGCTGAGATTCAGTCAGGCCAATTGAAAGTTTTCCTCGGAAGACAGACTAATAGGCCAGAGATATTGCCTGTTCTGAAAGGAACTGAACTCTTCCGAAAAAATGGTTTTATAACTTCTGCATCAATTGTTCTTTTTAGGCTATAGATTTGATGCTCTGTTAAATGAACCTTTGCTCTCTTTTAGCTGGTACCCATGTAGCAGTGTTCCTAGACTCAGGGAAATCTTTCTACTATGATCCTTGTCTTAATCATCTCCCATTTAAACCACTGTTGTGGATCCTACATGGTTTTGCTAATGAAGCTGTAAATAATATAAGATAACAGCTCAATTGCTGACAATATTACATAAATCACACGCCAATTCCACTGGCTTCCATTCTGTTTCAATACATGCTGAAAATGCTAGTACAGTTTTTCTTTGACTTTAATTATATTGTCCACTTTTAAAAATGAATTATTTATTCTTTAGATTTATTATATTTTATATATTTTAATTTGTATGTCACCTTGAATCAAAAAGCAATACAATTAGAAATAAAATGTTTTTGATTACAGGTTGACTATCGCATTTTGAAACCAAGCACGAAGCAGAGACTTAACAAAACTGAGAAACTAATAAATTCATCATCTTCAAAATCAAAACTTCATATGTAGCCATGATGTTGATCTTGTGGGACCAGCTATGACTATTAAGGACTCTTTTCTTTGATTGCATTGTACAAATACTTACAAATCTAATTGTTCTGAATTGTGCTAACAGAGTGTTTACATGAATTTTTTATTGCATTTTTTATCATCTATAAATCTACAGGTTTTTTGTATCAGTTTTATGATATTTATGCAAAGTGTTAAGGCCAGTGAGTAAATGTGTAAAAAGATAGTAATATGGAAACAAAATATAGAGGGAAAAGTTACATTTTAACCTAGTTTAAACAAAAATACTATATTGTTAAAAAAATGACACCTTCCTAAAAAGATTATGTTACTTCCTTGATATATGGAAAGAATCATTTTAAGTTTCCCTAACTGATGCTTATACCATTTGCTTCCTCTTGTGTACAAATGAACTTTCTGCTGTTGTGAATATAGTGGATGATCATGAAGAAACAATGGGATCTATATTGATATTTGACATTTATGATACAAATGTTACTAATGTGACTTCTTAGTATCTCTGTAAATTTATTTTCTGAAATAGCTTTTTTAATGTATGTGCAGATTGTTATACTTTTTCACAGCTTAAATGTATCAAGTTTTACAGTTCTTGTGTGTTTGTCAATGTTTATGGAGGGCCATAAGCTCTCATTAATAATAAGCCCCTTGTCTTGTAATGCCCAGATGCTAAACATAGGGGACTCATCTAAAATTAGTTCACACATCTCCACAAATAGCTAAATCAGCTTTGTCTGATCTGGTTCCAGAAGCAGTAGGCAGCAGTCACTGTGAATCCCAAGAACTAAAAGTTGCCTATTGTAAATGTATGTGTACCATTTCTGCTGGTATGTTCCTCATTTTTATAGTTATTTGCAATTTTCTTCTGTATACAATTTGAAATTGTATTGTTCCCGGCAGTGATCCTTTCAACTGGAAAACTTTGATAACAAGAATAAATCTAGCCTAAGATAGTTGGTTTCCTTATCAAATATGTAGGTGCTTCTTTCTGGGAGTATATTGACTCATACTTCGCTGTTGTATGTTGTTACAGGCTTTTTTCTTGGGTAGGAAATATTTCTGCACTTATATTTGCAGAGATGTACAATGAAATTTTAGCAATTATTTGTAATTTGCATTGGGATGTTTCAACTAATATATTTAGGCACCTTCCTTAGTAGTTGAGTCTTTAATTTAATTTAAAGTGGCTTGCATGTAGCTTTTTTATTAAAAAAAAAAAAGGGCTGTGCCAAATAGTTACCCTTACTAGAAGAAAACATCTGAAACAGTGTATGATTTATTCTGCTTAGTAGGCTAGTTTCTTATTTTCCAGAGTGATAACATCATATATACTGTATCAAATCTTCAGAACATTGTCTTCTACCTGTAGAAAAATGTGAACGCTCTTTCTTTCAGGAAGAGACAATCTCTAATTACTATTACTATGGATCATTGCACAGTCAGCCAGATGTTCAGACTGGATTTGGCATTTTGTCTAACTATCGAGTCCTTACCCAGGACTTGGGATAGGCAGATGTGGATATTTGATGGTATTACAGATATCGTCGCAGGATGGAAGCAGTTCCTAGTAAGGCTGCCTTTTGCAATTGACTAATAGCAAATTTGTCAATGCCAATGGTGTTCAAGTGGTGCTCCAGTTGTTTTGGGATTGCATCCAAGGAGCCTATTACTATTGGCACTACCCTTGCTTGCTTTTGCCACAGTCTTTCTATTTCTATTTGTAGGTCTTTGTATTTTGTTATCTTCTCCAGTTCTTTCTCTTCTATTCTGCTGTCTCCAGGCACTGCCACGTCCACTATCCAGACTTTTTTGTCTTTCTTATCGACAATTGTTAAGTCTGGGGTGTTATGTTGCAGGTGCTTGTCTGTTTGAATTCTGAAGTCCCAGAGCAGTTTAATTTTATCATTTTCTATGACTTTCTCTATTTTATGATCCCACCAGTTTTTGCTTACAGGCAAATGATATTTTTTGCAGATCTTCCAATGCACCATTGTTGCTACTTTGTCATGCCGCTGCTTGTAGTCAGTCTGTGCAATCTTCTTGCAACAGCTTACCAGGTGGTCCACTGTTTCTTCAGCTTCTTTGCATAGGCGGCACTTACTGTCTGTTGCTGTCTTCTCAATTTTGACTTTATATGCATTTGTCCTTAAGGCTTGGTCTTGTGCAGCCAGAATTAGTCCCTCGGTCTCTTTCTTCAATTTTCCTGCTCTTAGCCATTGCCAGGTCTTGTTATTATCTGCTTTCCCAGCTATTTTTTTAATGTATTGGCCATGTAGTGCTTTGTCTTCCCATGCCTCTATTCTGTTCTTCATTTGGTCTTTCTTGTAGGCCAGTTTGGTCTCTCCAGTAGTAGTAAGCCTTCCTGATATACTAATTTCAGTGCATCTTCATCATTGTTCTTCAGATATTCTTCCAAAGCCATTTTTTCTTCTTCAACCATCTGATGTACTTGTAGCATTCCACGCCCACCTATTTGCCTTGGTAGATAAAGTCTATCAATGTCACTGCGTGGATGAAGGGCATGATTCATTGTCATTATTTTTCTGGTCTGCCTATCCATTGCTTTTAGTTCTGCTTGAGTCCAGTCCACTATTCCAGCTGTGTACCTAATGACTGGGATTGCCCAGGTGTTGATTGCCTTTATGGTATTTCCTCCATTGAGTTTGGACTTTAAGATCTTCTTCACTCTCTTGATGTATTCACCTCTAATCTTTTTCTTGACTTCAGTGTGCTTGATGTTGTCAGCTTGAAGGATACCCAAGTATTTGTAGTAATCTTCCTCATCCAGACTCTTAATGTTATTTTCGTGAGGCATCTTGATTCCTTCAGTTTTCACTACTTTTCCTTGTTTGATAGATTATTATTATTATTATTATTAAAAAAAGAACAGAATAATTATTGGATAAGTTGAACATATTTTTACTTCTGCATGGATGCATGTGTTGTGTCACTGATTTTTTTTCTCACTGCATAATGATTGTCAGACGACATTCCAAGTTGTATATTGTAGTTTTGCATACATTTATTGTAGTTCAAAATTTAATAACTGAACACAACAGAAAATGTCTGCTGTGATCTAAAACTCAGAATTTAATTTTGTTTTGTTGGATTCTGGCTTTGATGGTTTTTGTGAATAACATTTTGTATGCTTTTGGCTTAAACGTATTATGCACAATGAACAGGATACAAGATACATTCACATCACTTACCTGAAGTATTCATTTCCATTAGACACCTTTAGAGCAAGTAGCACATTTTGAGAAATACGCTAGCTCATGCAAATAACCACTAGAGGGCAGTAAGACACTATCTACAAACAATTGTGTCCTTTGATGAGACCCCCTTCTCAAAGCTATTTATTCCCAGTTTTCAGGCCTACAGAGGTGTGCAGGTAATTTGCTTTTATATATATATATATGTATATGTATATGTATATATGTATATATGTATATATATATATATGTATATATGTATATATATATATATATTTAGTATTTAAAAGTTGTGGACTCTTCTGCCTTGCTATTAGTCCCTCATTTCGTTTCCTCCCCCAAGTCCTGACTGATGCAATTGCTCAGTCTAGATATCCATAAGTAGCTGCTGGTGCAATTTGCTTTGGGTCATAACAAACTTACTATTTGTTCCTAACTGTATTGATTTCTGCCTTTGCTCAGGATGCTTCCTGTCCTATATCCCCTTTACTATTTTGTGTATTGATACAAATATCTGTGGAATGAAATCTGAGCCATCCTGGTGCATAATTAGCCTGTGCTTACAGCTTCCAGGTGTGCTATATGGGAAAAATATAGTTTAGTACACATATTAGTCCATAGGACCAGAGTAGAGTAGAGTAGAATAGATAGAATAAAGTAGAATAAGAACAGAACAGAACAGAATAGAATAACAGAGTTGGAAGGGACCTTGGAGGTCTTCTAGTCCAACCCCCTGCTCAGGCAGGAAACCTTATACCATTTCAGATAAATGGTTGCCTAATCTCTTCTTAAATTCTTCTTAAGTAAATAATAACAGTACACTTGGAACAGAAATATGGTGCTGCTCGTCAGACTTAGGTAGATGTTAAATATGATTCATACATACGATTTTACATGTAGTCCTCATCTTATGAAAATTGGGCCCATAATCTCTGTTGCTAAGTGAAACATTTTGTTCAGTGAGTTTTGCCCCATTTTATGATCTTTCTTGCCACAGTTGTCAAGTGAATCACTGCAGTTGTTAAATACATAACAAGTTTTTGAGGGCATTTGGTTTTTGACTTTGCTTGTCAAGACGGCTGCAAATGGGATCACATGACCCCATAATATGAGTCAGTTGCCAAGCATGTGAATTTTGATCATGTGACCATGGGAATGTTGTAACGGTCTAAGTGAAAAATTGTCACAACACTGTTTTCAGTGCCACTGTAACTTTGAACAGTCATTAAATGAAGTGTTGTAAGTTGAGGCATCCCTGTATGGGAAAGAGTGAAGAATAGGGTATCTAATTTGAAATTTACTCATAAGCGTAAAGCCCTCCAGAAGCCTTGAAGTTGAAGGCTTTCACTGCTATAGGACCATGGCAGGATGCAATTATGTAGGAAGATTTCCAATGGCAATTTGCTATGTTCAGCCTGCTGGCAGAAGGCAAGCTATGCTTTTGGATGGGGTAAAAATTCTCCTGTATCTTGAAATACCAAGTTAGGAAAGCACAAAGCCAGGGTCTTTTTAAATGGAAGACATGACCTACATGCACACATGCACCACATTACTGGAGTTTTTATATGGTCTTTATATTGTTCTTGAATGGTATTTTTTTAGTGTTTTATAAGTTTTTTTTAACTGTTGTGAACTGTCCAGAGTTACATATATGAGATGGGTAGCTATATAAAATGGAACAATAAATTAATTGGTTTGACATAAATAGTATGATATTTAAAAAGTTTTAAATATCCCTTTAGTTTTTAGCATCACTGAATAGCAGCCACAGCGTTTCACAAAAAGCCTGGACTGAACTACAATACTAAGCCTTAAGATGTTTTTTTTCAATGTGTGTGCATATTTGCTTTAAAATACCTGAACCCACCTTGGCCAACTAATTTGTTCCACAAAGCATGTCCTTAAAATTGTGATATGCTGATAGTGGCAAATTGGCACAGGGTAATTATAATTTATTAGCCTGACTTAATTCTATTTTGCTTTGAGTTTCTACTGCTGCCAGTCATAGAACTACAGCAAAAACCAGCCAACCAACCAAAATCATGCTTATAGATTAATATGGTTTTTTTCTTGATAATTGCGAAGTCGTGTCTGACCCATCGCGATCCCCATGGACAATGTTCCTCCAGGTCCATCGCGACCCCATGGACAACGTTCCTCCAGGTTCTCTAGAGTCCCCTAAGATGCTGCTGCTGCTGCTGCTGCTGATGGTGGAAGGGACCTTGGAGGTCAACTAGTCCAATCCCCTGCTCAGGCAGGAAACTATACCATTTCAGACAAAAGGCTGTCCAGTCTCTTAAACATTTCCAGTGTTGGAGCATTCACAGCTTCTGGAGGCAGGTTGTTCCACTGATTAATTGTTCTAACTGTCAGAAAATTTCTCCTTAGTTCTTGGTTGCTTCTCTCTTTGGTTAGTTTCCATCCATTGCTTCTTGTCCTGCCTTCAGATGCTTTGGAGAATAGCTTGACTCCGTCTTCTTTGTGGCAACCCCTAAGATATTGGAACACTGCTATCATGTCGCCCCTCGTCCTTCTCTTCATTAAACTTGACATACCCAATACACTTCCTTTTCCTATTCATTTCCTCGTTGACAAAACTTCCCTTGCCTGCCAGCTTGCCTAGTTTTGTAGCAGTCTTGAAAAGTGAGAAAAGTCTAAAAAGGTCATTTACTTACATGCAGGGACATGGGTTATTTTTTAAATTTTGTATATGTACTTTATTTTGTTATATATTAGTCACCTGTCTTTGTATTCAATGTACCTTCATTTAATGCTTACTAATTCTCAATCGTATCCTTATTTTATCGTACATACAGTGTTCTTAAGCCCATTAAGCTTAGGTTTACCTAGCTCCTGATATACCCACACCCTTTCCATATAACAATTGGGCAGGAACAGGCTCTTAAAAATGTCATCTTTTTTTTTTTTTTGACAAACATTCAGTTGTAGCAACTGACCTCACATTAGCTACTAACTTTCTATCAATATTTGCTTAACTTAAAATTTCTCCATCCAGCTCTGCTGTCTTGAAGTATTTGCTAAGCACTGCATTTATTCTCCTGCATGGCCATTGTAGACCACTTTTATTGCATTCAGTGATTAACCTTTCTATATGTGTACAAAATCATTCCATAATTTCCACTTATTCCTTTTATTATATTTTCTTTAAATGAAATGTCAAAAACTCGAAAGCACTAAGGACAAGTTCATTAGGCCAAAGACTGCAACAATAATATTAAAGTCTCCGGTGAGTAAAAAATGAAGTTATCATGGCATGTTATTAACCATACTTTTTTTTTAAAAGTACTTTTTACTTAACTGGCAGCATTAACTAAAGCACCAGTTTTGGGTTTGTTGCCAAATAACAAAATCATTAAATTCAATTATGTGAAATTTGGTAACCACCTGTAAGAGGCAAATATGCGTAATAATTACGTTCAGTTCTGGATAACAGCTACCAGTATTAGCTCTTCCCTTTAAAGGAGAAAAGCCTCGTTTTATTATTTTGGTATGAGTCACTCATAAGAAGTTATAATTTTTGGAAATTTAGCTCAGTTTCAAATTGCATTTGATGGAAAGCAGGCTAGAAATGATTAAAGAAAATACTGCATGACAGGAAGAAGCAATATCCTTCTCTTATTTTCCAGGTATATTGAAAGAGAAACCCTTGGAAGCTTGGTTTTTTTAAAATAAAGGTTAAGGGTTTTTATTATATTTTGGTCTGCCAGCATGTTAGGGCTGCTTATTTTGGGATGTATTCTATTTGCCTATTTGAATTTATCTGCTGTCAGCAAAACCTTTTTGGACGTAAGATTTTACCACTAGTGGTGGCCAAGTTAAGATTTGAGCCAACCTATTTATCGCTCACATCATTTCATTAAGGTCCACACCTCTAATAATATAGTAATCTTTATTACTTTCTAAGTAACTCAAAGCAGTGAACATACATTTCTGTGAGGTGGATTGGATTAAAAAAGAAAAGTAAATGGCCCAAAGTCACCCATCTGGCTTTCATATGAGGGAAGTCAGCCCCCCAGATAAGGAAATATTAAAAGGGCAGAAAAATGTATTTCCTCAAAAGGATTTTAAAAGCAGAAACCAACCCTGCCCCCAAGTCTCTCTGTCCCAAGCAGAAGCCAGCCCTGTACAGGTGCAGATGAAAACCATCAGAAAGGTCCCAGCTAGGAGATCAAGAAGACAAAGACCTAAAATCTGTATATCCCACCTGAGATGGGACATAATAGGACTAACCCATCATCATCAAGAATACCAGAGAGGCACACCTAGACTCAGGTCAGAATATGTGACACAGGAAATAGCCTCAAAGTTCATGCCATAGGAACAGGAAACTATTCCAAACAAAAGGCTTTCAGAGGGTATAAAAACCTACTCCACAAGTGCTCATCGCTCTTTCTTTTTTGTCTCCTCTCTGCTGCCAGAACCATCTTTCTGTCTGGCTCTTCAATAAATTGCAACCTTCTTTCTAAAGCAGTCGCCATGTTGTTTATTTATCCCCGGCTTGGATGAAGGATGAAGACTTTTCCTTCCATACATGCTTAAGAAGGACTAGACATCACAGCCTCCTGGTTCCTAGACCAGCACCTTAGCCAAACTGGCTGGTCCATCAAAGAGTGTGAAGATGTTTATGTAAGGCCCCTGAGGTTTAAAGAGTTTTTAAAGAGAAGGCTGCCTTAAAAGAACTGAGAAGCTAAGAGTTACTTTTCCATTACCAATTTGCCCTTTGGCACATCTTCATAGTGGATGCTGGTAATGTAGCTTTAACTTTGGTGATGCTGAAAGAGAACGGCAAGGCCAAGTTAGCTGAGGGTACTGGGTTAATTCATGGCTCAGTGACTTACTGCATACAAACAAAACTAAAACTCTGCCAAATCATTACAGGTAGTCCTTGACTTACAACAGTTCATTTAGTGACTATTCAAAGTTACAACAGCACTGAAAAAGTGACATGACCATTTCTCACGCTTACGACCACTGCAGCATCCCCAGGGTCATGTGATCAAAATTCAGATGCTTTGGTGACCTCCTGACAAGCAAAGTCAATGAGGAAGCCAGATTCACTTAACAACTAGGTCACTGATTTAACAACTGCAGTGATTCACTTCAAACAACTGTGGCAAATGGGGCAAAACTCATTTAACAAATGTTTCACTTAGCAACAGAAATGTTGGGCTCAGTTGTGGTTGTAAGTTGCAGACTATATTTAAGGCTGAAGTAGGAGCAAGATTGTTCTTGAAATCTACCCTGGGTGGGTTCCAGTAGAAAAACAGTCATGCATTCCTTCAATTCATTCAAAAAGGCATCTTA
Organism: Crotalus tigris; assembly: GCF_016545835.1. Taxonomy (NCBI): domain Eukaryota; kingdom Metazoa; phylum Chordata; class Lepidosauria; order Squamata; family Viperidae; genus Crotalus; species Crotalus tigris. The sequence goes on from NW_024096511.1 coordinate 1,409,089, forward strand.
CTTTTCCAGATTTGCTTACAAGTTTCATTGCAAAGCCGTGAGACAGCAAGCAGAACTCACAGCAAAAGATGACAAAGCACCAAGTACAACGCAGCACCAGGTGCACAGAGTAGATGAAGGTATCTGAATATTGAAAAAAAAAGTCAGGAGGTACCTGGTTAAATTTTAATATAAAGTTTTAGCCAAAAAAAGTGCTTTGTTGTTGTTAATTGCGAAGTCGTGTCCGACCCATCGCGACCCCATGGACAACGTTCCTCCAGGTCTTCCTGTCCTCTACCATCTTCTGGAGTCCATTTAATTCACACCTACTGCTTCAGTGACTCCATCCAGCCATCTCATTCTCTGTCGTCCCCTTCTTCTATTGCCCTCAATCTTTCCCAGCATTAGGCTCTTCTCCAGTGAGTCCTTCCTTCTCATTAGGTGGCCAAAGTATTTGAGTTTCAACTTCAGGATCTGGCCTTCTAAAGAGCAGTCGGGGTTGATCTCTTCTAGGACTGACCGGTTTGAACGCCTTGCAGTCCAAGGGACTCGCAGGAGTCTTCTCCAGCACCATAGTTCAAAGGCCTCAATTCTTTTGCGCTCAGCCTTTCTTATGGTCCAACTTTCACAGCCATACATTGCAACTGGGAAAACCATGGCCTGGACTATATGCACTTTTGTTGGCAGGGTGATGTCTCTGCTTTTTAGAATGCTGTCTAGATTTGCCATAGCTTTCCTCCCCAGGAGCAAGCGTCTTTTAATTTCTTGGCTGCAGTCGCCATCTGATGTGATCTTTGAGCCCAGAAAAATAAAATCTGTCACAAAAAAAAGTGCTACCGAGCTTACTTTTTTGATACCATAGACCAGGGATAGGCAACCTTGGCTCTTTTATGACTCGTGGACTTCAACTCCCAGAATTCCTGAGCCAGCATGAACTCCTGGCTCAGGAATTCTGGGAATTGAAGTCCACGAATCATAAAAGCCAAGGTTGCCTACCCCTGCCATAGACCAAGAAAGTATCTTCCTATGATACTGAAAAGTATTCATCTCACTTGCTTAATTTCTACAGTCAGCCTATGGCAACAAAATAATGCATAAGTACCCATTCCTAAAGGATGAAAAAGCATTTAGGAAAGTATCATTCACAGTTTATGAGACAAAAATAACATACTTTCATTGTTCATCTGAATTCTCTGTTCAGGATGTGGCTTATTCAACAGACATTAGAAAAACAAACTTACATTTCAGCTTAATGGATAATACTTACACCCATGGCAATTGAGTCTTGATCCCACTGACGTCAATGGTCATTGATTTTTGTTTGCTCAGAAGTGCACTTTATATATCAAATCTTTTTATTTGGAAAAAATGCGGACAGAGAATATCCAATTTAAACATTTTTTTTCATTAAATGTTTCTGAATAGAAAACAAATAAACTATAATAATAATAATAAAATAATAAAAATAATAATATAATAGAGTTGGAAGAGACCTTAGAGGTCTTCTAGTCCAACTCCCCTGCTCAGAACAAAAACAAAATGTACTCCTGCCACGTTTCCCCCTAGATGTATCTCTGCTTGTGGCAATCACAGAATTTTTAATCATGGGCTCTGCTCAAATCCATGTTGAACAGTCCTTCATGCATGGCATAACAGGATAAAATTGTTCACAGTGATTCCATAAAGTCATCTTCTCTTAATTAGAAGACCTCCCAACATGTGGACTTCTACTTCTATGCAAATTGGAAGGTTTGTAAGTCATAATTATTCTGTGACCAAAAAATAAAATAAAATGCAAGGCCAGAATAAAATCTGAGAAATGTATGTACGGGTATAAATAACCAGTGGTGGGATTCTGCTGGTTCGCACCAGTTTGGTAAAACTGGTAGCTAATTTTTTGTTGCCCAGGCCTAGAACAGACTTCCGGAAGCGGCATCCACACAGAGAACCGGTTGTTCACATATTTGAATCCCACCACTGGGTATAACCCATTATCTCACTGGAGCTATTTTGTAAATTCTTTGGAAGACTGTATGTTTCTATTGAGCTTGGAGGGATTGGTGTTAAGAACCTGCATTTGCGTTGGAAGTATTAGCTGAGTAGCTCAAGGCTAGAGCTTTGAAAAATCGTGTAGGGGATGGCCCACAGCACCTGAAATAAAAACAGCCTCATGAACAACAATTATGGAATGATTTGAAAACAGTTACAGTAAATATTGAGAACTTTGCTAACTGGTTTTTGTTCAGCAAATTTGTATTTAATTTTTTTTGTTAAATCTTCAGAAAAAACACAGATACTATTATAAATAAAGGTAAAAGAATGAAAATACTGTTGCAATCCAATTAATTCATTTTTGACCTATGGTATTAAATATTTCTGTTACAGTTTTGCCAGAGTGAATCCTGCTGTCCCTGCATGTATAAAGCTCCTTTCTACAAGGCTCCCAAATCGTTTGATCAATGCTTCCATCAATTGGAAGTATTTTTCAGCCTAAATTCTCAGTTCAGCTCAAGACTAGTTGACACGTTCTTTTCACGTCGCCATTTTGTGACGTCTTCTAATTTGACCACCAACTTCTTTCTACATTATGTTTAAAAATACAAGGGTAGCATTTCTAGGTGGCGGCTGCATTCACAGACATTTCTCAATCATATCATAGAGTAGATTAACTTTTTAACTGAGCCCTTCTTGTTTCTATGGCTGGGAACTTGAGGAATGAAAACAGATAATCATCATATTGCCCTGTGAACTAGTCTTAAGGAGGTTGCTTGAAAACTGTTAAGGTGACAGAAGTTTAAACATTTCAGAGTTAGATATTAGAGAATGTTTGAGAATAATCAGGATTCTAATAAAAGAATATTTGTAGCTCAGGGTTCTTCATGGTCTCTGAGCTTGGTTGTTTTCTTAGTTTGGGTAATGAAATGAAACAATGAAGTTCAGAGAATGCCAAGGACCTCTCAATCAGGATTCTGTTGGGCAAGGATGTGTAATAGGTTTGGTTGGCCTGCCATTCTAGTCATCCCCCGATATTTTTCATGCTGACTGGGCTGGAAGACAATAGAATTCAACAATTCCTGGGGATTCCACCTCCCCCCATCTTAAGTAAAGATGTACACCCTCAAACATTATTCTTTGATGACTTCCTTGTGTAGTGTTACTGCTGAAATGAGTTTTGTACTAGCAAGTAAAAGGGACTAATAACTTTACAATATAATATCCAAATGGAATTTTGTTCTTTGACTTGCAAACATTTAACTTACATTTTTATTTGCCTTACTGTGCAATTACCTTTTTTGCATTCTATTCCAATTTTATATGATATTTCATCATGATTGGTATTGTTTCTCTTTAATTTAAAACAGAGTTAAAACATGCCAGTGTTATGCCACTTCTGCTCATGGATGGATAAGGAAAGCTGGGCTCAGTTGCTTTCCCGTTTGAAGTTAATTTATCAAGAAATCTCCCTTCTTTGTAGTGTTTTTGTATTCTCTGAAAATGATCTCCATGTAATCAGCAATAACATAAAAATAATGTGTAAACTATAATGAATCGAAATACCATGATTTTATAGGGGGAGGATAACATACTACTAAACAATGCATATACTGTTTTGCATATGTTAATTTGGAGAATACATTTGCTTTTTTAGAAGTAGCCCATGTGCATTTTGTTGGATATGCACATAAAAACATGTGAACTGATAATTAGCAGTCATCTTCAGTTCTATTGAATAAAATCAGCTCCATCTTTGATGTTTGTCCACCTCCAATCCCACCCATCTGCTATAGGCACACAACGGTATTCCTAAAACAGTCTTTTGGCCTTCAAGTTGATTTGTCAGTCTATTAAAAGTACTGTAAGTTGTGGAAATAGGCTTTAACTTTAAAGGGTTTAACTGACTTTTTATTTTTTCATTACATCTTAAATGTCTCCATATATTGAGGGCTGCCTTGTGTACCATTTTGACAGACACAGACTACAAACCTAATCAACAAGCAAGGTTAAAAATCCCTGAAAAACTGAAAAATTCTTTTAACGATTTACAGGCATTAATGGCATGTTTTGGCAAATTTTGATTTGTAGCATTGTTTGGTTTCGAAAGATACCCTGAACTTCAAAGTAAGTCACTAATGCAGGGATGAATTATGCTTTGAGCTTCACTCCTCATAATAAAGCTGGATATAGACAAGAGACTGTAAGAGGTATTGGCCAAATCATTGTAGAGTCCAAGATTGCCTATTCTGGCCTTAATGGATAGTGTCCCTCAATTTATGACAAAAGGAAATGGACACCCTTTGGGGGCAAATATAATTCTAAGTAAAACTGTGTAGGGTTATGGCCATTATTTTTACATTTTTAGTAGAAACGCCCGTGGGTATCTTTCAACATATATAATAATCTTGGAGACTTTTAACAAAATTCCTTGGCATGATGCAATCCCTGGCTACTTCAAGGTCCAATTTCATTTGGTCAGTTTGGCATTAGCATTGTTACATCAAACAAAGTTTGTAAATTTATCCATTGAAGTTTTTAAAAAATGACAAAAACTGTGCTGAATTGCATTTTCATTAATTACTGGAACTCATGCCCACGAATGAATGCAAATCAAACCTGCAAACAAACGAAAATGAACAAACAAACAAAAACCTCCAGCAGATATTGACCATGTAATCCTTGGCTGGGCAAATGAAAACAGGCCACACTTAAATTATAAGACTTTCAGTAGCCATCAGAAAGTTAAGTACTGTATGCTAGAACTTAAGGCCTTTATCTGCAAACAAACGGAAGTATATTAATAGTATTTACAAATACTAAAACTAACAGTATTTTGTTCACAGTGCCATTGCTTATACAGGTAGCTTTCCCATGATATTTGTATTTTGCGGATATAAACAGGCCACAGATACAGCCATCAAAAGAGATATCTGAGAACATTTAAACTGTACAACTCTTCCCTTTTGATTTGAGAGGAAATATTGTTCTTGCGGTGAGAATGTCAGTCTTTTATCTAAAGTGGCTTAAAATGATCAATGGGTACCACTATGAAAAAAAAATATTGGGTACACAGAATAACCTTACTTCAAGGTTCTTTAAATGCCTTTTCCAGTGCATCAAATACAAAAATTATAAAAGACATTAGTCAGTTAAAACTTCTCTCTGTGTGGCCAAAGGTCTTCTGAGTTCAGATGATGCTGGTGATGAGTTTTAATGTGCAGCCCAGCTGCCAAATGACTGTACATTATTCCAAGCCTTTGTTCAACACCTGTCTTAATATCACCCAAAGTTAATACAACTGATAACCCAAAATGCACTAGTCTTTCCTGTGTCCTCCATTACTCCTATTTGTTGGTTCCTGCTTATCAGTCCAGCTTCATTTTCTTACTCAAGCTTGAGATCAGAGGTGACGAATGGCTTCAGATATTAAGATGAAGAAGGGAGATTTGGTAGCACTTCAGAATAGAAACCTACAAATAATGTAAGTTTTCCATTAGGAGGTTACTTCAGGTTCAATTTTCCTCCAGCTTTCTTAATTTTCTGTCTTGTTAATGATGGGCCAATAGACCTGTGGGGTTTTGTCGTTGTACCACCTCTATGGAGTTTCTCCTTCATTAAAAGTCTGCTCTTCATTTTCAGTAATTTGAAGTGAGTGGTCAATGGTGATGCCATGTTGCCTAGGAAGCAATCTCTTCCACTTGGTCTTGTTTCTTCTCAGATGGTTTAGCATGTTTTCAGATAAATGAGTGTTCCCAGTAAAATTGGCCCATTCTTCAAAAAGTGGCTCCACGATATAGGTCATGAAGCCTGGAGAAAAACGTAAGGCAAGTTACATCAGCAGTTTAGTTGATCACTAAATACTCTTTTCTGCTAAGCCAACATTCTACTCTGAAAAAGGAATCTAGCACAGCTTCAAGATCGCATTCTTTGAGTATACTTAATTAATATAAAATTAATTAATATTAATTTTATTTAAATTACTATAAAATTATTTTGCTTTTCTTTTATGAATAACAATTTTTTGCCTTCGCATTGTTCTAGGCCTGCTGGAATATAATGCTATTTGATTTGATCTGATGGTATAGCATCTGGTTATTTGAGGGACCGACTATCTCCCATAAGCAATGGAACATTAACCATTATCCAATGGAACAGCTTGCCTTCAGAAGTTGTGAGTGCTTCATCACTGGAGGTTTTTAAGAAGAGATTGGACAACCTCTTGTCCAAAATGGTATAGGGTCTCCTGCTTGAGCAGGGGGCTGGACTAGAAGACCACCAAGGTCCCTTCCATCTCTATTCTGATTGAACATCTGCCTGGCCAATTTGATCCTGCAGGGTTGGGGCACTCTGAGTTCCTTCGATTAAACAATGTCATCTTTCAGGACCTCAAAAATGCTCCTTTTCAGATGTGTCTACCCTCTGAAATAAAGTTCCCCCAAGATCTGGAGGGCCACCAGTCTACTATTGTTTAGAAGACCCACAAAGGTCTGGCTCTTCACCTAGGGGGCCTTCAATGAATGAGAATAGGACACCTGTTTCCTTGTGCTTGCTATTCTTTATTTTTTATTTTTTGAGTTCATTGTAATTTGATTATTGTAAGCTGCCCAGAGCCATTGAGAGACATTATTATTATAGTTTGATGTACAGTCAACCAGATGTTTAGGCTGGAAATAGCATTTTATTATTATTATTCACTATCACTCTTGTCAAAAGAGCTTATTTACTAATTCAGGAAGTCTTATGGCTACTTTACACCTAATTAAAATAATACTAAATGTAAAGATGGGAGACTACAGAAATACCCATAATGGAGAAATGATCATGAAGATGGCAAAGCTTGAAGAAATGGCTAAAATGTTCAGAGAGAACAATAACTACTTTTTAAAAGACTGGAAACTTTTCTAGGCTTTTTATGAAAATGGACAAAAATAAATTGGTAATTTGGTGATTTATTAAAAAGGCTTGTTTATGGGAATAAAAGGACCGCAATATGTAATTTGGGAGAACAGAGGTGGTAATTACTACATAACTGCTGCAGAGAAAATTGGTAGTTGTTTATTTTATGTATCTTTCTCTTTTGTTATTTTTCATTTTTTTAATATTTTCAAAACGCCCTTTTCTCCTTTTCCTTTTATGTTTCCGAGTTTTTTTAATCTTATGTAAAATCTTCTTTTAATAAAAGTTATATTAAAAACCTCTAATTGCATTTTTGGGATGATTACTATTATGTGTAGTGAGATGTATCTAAGACAGGGGTAGGCAATCTTGGCTCTTTTATGACTTGTGGACTTCAACTCCATGCTGGCTTAGGAATTCTGGGAGTTGAAGTCCACGGGTCATAAAAGAGCCAAGGTTGCCTATCCCTGATCAAAGACCAGACCCTGGCACACACTTCCATAGCTGGCTGAGAAGGGTTCCACATAGATTTTTTAAAAAAAAGGTGAAAGAGAGTTTGGGGGGGGGTCCTTTGCCTGCAAGATCATTGCTGCTATTTAAGTTGCCACTGGCCAAAATTCCTGTGGACACAACTGGGTTACTAACTTAACAACTGCAGTGATTCACATAACAACTGTGGCCAGAAAGGTTGTAAACTGGAGCAAAACTCACAAGCAGTTTAGCTTTGTATCCCAAAGGATTATGAAACTTATTTTATTTGACTGCCAAGCAGTTTTTCCTGGAGTAGAAAAATTATGGTACCTAGTAGAAGGCCAGGCTAATGATACATGATATACTTACCAATTTGTATACTAGGTATTGTGTCTTTCTTCTGATTACAAAGAGGACTTATTTCCAAGTCAAATTTCTGCTCCAGATCACCTATCAGAAAGGATGATTAATTTTTGACACCATAAATGTTTTTGTGTGTACAGCACATGTCTGTTACCAAATCATGCAAGGCTAAGAAAAGACCTAGCTAAGAGAAAACCTAGCTCCTGCTAGGTCTTTTTTGAGATTTGATGAAAGCCCACTTGGGATAGCCACACGTTCTGAGAGCTTCCTTTATGTGTTTTATTTCTTTTCTTTCTTTGCTGGTGGGCAGGCCTTTGACTCTGTGATGTAGGGTTCTGATAACTCCCATTTTGTGCTCCAGTGGGTGGTGTGAATCAAAACATTGATCTTTGTGTGTGGGTTTTCCATAAATTTGGAGTGGAATGGTGAGGGGAAGGCAAAATGTTGAGAGTTCTACATGTAGGCCAAATCAGGCTCTTAACCCATTGTGGGGAATTCTGGTCATTGAAGTCCACAGTCTTAAAGTTGCCAAGTTTGGAGAACCCTCATCCTTATTCATCATCTTATGTTATTATTAAAAAGACTAGTGAACACTACTGTTCAAGGTTAATCAAGGCAATTAAATGGCTATGGTTGTATCAATCTCTTTCTTTTTTTTTAAAGGCATTTATTTAATGTCTTTAATTGCATTTTCCCTGGGTATTTTTTTTAGCAACTTCAAATAAGATGACTAGTCACTGCCACTTCATATTAAAATTATGATTCAGAAACACAGAGCCAAGGTTAAAATATATCAGATTGCTGACCTTGCCTGTAGAATTCCTCACAAACTCGCTCACTCCACTGTTTGCTCAGCTCCCAGAGCCGGCAAGGATTGCAAATGTCTGCGCACTTAAGTGCAATCTGCAAATAAAAGACATCCATGATGCCGTAAGACATATAATACTTGGTGGTCTTCAAAATTTATTGGGCATTGCAAGGTTTATGTTGTACCTCAAAAGACAGTCAGAGGAGGAATTATTCCATAATATCAAACAATCAAAATGAAAAAGACTAATAAAAATTAAAGCATAAAATCAATAGATACTGAAGTATCATCTATTTACAGTTATAATTATAACACTGTAAACCTGTACACTTGATAAATGCAAATATACCCTGATGTTGCATAACATTCTACATACTAATAGCAAATCAACTTTTTTAACATAGCTTGAGGAAACTGCACATTCTGTATATTATTAAGAAATAAGATCAGGTAGAAGAAGGGATCCAAAAAACCCAGCTTAATCGGATTTGAGTATTCTTTAGGGGCATAACTCCAATTACCAGTTGCAAGGGGAGGAAATGAAATGACACCCTGGAACAAGGTATTGTCTGGATGCTGGATTTTTGCTGCAGAGATACCTTAGCACTAATATAAATCATTTTGGAATATTTTATTTAGTTATATGCAACTATTATCAAATCAATTAACATCAATTAACAATGGTTGAGGCCGCCATAAGGGCAAGAATCAAAACTCTGTATTTTTCTTGACATCTGAAATAGTAAAAGAGGAAGTAAAGAAGATCAAATCAGTTAATTTTGTTTATTCCACTGAATTTCAATTAATTTACTAATAATTCTTTCAACAGCAAAGTTTGTGAAAGAGACTTGGTTAAGAGAGGAGGGCTGACCTAAAGACATCCTGTGAACTTCTCTGGCCAAGAGTTTTGCGAGACCGCCTGCTACCTCATAGTTCCCTATGTCCGGTTAGATCCCACAGGCTGGGCCTCCTTCAGGCCCCATCGGCCAAGCAGTGCCATTTGGCGGGGCCGCGGAGGAGGGCCTTCTCTGTGATGGCGCCCACGCTTTAGAACCAGCTCCCCCCGGAGACTAGGACCGCTCCCACCCTGTTGGTCTTCTGTAAGCTACTTAAGACCTGGCTTTTCCGGCAGGCCTGGGGTTTATAAAACCTGACCCCTGGATGACTGTCTTTGCATTGTTTGTTTTGTTATGTTTTATGTGTTTTTTATTGTTAGCCGCCCAGAGTCCTTCGGGAGTGGGGCGGCTTATAAATTTTAAAAAGAAAAAGAAAAAGAGTTGACAGGACAGGATTGGCCTCATGGATGAGGAGAGGGACCAATGCTTCCTTGCAGGAGAGATAGCAATAGCAACAGCACTTAGACTTATATACCACTCCATAGTGCTTTACAGCACGCTCTAAGAGTGGTATATAAATGTCAACATATTGCCTGGAACAATCTGGGTCCTCATGTTACCAACCTCAGAAGGAGGCTGAATCAACCTTGACCCTGTCAGGGTGGAACTCCAGACTGTGGGCACAGTTAGCCTGCAATACTGCACTCTAACCACTGCACACCAGGGTTCCTCAACAAATGGGAAGCAAACAGTGATCTGTAACACCTACTCTCTCAGCATTTAGGAAACGTGCAGTAAAGAAGCATCTCTATGCCAGAGTTGTAATAATTGTTTATGTATTGATTAACATATTGATCTTAATTTATGTTTTTAGCTTTTAATATTGTGTTTGTGTGATTTTTTTTCTTCGTTAACTATTCTGGATACTCTCATGAAAATGTGATTACACTACAACTATATGAAATACTATCTTGACCAAATGAATGGCATAGGATGGAAAACCTCAATAGGAACTTGGTTAGATTACTCAAAGGCTGCAGTAAAACCTTCACGGGCTCCAGTAATACTATATCTATTGAACAATGGTCTATTCTCTCCCCTCCCCTGCAAAAAAACTCCAAACCAAGATGATAGGCACATTATGGGGTTTGTTTGTTTTTTTAAAAAAAACCCTCATATGGATGTTTTATGAGGATTATGGGTGATTTCAGGGAGTACTTTATGACTATTGTTCTCTCAACATTAGTAAATCTATTAAGAAGACTACAAATTGACTTTGTATTTGAAAGAACAATTAAATGAGTATGTGTTTTTTAAGTTGACATCTATCTGGAAATAGAAGACATCTTCTAGTTGTGCGTCTTTGGTTTAGCACTCTATACAAACTAAATGTTGGAGATAATCCTAAGAATGGTTGATGGGATCTGATCCTGAAGACCTTTCAAGTCCAGATTTGGCTGTATTACTGCCAACCAAGCCAGACGTAGCCGCTACCCTAACTGAATTAACATTTTCAAAATATTGGAAATGAGTTGGCATCTTTTGCTACCAAAATGAGAGGAAATGGTTCCTGTTAAAGGAAAAATAGATAGGATTGCCAGCTTTTGTAAAATAGCACATTGCTATCCCAAAACATTTTGCTTGAGGCAAAACATCAAATCCCTTGCCTACTGGCCTGGTTGCCTGGTGCTTAAGATCAACCAAGGTATGATGGAATGCAAGGGAAAAAATACTGCATTTCTCTCCCTGAAATAAAGGCACCACAAAAATAAATTAAACTACTAATGATGTCTGGTCTTTTCATAACATCCCCAAATAGCTATCTGAGAGGATTCTGCCAACTGTTAGAGATGCTGAGCAAACATTTCACAAACAAGATGCTTCCCTACTTGAAGTAACCGAGTTGTAAATTTTAACACAACAGAGTTTTGAGAATTTACAAACCCAAATCCCATAATTATACCAAAATTGAGATAGCCTAACTTCAATGAGGTCTACTATAGTAACAGTATTATTGCAACATATTATATTTAGGGTGTTATTGAAAATGATCTAAAAAAGAAAAAAAATTATTTTAAAGCTACTTTTAGATTAGTGGTTCTCAACCTGTGGGTTGGGACCCCATTTGGGGGTTGCCAAACAACACAGTCCGCCATTTTTTCTCCCCTTTTACTTAGCTGTGCTACTCCCTTTTATTCTATTGGCTTTTGAAAGCCAATAGAATAGACTCTCTTGAATTTTTTTTCTCTCTCTCTTTTTTCAAAAGCCAATAGGAATTGTCCAGGCTGTCTCTGCCCTGCTGAGCCCGCCAAAAGTCCCATTCTGCAAATGGTGCTGCACCAGTTGAGTAGTCCTCGACTTACGACTGGTTGAGTAGTCCTCGACTTACGACCGATTGGGGGTCACGGCATTAAAAAGGTTGAGAACCACTGTTTTAGATAGTCCAGGTGTTCAGAAGGGCAGGCAATCAAAACTGTACAATGGTGGTCCTAAAATAACTGCATACATAATTGTTACATGTTGACCTCAATCTATGCCACATGATCAGCTGGGGAAGGCTCTGCTCATGATCCCACAGGTTGCCTCAGGTCACAAAACAGTGGCCAGAGGTTGGCCTTCTCAGTGGTAGCAACCCAATAATACAATTGTCTAACTTGAAGTCAGGAAGGGATTCTTGAGGGAAGGAACCCTTCTTGAAGGAGAGCTGTTTGCCGGTCACTTGGTCTTCTTTTTAGCCAACTAAAGACACACCTGCCACTTCCAGGATAATAATGATTTCTGGACTAAAAGATTCAGAATAACTTTTAGACTGCCTGTCATGTTATTGTTCTGTTTTCAAACGAACTAAGTTTTAATGTGTTTTAATATATTATATTAAGGTCTGTTAATTTTTACTGTGATGGTTTTATCTCAGCACAGTTTTTAATTAATCCCTTGTAAATTGCATCGGCCCCTCCAGAGGAAAAGGGATATGCTGAAGAAATAATTATGCTTGCAGCGATGCCATATTTCTCAGACGTTTTCTTCTGCTTTGTTTCATTTTGCCAGCTCAAATTGTGGGCTCAGTTCCTCTCCTTTCTCTAAAATATGCTTTCATGCAGAGAGGATTAGCTTCAGTAATGGGCTACGTAAATAACAGAATAAATATGAATGAACTATGAATTCATTATCAATACCAATGATAACTGGTATACTGTTTTGCCCCTTAAGTAATAAGAATGTTAAGGATACAAGGAACAAGGCAATGCCAAAACAAAACTAAATAAATTAATTGTTGCATTAAAAACATCCACATAGCCAAGTAGATTTTCTCCATACAGCTCCTAATAATTTATGGAAGGGCAGAGATAGTCAATAGAATACTTGGTTTTCCCAGCTCTTCCTAGTGTAAATTTGTTACTGGAAAATGTTACTGCATCAAGGAACTTTCAAAGGTCATGTGTCAAATGAATAAGAAAGTTTTTGAAATAAAATGACACCCAGTTTGAATATTTAATGTAATTTGTATACTAAGCAGCAATAGCACTTAGACTTATATACCGCTTCATAGTGGGTCCCAACTTTTAGTACATCCTGTATACAAAATTCCTATCAATAAACAAACAGAAATCACTCCATTGGTTGCCATGAAAAGGAGTAACTCACTCATTGTAAACTCACCACTGAGAGTACTTGGATTTTAGATTTTTCTGCCTATAAACGTGAAATACTCAGGGTGCTGAGCGCATATCCAGGATGGTATTGATAATAAAATATATGCATGTAACTTCTCCCAAGAGTGGACAAAGATTCACATGTAGACAAAATGCAAATCAGAACAACTTTTCATTCCTTTCTTTCTCACATTAGTCCTTAAGTTTTAGAGATAGAGTGGTAAGAGTCTTTTAAGAGTGCTTTAATTTCATTTTCATGTTACAAGAAGTTCTTGCTTATCAACTGCCTCATTTAGCAACCCTTTGAAGTTACAACAGACTTGAAAAAGTAACCTTATTACTGGTCCTCACACTTAAGACCTTTGCAGCAAACCCGTAGTCCAGGGGTCCCCTGTGGGGAAAAATGCACGCGCAGCAAACTGCCATGCTTTCCCCCCCATAAAACCTCATAACCTTTTGATACCCTTTGTCCCAATGAAGCAGCCAGAAGGTCATCCCCTTTTGACTTAATGCCTCACCTACCTAAATAGATAATATGCTTAAGTTACTTCCTATCTCTTGCTGCCTTTGTCAGTTCTTTCTCCTTTTGATCTACTGTATTTGTTCTTACCTGGTCTTTGATCAGGTAATATGTTACTAGACAATAGTTGCTTATATGAAGGAATTTTCCAATGAAGAAACTTTATGTCAGCATCTAATAGTTAAACTTATGAATGTAAAATGTCAGCATTTAATGGTAAAGCCTATGTATATAAAAATATATATAAAAACCAATAAACACACAGAGACTCTCAAGCTGTCTCAAGCTGTGACAAGCAGCTCTGCAGCAGCTTCAAATCTCTGCTCAAGACATGCCTGAGTCTTTTTCTTAGTGTCTTACAGTCCCCAACCCCCAGTCCTTGGACCAATACCTGGGCTGCACAAACAAGCAAGGGCCCATCCGCGGGATGCAGGCAGCACACAAAACCATGCACCCTCCGGTCTGTGGAAAAACCTCTCTCCACGGAACCGGTCTCTGGTGCCCAAAAGATTGGGGACCTCTGCTGTAGTCAACATGATTGAGAATCAGCAGGTTGACATTTATGACTGTTGCAGTGTCCTGTAATCATATGACAACTCTTTGCATGTTTCACAGCTAGTTTCTGATAAGCAGAGCCAATGGAAAAGTCAGTAGTAAAATTGCATATTGTGACCATGTGATGTCTCGCTTAATGACTGTGGATGATTTGCTTAATGAACTTAGCGGGATTGAGTTCATAAGCCCACTGTGTTCCTGTGTTGTCTTGCTTAATGACCATGTCACTTAGCAATGGAGTTGTTTGTCCCAATCATGGCCATTAAACAAGGACTACCTGCACAGTGAGAATAAAGTACCGGTTATCTGAAATATTCAAGTAGCTGGGGGAGGCCATGCCCTGTCTAATTCAGAGCCTCGGGGGTCTCTCCTGTCCAGTTAACCATGATGGAATGTATGTATAGCACATGTTGACAAGTCTTCTTTATTCGCTTTCCTTATTCAATCTGCTGCGATCATATGATGTGAAAGGCAGCTGAGATTAGATATATCAAGTGTATCAAAACCATGAAGAAAGTAGGCAGGGAGAATTTTTTTCTTTCATCTTCAAAAAAGTAAGACCAGGGATCAGCCTGGGGCAAGGCTTTAGAGTATAAGAATGCATTTCCTTATACATCATTAACCTGCAGAATTCATAACCACAACTGCAGTAAATCTGGATGGCAACTAGAGATTTGGGTAACATTTAGATGAGATTGGGGTAACATTTAGATAAATTTATGGAGAGTGGTTCTCTTAAGAGCTATACATCTTAAAACGCTAATGTTGCTCCACGATTGAGAACATCTTGAACCAAATTACCAGGTGGAGGGGAGCAATGTTGGAAGAAGGATTTATCTCCATTTTTTACATTTGAACACCCTAGGGTCATTTTCTTGTCACCGTATAAAACAAATGCTTGGCTTGACCAAGAGAGCCTTCATATATTTTTGTTCTATTTTCACCTAATAGCATCATGTGTAAATTGGATGAAAATGGACAATTCAATGAATGTTACAAAATAATCCCAGCACAGAAACCTGGTCCCCTCTGCGTTGGGCCACCAGAGAAAATATCTATTTTTAAACAGAAAGATCAGAAAATGTTCAACATTCACCTGAAGTATAAAATGCCTGTCTGAAGCATCCTCTAATTTCAAGTCCTGGTTTTTTAGATGAGCTTTCAGCTGGATCAAAAATTCATTCTGCCTGTTGATATCTGTTGCCAAGATCAGGGAACCAAGCTGTTGTTCAATGTCATAACTACAGTACAATACAAAATAAAAGAAACTATTAGGTCAATTTCCCATCTTGTGTTGTTACTATAATATCTTCTCTTATTAAGTGGCCACCGGGGTGGTCAATGGGAGGAACAACACCATCAAAATAGTGGGCATAATTGGAGTGATCAGAGTCTTGCCTAGTCTTGCATATGTATGATGCATAAGACACATTTAAAAGAGGTGGGGCTTCAACTGCTAACCGTGCCTACCATTTTGATGCCATTAACACTTCTTGTGGACATCCCTAAGGAGCTTCATTTCATCTGGGATTTATGATTAGGGCTGTGCAATGCTTTGGAATTGAAAAGGATGCTTCAGAAAGTGAATGTAGCACCTTCCCTGTGGCTCATTAAAACAGCTACATCTTTTTTTTTCACAATCACACATTTCTCACAGCACTGGTGTAAATCTCACCAGAGTCCTCCTACAGTTTTTTCCAGTTTGAAGGAGGCAGGAAACACTCTGGAGTGATGCTGAACAGTTTTCCACACATGTGCCTTAACTATGTGTTGACAGTCCATGAGAATTCACAATTATTGCTGCACAGAGATTTTGAATGTGGAGAAGGAAAATGTTTAAGATTGGTATAGGGACTGCCTTAGAACAACTGAGTAATGCTAGTCAAATTGGGCAATTTCCAAGTTTTAATTTATTTATTTTTCCAGATAAATGTGATTGGGAAGCATTCATGTACACATACACAAATGTGCATGCATCAACATATATACCACATTCACACAGATCACACAGGGATTACAAACTGTACTGTATATACAAATGTAGATCTTTTGGAAAATAGAATACTTGGTTTTTAGAATCTAGTGTTTTTATAGCTCTCTACGCCAAATGAATAGGTAGGTAGATAAATAGCACTTACACTTGTATACAGCTTCATACTACTTTACAGCCCTGTCTAAGTTGTTTACAAAGTCAGCATATTGCCCAACAATCTGGGTCCTCATTTTACTGAGCTTGGAAGGATGGAAGGCTGAGTTAACCTTGAGCCAGTAAGAATCAAACTCCTGGGAGTGAGCAGTGAGTCAATCCGCAATACTGTATTCTAACCACTGCACCACCATGGCTCTAGATAGATCAGTGGTTCTCAACCTGTGGGTCGGGACCCCATTTGGGGTCGAACGACCATTTCAGGGAGTTGCCAAACAAGGCTGTCCACCATTTTTCCCCCTTTTCTTTGGCCATGCCCCTGGCACCCGGTGATGTATAAGTGGTTGGGGGTCACCACAACATGGGGAACTGTATTATGGGGTCGCGGCATTAGAAAGGTTGAGAACCACTGAGATAGATGGACTCCCAAATCAGGCCAGGCAAAATCCAAACAAACTCAACACTCATTTGCCCACCTATTCATCCTATATAGCACATTGTAAAAACATTGTATTCAAAAAAGTTCTGGGAATCCACATGAGATCAGCCCATTTCCCAGATTACAATGCTCACCTCTCTTCTTTCGGCAGATGTGCAAGGAGCCTTGATTCTCGAAGCATGCCTATTGTAGATCTCCAGTGATGGTTTTCTAATACAGAAACATTCTGGAAAAGGGAGGGGAAAAATTAAAAAGGACACCACACTGAAATGGATGGGACTTTTAATAAAAAGAAGAGGTGTATTTTAAAAAGGACAAAGTATGAACTTCATCTGGTGTTGAGTAAGGCAGTGAGGTTGTCCGACAGCAGTCTTGCCTTTATTCACAGAGCAATAACATTTTCTCTGTCCTTTTTCTTTACTTCTTCCTATAAGCCCTGACATTTCAAAGACTTTGCAGCCAGGCCTTAGATCATCCCAACTGTATGCCTAGCATTTGGCTGTGCTTTGTTGAAACTGATAGAGAAAGATGAGCTTGTCACAAGATAATCTCAGCATCGTTCTGTACTGTCCTTGGTACTTGTGGCCCTGTCTGTTTCTTTATCTTTGGGTACAAGGACAGTCTAAATTGTTGGATAGCTGACATCTCAGAGAAGGAAAGGAAAAACAAGGGGGACGGAGGGGCCTCAAGCTTTTAAAAAAGGGTAAGCAGCTCTTCTTCTCCCGTTTCTGTAATGAGCTAATTATAAAACTGGGATTCTGTTATTCACACCTATTGACTGAGTTTCTTGGATGTATTTTACAACTGAAAGGCAAGTAAATTCCATCAGTGTCATATGCCGGGAGAGCTGGAGGGCCAGGGGACAAATTCCAATCCCAACCATGGAGATCCCTCAGTAAGCTTACCAGACATTATCTCATAGTCCGAGCCTACTTCATGAATTGTTGTGAAGACAAACCTGTATTTATGGGGCAGGAAGGAGAATTGTTTGGAGAAAATATTGTCTAGGAATTCAATAAGTAAATGTATTACTAAATGGTGGACAATAGAGATTTAGGTCCGGCAAGGTTCTATGCCAGCCAGATAACATGTGTTGGATTACCTCTCTCATAATTTCTATTTAGAATCCAGAGGCCATTTGGGTGGAGAACTGTTAAAAAACTATTAAATCATACATAATGGCCTGTGCTAGTATAATTCTGTAGCCAAGGTTAGAAACTTATAAAGCTAATACTACTTACTTAATGCAACCTCTGACACCGTTTATTAAAGACTTATCTTACGTTCAACTGCAACATTTTGCAGAATTTATGTAATCCTTGGCATTATTTTTCTTCCAGATTTTAGGCTATTAAATGTATGTTTGTTCCAATATATATTTGAAATTGGTGCTTCGTGTCTGCCTCTAAATTTAATTTTTGAATATTTTGAACGGGAAGTCTCAGCTTGAAACTCAAAATTAACTATGACATTAAGCAATTTTGTGTCATTTTTTCTTAGTTCACAGTACATAGCAAAGGGAGTATCTATGTATGGTGCTGGAATTCTTCAAGCCTATCTTTACAGCTATTAACTTTTTTTTTGCAAGGCACAATCTTCCCTCTTGTCATATTCTGCACTTTTTTTCTACATCACTGTAGGATTATAAAGCTGCTGTTTCATCTCATAAGAATAGGAATAAAAGTAGAATTTTGGAATGTTCTGTTCGCTACAAATACCGTCCATATATATGGAGAGTAAATGAGTTATGTGAATGATTTCTGCAGGCATGGATGACCGCTTCCCACATTTCTTGGTTTACATCTTGAAAATAGCTCTGGAATAATTGAAAGGTTGAGGTGGCCATGGTAAAAAGAAGTGACCACAACCTTTAATATTGCACGGTCATAACAAAAGTGATTTAAAAAAACAACAACAAAAAAGCATTTACTACATGCCAAGAGTTATTCTCACCTGATATAAACTGGCAAGATGGTGTTTTGTTTTTATCAAAAATGGCTGGTTGACTCCTGGATGATCTACATCATGTGCTGCAGCAGCCAGTAATCCAAGCATAACATCCAGAGGGGTGAGAAAGTTAGCAAGCTGGAGCATGTAAAAAGGGGTTCAGAGTTAAAATTGTATTTTTACAAATTACACTTACAATACATCGTAATCTCATGCACTGTATTAAACTTTATTCAAGTATTGTTGAATAACATGCTGAATCTAGTTCACACACAGTATTAACTCATTAATGTTGGTTGTTACATTACAGGTTCCCTCATCACACTAAGCTATGGCTTGTTTCTATTCTAGTTGGCCATAATTTATAAAGCACAATAGCTGAATTCACATATCACGTTAATCCAAAAACCAAGCAATAATTATGGCCCTTTGCAAACCCATTTTTTAGCAGACCCAGGAAACAATAATGTTTTCCACTTTATACCATCACTCCTTATTATTCAATTTTAGCAATATCAAATTATTAGAAGAAAATAAGCGAGCTGCCATTTTTCAAAGCAACTATTAAATAGGGATATGAAAGTCAATATATATATTTTTGGAAAGTCTGGTGGAGAGATGAATAATACCAGTATAATTTTAGCAGGAACTTTGATGCCGCAATTGACACAAACATAATGGTGCACAAAATGAGTGAACAATTAAAGAACCCTGAAGAGCCCATCGGAAAGATCTGGAGGCAGCCACATTATACATGATGCTTCAATCATATAGTCACATTTATCTTCCTGAGTTTTTTCCTATCTGTTGTGTCCTGAGCCTGCAAAAGCAGGCTCGGGACGTTGCATTGGTCCCGGGCATTCCAAAAGCTGCAGTTTGCAGAGGAGCGAGTGGTGAAGGTCGTAAGAGTATGATGGCGAAGATTGGCCGTTTGTCTGATTTTGATGTCTCACACCCAGAGAGATGGAATTCCTATGTAGCAAGGGTGGAGAATTATTTCAGAGTAAATCAGATTAGAGAAGATGGCTTGAAGACTGCAACTCTTTTGTGTGTCTGTGGACAGGAAGCTTTTGAAATCGCAGAGAATCTGGTGGCCCCTGCACCTCTGGAGTCAGTAACATATACTGACTTGAAGAAACTGTTGAAGGAACATTTCCAGCCAAAGTTATCTGTTATTGCTTGGAGGCACGCGTTCGAGCAGAGAGACCAGAGGCCTTGTGAATCTGCTGTGGATTTTATTGCAGCCTTAAGGCGAGCAGCCAGACCTTATGAGTTCAAGGATCTGGAAGAGAGGCTGCGAGATCACTTTGTATGCGATTTAAGGAACAGAGACTTAGAAGATTTTTGCAAAAGAAGATGTCTCTTTCCAAGACGCGCTACAAGAGGTGACAGCTGAGGAAGCAGCAGGTGGGGCTATGAAGGCCTTACGGCTCACCAAGAACCCTCCAGACACAGCTACCATCCATCAAGAGGACGCTCAAGAAGGATCAGAAGTGGATCCTGAAGAGGAGTTCGATAGAATTCACCAGCCAGCTGAGAGGAGGCAGAAGGGACATCTGGTCAAAGCCCCAGCATCTCTTCAATGCTTCGGGTGAGGAGGACGCCATAAGCGAGCTGACTGCAGGTTTTGCTCAGCCATTTGCAGGGTGTGTGGCAGGCAGGACCACATTGCATCCATCTGTTTGGGTCACCAGAAGGTTCAACCTCAGGAAGAATTGCTTCAGAAGGGGCTCCAGCCAAAACAGGGTGGGTTTCTGCGCATCGCGCAGGAGTATTCTACAAACAGGGTCACACAAGCCCCTTAAGAAGAAACTTTCCATTAACGTAAGGTTGCAAGGGGCTCCCCTATCAATGGAGTTGGACACTGGGTCCGCTCTCTCAATTATTTCAATTAACACATTCAAAAGGATATGCAACAGCAGTGGCCTTTGAGTTAAACTCAGGCCATCAAATCTAATACTTACTGATTTTCAGAATTCTGTGGTGTGTGTTAAGGGGGAGGCCACCCTTAGAGTACAGCATAAGGATTTTGAAGGTTCCCTAGATGTGGTGGATGTTGGGGGTGAACGTACGAGTCTTATTGGACTCGATTGGTTTGAGGCTCTGGGAATCCAGGTAACTGGGCTGCACCATTTGCAAACATTGAGTCTTGCAGAAGTCTTCAAGGAGTTTGCAGATGTGTTTAGTTCAGAGCTAGGATCCTACAAGGGGCCTCCAATTTCTCCATGGTTAGACCCAACCATCACGCCCATTAGGGTTAAGCCTCAAGGGCAAGATTGATGCTGAGCTGGACAAATTGCTCCAGCAGGGCATTCTAGAACCTGTGGATTCTAGTCCATGGGAAACCCCCATAGTAACACCTCTAAAGGCTAATGGGGACATATGTATACGTGCAGACTATAAGTGCACACTGAATAAGGCGCTGCAACAGCACGTTTATCCAGTGCCAGTAGTAAGTCACATTCTGGCCTCCCTCAAGGGGGGGCACATTTTTGCGAAGCTTGACTTGGCACAGGCCTATCAACAGCTACCTGTTGATGAGGCAGCTGCAGAGGCCCAGACTATTGTAACTCACAGGGGGGACTTCAAGGTCAAGAGACAACAATTTGGGGTAAATGTAGCCCCTGGCATATTCCAAATGTCATGGAGAGCACACTTCGAGGTATTCTTGGGGTCTGTCCCTATTTCGATGACGTCCTCATTGCTGGGGAGTCATCCCAAAATTTAGCAGAAAGACTAAGGGCTGTCTTGCTTTGTTTTCAAAAAGCAGGCCTTAAACTAAAGAACGATAAATGTAAGATAGGAGTCACTTCTACTGACTTCTTAGGATTCAGGGTTGATGCTCAAGGCATTCACCCTGATGAAACTAAATTGCAAGCTATTCAGCAGGCCCCAAGCCCTAAGTCTAAGAGTGAGCTGCAAGCCTTCGTGGGGCTATTAAATTTTTACCATGCATTTCTCCCACATAAAGCTGAAGTAACAGAACCATTACGCAGGCTCTTAGACAAGCAGGCTCCTTGGCAGTGGACTAAAGTCCATGAAAAGAGTTTCAATGAGGTTAAAGCCTTGTTCACTTCTAATGCTGTTTTAGCGCATTTCAATGAGCAACTGCCTGTTTGCATCGCATGCAATGCATCTCCTTATGGGGTGGGAGCCGTACTTAGCCATCTGAAAGCTGATGGGACATAGGTCCCTGTGGCCTATTACTCAAGGACTCTGTCTTCTGCAGAGCGAAATTACACTCAAATTGACAGGGAAGCCTTGGCCAATAGTGGCTGGCATTAAGAAATTTCATGATTTCTTATATGGCCGCCATTTCACGGTCTTTACTGACCATAAGCCTCTGCTGGGTTTGTTTACCACTAACAAACAGACCCCACATATCATTTCTCCTCGTATGCTGAGATGGTTCATTTTCCTGTCAGCATATGACTATACTTTAGTTCACAAACCAGGAAAAGAAATGGGTCATTCAGATGGCCTGAGCAGATTACCACTGAACCAATTAGAGCCAGATCCTGTTCCAGCCATTAATATTCTGTCCATTCAGGAGTTGCCTGAGTCTCCCCTCAGTGCTAGGGACGTGGCTGCAGAAACTGCCAATGATCACACGCTTACACACGTGCTGACATGGGTGTTGTCAGGATGGCCTGATAAGTGCCCAGATACTGAGTTCCAAAGTTTCTGGCACAAGAAGCATGAGTTTTCCACTTTCAAGGGTTGCCTGTTATGGGGCAGCAGGATAGTGATCCCAACCTCATTGAGGTCTAGAATCTTGATCTCTGTGCATGAGGGACATCCTGGTATAGTCAGGATGAAAGCACTTGCGCGCAGCCATCTTTGGTGGTCTGGCCTTGATAAAGCCATTGAGGCCCAGGTGCACGGGTGCCAAGTGTGCCAACAGTCCCGGCCTGAAATGCCTCAGGCCCCAGTACATAGGTGGGAGAAAACTCAAACCCCATGGTCTAGGGTGCATATAGCTTATGCTGGGCCCTTTCAGGGGCAATTCTTCCTGGTTGTTGTTGATAGCCATTCCAAGCGGCTAGAGGTTGTTCCTGTTTCCTCCACTACTACTGCCAGGATCATCCAGGTGTTGAGAGGAATTTTTGCATCACACGGTCTTCCAGATGTTCTGGTTTTGGATAATGGCCCTTAATTTACCTCTTCTGAGTTCCAGGCTTTTCTTCAGGCCAATCTGATCCGGCATGCAACATCGGCTCCCTTCCACCCCTCCTCCAATGGACTGGCAGAGAGAATGGTGCGCACCACCAAAGATGCCCTCAAGAAACTGACTTACAGTAACTGGCATCACAGGTTAGCAGATTTCCTTCTTGCACACCGCACCACACCATGCATTGCCACAGGGAAGAGCCCTGCTGAACTTTGCTGGGGTCGCCGCCTCATCACTAAGCTGGACAGGTTGCACCCTGACCGGGCGGCTTCACAGGTGTCACAACCGCGGGCACCTAGGAGACTCCAGGTGGGCAAGGAACTATGGGCCTGGACATATCTGGGTCACAGCTGTGTTCTGCAAGGTCTCTGGGCCATTGTCATATGAAGTTGCCTTGGGTGATGGCCACGTTATTCGCAGATACATAGACCAAATGTGTTGGAGACTGGACTTTCACCCTTCCACTCCTGGCTCTGCTCTAGGGGGGGTGGAGGACCATAATATGCATTCAGGGTCACAGTTTCCCAGGACTAACAGGCCCTCACTAGCTGCTACTGAGGCTGTTGGGAATTCATCCCAAAGTTCCGCAAGTGCTCCTAACAGGAATTCGCTGGATAGGGAATCATCCCACACATCCATAATTACTCCAGACAGGGAGTCACACTGGGGGTATCCACAGTATTCACATATGTCAGATAGTGCTCCAGACAGGGAGACTGACTGGGGGTACCCACACAAATCACAAGCAGCAAGAGAAAAGGAATACCATCAGGGGCGCTTGCCAAATTCCGCAATTGCTCCCAAAAGGAGGTCTCCAACAAAAGGGGTTGCCATGGAGGCGACTCCTGACTCTGGCACCTGGGACACGTGCTTGGGGGCCACAGAGTACTGGGGCACTTCCGCTACCCAGCCCTCTCCATCTGCTGTCCTTGGGCTCGAGGGACAGTGTTCCCAAGAGGGGTCCATTGTGGACTCGGGAACTTCCACCCCTCCAAGGTATGCTGGCTTAGACTTAGAGGGTCCAGCCAGCCAGCAGCTGGGCGGGTCAACCGGGTATTTGGGACAGCAAAGTCCTGGCCTGCCTAGCTTGGTAGGCGAGCAGGTAGGCCAGGCACCCTCACCAGGGTCACCTGGGAATTTAGGGCAGCAACACCCTGGCCTGCCTAGCCTGGTAGGCAAGCAGGTGGGCCAGGCAATCTCTCTGGGCATTAGAAGGTCGCAGAGGGCCAAGTGCCCACCCAAACATCTGAGAGATTTTGTGAAGTTGCTGTCAAATCATGAGGGACCTGTTCATGAGGCCCCTGAATAAGGGGAGCAACTCGTGGGTAAATTATTTTGTATTATTTTTTTTTATTTCGGATACATTTATTGTATTACTAAGATTGAAGGGGGTTTGCCTGAGGGCAGACTCGAGTATTCTACACTTCTTGCATTTGATTAATGAAACTGTATGACACTCTTTCCAATGCATGGCGTACATGTGAGTGCACAAAGTATGTTCCATCTAGGGGGGAGGGGAGTTGTGTCCTGAGCCTACAAAAGCAGGCTTGGGACGTTGCATTGGTCCCGGGCATTCCAAAAGCTGCCCGGGACAAGACAAAGCGGTGCCAGTCTTGTGCGCATGCGCATGGTGCGAAAACGCTCTGTTTCGTTGGTTGATGTTGTCTGGGTTCCTGACCATATAAAAAGGCTTGCGTGCCTTTTGTTTTTGCTTGGGTGTTGTTAGAAGGAGAATAAAGAGTTGTTCAACATCGCCCTGTGTCTTCATCATTTGCACGTGAACGAAGTATATAACACTATCCATTCCTCCCTTCCCCCTTCTCTTCCTCCTGGAGACATCTCTAGGATACCGAGTTATAGCCAATCTAAGGGGAGAAAAAAACACTTTTGGTTTCTAACACACTGAAAACAAAATGTCCCTTTCTCTGGGGAAGCCTTCTATCCTCTGGAACAGAGCCCTTCCATTGGGAGATAAAGTCAGAAAGTGTCTTCTTTCCTGAGGTTTGTTTGTTTTTTAGTTAAATTGTTTGCCACCCATCTTGCCTTGGGTGGCTTACACAAGTAAAATGGAAAAAACGATTAAAATGTAAACATAGCAATAGTAAAGCAATGAAATAATAAAAATAAAAAATAAGGTTAAGATTAAAAATAAGGTTCCAGAAAGCTCTGAAAACCTGGCTTAGGGTTGAAGTTCATTATTTGCCTAGGGTGGCCCTTGTTTTGTTTTGTTTGATTTCATTGTTCATAAGTTTATTTTAGTCTGGGCTATCAGTCTGATTTGATGTTTTTTAATGTTTTTTTTTCTAGCTTTGTATGTCCCCCAAAGTCTACTGGAGTTGGGAGAATAATAAATTTAAGTAAATAAATCAGAGTCTGAATCCAGGTACGGTGTGTAACCTTCAGAAACAAGCAATACTATTTTAACTCTGGCAAATATTCTATAAAGTTCAATTTGTTTTTTTGGAGCTAGAAAGTAACATGTTGATTTATAATTTTTATTGGAAAAAGTGTTGAATTTGTACTATGTGCATAAAAAAGCAGCTACATACTCAGGACAGATAAGGCGGTTGAGGGGAATTGAATAATTTGTGAAAAAAAATAACATTTTTCCAGAACCATTGCAGCTTTTTTCATTTTTATTAGGAATAAATACAAAAAATATTTTCCGGTTTGTATTCTCTCGTTTCCACTGGGCCTTTTCATCTAGAATCACTTTACCTTATTGACCTGTACTGTATTATCTTTCAGGTATCAGTGAAAAAGGATAAATATTGGGTCTAAGTTGCAGGCAGCTGTATAGTATAAAAATATCTGAATGTTTCAGATATTTTATGTAGCCACTGATATCTCAGGTGAAGAATATTAGTAATTTTAAAAAGTATACTGGATTAGGATTAGGCTTAAGGTATCTTGTTTTTGACAGAAGGATGAAAGAAACAATGTAATCTGCAAAATCAACTGTAATGATTGCAACCAATTCTACATGGGACAAACATCATGTCAATTAAAAATCATGATCCACAAACATCGGCTGGCAGTCAAACGCCATGATCCCAACTCCTTAATCTCTACCCACACCAACACCAAACAACACCAGTTCGATTGGAGCAACACTAAAATCATCGGCCAGGCTATCACCCACCACGCTCGTGAGTTCATCAAAGGCTGGCACTTCACAAGCAATTCCATCAACAGACATATTGACCTACAACCAACCTACGATCCCCTCAGAATCCAAATCAAATGCATAGTCAAACAGAGACAGCATTGACCCTCAACCAACCCACGCAAGCCCCTCCTCTCCCCCATCAGCAGTTCAACTTCCAATGACACTGGCCTGATGTAACCTCTCTATCACAAAACCCATCACAAGCATCCCAACCAACAACCTCAGAGAACGAACCTTCACCCTCATTCTACACCCGAGCTACAGATATTTGCCACCATTGCAAATAAATTGTCCTAAAAATGCGAGTCTTGGGTATATTCATGACAAATTGGAAAACACAGATCACTAAGATTAAAAATTTATTAAAACTGAGCTTTCATCAGCGCCTGCTGACATCGTCAGAGTGTAAGCCAGGATTTGGAAGCATGTTCTTATAGTCTCTGTGATGCCAACCATTTAGCTAGAGCGCATTACGGGTCTATTCAGCCCTCACCCTATATACTCATATGTATGGATGTAGGCATGTGTGTGTGTGTATGTATCATGTGTATATGTGTGTTATGTATGTTTACAGGTAGGTATATACTTTCTTTTGAGAGCAGGCAACAGAATTTCATTTTTAATGTGGGCCAGTGGACTCATAGTAAAAAAAATGACAATAAAGGTTATCTTTCTATATTTAAAAATAAGAATCAATAGAGGCAAGGTTGACTTTTTTCCCCCTTGCAGGTCTTCTCTGTAAATTGTTTTTTAAAGTTTCTGTCCCAGCATGTTGAACTTCAGGTAAGTGGGAAAAAAAATATCAACACAAGTGGGTTTCCAGGAATGAATTGGGTACAAAGAACTCTTGAACACGTCTCCTTTCTCTTCAGCCTGTTAAGGCCTTTCTCCAACAATTTGCTTTTTCAGCAAATGCAAACTGGCATTATTCATCTACTTTAATGGCCCAGTTTGACTGTAATGTTAAATTCTGTATTATGGACATGAACTGGCATGAATTTTAGGCTTGTACGCTTTCCATTTCTCTTTTGTTTCTTTTGGCATTTCTGTGAAAAAGAATCTGGAAGCATCTACTTCTAACTGTAAACAAATCAGACTTCATTTGTCTGAAATCAGGAAATGCTGTTTAGTTTCAAGTTTTCAAAACACTGTCAAAAGAACCCCAGACCAAGCACTGGCAAGTTTTTCTGGACTGTAACACCCTTTCTCTCAATTTACTTTGAGCCAAAAAAATGTTTAGAATTGCCTAAATCCCACACAGTCCGCACCCAGACCATTAACATCTCTACAACTTGGGTGAGAACTTATCAGATTTTTCATGAGATCTCAAGATTTTTGGGCATTCTCACAAAAGTTCTAAGACTTTTTATTTTAACCATCTCATAAGATGTTGGACAATTTTTCAAAACATCGATAGGCTAGGCTGTCTCTTGGATCCTGATTCTCCTATAATGCCATCCTGCTGGATAAGTTCTATTTTTAAGATTGGTTGAACGGCTACATCCTTTTTTGTTCTTTATGTTCCATACCTCAGGTGGAATGAACATTGGAGATTTCATTGGCGGTTTTTACTGACATAAGTACAGTTGTGGTGCACTTTTGTTTTCTTAGTAAAATGAGTTCATTGCTTTGTGGTCTATAGAAATTCTCAGCTAAACTTGTGTGGTTACCTTGGGCTCTTTTAAGTAGCAGTGCATAGCTTGCGTGACATCAGCAGCATGGACAGCATTGTGATACGGGTTTTGGCTGTGATAATCTTCCTGCACCATACCTAGAAGGAACAGAAGAGATGTGAACTTTTTCTTCAACTCTGTGATTCAAATGCTTTTGACACTTTGGGCTGATAGCTAAACTTTAAACTGGAGCTCTTTCTAAGATTTCAATAGCTTATCATTCCTTTGGTTAAACAGAAAATCTATACTGTGGAAAAGATTTGTTTCTAAATCATTTTTTATTGCTTTTAATGAAAACAATAAAAGTCAGAAGAAAAATAAATACCTTATGAGGAAAAAAAAAGGAGGAAAATCTACAATGGTATTATTATCCAAGGCTGATTTTCTCTATGGATCAAGGTGGTCCCTGATCTAAAGCTGAGCAGTACCTCTTATTCCTAAAACCAGATAGCAATCACATGATTGATGAAATAGGAATACTGCCTATTTCACTTAGTATACAGTGGGGCAAACTAGATGACAACTGTGTGAATTTAATTACCGTATTGTCCGGCGTATAGGACGACTCGGTGTATAAGACGATGTCCGACTTCGGCGCCAATTTGCATGCCTAGAAAGTTGTCTTATATGCCAGAAACTACTGTAATTTCCAGTGTATAAGACGACTCGGCGTATAAGACGATCCCCAACTTCGGCACTGATTTCTATGCTTTAGAAAGTCGTCTTATATGCTGGAAAATACGGTAACATACCTATATTTTTATACTATCACTATTATAGTCATGGTTGTAGTCATAGTGTCATAAACAGAAACTGAGCATAGTCTCTCCAATCTCTTTTCTAAATTGTACTTTGCATATTAAGTGAAGCCTCCATTATTGTAAAAAGATATGTACCCTGAACTATAAAATCACACTTTTGGAAAAGCATAAACTTTCTTTCCTAAGGTCCTGATATTACTCAGATTTTTGAATAATATTCCCTTAATATCTGTATTCACATGAAAAACAGAATAGCAGAGTTGGAAGGGACCTTGGAGATCTTCTAGCCCAACTCTCTGCTCAAGCAGGAGACACTATGCCATTTCAGATAAATGGTTGTACAATCTCTTCTTAAAAGCCTCCAGTATTAAACCAAAGATGCTTTTTTACTAGGCAACTGGACTTTTTTGTTTTTCTTTGAAGATCTTTTGCTTCTCATCCAACAAGCTGAAGAAGCTTCTTGGATGAGAAGTGAAAAAACATCTTTGGGACAACTATGACCTGGTTGACTTAGATTCTCCATACACCTCCAGTATTGGAGCACCCACTACTTTTGGGCGCAAGTCGTTCCACTGATTAATTGTTCTGACTGTCTAATTTCTCCCAAGTTTTAGGTTGGTTCTCTCCTTGACTGGTTTCAGCATGATTCATGATTAATTTCAATAGGATTAATGTTGAATCTGAGTATGAGATGGTGTATTTTTTGTACAAAAAGCATGCCCCTATATGTTGAGCATATATTTACCTCCTACACAATTGTTCTGGGCTAAGTGAAGCCAGTGCCACCAGGAAATAGCAGTGTGGCCTGTGAGGTTCCCCATACACCCCATTCTAATTCTATCTTTCAAGAGCTTCTTTCCATATTTAGGGTTCAGCTCTGAAATATACCACTGTTGGTATATTATGAGAAGAAACCTGCATTGGTCAGACCTTCTGGGCACCAGACATGAACAAGACTTCAGAGAAAATGTCACTAGTGGTGACATGATAGCAGTGCTCCAATATCTCAGGGGTTGCCACAAAGAAGAGGGAGTCAAACTATTCTCCAGAGGGCAGAACAAGAAGTAATGGATGGAAACTAATCAAGGAGAGAAGCAACCTAGAACTAAGGAGAAATTTCCTGACAGTTAGAATAATCAATCATTGGAATGACTTGCTTCCAGAAGTTGTGAATGCTCCAACACTGGAAGTTTTTAAGAACAGACTGGACAGCCATTTGTCTGAAATTGTATAGAGTTTCCTGGGTTGGACTAGATGATCTCCAAGGTACCTTCCAACTTTATCATTGTCATTATCATTATCATTATCAAAATGAATCAGAAATTGGAATGGAAGTCCTGAAAGAAGATATTTTAAAAAAAGCAGCATCACAAAGAAGATAATTAAGACTTATTCTCAATCTCCGTGGACTCTAGAACAAGAATAATCATCCTCAATTATAGGAAGGCAGATTATAGGTAAACATTAGGAAAAAGGATAAAAGTAGTTTGACACTAGTAGCAATGACTTAGGGAGATAGTGGCTACCCTTAACAGAACATACATTATCTGGGATATCTGGGAATACCTTGATAACAAAATAATTAGTAGACAAACCTTGATAACAAAGTAATCAAACAAATGTACATCCCTTATTCAATTTGATGTTGAAATGGCTCCTTTATAGCTCTATAAATTAATCTAAATGACTACACGGAGATTGTTTTAAATGGACACGTGGCAAAAATCATTCCTGTAGTGAGGCAACGAAAAGACCACATACTTGGTTTGGGTTTTTACTTTTTCAGTCTAGCACTTGCAGACTTCTTAACCTATTTGGGTTTCCTAATCCTGTAATACTCACATTTCAGCTGAAAGACTGACAACAAGGTTCTTTTGCCCTTTTGACTCTTGTTAGCAACAGAAGTGAGAATTCTATCACTTTGCTACTAAGCTTTGATTGTGCCAAGTAGTTGTTCAATTTCACTTCGCAGAGAAGTGATAAATAAACTGTCACACTAACTTGGCGTTTAAGAAGAATGTATTTTATAAACCTTTTCCCACATAAGAAAAATAAAAGTAAAGGTGAGACAAATAAGATAGGGTTAGGATTAGCAGATACAGCCTATGGATAGCCATGAGGTCAAAATGAAGAAGGCAAAATTGCATTGCTTCTCACCAAAACAATAAAAAAAGCAAAAAGCAGTCAGAGTGTATGGAACTGCAACGGCACACAAACTGGATGGATGGACAAATGGGGGGGGGAGAGAGAGAGGGATGGATGGAGGGAGGGAGGGAGAGAAAGAGAGAGAGAGAGAGAGAGAGAGAGAGAGAGAGAGAGAGAGAGAGAGAGAGAGAGAGAGAGAGAGAGAGAGAGAGAGATCACGTGAATCTCCTGATCAGCCAAATAATTGAAAAATCTGTAATGTACCCAACAGAGATAGAACCATCAAATCAATTCTCTTTCCAGAGAACTTCCCCACTTTAAATCAGCTTGTGCCTGCCAGAGCCTATACAACATTTATTTGTGTTATTATGCTTTTTTATTGGATGGATTGATATTGTTCCATCCAATTATTGCAACTATGTCATGATAACATTATTTTAATTTTAGTTTTTTTTTACTAGGAATGTTTTAACTGACATTTTATAATGACTGTTTTAATTATCAACCCAAACTGCCATGAATTGTTGGCAGATTCAGTGGTATATAAATATAATATAAAAGTCGATAGTAGAAGCAGGGCAGCTCTTATATTTGACCACATTATCAACCAACACTGAAGTGTGCTAATTCATATCCATTTAAAAAAATGTCGGGAGAAGAAGGAAATCACTCTTTGAAACCAAAGTAACTAAAGATAACTGTAGCTGTGGACTGGGGATGAGGAGAAATCAACATTATGACAGAATGACATAAAAAGAAACGGTTACCTTGTAGCTTGGGAGATGGGAGGTTGAGCCCTATGTTCAGTTTGGGTTGAGATAGTCTTGTTTAGTTTGAAATGGCTATTTGACAAACCGGGTCAAGTGGAGAAAGTCAGATAGCAGGGTAAAGGAAGACAATGAAATATGTACGGTGAGATCATGATGCAAACCCCAAGCAAATATGAAAAGTTAAGGTCCACATTCTGGCATCATAATGTGTGTTTCATCCATTGACATCACTATCATTTGTACCAAACAAGTATAGCTCCAGGGGCCATCAAAAGAAATTGAGAAGATGGGATGCAGAAATCTCTGCCATCCTAGGTTGTCCACACCTAACTTCAGAGATTCTGAACCTAAGGTATTTAAAGAGATAGCATCAACATTCACAGGTAATGGAAGGATGTGCTTACCTAAAAATCTGTATAATGTAACCATATCTAACTGGAAATGATGAATAAGCCCATGTATATTAAAGAGGTGGCACAACAAGGTTACCAGGCTGTTCCCTGAAAGAACAACAACAAAAAAAGCATATCAGTTACTTGCATTTAGTACTATACCATAAAATAGATAGAATGCAGGTTCTGTAACTCTGGAAATCTTCCCAGTAGTTTTTGATTACCTAAACAAGTAAGTTTATTGGGCCAAGACAAATTCCCAGCTAGCATGGCAGTTAAAGGCATTTTCAGAACATCTAGAGGGCTTGCAACTATATCAAGATAGTATTATTTTAATTTTAGTTTTTTACTAGAGATGTTTTAATCCTTCTACCCACTTTCTAGTAGTACTAGGCCAACTTCAGATACGAAATAAGAGTATTTCTTATATTTGCCACACAGACAGATGAATATAGGTAGTCCTCAACTTACAATGACAATTGGGACCAAATTTCTGTGGTTAAGCAAGGTGGGCGTTAACCGGGTTGCTTCTGATGTTACAACCTTTTTTGCTATGTTGTTGAGAGAATCATTGCAGTGAATCTGGGTCCCTCTCCCATTGATTTTGCTTCTTGGAAGCTGGCGGGGAAGGTCGTAAATGGTGATTACATGAAATCGGGACCCAGTGACTCTTCATAAATACATGCTGTTTGCCAAGTGCCCAAATTAAGATCACGTGACTGTTGGGATGCTGCAGTGGTCCTAAGGATGAGGACCGGTCATAAGCTCAAATTTTGATCATGTGGCTGTGGGGATGTTGTGATGGTCCTAAGTGTGGGGACCAGTCATAAATCACTTTTTTCAATGCCATTATAACATTAAACAGTTCACTAAAGGAATGGTTCTAAGTCAAGGATGACCTGCATATTAGAAGAACATGTCCAGGAGTTTTCAGTGATGTCCAAATATCCTATTCTTTTCACACTTATACTTTGCTGAAGACCGCCTATACTTCATGGATGTTCCATGTATTGACAGAAGATTCTGGGTATGCACTAAGATTAATTTTTTGCTCTCAAGGAACAACAGACTAAGCCCATGGTGCTATTCAGGCACTGCTCATTGTACCGGCTAAAATCAGCAAGCTGTCTTTTGTGCAACATATCTGTTATTATTACATTTCTCCTGAAGAAGAAAAGACAGTAGGATGCATTTTGAATGAAAGCCAGAATTCACACCAAAGGCTGAGGTGCAAAAAAGAATCTTGTACCATTATGGGCAGTGCAATGCATTTTGAAAGTTTTTTTTTAAAAAAAAACTCATCCAGGATACTTTGAGCAAAGCTTCACCCTGAATTTTATAGAACTTTTTTTTTTTTTTTTGGCAGGGCTGGGGACATGTACCACCTAAGAAGTCTGGGGGAAAAATTCTGGCCCCAGTCTTCCTCCTGACATCATAGCCTAAGGCTGACTCTAACTGGGTAATTTTAAAGTTATATCTACAATTACACAAATTACTAAGAAAGCAGTTGTTGGATTTTGTTTGTTTTGCTTTAAAAATAACAAAAACTATCAGTAGCAGCAAGATATGATGGTTGTTTTAGCAGGATCTGGATGATAAAGAGAGAGGAGCGAGGCTGGAATATACTGAACCAGGAAGGGAAAAGACTAAAAGTGTCAATGAGAACAAGAAGCAACATGCACGTGCTGTGAACTTGCACAAATCTCTACAGACTTTTGATATCTTATGGACAATTTCTTTTCTTTTCCTTTTATTTCTCTTTTGTCCACAGTTACAGAGTTGGTACCTTTGAACCAACAATAGCCAAGATGTTTCTCTAAAGACACCATTCCTCATAGAGTAGATTCCAGGATATAGGATATCACAATCACAGCTGTAAAAAGGCATTTTTTTTTTTGCAGTTTTCTACCCTGTTCATTTAAGCTTCATGTTGTGCAACAAGAAAAGTTTCAACAAAACAAGCTTTAAGGTTGAAGGAACAACTTTGAGTTCAATCAGTGAAAACATGAAACACCACTGTTGAACATGCATTTAATGAAATAGTATTTTGTGCTGTTTCTTTGTATCTTACCATTTGTCAAGCGGTCGAACAGGAAAATGTCAAAATCCCACATTCCCACCTTGGATAACATATGCTGGAAACAGAAAGATAAAATGCAGAATAATTGTATGTGCCAACTTAAATGTAAAGCGCTTTCTATTAAAATGAACAGCATCCTTAAAATAGAAGATAACAATTGCACAAAGAAAGCCTCATCTAGAATTAGAGCTATCCTGGAAATCAAATCAAGTTTTATTCTTGCAATATAGGTGACTCCCTCTCACAGTTACTGTTTTTGAGCCAGGTTTCGCCCAATCTGTACTTGAGCCTTTGATTTTTCCTGCCTAAACGTAAAACTTTACTTTTCTCTACACTGACACTCATTTTGTTGGATAGGGTCCATTGTTCAAGTTTGTCAAGATCTTTTTGGATCCTGAGTTTGTCTTCTGGAGTGTTGGCTACTCCTGTCAGTTTGGTGTCATCTGCAAATTTGATGAGTTCCCCTTCAATTCCCTTATCTAAGTCATTTATGAAGATATTGAAGAGTACTGGGCCTAAGACGGAACCTTGTGGTACCCCACTGCTTACTTCTCTCCATGTGGATGTAGTGCCATTGAGGACTACTCGTTGAGTATGGTTTGCCAGCCAGCTACAGATCCATCTGGTGGTGATGTTGTCTATTTCATCTTTTTCTAGCTTACCAAATCTACTAGTCTACTTTATCAAATGCCACAGCATTTCGCTAATCTACTAGTTTAGTCACTTTATCAAAGAATGAAATAAGATTGGTTTGGCATGATCTGTTTTTAATAAACCCGTGCTGGCTACTAGTTATAACTTTGTTTGCTTCTAGTTCACAGATCTGTTTTTTGATTGATGTTAAACTGACTGGTCTATAGTTTCTGTTTTTTCCCCTTTCTTGAAGATGGGAACCACAGCAGCCTTTTTCCAATCCTCAGGTACTTCCCCAGTGCTCCAGGATTTATGAAAGATGTGATGTAATGGTTCTGAGATAACACCTGCCAGCTCCTTCAGAACTCTGGGATGTAATCTGTCAGGTCCCGGTGATTTATACTTGTCAAGGTCGGATAGGTGTTCTCTTACCATTTTCTTGCTTATTTTAATTTTTGTTTCTAGTTTGACTTTGGCAGTGGTTTTTTTGGTATGTTGAGCTATAGTTTTTTTTGTGTGAAGACTGATGCAAAGTATGAGTTAAGCAGCTCTGCTTTCTCCCTGTTGTCTGTTATTTCCTTGCCAGCTTCTCTTTTTAGTAGACCAACAGTTTCCTTGACTTTTTTCTTCTTCTTAGTGTGTTGGAAGAAACTTTTTTAAAATTATCTTTGATTTCTGTTGCAAGTCTTTGTTCATTCTGAGCCTTTGCTTTCCTGACTTCCTCTTTGCATATTCTGGCTGTCTGCTGATAATCGGCCTTAGTTATGTGTCTCTCTTTCCATTTTTTGTATTTGTTCTTTTTCTCTTTCAGTTTGTCAGAGAGATCTTTGTGCAGCCATGCTGGTTTCCTCTTGAATTTCTTGCTTTTCTTTTTCAGTGATATTGTGCTGGTCTGGGCTTTTATGAACGCATTTTTCAGAGTTTCCCACGCTGCTTGAGTTGTTTTCCCCTTTAGGATTTTCATCCATGGTATCTTTCCTAGGTTCTCTTTGAGTTTGTTAAAGTAAATGTTACTGAAATGTTAAGTTCCATGATATAGGTAGTCCTCGATTTATGACCATATAAGGCAATTAAGTGAGTTTTGCCCCATATTGTAACCTTTTTTGCCACAACTGTAAAATGAATCATTACAGTTGTTAAGTGAATCATACAGTCATTAAGCGAAACTGGCTTCCCCCATTGACTTTGTTTGTCGGAAGCTAGCTGGGAAGCTTACAAATGGTGATCACATGACTCAGGGACAGTGCAACTGTCATGAATACACACCAGCCGCCAAGCACCTGAATTTTGATCACGTGACCATAGAGGCCATAAGTATGAAAACCACTTATGAATCACTTTTTTCAGTGCTGTTGTAACTTTGAATGGTCACTAAACAAATGGTTGTAAGACAAGAATTACCTGCATTTAAATCAGTTAAAATAGATAAAGGGGCTTGATTGAAAGGTTTGAATTTATCCCACAATAGTTTTACTTGGATATGGTGCTGCTAAAGATGAAAGCTACAATTCCATACCTATATATTTAAGAGTTCAACAAGACAGACTTCTGAGTTGACATGCACAAGATTATTCTCTACAGTATTATTTTTTTTTCTGTCAACTTCTTTAAGTTAGCCTGCCTTAGAATCAACCTTGCTTATATGGCAAATGGATTAAATTAATACAGCTTTATCCATCACAGTGGCCCGATTCAGATAATCAAATCCTAACTGTGACTTCAGTGTTTGCAAACTTATTTCATGATTCATTTTCAGTCAAACATACCAGGAAGCTTGTCATCATTCCCAATTTGGTCTAATGATTAAGGCACCAGGATAGAAACTGGGGGATCATGAGTTCTAGGCATGAATGCTGGGTATGTGACTTTGTGCCATTTAGTTTTTCTGGGTCCAGCCCACCTCACAGGGCTGTTGTTGGGAAAATATGGGGAAGGAAGGAGTATCAGGTATGTTTGCTGCCTTGAGTTATTCATAAAAATAATAAAGACAGGATATCAATTAATCAAATTATGGTTAAATTAGGAATGAAAATCCAAATGAAGCTTGATTATAAGAACCGAACTTGAAAGAATAGATTGCTTTTTACCCTTGCTTGACCAAGGTAGTCTTCATCCAGTAAGTACAGCGAAGTTTGTGGTATGATTCCACGCAATAGCCTGGATGCATGGAAGTATCTCTGAAAACTTAATAGTCTCTTAACCTTTTTCTTTGTTCCGATTTCTCCTGAGTAAATGGTATCTATGGGAAAAAATGGGGACAGAAGATCTTCACTAAAGCAATGAACAACAACTCCACAAAAGCCAAACCTTGATTAGCCGGTTTTAAAATTCCTGCATAATCTAATTATGCTCTTTGTCTATGGCAGTGTTTTTCAACCTTGACAATTTTAAGGCATGTGGACTTCAACTCCCAGAATTCCACAGCCAGCATTGCTGGCTGTGGAATTCTGGGAGTTGAAGTCCACATGCCTTAAAATTGTCAAGGTTGAGAAACACTGGTCTATGGAGATTCTCAGTCATCCAGGTCACGGTTGTCCCAAAGGTCCTTTTTCATGAGGTTTTTCTTTGAAGACGTTTCGCTTCTCATCCAAGAAGCTTCTTCACCATCCAGTCAGAGCTGAAGAAACTTTTTGGATGGTCTTCAAAGAGAAAAAAGAAAGTCCAGTTCCTCATGAAAAAGCACCTTTGGGATAATTATGCTCTTCTTTTCCCAAAGAAAAGTTACAAAAAGTAAGATACTACCATCATATTCTGCTTTGCCAAAGAGAAAAGTGTGATAAATGGTCAAAACTAGGAAGAATCAAAATATTACTGGTCTATTGTTTTCTACGGCCTAAACCAGGACTGACTATAGGCTGAGGCTGATTAGGCACCGACATAGGGGCATCAGATTTTAGGGAGCATCAAAATTGAAAAGATTTCTGAAAGACACACAAAAAAGAGAAAAGCGCTAATGGTGCGCCCTGTGAGTCAGTGTGCCTGCTCAAGGATTAAATATAATTTCACAGAGTTGCTGACATATAATAAGGGGTATTTAAAATGATTTAGAATGTATATGGTCCAGGGTTGAAAATCACAACTGTAAATCTCCAAATGTCAAAGGAAAAAGAAACAAAAGGACATCATTTTGAAATTCTTAGCAAACTCAGACAATGAGTCAAACCATAAGAGACACCAGGATATGACTTTGCCTAGAGTGCCAAAATGTCTATAGCCAGCCCCGGCCTAAACAGATATAGGAGTAAAGAGAATTATTTAAATGTATTAGAGTAGTCTGATCTGGATTGCCTGCTGGATAGCACAAAAATTAGAATTTCCTACATACATCCCTTTGCTTTCATCTGGTGGTCATCTGGATTTTTGCACCTGGTAGCCTTTAGTGTGTTCTCATACTGTATTTCAGTTAAGAAACAAAATGTGATTACAATCCACAATATTTTAACCCCTGCATTTAATGTCAAGGACATTTTAGATGAATCTCTGTTCTACTGTCTTTTTGCTCTGACTGGCAGATCCACAGTGTTTTCCTTCTACATTGTAAATCCAAAATATAAAAAAATCAATTTTATTTACCTTGCTAACATATCTCTGCACAGCTTCCTTAAAATGACTGTTATATTCAAAGAGCAAAACTTGATCGTTTTTTTAAAATTCATCTTTGGACCGTAACACAGAGTACCTAACACAGAGATTTCAAATTAAACCTTATTGTGTCCCTCCTTTTTAATACTTTCCACATTCTTTAGTAATACTTATCTAAGGCGTACCCACATTAAAGTATAGCATTTCCCAAATTGTTGTTTGGAATCAAATAACAGAAAAGATTGCTTTATTTCACAGAGAACATTAAAGTGGATAATCAGTCTGACTCAATATCCAGATCCAGAGCTACACATACAAAACATTGTCTACTTTTATTTCAGAACTTTAGGCTTTAAAATGTTTTACAAGGTTCCCTAGGATATATTTGTTTTGAAATGTGATTTAATAACATTCTTAAATTAAATAAAGAAAAAGAAAACACATCTTCCCTTCAGTATTAAAACTAAACATTTTAGTCTTTCCAAAATAAAATTTACCTGGTTAATGCAAATGGAATTTTAAGGCTAAAAACTTTGGATTTCCCATGGGCTCCACTGACTGAACTTAATTTTTGCCTATTTAAAGTAAATGTTCACTTATTTAAAAACGTTTTTATCACACACTCAGCTGCTGCCACAATACCTTATATGTAGTCAAAGGGAAACAACCACCTTGGCCTTCAGGCTTTCAATTTATAAAAGCAAGTTGCATGTACATGTGTTCTTAAAAGCAAGTTGCATGCACACGTATTCTTATAAAAGCAAGTTGCATGCACATGTGTTCTTCTGTAGCAGTGGTGGCAAACCTATGGCACGAGTGCCAGAGGTGGCACTCGGAGCCCTCTGTGTGGGCACACATGCCATTGCCCCAGCCTTGCTTCCCTCTGTGACCCCCCCTCCTCACCAGCAGCCCTCCTGGAGAAGAGTTGCCCCCGAGCATGGCCCACATGGAGCAGTGCAGCCAAGGACATGGCAGCCAGGCAGTGTAGACAAGACTCTGCCCTCACGCCACATCACGCACAGTTGATGCTGCAGGGTGCATGCAGAGGGCGTTGCTGTCATGGCACTGCTGGGAGATCTGCGGTGGGTCCTGGAGAGGGTGACTGGCCCTGCAGGCAGGTGGGGTGGGGGCGGAGCAGAGGCGGGACAGGGGGTGGAGTGGGGGCGGGGCCATATTTTGGGCACTTGGTCTCTAAAAGGTTCGCCATCACTGACTATAGTGACAGGGAAAGGGAAGAAAAAGAAGCACCAATTCCAGGTGTTTTCTATAGGGGAAAAATGTCTAAGTACCAAAAGAAATACTTAAGTTTATTGTTCACCTAATTTAGCAAAAACAATTCTTTACTGTGTTTGCAAACTAATATCAGGACATTGTTTTGATGAATAACAATCTTTCAAAAAAATTGATATAATTTTTCTAATACAAGTGTCATTGTCTTCTTTCATTATTTGATTTGATATCGAAATTACTAGAATCAAGTCAACAAACACTTTTCCTCCTACCCTTCTTCCTAGATGTCCTAAATGCAAGAAAGGTAATTTCACAGTGAAACTGGTTATCAAAGGAATTAC
Organism: Crotalus tigris; assembly: GCF_016545835.1. Lineage (NCBI taxonomy): Eukaryota > Metazoa > Chordata > Lepidosauria > Squamata > Viperidae > Crotalus > Crotalus tigris. The sequence continues at coordinate 1,448,644 of NW_024096511.1, forward strand.
GACTTCTGATCTATTCTCTAACTAACAAGCATTTGTTTTTGTCTCCAATGTTTACTCCAGCTCTAAAATTTAGTCCAGCTCTAAAATGAGGCAAATAATAAAATCATCGATAGTTTAAAAACTGCTATTGATTTATTTATGAGCATTGATAATAGAGTGGTGTGGTGGCCTGGTGGTGAAGACGATCACTTGGATGGTTCAGAGTTCAATCCTAAGTAGTGGCAGATGTTTCTCTCCTACAGTGTAAAGAAAAAATATCTGCTGTGAACTCTGCATGGCATCAGGAAGGGCATCCAGCCAGTAAATGCTCAGCTCCTTCCAGTTGCCCCGACTCTGCCCTTAATTAAGGGATTACAATGAGCTGAGGTGGCGCAGCAGTTAGAGTGCAGTACTGCAGGCCACTTTAGCTGACTGTGTTCAGCAGGTCAGCGGTTCAAATCTCACTGGCTCAAGGTTGACTCAGTCTTCCATCCTTTTGGTGTAGACCCAGATTGTTGGGGGCAATGTAAATATATATATACATTGCTTACTGGTGTACACCACTTAGAGAGCGCTTGCACTTAAAGCGGTGTATAAGTCTCATAAATAAATAAATAATAAATAGGGGAATTTTTAATTGATGGATTTATAATCAGCCATGGTGGCATATACTTCTGCTGCCTGCTGGCTGCCTGCAGTTCAGCAGTTTGATTCTCATTGGCTCAAGGTTGACTCAGCCTTCCATCCTTAGGTAAAATGAGGACCCAGATTGTTAGGGGCAATACACTGAAACCACTTAGAGAAGGCTGAAAAGCACCGTGAAACGGTATATAAATCTAAATACTATTGCTATTGCTATAAACTCTCTGACCTGATCCCATTGAAAAAGTCTAGTAGGTATCTATAATGCCAATGGACCCCTGAAGAGGAATTAATCTCACATTATACATTGAAAAATCAATAGAAAAAAAGACAAAAATTAGCATGATTGTATTGAATGCTCTGCTTGAAGGTGAGCCATTGACTGATGGCAATCTTGCCAGGGTGCAGCAATGCCTTGAGATACCTAACTGCATGTTAACAACACTATATGCCATATAAAATGCTGGAAACTTAGGTTTAATTTCATTACTGCACTCCATAAATTGGTGAACTCCAACTGCATCGTATCCTAGCCAATCCAATCAATGATAAGAGATATTGGGGGTTCTAAGATGGCAAATATTGGGGGTTCTAAGGTGGCCTCCCCCCTGTTTGAAGGCCAAGGAGATATCCTATAAGTAAAACTATATTATATATACTGAATTATAAACACAATAATTAAACACATAAGGAATTTTATAAGATAAACTCCTTTACCTAGAGATACTTTTGAAGTCATTTTTAAAAGGGTTAATACTTTATTGCTGATTGAGAAGGAAATACCTTTCCTTCCCTGTTCCTGTTCCTCCTTAAGGCAAATGAACCTGTAATAATAGAATATATCCAGCCTTTTCATTTATCATCTTAATGGTTCTTTAACTTTGTTTTCTCTCTTCCTTATGGCAGTTGGGAAAATATCCTCCACCGTTATCATCACAACACCCTTTTCCTTGGAACAGAAGGTCAGGTAACAAATTAAATAACCAATCTCATGGTTTAAAGTGTGTGTTTCAGTTTTTAGAAATAATGGAAAATAATTCAATCTTTGTGGAGATAATATTAAACAATATAAAGATAAGAAAAACTGTACTCTCGATCCAAGGACATACCTTAAGTGAATAAAATAACTGCAACAGGTGGGTATAATTTGTTCAAACTGCTTCAACAGATTGGTATGGCTTAATGAAATAAAATGAACATTCAAATTGATATTTGGTAATGAATCTAACAGTTTAAAATGCCAGGGGGGAATTTGGAAAATTAGGAGTGTTTCTTCCAGCATAATTCTATAGCTATGTATACAGTATATATTTCATCCTATTTCATCTTGTCAATACATTGTTGAATCCAAAACACTAGCAAAACCTTCCTCCCTCTCTCCTAGCCTCTCCCTTTCCAATATTTGTAACCAATGTAAATTTTATATCAAACTGTATATGGCTTTATCAGCACTCTAAACTGGCCTGGAAACCTACACCCAGGCATGTCGGGGGTCTTAAAATCAGTGTTCGTTCCTTTGCTGTAGTGAGTTTTGTGCCAGTGACAGTCTGGACCCTACATTCTGTACCAGTTGTAGCTTCCAGGTTATCTTTGGAAGAAACCACATGTGGAATTACAGTTCTCCAATCAATTGGTGATAAAGGCTGGCAGTGTCACTAGGACACTGCAGCCAAAGCCCCTCCCCCCCAGTCATAGTTTCCATCTGCTGATGTAGCCCTGAGTCTCCCAAATCATGGACCATGTTTAGGGGGTGTATAACCCCATCAACAGTAACTCCTGGGATTAATATTACTGAATCTTTCAGATGTATACAGTGAAACAGACATTCCATCTTCATAGGGATAATGTGAATCTATGTCTCCCATGACTATCCAGTCCTTAACAGCCACCAAACATGAGTTCAGGACTTCAGCAGTTTCTCCAGTTGAACCTGCAGTGGGTCATTACTGTATTCATTAAACTTCACCCCAACTCGTTAGGTGACATCTCCCAGCAGTTTCATAAAGGTACATTAACTTAGGCAAATTAGGATTCCTAATATTGGGAAGCTGGAATATGGTAGTCCTTATGACGTGGATAATGAGATATAAAGGACAAATATTAAGTTCACTGATGACCCAAAATTTGTATCTAGTACACTAGAAGAGAGAAGTAAAAATATGCATTTTTTGCATTTAGAAAACAGGGACCAATGGCACAAATTAAGATACGGGATACCTGTCTTTATAATAATACTTGTAAAAATAATGGATTGCAAATTGAAAATGGGTCTGCAAAAAGATAAATTCAGACTTAAGTTGCATCAACAGAAACACTCTGTTTAAATGTGAAGTATTTGTTCATATTTCGATTGACTCCTTCACCTCCCACCTTCAAGCACTGTGCTCGGTTGTTGCTGTTATATTTTAAAAAGAGTTCAAAGAGACTGAAATAATTCAGAAAAAGGCAATAAGTATGATCAAAGAACTAGAAACTAAATCCTGAGATAAGTGATTCTATGAAATTGGAAATTTTAGTTTTATTATTACCTACCTAAAATAATAGTAAAGGTCTTTTTAAAAAAGTTATATTGATGGTGGAATATATTAACTGATTATGAATCATCAAGACTGTATTGACCCTTACCAATCACACAAACAGATCTTCTCCATGATGATTTGTCCTTTAGCTCCCCAATAATGTATCCATTATTGTCATTGCTGTAGATCAGGGGTCCCCAACCCCCGGTCCATGGACCAATACCGGGCCATGGCATGCCAGCAACTGGTCTGCACAAACAAGGAAAGCCCCATCCACAGGACGCAGGCAGCACACAAAACCACGTCCTCTCCAGTCTGCGGAAAAACCTCTATCCACATAAGCGGTCTCTGGTGGCCAAAAGGCTGGGGACCTCTGCTGTAGATTGTCTTCTTCTCATGTTTCTTGTCCTTTTCCCATCATTATGGACTTCTCAAAAAAGCTGGATCTTTGTGTAAACATTGCAAAGTTTATAACAATTTGAACCTAATCATTAATGCCTTGAATGAGAATTCTTGATAAAAATTAGTCATATAATCCATTGTTTTCTTGACAAGAGGTATATCTAAATCTTTGCTTTTGGTTGGCTTTGGCTTTTGATCCTTAATAACCAGTTTTCAGTTAGGAACAATACATGAAAAGCATAGTCTATTTTCTATAAATTATGGCATGAATCCCTGATCCCATTTCAGCAGTGCAGCATGGAATTTCCTCTTGTTCTTAATTAAGGCAATCAAGAAGTGTGTTTTATCAGTTATTGACAGGCAGTATGACATGAAAATGAAAGCTAATTTTAATTACCACATAGGACTTAATGAAAGGATCTGCTTCAATGACTCAACAAGCAACTTAGTCAATCAGAGAATTAAATTATCACTGCCTTAGCAGGAAAATCCTTTTTGAACCAGACTAGCTCCCAATAAAAGAAAAGGGACTGAAGTAAATGAAGAAAAAGTGATACAGAGATATTTGAAATCAGAAATGTGCATTTCATAGCAAACAGGTATTGTACTCATATCATATTCTGAGAGAGGGTAAAAAATAGTAAAGCTTTTCACACACTGAGGGTTGTTTTGAATGGTTTATTTACACAGGCATAAAAAATTAAAATTAGGTTGTTGATTTCAGTAAGATTTTCACCCCTAGTGTGATCACAGTACTTTTAACAAGACTAAAATCATAATAAAAATATTAAATATATAATACCGCCCAATTAATTAATTTGCTTATAAGCACTGATCTGCCACCACTGTTTCATTTTATATTGTTTTATGTATTATTTCATTTGTGCTTATGTATCATATGAACATGCATTAAAAATAGAAATTAGGGCTAAAAGTAGAAGTGCAAAGAATTTCTTCCCATGATGTCTTTTGCCTTATGGACTGCCTTTCCGCTTGATCCATAAAGTTGTTTGGAAATGATCTAACATTTTCCAGGATTTTTCCTAAGATACAGTGATTAGAGGAATTGTGAACATATGAAACTATTATACTACTGAATGCCTTGATCTTTTGAAACATTTATACAAAGTCATACCCATACTGCCTGAAAAGTAGCTACTCAGTTAATTAAAAGTGCAAGGTAACAGAAAAACAGCAGTTTGCCCTATTCTGATAGCATACTCCTGAATTTTTATTTAAAGATGCAGATACGAGAAACTGGTAGGTAATAAACAATGCATTAGAAAACCTTTGAGAGCCATAGTTAAAAATGTATGTCATATCTACATGGTGGGTTTTTTTGGTGATTATCAAATATTTTCTTCTTTTTAAACAATTCTGTTTTCTCTTTCTTTTAAATAGTGTTGTTATTAATAAGGCCCAGCAACTGCTCATGATAATTTTATATAATTTCCCAGAAAACTCACATGCTTAAAATCCATTCTCAGGACACACTTCTTCCATTATGTGTTTGCAGAGTTGCACATAAGCACAATTTCATCAGTTTTCCCCTATTATTGATTCATTGACTATATTTTCACTCTGCCTTTTCTCGAGAAGCTGAAGGCAGCATAGTTTGAGAGCAAGGGAAAGAACTAAAGTGCCCAGATTCACTTAGCTGAGATGAGCGATGTAGAAATAAATAAACTAGGAAGTCTTAAGTTGAATGGATTTGATGAAACCCTTAAAAAGAGAGAGGCCCAAAGTTTAATGAACTAAAGATAACATGCTCATACATAGAAGCCAACAAGATTGGCCAGGATAGAAATATTTAGTGAATGGGATTGATGTAAATTAGTCATAATTATATTTCCTTTTAAATATTTTTGCTATTCCTTAATTTCTGTTAGTATTTCTTGTTCCTTTTCTGTACCCTGTCTATCCTGAAAGAGAATAGCCTGATAACATTCATGCAAGCATTTTCCATTTAATAAATTCGGAGAGAGAAAAAAAAGTTAAATGTACTGTTTCTTTCCTGGAAGCACTTCAACGTATGCTGTACTTACTGTTCAGAAGACGGAAGTCTATGAATGGATAGGAACCACGTCGCTCAGAAAGAACCCCTGTCTGACCTCTCAGGTGTGCATCTCCTGCAAAATACAGTTGGGCAAATGTTAGAGATACTGGATTTCCACCCCCAGTAATTATTTAATTCCTCAACTATTATTTATGAGTGAGATCAGTTCAGAATGTTCTACATAGAAAATAAAATTTCTAAAAGAAAAAAAAACCATGTATGTATGTATGTATGTATGTATGTATGTATGTATGTATTTAACATAGTCTTATAATGCTAAGGAAAACCTCCAATGCCTTCAGTAGCTCTACATACATTACAATCAAACACAGAAAATAACATAAATTGGTTAAAAAATGATAAGCTACTGGCCATGAATAATGGAAGAGTACAATACTGAATAGAATAGAATAGAATAGAATAGAATAGAATAGAATAGAATAGAATAGAATAGAATAGAATAGAATAGAATAGAATAGAATAGACTCTCTGTGGCTTCAGGGCAGGAAAGGAAGAAGAAGTCAAACCATCCCTAAAGTGTCTTGGTGATTTAAATATGGATGATCCTTCTTATCTGGTAGAAAATACCATACACTGCACTATATGCTAGGGATTATGGGAATTGTAACAAGACAGTTGTTATGAGCTAGGCAGCACTTTCTCACTTTCTTTGTTTGTCTTTAGTCTACTTTATTAGGTAGCTGTCACAGAGGGTGAAATGCATGGTTGACAGCTTCCCATGTCTGGAACATCAGCCTCAGACAAACTTAATATAAAGTACAACATTAAAATTTCTGTGCTGCTTGGCTACCACTCAGTTGTCACAGATGAAATGCTATTAGGTCCAGAGCAGGAAAATGGGCTGGGGAAGGGTTAAAACTTGTAATATTATTTCTTTCCTTTCCCCATCTCTTCTTTCTTTCAACACTTTCTAATTGCGAGACCTCTGTTTCTACCACCACACCATCACCTCCTCTCCTGTTGGCTCCAGAAAAGGCTGCTTCTAGAAAACTGAGGCTTACTGAGCTGGAGCTATATGCCATCTATGGGGCAGACTTGTTTTTGAGGAATCCTAAGGGGTCACCTCTCTAACCTTGTGGTGATGGTGATGATGTAATAATAATAATAATAATAATAATAATAATAATAATAATAGTAATAGTAATAGTAATAGAAGGGGCGTTGACTTACCTGAACGCCTTTTCTCAGCACGGAGATGGATAATCCACGCAGTGGGTTGAGACTGTATTCCTGGCCAATCAGATCAGTCAGCCAAAGTTGCCACGCCTGTCCTGGACCACGATTTCCCAGTCTTGACACGAGCGCAGCCATTGACTGACAGTAAGACGTTTTGGCTCAACTAAATATACCCTATTATCCTAGTCTATAAGGGTGGGTGTGGATTATCCATCTCCGTGCTGAGAAAAGGCGTTCAGGTAAGTCAACGCCCCTTCTCCAGCACTGGAGATGGATAATCCACGCAATGGGACATACCAAAGCCTATTGTCCCTTGGGTTGGGGAATAGACTGGTCCCGTGTGTAACTTTGGTCTAGAACCTGCTGGAGAACCCTCCTACCGAAGGAGGCCTCTGCAGAGGAGTACTTGTCGATTTTGTAATGGCGAATGAATGGAGAGGGCGAGGCCCAAGTGGCTGCCCTGCATACTTCTTCAATAGAAGCCTGCATGGCCCATGCTGCTGAGGTGGCAGCGCTCCTTGTGGAGTGGGCCGTGATATGCTTGGGGACTTGCAAGGACTCCGCCTGGTATGCCCCAGTGATGCATGCCCTAATCCACCTACCGATGGTAGAGGACGAGACCTTCCGGCCCCTAGTAGCGGGGTGGAAGGATATGAAAAGCGCTTCCGAGCGTCGGAATTCCGCTGTGCGTGAAATGTAATGTCTTAGTGCCCTTCGTACGTCCAAGGTATGCCATTGTTGCTATAGGGGATGAGCTGGATTTGGACAGAAGTCTGGTAGGATTATTTCCTGTGATCTGTGAAAAAAGGAGTTGATCTTTGGAATGAAGGAAGGGTCTATTCTTAGGACTACCTTGTCCCTGTGAAAGTGACACAGGTCCTTCCTCGTTGAGAGAGAAGCTAACTCGGATATCCGTCGAGCTGACATGATAGCTACTAAGAATGCTACCTTATGGGTCAGGTAGCGAATGTCACATGTTTTGAGTGGTTCGAAGGGCGCTCTGGTAAGAGCTTGTAGTACTCGTGGTAGATGGATACCTGTGCACGGTTGGCGGGCTCCAGCTGTGGGAAGGTGGTTGGGGTTTGGGTGAGGGAGAGGGAGAGGAGTTAGGGAATTCCCCCTTTTAAGTGAGGGTGGTTTCCCCTGTAGGGAATCTGACTTCCTGAGTCTTACAATTTAGCAAGGGAATTTTAGAGTAATCCATTAAATTGAATTAAATTATCTCTAATTAACTTTTAAACTAAGCAATTTCAGCTACTAGAAAAAAATCCCCCCAATGGAAAGGAACTATACCTGCCCAGGAGCCAAAGTTGTACGTCTGTCTGTGTGGCCAGATCAGTCAAGACTGGGAAATCGTGGTCCCGGACAGGCGGGGCAACTTTGGCTGACTGATCTGATTGGCCAGGAATACAGTCTCAACTCACTGCGTGGATTATCCATCTCCAGTGCTGGAGAAAATGATAAAATTAAACTGCTCTGGGACTTCAGATTTCAAACAGACAAGCACCTGCAACATAACACCCAGACTTAACAATTGTCGATAAGAAAGACAAAAAAGTCTGGATAGTGGACGTGGCAGTGCCTGGAGACAGCAGAATAGACGAGAAAGAACTGGAGAAGATAACAAAATACAAAGACCTACAAATAGAAATAGAAAGACTGTGGCAAAAGCAAGCAAGGGTAGTACCAATAGTAATAGGCTCCTTGGGTGCAATCCCAAAACAACTGGAGCACCACTTGAACAGAATTGGCATTGACAAATTCGCTATTAGTCAATTGCAAAAGGCGGCCTTACTAGGAACTGCTTCCATCCTGCGACGATATCTGTAATACCATCAAACATCCACATCTGCCTATCCCAGGTCCTGGGTAAGGACTCGATAGGTAGAAAAATGCTAAATCCAGTCTGAACATCTGGCTGACTGTGCGATGATCCATAATAATAATGATGATGATGATGATGTTGGAAGGGATCTTGGAGGTCATCTAGTCCAGTCCAACCCCCTGTTCAGGCAGGAAAGCCTATACCATTTCAGACAAATGGCTGTCCAGTCTACCTAGTTTGGGAATGAATTGTTTGCAAGAAAACAACCAAACTAAGAGAGCACCAAGGACCCCTCATTTCAACCCTGAACTACAGATTTTCTCCATTATTGAGACTTGCTTTTGTTGAAAGAGGGTTGAGCTAGCTTATTCTGTTGGTGCCTTTATGGCACAAGGGAGCAAAAGATGTACCTGCTAGGAATTTGAACTCCCTGATATAGTTCAACCTTAGGAAACATTTTTAAGATTCCTTTTGAGGGAACCAGCTCAAATACATTTACAGTGGAAATTAAATAGGCTCTAATGGGCAGGATTGGAACCAAATTTTCTAGCCTTTATAGCTGTTGAAAATGTGCTTAAGTATAGCAATTCTTTCTAAAACACTGAAAATGGGTGAATTTGAAGAAGCTTGGTAAAAAATCCTGACAGTTGGATATTAGTACTCACGTATATTATGTAACTTTTTGTCCCAAGGGATGATTACCAGAAGAAAAATAAAGGATGCGTATTAATGTATGGAATTTAAGCTTTTGTGGATTAGATACTTCGCCCAGAGTAGGGTGGTTGTTTTGATTTAGTGCAGAGAACATGCAGATATAACTAAATTGCTCACTTAGCAGCAGATAATGCATGGGGTTTCTATGGCAACTTTGCAGCCGAGGGCTTGGTTAAATGTTTCTAAAATGTTATATTATTGTAATGCATTTATTAATTATGTAATTAATACATAGCTGCCAACTCTCCCTCCATCTTATAAAATGTTCATGTATCAATATGGAGACTGAAAGAAAAAAAAAAGTGATTTATCACTGACATTTTGAGAAAAAGCTCCAAACCCAGTAGCAGTTACCTGCCAAAAAATCTTCTCTCAGCTGCCCCCTTTCATTTTTGCAACTCTCTGGTGCCAGACTTCGATCTTCTCAGTTGCATCAAGGAACTTGTTCTTTTCCCCTTCTCAAGGCACTCCCCATACATTTTAGCAGTTGAAATTTCACAGATAGTAATGAAAACAACTTATCAGCAGCATGCCATTTTGCCTGCTCAAGCAGATTTAACCATTGGCCTCATAGCCATCTTTTTATTTTTTGCTGTCAGCACAACTAACTCAGATGTCTGCTTTTATTTCTCAACAAGACATAAAAAGCTGGAGCTGATAAAGATTGGGTTCAGTAAGGACTGTTATGCTATGAAAGCAGAAGGGAAAACATAACCTTGAAAGAAGTAGAGATAAAAGAGGTTCATTACAAATCTGAATTAAGAAAGTTAAAAAAAGAAAAAGAAAAAAGAAAACATTACTTTAGGCTGTGATCTGTCAGAAAATAATTCAGGAAAAGAAAATCTCTATCAGAAAGGGAACAGAACTTTGGCCCTGGAAGAGATTAAGCAAATGTTGAGTTCTAAGCTAATGGCTTTTCTTCCCAACCATATCTGTATGAAAGGATTTAAATTCAACGCCCCTCTGACTAAACTGCTCTATGCAGGGCTTTTTTTTCTCTCATAGAACGCCCAGAACGGAGTTCCAGCATCTTTTTTGGATGGAACCTTGTAGGGTAAGCAAGGCGGGTTGTATGATGTGTGGGGTTTTTTTTTTAACAAAAAAAAGCTCTGGCTCTATATACATAACACATACAACCCTATTGGGCTGAAGTGGACTGCATCACTGTAGGATGTAAATTGAAGAATTTCCCTGTTCAGACAGTAAAGTCTTAACCATCAAAAATATGGAGGGGCAACAGCTGATATGTGAAGATATTTTTCTTCCCACATAACGATCTTTATCTGTACCACAATACAAAGATGTGATTATATTATCTGAAGCATAAATTTACCTATGCTGAGTACAGGATTGTATGTGACGGTATACTAAATTATGCCATTCCAAAACAAATAGAATATGAAAGTTTTGGATGCACTCCTGCGTTTTAGAAAAGGCATTAGAGACTTACACAGCATGAAGACAGTTGCTTTTCACTTTCATGTACCTGCCAGGTGTTACTGTTTTTCATTCATATAATGAATGAAAAACAGTAAAAAGAGGAGGACAGCAGCTTCCAGAAACACTTATAAAGCATCTTAGCCCAAAGTTATGGTCTGTAACATGAAGGTAGCTGATTAAGAAGTGAATGCATTGTCATATTCAGCAAGATAGAATCAAATAACACCACTCAGGCAACCATGTCCTCCTTAGGTCTCTAAAATTACTAAAAATTATTTAAAATACCTTTCAAAAATGAGGAAAAAAATTAAAAAAATCTACAGATAATTTACTACTTGTAAGAAATGTATGGCATTTTTACTGGGCGTGAGGATTTTCTGAGTCACATAATGTAGCATATATTATGCACTGTGATTGTGTAGTTAAGGCAATCTGAATCTAATAACCTCTGCATGACCTCTTATTATAGATAAATTTGATGGTTTTCCTGGGGCAGGGTGGAAGCAATTTCATTTGTCCAAATGCAACTCTTGCCAGAATTATACCTGCACTTTAAAGGGCTTTTGTGATCATTGGTAATCTCTTCTCTTTGGGCTAATAGGATTTCCCCAGTTTAAATGTTAGTGTGGGAGAAGAGAAATCATCTATGTCTATGAAAGATTATGGCCTTATACAATCTGACAGAAGAGAATATTTGTAGGTCAGAGTTGAACTGAACTTTGTGCTCAGTGGGCTTGGTGGTTTTCTTGCAAATGTTTCGTTACCAAGCTAGTTAACATCATCAGTGCACTGATATGTTAGGATGTCATCAGTGTATATGACGATAGTCTAACAGCATGTTAACCTACATTTCTGAATTATGTGCTACTTTTCTTTGGTACAAAAGCCTTGCTTATTTCATTGGTGTTCATGTGTGTGTAGGAAACACTCATGCTATACATGTTAACATAGACAGGAAGAGAAGAGGAAATGGTTAAAGATGAAACCTGGTCAGGAAAGAAAAAATAAAATGGGAAAAGAAATTCCAGCCATCCCAGCTATAAAAAATGTTGACTGGAAGAGTGCATAGGAAAAAAGAAAAAGCTGAAATTCAGTTATATAAGAATCTGCTAGAGGGGCAACAGCAGATAAAAAAAGAATGCGATATAAATACATTTAAAATTACATTCAGTTTTTCACACATACAAATCAACAGTAAAGAAGAGACTCAAAATAGCACTGAACACCATGCAAGAAAATGCAAAAGTATTAAACAGATGCAGGGATATTTGAATTTCACATGACTGGAAGGTATTTCAGTGGAAAGTTATTGATTTATTATTTCAATTAAAAAAAACCACCTGTACACAAATGTATCACACCACCACATATGTGCTGTAGAGCACACTGATTTGGTTTAAGAACAGGTCTACATATGAAATGGCTGGGCTCTAAAAAAATCAATCAAAGTGAAACAACTGCCATAAGTTTCAAATATTTCACCTTCTAAAGAATTAACCAGTTAATCAACTCCAGCATAAAGGAGAGATGCCTTTTTCAGTATTGAATATGGTATTAGATTAGAAACACGTTAAAATAGGCAAGAAAATGGTAAGTGAGCATCTGTCCACCCTAGATGAGTTCAAACCACCAGGACCAGATGGAGTACACCCCAAGGTTCTGAAGGAACTGGCAGATTTGATCTCAGAACCCCTGAACTATATTTTTCAAAGATCCTGGAGCACCGGAGAACTACCAGAGGACTGGGAAAGAGCTGATATAGTTCCCATCTTCAAAAAAAGGGGAAAAAAAGGGATCCAGGAAACTACAGACTTATCAGCCTAACCTCAATATCTGGAAAGACTCTGGAAAAGATAATTAAGCAATGAATCAACGAACACTTAGAGGCAAACAAACTCATAACCAAAAAGCAACATGGATTTGTCAAAAAAAGATCATGCCAGACAAATCTTCCTGCATTCTTTGACAAGGTGACAAAATTAGTGGACCAGAGGAATGCGGTGGATTTCATTTACCTGGACTTCAGAAAGGCATTTAATAAAGTAGACCACAACCTACTACTAGATAAGATAGAAAAATGTGGGTTAGACAGAATCATCACCAGATGGATTCATAACTGGCTGACCAACCACACTCAATGTGTAGTCCTCAAAGGAACTGCATCTGCATAGAGGGAAGAATGCAGTGGGGTACCCCAAAGTTATGTTTTAGGCCCAGTACTCTTCAACATCTTCATCAATGATTTGGAGGAAGGCATAGATGGGGAACTCATCAAATTTGCAAATGACACCAAGCTGGCAGGAATAGCCAATATTCCAGAAGATAGGCTCAAGATACAGAAGGATCTTGACAGACTTGAACAAAATAAAATTCAATGGTGAAAAAGTAAGGTTCTACACTTAGGCAAGAAAAAACAAATGCACAGGTATAGTATAGGTGGTACCTTGCTTAATAGTAGCAACTGTGAGAGGGATCTTGGAGTCCTAGTGGACAATCACTTAAATATGAGCCAGCAGTATGCTGCAGCTGCTAAAAAAGCCAACAAAGTGCTAGGCTGCATTAACAGAGGGATAGAATCAAGATCACGTGAAGTGTTAATACCACTTTACAATCCCTTGGTAAGGCCATACTTGGAATACTGGATCCAGTTTTGGTCACCACGATGTAAAAAAGATGTTGAGACTCTAGAAAGAGTACAGAGAAGAGCAACAAAGATGATCAGGGGACTGGAGGCTAAAACATAAAAGGAATGGTTGCTGGGATTGGGTATGTCTAGTCTAATGAAGAGAAGGACGAGGAGTGACATGATAGCAGTGTTCTAATATCTCAGAGACTGTCACATAGAAGAGGGAGTCAAACTATTCTCCAAAGCACCTTAGGGCAGCATAGGAAGAAAGGAACAATCTGCCTCCAGAAGTTGTGAATGCTCCACCACTGGAAGTTTTTAAGAAGAGACTGGACAGCCGTTTGTCTGAAATGGTATAGGGTTTCCTGCCTGAGCAAGGGGTTGGACTAGATGACCTCTAAGATCTCTTCCAACTTCTTCTTCGTCATCATCATCATCATTATTGCACAGTGAGTTTTCTTCCCTGCATTTTGGATTCCTCCCCTTCTCTTTGCCAATTAACGTACATATCCAATGATCAAGAAGATGCTGTAACATCTGGATTTTCCACAGCGTCTGTATTACCATTGCTACCTATTGGGAAAGCAAATTAGGCCATCTTTAATTCTGTTTATTCTCCCAAGTGCCTTCTGCTTTGGGAAATATGAAGGCAACAAGGTTCCTTATTTCCTAAGACTAAAAAAAAAATTATTCTTTCCCCAATCATCAGGACTGGGTCCTCTTTTATTTGGGAAACCCCAAACCTGTGCTGAATCTAGGACAGCTGTGCTAATCTTAGTATTATTCCCTTATCAATGAACCATCAGGACCATTTTATGTGATAGTGATTAAGGTGATGCAGGGGGGAAAAAGAGCTTTTTCTCTACATGCCACTTGTTTAAGTAGTTGCTACTTTTTCAAAGAGAACAATGTTTTACATGCCTCGCATTATTAAATGTTTCCTCTCATTATTAAACCGATGTACATTCAAAATGTTAATAACTCAGTTTCTGGCTTTTTAAACATTTTCTGTTGAACTTTTTAAATTTATTCCTGTTCTCTGACATAATCATTTAGAATTATATATTTGGAGGACTGTAGTGCCTATATACAAAGAGTGCCACATTGTGACAGCAAGAAGGAACAAGCAAGTTATAATGTCTGCTCACCCTACTCAAAATAAGCCATTGAGGCAGAGATTCTTGTGTTCAGACCCTTCACAGAGTGAAGAGAAATCAGAAGTGCACTTATGTTTGGAACAGGTTGCTCAAAAATTGAAAAGATCAGAAGTTCCTAGTTACCACCATTATTCTTCAGCTTAAGAAGCAAGGACATTCTGGCTTTCAGACAGCAAACTCTTCACATAATAGATTTTGTGTTTACTTGTATTCTAGACAGTATATGCACCAAGGGAAATAGCTAAACAACAGCTGGCATTTCAAGCTGTAATCAGACTCCTAAATTACTTGTTATACACCAACTTGTCCTCAAAGGCTGATGTGCTACACACTTTGCATTTAAATGACATCACAGCAAAATTTGATCCATAGCATTTCTTTCCTTAATAATTACAATTACATACGGTACATGCAATTAGGGCTCTGCCTGATATGACCCTTGATGTGACTGAATACAAGTTTTGTAAAAAAGAAGAAGAAAGAAAATAAAGAAATAAAAGGAAATATTCAAACTTGGTTACTTATCTACTTAACACAAAGACACACATTTAAACTAGAAGTATAAAATAGGTTTTTTTCCTTAATCAAACACAGCTCCACAAAAGAGAAATAACATGTATTTAGACAAATCAATCATATTCTACTTAAAGACTCTGTTTAGACTTATTTTCTTTGTACTAAAGCACACAAAAATTATTACTATGGACATCGACTCTTTTATCATTATTTGTTATGTTTCCTTTTTACATTAATTTAATAATTTTATGCATCAGGAATGTAGTAGAAGACACATTTCCCTTTTTTGAAAATTGTCTGAAACTTCTGTATTAACCCAAGAATTGCTTTAAGCATTTATTCAACATGCACTTAGTTGTACTATAATATTCCCCAATACTCTTTATGTCTTATGTAAGCAAACAACAACAACAACAAAAACAGAGATTTTGTGGCTGAAGTTTTACTTTTTCATACACCACTTTGAATTCCAAAATAAAGTAGTCTCTGGCCAAGGTTTTTCTGGCAACTATATCCAAAAAGAACATATCAATTGCAGCCCTTAGCTCATCACATCCTCATGCTATTTGTACAATGCCAAATGTTTTTCCAATTATTTTGTTGCCCTGATTGCCCATACTTCATAAGACACAGGTCAGAGTTGAAGAAAAAAAAAACAGTAAGGGTATTTGTTTTGGCAGGAAAATTCTGTAATCATATCTCTGCGTTTTATTCCATTCCAGATAATAGGTATTCTTGTGACTATGTTATTTTTTTTTCTTTTTTAAGACTGGATGCTTATGCAAAATGGATAGATAGTTTAAAATGTTGAAAGGGAATTGCTCTGCAGTTCTGGAAGCAATTTAACCAATAGATGCTTCTGTGTTGGAGCTCTGAAACTGTGATCCCACCTTACATAAGCCAACAGCTTGCCAATTAAAATGTGTAAAAGTACATACAATAACTGCACAACATTGAACAAAAGTAGAGAATTATTTTAGAATCTGGAAAAATGTGAAATGTATGCATAATTTTAGTATATATACTTGCTTTTCTACAAGGTACGCATCATTGTCTTGCCTGATGGCGTGAACCAAGTGTTATGATTTAGGCCAGTGGTGGCGAACCTATGGCACGGGTTCCAGAGGTGGCACTCGGAGCTCTCTCTATGGGCACACGTGCCGTTGCCCCAGCCTTGGCTCCCCCCGCGACCCCCTCCTCTCCAGCAGCCCCGAGAGTCACCCCCGAGCGTGGCCCACACGGAGCAGTGCAGCCAAGGACATGGCAGCCAGACAGCGTAGACAAGACTCTGCCCTCACACCCCATCATGCAGTTGATGCTGCAGGGCACGGGCAGAGGGTGTGGCCACCATAGCGCTGCTGGGCTGCCTGGACGATTTGTGGCAGGCCCTGGAGGCAGTGAGTGGTCCTGTGGGCAGGTGGGGTGGGGGATGGGGGGCAGAATGGGGGTGGGACAGGGGGTGGAGCAGGGGCAGGGCCAGTTTTTGGGCACTCGGTCTCTAAAAGGTTTGCCATCACTGATTTAGGCTTTCCCCCCTGACCTCCATATGCCTGTGACAGTGCCCCATAAAAGCAAACAAAGTTTTCAAAACAGAAGATCTTATTGGGCACTGCCAACATTTTAGTTCTTAGGTAAGACTCAATAGCAGTCAGATATTTGTGATGCAGAAGAATACAGTTTACAGTCAGTTTAGAAGATATAACATAGGCCTACCTATTCAAAAACATTTCAGTTATCTGCTGCTATAGCTATAAGCTAGGCAAGGGAATCAAAACTTCACTATTTTTTCTAATTCTGGTTCTTCTCTACCAAATAAAGAAAGAATCCTACTGTAATATAAACTAAGAATGTGATGCTGGGGGGATGATGGTCCTGTCTTCAAAACAATTGCCTGCTTTCTGACATCCTTTGATGTCATCCTTTTCCTGATGCAGTGATCAGGGGAAAAAAAAACTCCTCACTGTTGCACCTACTTTCCTGATTTCCTTTCCTGTCCCCTGCATACATTTAAAAGAAAAAAGTTAGTTACAATGATGTCTACTTTAGGAAAGCTAATTTATGAAAAATATTTGAAGCCATAAAGCTAGATCCAGAGATCCCTGTGCAGAAACCAATTCTTGACAAGATTAGGACAATGGAATTCTTCCATTTGTCATTGATTGGACTCTTGTTTATTAGAGGGGTGGACAGAGACACAGATTCAAAGGGGAACAGGTAATTCTGAGTCCTTATGTAGCACCTGCTGTTTAAAGAAACTGCACTTTTTCTGGGTTTGTGCTATTACTTCCACATGCCGTAAGAAAGAAAATGTTCGGTTTAAAAGGTGTTATGCGCAATAATAAAATAATATCAAGGAATTTAATTTATGTTAGATCAGAAGACTGATAATTTCCTGCAATATCTCTCTGAAATTCTAACAGACTATCTCAGTTCCCATTATTGTGAGGAATATAATATTTGCAGTTTCATATAATTCAGCTTTCAGATGGATTGGATTTCAACTTCCATAATCTTCCAGTCAGCTTAGTTAATTATCATGCTGCTATAGAGAGTAAGGCATATCGCTCTGATGGAAATATGCCACAACCGTTATTCAGATAAAAAGGGCGGGAACATTTTTAAGTCCAAAGCAATGAGACCCCATCAGAAGTGCTAATTCACTGGAATATAAGCGGGAGGAGGGGGAGGGGGAGAAGAAGGTACACCATAATCAGAATGTCAAGGTTCTGATACTATAACCAATCTTAATAAAAGCAGTTTTAGCCTTCCTGTGGAATTGATTTCTTGGTCTGTTGGGGTGACATGTTGGCTGACCTCTCATTTGACATGGTGGCTGGGAGACTGTGGGAGATAAAATCAAACATATTTTCCCTACGTTAGGGAAAAGATAAATTTAAAGCTTTCTATGGAAGATGTTAAAAACCTTCTTCTCTAAGGTTCTCAACTGAATTTCATACAAGCTACATCAGGGGTTCCCAACCAGGGGTGATCGCACCTCCTGGCAGTGTGAGACAATATTCCAGGAGGTGAGAAACCTTGGGTGTTCAAAATTATAGTGTATATGCATAATTTGTTGCCATTATTTCAAACTTTTGTAAGGGGTGCAAGAATATATCAGAAGCGTTCTTAGAGATGCGGGGTACAGAAAAGGTTGGGAACCGCTGACCTACATGAATGACAGTAAGATATACCTATTATATCTTGCAATGTTGCAAACTTCATTACCTGTCTACAAATTGAACACCGTTTTCCAGAGGGATCACCTAGTACTGGCTTTGACTCCACCAACCATATAGCCCCACGAAATCTTTGAGGACCGACCACTTGGTAGTACAAAAAGTTTTGTAACTCCCATCATCTCTTACCATGAACCAGATTGCGTGGGATTGCTTGTACTTTCAGTTCAGCAACACTTAAGAGGATCATCTGATCTACAAAAGGAAAAGTTAAGAGTGTGAAATGGCGAGGTAGAAAATAGGGTTTGCAGGAAACTGCATTAGTAGAATCTTTTGGGAGCCCTTGATTCAGATCTAAAGTACTGTTAGTTCAGGAAAGTAATATAAAGTAGCACCATTAGTGTAGAAAGCCAACAAAATGAATATTTATATATAGTTTACTCTTATTGGAATGATTGTAACACCGTGCCTAACACTGTTTTAAACAGCTGGAGAAAAGTCATATACCAACCAAGAATATTGCAGTTATAAAAGTTAGAGCATGACTGTTGTATAAGAGGGAGAGAGAAATTTAAATTGTGCTGCCTGGAACACGATGTTCTTTTACATGTTGTGGTTATTGTGCCCTCTTTAAAATGTCTTGTCATGTGGACAAGAAATAAGATATAATCAGATGCTCTGAAACTGTAGAGCAGATTTAACATCTCTCTTTTGTGTGAAAATCTATGGAAGGTGGGTGTCTTCATAATTGTGTTCTTTTAATAATAATTTAAATTATATTACAGCTGTCACAGATTGCTAAGAAAATCCTGTTCTCTCCTGGACTCTAATTACATTGCCTCTTATTTCTTTGACAAAAAAAAAATCATGCTTAAAAGGATCCTGTTCTATAAATTGTCTTTGTTACTAAAGAAAAAATAAGAGATAAAAGACAAGAAGTCAATAATGGAAGGATTACTTTGCTGCAAAAAGGATGGATGCTTATCTCCTGCTTAGACAAAATCCCACTGTCTATGAATATATCTTGTGCAATGAAAAAAAAATTAGGAGTAAAAGTTTGTTGGTGTGGGAAGTCACAAAGAAGTCAGGGAAGCAACAATTTGTACAAATTCATTTTAAAGAAACTCTTGTGTATTTTCTATTACTGGATCTGAGCAACTCCTCATGGAAGAAATATCAATATACTGTCCTTTTAGCAATGAAACGCACACCCCTTCACTGAACATACAATCAGTGCTTTTTTTCTAAAAAAAAAAAAAAAAAGGTGCTGGAACTCACACACATCATACAACTCACCTTGCCTACCCTGCAAGGTTCCATCCAAAAAAGGTGCCAGAACTCTGTTCTGGGCGTTCTATGACAAAAAATAGCCCTGCATACAATAGTGACCATTTCTTTTTAAAAATTATAATGCCATATTTTTCCCATAATATCCTAAAGCAGAGATGTACAAACGTTTAGCCCTTGGCCTAACTTCATACCTCCTTCAGACTAATTTTAAAGCATGTTGGAAATAAACAGTTAAGACTTCTGGCCATATCAGGCAGCCCATAGTTGAGAGGGAAACAAAAAAATGGAACTATAATATAAAGAAGAGAGGCACACAGAGTAAGCAAAAGAATGGATCCTTCCAGCACTTTGAACTCATTCTCAACAACTTGCATGTCATCCACCATGGATGGGACCACGTGGGATAATAGACTGGGAGCTGTTGTGGGAAGGGGAAACTGCTAGGTTTATATAAAGAACTACACAGAATGTCAAGATCAGTCATATGCCCTCTCCCATGTGTTTAGAGAGATTTAGGAATTTGGGTGTAGCAATTTTCTTTGATCTTTTACAAGGAATCGTTCATGACCATGCTTTACGCAATCTTTTATCGAACACATGAATTATTATTTTCCATTAAATATATCCTTAGGGATACTGCTCCATCTACACCCAGTCCCCCAGAAAGAGAAAATAATGGATCACAATGACCCTTAAAACTTTGTATATGAGACAATGACGCACAAAGAGATCTCTTGAAATGGTATTATTCAAATTATATACAAGTCCCCTTTTTCATAAAATGCAAGATTGGAAGGAAAGCCAGTTTGGTGTAGTTTTTAAGGCATCAGGCTAGAAAGTGGGAGGCCAATCAATTCTAGTCCCACCTTGGGTATGAAGCCAAATGGGTAAACATGGTGCAGCCATGGTAGCACAGTGGATAGAATGCACTATTGCAGGCTAACTCTCCCACAGTCTGGAGTTTGATCCTGACCGACTCAAGGTTGACTCAGGCTTCCATCCTTTCGAAGTGGGTAAAATGAAGACCCAGACTGTTGGGGACAATATGCTGACTCTATAAACTGCTTAGAGAGGGTTGTTAAGCACTATGAAGTAGTATATAAGTCTAAGTGCTATTGCTAACCTTGGGCCATTCACTTTGGCAAACCACTTCTGAAATACTTTGTGGGAAAACTGCAGGAACTTATTCAGGCAGTCTCTGAGAACTGGACATGATTCAATAGAAGAAGAAAAAAGATTGGAAGACAAATATTATCTTTCAAGAAATTTCTATAGTGTGTTTATGTAGTGCATAGCAGACATGTACAATGCTTTGGCCTTTGTATTTGACATGCTAGACCACATATCAACTACTGAATCGGCCAAAGTAATCCAAGTCAAGACTAGAGTACATAGTCTCTAGCTCTCCGCCTTTAACAAAAATTGGCTCTGATGATATATACTAGGACAACTTAAAGGGAAGAAATAAGAAAACAAGAGGAGGGGAAGTAGGAAAACTGATTATATTTAAAAGATGAAGTCCAGATCAACTATATATTTTTATATTTATATTTTCAAAAATGCTGGTTGAGTCATTGTTTGTCCATTTTTAGTTAAAAAAGTTTTGGAGCAATCTTGACCATCACCCCAAACCACTGCTGAATAAACTGAAGCTAGCTCAATAACTCTTTTCTCCTTCCACATTCCCTGTTAAGACTCTGGTGATGCAGGTATTCCTGACTTCAGGATCATGTCAGCTGATTTTGTTGTTGTCCTACTCTTTTTATAAAATCATGCTTACATAAAGAGACTATTTGGAAACTTAAATAATTTTTGGCTTGTTCTAAGGAGAACGTTGCCTAACTCCGATCCTGAAAAATTCCTTGCAGCCAAACATCACTACTTATAACTTCTGATTTAACAGTACCTTTAAGGTAACCTCCCCCTGCTTTCATTTACTCCCACAGCATATGCATTCTTTCTTATTTCAAAGGAATGCTTGCAATTTTGTGGTATTTTGCAAACCTTAATTAACGATCCACAAGATGTGTTGAAAACTAATGCCTAAGGTGTGACATAAATATTTGGTGGTAGATTTCCAGAAGTCTGGAAAAATATCCTCTTAAAAAAAACACTTAAGAATTGAGTCACTGGAGTCTGACCGGGAATTGCTGTTAGAAATAATTCCTCTAATACTTAATGAATGTCTGTCTACTGGAGAAGGCCCAATGTCTTCTGTGTACAAAGCAGGATGTTGGAGCTTCCTTTCATCTTGGAAAGATCTTCTGCTAAGTAGATGTTGTTTACCATAATCAGCCTGGTTTGTGACTAAGAAATCATTTACACTTGATGATTAACAGACTCTTTTTTTTGCCATTGGACAACTCTAAGTTACTCTTTATAAGCAGTGAGTTTTGTTCAGTAAAGAGAATGCTTGCTTGTTGTATAAATATTTATAGAAGTATATACCAAGAAGGTTAGATAAATAGAAGTATTAATGTAAGAGAAAATTAATCTTATTGTATATAATACAGATAGGGAAATTTGGAGAGAGGAGTTGCTCGGACATTACCCCTGAATTGTATCTGAAGAGGGATGAGAGGGAAGAAAGGAGAGGAGAGAGAAAAGAGTAAAGGAGGGGAGAAGGAAGTAGGAAGATTGGAGAAGAAGAGGAGAAGTGGGGAGAAAGGGGAGGAGAGTGGTGAAGGAAAGAGGAGAGGAAGAAGAGGGAAGTAGGAAAGGGAAGAATGGGAGAAAGAAGGTAGAGAAGAAGGAGTGTGGAGACAGTGAAAGGAAAAATTGGCGAGCAACACCAAAAGTCATGTGTATGTATTTATTTCATTTTATTAAAAGTATCTTATATATGAATGTAAAAAGAATGTACAGTATGTTAACATCTGATAAATATCAAGGTATATGTATGGGGGAGAGTTTGGAAAAATAAAAAATTATTAAAAAAAAGAAACATTTAAATATGTTCTTTATTTTCTCAAAATAAAGATTTACAAGTTAAAAAAAAGAATGCTTGCTCTTGCTCTTATAAATGCTCACAGATGTGACGTAGTTTAAGTATAACTTTAAGCTGAATTATTAAGGTTTGTACTATTTGCATTTTGTGATTTTATTATCCACTTTTCAGTTTGTTCCAAGCTTCTCTCTGTGTGTAAGCACATACTTGCTATCAGAAGATAACAACTGATGAACAAAATCTAGTCCCATATAGAAATCATGATATTATCAGTTTATAAAGCAATGCCACAATCCATTAAAGCCTACCCTATTTAAAATCACTTGCTAGTAACATTAAATTGAGCCAAAAGCTTTGGTAAAAGAGATAATCCAGTCATGTCAAAGGGATAATTTACTACTTCTAGCTCATTCTGAAGTTAAACTGCAGCAAAAAGCCTATCAAAAGTATACACTTCCATATGGATTGGAATTGTAACATATTATGTTGTCATGGCAGTTATTAAGTCCTTAGCTGGTCCTCTCTGTCCATTCCATTGCTATGTAAGAGCTACTATTTGTCTTCAAGAGCCATTATATCTAGATACACATAACAACAGAGACTAGGTTTAGCGTCGTGGTTAAGGCATCATGTTAGAAACCAGCAGATTGTGAGTTCCAGTCTCACCTGGGTCAAGAGCTAGGTGACCTTGGGCCAGTCCCTCTATCTCAGCCTAGGAAGGAGATAAGAGAAAACCACTTTTGAAATCTCAAGAAAATTGCAGGGTTTTGTTCAGACAAGTTGCCAGGAGTCAAAACTGCCTTGAAAGTACACTCATACAGAATAGAGACTGCAGACTGAGTAACACAACAACCCTGTTCTATTTTTCTAGCCCAAAACAACGAATAATGCTTCAAAACTGCCTCGCAGATTGTTAAGTCTAGCTGGAGGTAGAAAATTTGACAATTCAGTTTATATACATTACATATCACTTGATTCCCCTGCTGATGCTAATGTTGCTCTGAATTAGAGCAATTTGTCCCAGTCTGCCTAGTCGGGTCTGAGTAATATATATATTACTTCGTGCTCAAAGCACGAAGCTGAAAACACCAGCCTGAAGATGACGAATGGGACTTCGTTGAAACGTCGCCAAGACACTTCCAATTTTATGCGGGAGAAAACCCGAACAACCAAAGACCTACATACAAATACCCGCGAAAACCTCAGAAAACATCTGATTGTCAAAAACAAACCAATCAAAGAGAGCAACCTGACATAACTGCTTGGAATTGGAAAGAGAAATAGCTTTCAACTCTCTGAAGCTCTTTCTATCCTGGTTCATTTTTATGTTACACAATATGGTATAAGGAATGTATCGAAGACTGGAAATCTAGCAGAGAAAGGAAACCTCAATTGTTCCTGAAAGCATGACACAGAGATCAAACTAACAGATCTACAGAAGTCAAATGAAAAGTATAAAGCAAAAAAAAAAATAGGACTAAGAAGATAACATCTAAATATAAGTCAGTTGATGAATTATTCTGCTCTAATAAAGTAGGAAAACAGAGAAATATTAAAAGATAAGCCAACATTTAACCTGCCAAAATTCTTTGTTAAGGATATAAGTTTTGCTTCAAACTGCATTCTGATGGGAAATATTTGAAACGTTTGAAATGTTTGAGACCTGAAAACAATGTGAAATTACAGCAAGCCCCTTGCTACCTTTTTTGTAACTGAGGGTGACAGATTTTGTTTAATGAAACCAGCTACCCAGCTCACAGGAGGAAAAAAAGATCCAAGGGATGATTTTAAAACATTCTCAAAATATTAAATCCTTGTAGGAAATAGTTGAAATAGAAGCAGAAAATCAGAATGCCTCTGCTCTTCTCAATCAAAGTTTTTTTTCTCATTTCTTTAAGTAAATACTTAGATGTTCAGCTAATCAACTGGACAAAATAATTTCAACTGTATTCTTTTCGATTAACATTGTCTAACTTGAACAGAAGTGAATCGGGTTGAAAGTGTATTTGCTGTGCTATTTATTTCCTTTCCTATATGATCATTCATCATCGTCAACATCATGGCCAATTTTACAGTAGTTGGGCAGTGGATGCTCAGAATAAGCAACCATCTCAGTACTTAGCAAGTTCAGGCCTTATATTTGGTATGCTTTTTAACTACATCAAAACACTGCTGTCTTCTACTCTTGCATAAAGAAGGAAAATATCCTAACAAAACAGCAAAAGACCACTAAAAGTAAAGGAAAATATAGTATTTGCCCTCAGCTCCACAACTAGCAAACAAAACCCTTCTGAAATCTCATCAACAGAACCAAACACTGAGCAAAGCTCAGCAACAGCTCCATCAGGTCCCCACGTACAGGTCAGAAAAGGTACACAAAGGGTACACAAATCAACACAGAACTCATCACATTTTTAAATACATCCTTTAGAGTCAACAAGCTATAAGAGCAAAATAGAGGGCACAACCCCAAAGTTTAACAAACCAACCAAATGCAGAGTGTTTAATTTAAAAAACAGCACAACCTAAAAGCTACACAAAGCAAAAAAGCATGAAATCAAAGGACTTCTCCAAAGTTTCAAACTACAGCTCCAACTGACAAACTTTAAATGGAATCTGAATATTCAACATTGAACTAATATGCCTTACATTCACAGCTCTACAGTGTTAGCAGGAATTGTGTATAAAGCACCACAGTTTGTGCATACACAGGCATCTTTTATCCTCTCACTTCTTTTGCAGGCATGAAACATAGTGCACTATGCACACAATGTACTTAACCCATCCATATTAGTGGCAAATGTGAATGCTAATTTCATAGAAGCTGAATACCTTTTATATCAAGGAAAAATTTAGCCTTGCTAAAAGTGTTCTATATCTTGTTTTTTATCTATTCCTTTCTCAAGATTTCATGTATTGGCTAGCTATCATTACTTTGTATCAGTTACCAAATGGTTCAGATGTATAGTACTTTCTATTCCACCCTTGTAAAAGCAATAAACAAAAACTAAACATTATTTCAGTTGCACCATCTAGAGGCTACATGCATTTACAGTGGTACCTTGGTACTCAACTGCTTTGAAACTCATCAAATTTGGTACTCAACACATTTTGACATGAAAATTTTGTCCCAGTACTCATCATTTGTTTGGTACTCAATGCATAAATTAGAACTTGTCAGTGTTGGCTGCCTTGTGACTCACTGCATTATTCCTTATAGTTACATTTTTATTTGATACTCATAGCTAATTAACAATGACTACCAAGGTAGCACTGTATATGAAGAAGCAAAGGCATAGTTGCAATGGCACCCTAAGACACTGACTGAAAAAAATTGTCTTTGGTGAACTTCATTGATTAAGAAGAGGAATGGAAATATCATAATATCATCAAAATATTCTTGTTCCCTTCCTCCCAATAGACCAGAGGTCCCCAACCTTTTGGGCACCAGGGACCAGTTCCGTGGAGAAAGGTGCTTCCACGGACTGGAGAGTATGTGGTTTTGTGTGCTACCTGCATCCCATGGATGGGGCTTTGCTTGTTTGTGCAGACCGGTTGCTGGCATGCTGCGGCCCAGTACCAGTCCATGGACTGGGGGTTGGGGACTCCTGCAATAGACCCTTCAGCAATTAATTTAAAAACCTATACATTACTATATATTTCTGATATCAGAAGCTTTTTTACAGCTATTCCCAAATTACAGATCTCAGCAGTAAGTGACATGGATCTTTCATGCAATACTGAAAGCCTTAATTAATTTCAGTAACTTTAAATACAAATTAATAAACAATGTTCTCAGATCACTTAATTCATATGTATCAAGCAATGCTAACACTCTTGTGCAGTATTTTATGATGATTCATCAATCACATTTGATAGTTTACTCAAAGTGAGCGACTTCGTATTATATAGGTGGAAATAAAAATTGAATTTTCAAACAATATTTGTATATTAGATTCTGTAGTTTGATTACTTGTAGATTTTTCCTATTTGGTTTTAATGACGCATGCTGATCACGAAATTGTACATACTGTGTGCTTCCGCATACAAGAGTACGTGACAGGCTATCTAAATATAGTGGATACACTTCCCATCAATGTTGTAGTAATTTGACCTTTCCCAAACCATGTAATTTCACCATAAGCAAAGCCAGATGAAAGAATATTTCTAGGGACACAGAGCCTACAGAAATATTAGTAAAAGACTTGTGAGGTCTGGGTAGTAAACATGGTCAAGAAACATGAGGACAAAGTTAAGCAGTGGCTGTTCTGCCCGCTTTGTTACCTAACTTTCAGCAAATAACTAGGAAGTCTTTATCCTGCTTCATTGGCCATACTGGTTAGGGTCTTCACTTAATGTTTTTTGGGTGTCAAGAGCTAGAGTAGGCAGGGTGATGATGCCAAGTGATGAGACCAAGATCTTCTGTGCCTGATTCCCATGACTGGGTGATGCTTTAGCATTCTCTTCTCTTTGGGCTTTGACTACATTTTTTTGAATTGTTTCCTGGAACAAAAACAGCCAGAAATTATGTCAACATATTCAAGAACTTTGGTCAGAGGATTCTCCAAAAATATACACAAAAAGGTCTGAAAGTTGCTTGTATCCTTGGAATTCCAACTTGTCCTTCCTTGCTGTAGAACACGCCTAAGGTCAGAACGCATCCTTAAGTGATCCTTGATCCTCCTTGTTCAGTCATTTGAAAAAAGTTACATTTTTTTGTGTTTCAATTTTATGGAACATTCATGCAGTGAAGTTTTTAAAAGATTTATGAGAAAAAAGGGAGAGACTAAGACAGATATGTCAAACTCGCAATGTCACGTGACGTGTGCAACGTATCGGGCTGGTTTTGCCATTGCCAGCAATGGGGTGGGCACGGCTTTCATGTAATGCGTCCAGCCCACGGACTGGCAGTTTGACACCCCTGGACTAAGTTATATCACTTCCTGATGGCATCTTAAAAGCGATGTGGAAAGTAGACATTTCTGCATTGTTACTATATACTGTATATAATAGTACTTTAAATGATTGTGCATGTCCCTGTGTTGTAGATACATAAGTCTAATAATTAAATAGAAAGGCAAGAGAGAATGAGAAAAATGGGCAACAGTTATGAAAACAGGAAGACTATAATAATCACTGAGTCTAGGACAAATATACCAGATTTAAACAAATCAATGAACAAATTTTATTTTCTGTGTTTAAAAACACTGAATGTCAGCTGAAATAATGGATGCAATCTAAGATCAATTAAAAAAAGAATTTTACTTAGCATTTTCCTTTTTTGCCCAGTTTTTGATTTTTTTATATTTCAGGTTTTTTTCCATTTTCATATATGCATGATTTTAAAAAAATAAATGAACTAATATCTATAGCTCTATAGGCATTTTTCCTTGTATATGAATTATATGGAAGCAGTTTTCAACAGATTACATTTTGAACTGAATTGAGCTATGATTTTCATTTTAAATGTAATTTGTTTCCAAATTTGTATTATAGTTTGATAAACTGCAAATACAACATATAGAGATGTATATAGATTCGAGAGGTATTATTTTAATTGGTTTGCATTAAATATAAGCTTAATGGATTCTGCCTTCCAGCCCCAATTCAGTTTAGTGGAATTCTACCTTATTAGTATCCAATCACCTATATTTTGAAATGTGAGTTCTCTTTTTTGGGGGTATGGCTGGACTTAGTTCTCAGATTCTCCAGTCAATAATTTTATTAGTCAGTTCTTTAAAGCCTGTGAACTTGTTTATGAATCTTATTCTTCTGGTGAATTGAGAGATTTATTGGTCCTTGGATATCCTCCACTAAAGGATTATTAATAAGATTTTTCATTTTAATTCAGCCATTCACTTTTGCATCACAGAAAATTATTTAAGATGTGCAATAAGAAATGGAGAATAGCAGTTACGAACATTGCACATTTAAAGGGCTAGATCTGGAATCAGTCTACAACAGAGGAAGAACACCAGAATTTTTCAAGTGAAACACAGTTGAAGAAATATTTTCAACAATAGCGAGGCAGCTGGATTAGATGACACATTTGAATCATTTTAGATAGTTGATTTGATCAATATGTGAATAATAATAATAATAATAATAATAATAATAAAAGTTGGAAGTTAAGATTACACTTAAGAAAGGATTTGAAAAGGAATGAATTTATACACAAGTCCAAGTGATTCTTAACCTGTCCTGATATTTGTAAATTCTAATCAGGAAATTATGATAAAATCATATTTATTGAAAGCATCTGATAATTCTTGAATAGTTAGAACTGTTCCTGTGTACTCTATAGTAAACATTCATCTACCTTTTGGACATAAAAAAAAAAAAAATCTTGAAATATCTCTGTGACCAGAGTTATTTGATGGCTTTGGAATTTACTAATATGTTTACTTTTTTCTAATAACCCAACAACTTTTTCCAATTTTCCAATAACCCTTTTAGCATCTTAGGAAATAAAAAGTTACTATTTAGTAAGTACCATACTTCCTCATACTGCACCTCCTGTTCATTGGAATATACTTTTCTGGCAAGCGTAAAAGAGCCATTAGAGGCCCCAGAGAGAATGCTGTTCTATTGAATTAACAGGAAGAGATGGCAATATTATTTTTCCTGCCCTGGTAGTTCTCCCCATATTTTCCAGTATCACTTGCCCACAAAATGTGGTTGATGGAGGATTGCTTAATGCCTTTCTAACTGAGGTCTATTCCGCAGAACTTTCAACTACTAATTGCCCTGCAAAACTTTTAACATCTCGTTTGGTTTTCCTTGTCCCCTCCCTACCCAAATTATTTTAGAAATCATATACAGCTTGCTCTCCCTTTCTAACCTTCTAATTTAGCATCATTTTAATATAAATTGTTTCCAGATTGCAAATGCACATGGTATTTCCCCCCCCCCTCTGGAGCTTGACATTTTTCTATCCTTTATCGCCTGTCTCTGTGCTTGTGGTTGTGTATGTGTGTGTGTGTGTGCACCTACAGACACATATATCATTTCCTCCATTGCTATTCCACTCCATGCTGATTACTAATGTGAAAGTCCAGCTGCTTGGCTAAGGCTCTCCAGCT
Organism: Crotalus tigris; assembly: GCF_016545835.1. Taxonomy (NCBI): domain Eukaryota; kingdom Metazoa; phylum Chordata; class Lepidosauria; order Squamata; family Viperidae; genus Crotalus; species Crotalus tigris. Next base: position 1,478,212 of record NW_024096511.1, read on the forward strand.
AGTCATTTCTTCCACATTCAACATTATCATGTGAAACAGTAATGTCTTTCCAAAGCGACAGCTACACTCCTAATGTCATCTTATATTTTTCAAAGATATTCTTCCTATGTGGTTGAAAAGCACAGCAACTTTTATGTTGCTCTTCAATCTTCCTGCAATCAGTTCCGAAGGGACTTCTGGATGCCCTATTCAAAAAGCAAGTCATTTTCCTTACTCTCTCAGCAAAAAACTTCCTTTCTGACTGCAAACCTACGGTCCAATCACCATGATATTTCCTGGCTGTAACTTCATGTTGATTGCCTCCTTATAATTCCTTTTGGAATGCTTTGTACTTAGACACTTTGTAAATACTGCAAAAATATTATTAAACAATAAATAGGAGAGCACAGAATCAAAAGTAGCAGATTCTGGATTAATTCCTGAAAAAATTCATAAGAACCTAATATTCTTGGTTAATGTGTAGAAACAAACACACACAAAAAGCCAAGTCTCAGTATTGCTATTCAGTAAAATATTCCAAAAGCATTTCCAAGAATGTATATACAGCCATATAACTTCTACAAATTGAAAAAAAGGACATTGTCAAAGTCACTAGGGCAGGAACAAATTGGGAAGACAGCTGTGCAGGGTAACTTGTGATGTTTTTTGTGGTTGCTGTTTCTCTCTCTTTTCCTGTGGCCTCTGCAGTGCAAGAGCATTCCTAGGTACAGGTTCAGTTCAATTCATGCAAATTAATTCACTGGGCAATGATGTCACTGGGTACTTATCAAAGAGTTAGAGGAAGTATAACTCTCTTCTGCTCCATTGTATTGCAAGAAGCAGTCGGTGGGGTCAGTGAAGAGATGGGATGCTCCACTCACCTGATGGAATGGCAGGAATTAATAAAAGCTCTAAAACTGCAAAGACTCAATCCCAAGAGGTGCCATCAGGGGACAGGCAATGCACTTGCACTATTTTATGGCGGAAGGAAAAGGGGGTATGCTTTTTAATGAGAAACTGAGGGGAAAACTCTGCCCTCCATTGACCAATAGCTGAGCATGGAGTGATGGAAGTACCCCTACTGTCCCTATCAGTTAGAAAGGTTTTGATTGGCTGACACATTTCTGGATGCAGTTCAGATTCCACCTAGATATCTTTGACGGATTACAAGTATGCTCTATGTCAGAGATTCCCAACCGTGGGTGCCCACATCCCCTGGGAGTATGAGACGTTATTCCAGGGGATGCAAAAACTTGGGTTTTCAAAATTATAGTGTATATGCATAATTCGTTGCCGTTATTTTGAACTTTTGTAAGGGGTGCAAGAATATATCAGAAGTGGTGCGGGGTATAGAAAAGGTTGGGAACCACTGTTCTATGTATATTGCAGTTAAATTTATTCACGTTAGGAAAGGAACAAAATGGACTCACTTTGTATTTGGAGACGAACCTATACAATTTCATAATTTCTGAGCCATTGTGCAATTAAAAAATTATCCTACAGTATTTGTATTTTTCTGAATATCGTGGTGTGGTTTCTCCATCAGAAATAATTACATTAGGGAAAAAGCATATACTTATTAGTGGAACTAACAGATATGGATATATTTTTCACACTGGTCCAAATTCTTAAAATGTACATTTTAGAAATATATACCTGAAAATATGCTACCTTGTAAAAATGTAACTACTGTGTAAAAATGTGACTAACTTTTAAAAATTGTAATAGAACAACATAAAATATGAAGAGATGAGGACAAAATAGATTTATTTCTTTCATTTGTTTTTATATTGGTAATGAAATAGCCAAGGGTTTTATGATCTTGGCAAGGGTAAGTTAATATTCAATACAGAGTACATGTAGTGGATACCTATTATGCTATAAAAGCAGCACTCATACAACTTTGTACACAGTGCTGGTTCTTATCTAAAACCAAACTCAGCAGACTTAATAAAAAATGCTATGAATTGAATCTTGAAGTCAGTTATACCTATAACATTAATAGAGTAAGAAAATGAATATTAGTTTTGTGATATAACTTTGCTGACTAATAAAGTAAATACATCTATTTTATACTTTCTCATCTAAAATGTAGACTAAATTAACACTTTTGGAAATAGTTAGAATGCATTTTCCTTAATTATACAGATTCATTTCACTTTTTAAATATTTCTGATTTTTTTCTTTTTTTTCCTCTCTGTATTAAATAGTAATCTAAAATAAATAAAGCACCACGGAAAGGAAAACATTTTAGAAAAACCATTGTAGATATTTATCTAGGCAAATATAGAAATCACTTTTTGTAAATCAATTCCCATTGATTTAGAAAAGGTGATTTTTATTCCAAAGTATTTGTTTGGACATAATTTACAATCAAACATGTATAAACAAGTCACTAAAAAACTGAATGTAATCTAGGAAATGTTGATTATTCTATAGTAATTGCAACAGAAAGAAGTTAAACACATACTTGTTATATTGTTACTAGAGATTTGATTAATTTGATCCCATTATATTTCCTATTTAATCCCCCAATTACTAAATTTTCGTTTGCTCATTAACTTTGTTGTTTCTGGAGCTCATTAAGATTTTGATTGGAGGGAACAAACTTCCAATACTGGGAAATAATCATCAAAGCTGATTCTGTTACCTTTAGGATTTAGGACATTTGTAGCTCTTAATATGCTATCCAAAATTTATGCAACAATCTCTTAACATGTTAATTAACAGCACAACAGTATGCATTTTCACTGAGAAGAAATCTTGTTACATGCATTAGGGAGTATTTTAAGGAAAGTGGCATAAGATAAAAGTTTTATGAGAACACAAAACACCGATTCTTCATGGATGGCTGCAGCTAGGAAGTTGACTTTGAATGCTGTCTGATATAATTTAAGTAAATATGGTAAACCCACAACACAGCCTTCAAGGCTTTTATCCCCTAATGGAGAATGAATACACGGAGTTCATCTACATCACTTGCTTAAGCAGTAAACAATCAAATATACCAGAGGTATTTTGAGGGGCAAGCCAAGACTATTAGAGCCATGCTAATATCATTTTGATTGCATATTTTAATCTTACCTGATAAAACATTAGTACTCCCTCCACTTTCCCGAACTTCTCTCCTCTTTGCCTCCGTAAGCTCATTTTTGGATTTCCAGATCAGCTTTATGATTCTGAACTTCTCAGACAAACCCCAAGACAAAATTCCCTGTTGGCAGACTGGCAGGCTCTCGGCAGTCAAGGGCATCCGATCTTCCTCAGTCCCCCACTGCCTACTCTTATCCAGCACACTGAAAAACCTATTCAGCACAGGCATTCTCAAAAAGACGGATGCTGCTTCTTCAGAAGATGAGAATGCCTTTAAATTCCAGGAGGAGTAGAAGCACCAAACATCCTTGAACCAGCTGTCTCTAGCAGTTTCTCTAAACTTACAGCAGTCTTGTTGCTCCCAAAGTCGAATCAACAAATTCTGCTTGAAATTTATCTTTCAAAGTCTCCAAGTCGTGACTGTTCCAAAGCTGTGCCTTCTCAATTGCGTGCAAATGTTCCCTTTCCTGCCCTCTAAGGATTTGAGTTAACTGTGTTTGATTAACCCCAGCCTACAGCTAGTCTCAGAAGAAGAAAAATCCAAACTGGAGGAATGTTTTCTTTTGCTTGTGTTCACTTCCCTGGCTCTGCCCCCATGATAGCTAAGGCTACCAGGCAAATGCAATTACACCCACAGGGGAGTTTTTATTTACCAGCCCTGTGATAATTAGCATACGGATGTGAGCAGCTGTTGGTTTTAGGAACTGGAGTTTTGCCAACTTCTGCTGTGTAATTTTTTGGGGGGTGGGAGAGAGGGGTAGAGAATTTTAAGCCATCCAGCAACACCAGCTTAAATTTATCACATTTTGGCTTCACAAATTCTTACCGCAATTTCACAAAACATCTACTACCTGCTCCAGGATGGGAATATTAAGGTAGCTGTATTTGAATTTCTGCACAAAGCCAATACAATTATAAAAAATCTCCATCCCGCCGCCCTCTTTTTCTCTCTTCCTAGTTTTGTTTGGTTTTCTATCTCAACATATCTGAAGTGCAGAGGATTAATCAAGCTAGTTGGTAACCTCAACTGCTCTTCAGCTGGACAGGAAATAACGCTGATTCACATTCCAGAATGAACTGTGAATGAAATGAATCAGGAGAGCCACAGGATTCAGGAACGGTACAATATCCAACAAACAGTTTTGGATTTGTTTTGAACTTAAAGTTCCATTTCTAAAAGGGGGAAAAAAATTAAAACCAAGGCAAATTGTGAAGGAGTCTAGGTTAACTGGCAGGTGAAAAATCACACCTTCCAGTAAGATCTTATTGAAAAACTAAAAGAAAAGAACAAGAAAAATATGCCTTCTCAATGCTGAAGTTTTCCTGAACAGAAGCAAATTCAGGTAAGGATTTTTATTCATGCAGCTTTGCCGCCATTTTCTTAAAACAGAATTGTTGTGTCCTGAGCCGGCAAAAGCAGGCTCGGGACATTGCTGCGGTCCCGGGGTTTCTGCAAGCTGCCTGGGACCAGACTGAGAGGCACCAGCCTTGCGCACATGTGCAAGGCGCAAAAGCGCGCCATTAACTGTTGCTGTTTTGTCCAAGGATCCGGACACTTAAAGGAGGCCTGCGAGCCTCGCTGTTGTTGTTGGAGTAAGCAGAAGGAGGAATAAAGAGTTATTGATTCTACCATGTGCGATCTTCATTTGCCACCGAATGAAGGACTCAACAAGAATCATCCAACTTCTGGCCCATAAAAATAAAACATTCTATCATACCAAGTGAACTGTTCACATTAAATCTTGAAATGATTCCAACTGGATATAAGTCTAGTTGAAACAACTTCTCCTATCAAGTCATAAAGAATAATTTTCAACTTGTCCAGCCTGAAGCATGTGGATGTGATTCTTGGAAGGATGAAACCCACACATATTTATTAACAATTGTTCCTCTTGTTTAATAAAAAATGATCAAAATATTATCTGTGAAAAGTATTCAGTATGCCTGGCTGAGGAATTCTGGGAGTTGAAGTCCACAAGTCATAAAAGGGCCAAGTTTGAAGACCTCTGATCTAGTCCAGAAAAACCTAAAACTTGCTTAAAACAAAGCACCAACCTATTTCTAGTGAAGGTACTGGTTAGATCCTACAACTCTCTATGATTGGGAAACAGAATTATTCAAGCCACAATCTCTCTTTAAACATGCCACTTCAAGATTTCAGTAAAGCCAATATTTGTTTATCCTGTTATTATTAAAAAGTTACCTCCAGATTGACAGAAAGGACTTCTGATTGCTCACTCTAGGCTGTAGAACTTTCTGGGAAGTTGATTGGATAAATGCTCTGTTGTTTATGTTTTTTCTAGGAAGAGTGAACTAGTTAGTTCTTTTTTCTTTCTTTCAATATAGTTTTACAAATAATTAAAAATGAGATTAATTTAAATGTGACTTTGACTTCAGAGTTTCATGGTTTAACTTTTAGTTTTCACATAGGCTAATATTAAACTTAGTGTCATTTCTAAAAAATACTTGAAAATAAACAGGAACTTCATTCATGGAAGAAGGCAAACAGAGTGGACTGAATTTTAACATCCTTGTGTTTTAAAAACATACACACATTTATTTTACTGATGCCAAAATAATCACCAGTAACAGCATGATGCTTCCACAGTCCAAGCACCCTTAGGATTTCTACCTCAAAAAAACCCCGGGTGTATTATTAAGAGTTTCTCAAATATTTTCTATAGTGTTTCTTTAACAGTTTTAAATAATTAAATAGCTTTAATAGCTTCTTGAATATCCTCATGTTTTACATAAACACTTAATACAGAACTGGCATAAAAAGTGAAACCCTTCTTAAATATTATACCATTGTTGCAATTATATTAATTTCCAGCAGTGCTTAGCGCCAGGATATCCTGATCCTTTGAACAAAGAGGTTTAGAAGAAAGAAAACAATTATACTGTGTAGTATTTCAGATGTGCTGATCCATTCATAAAACACATGGCTGTATTCCTGTTGTGTTCAACTTTGGTGCAAATGTCATTGCTTTTAAAATGTTTGATGTTACTCCCAGCTCTGTCTGTACAGGAAATTCCAGGACAGAGGGACCCAATAGCCTTGAATCTATATTATTTTGCTGCATTGATCTTGAACCAATGTCAGATTGACTTTAATTCCAGATGATACGGCAGGTGACCTGCCCAACCTTCCCAGTACAGCTGGAGTCTGATATAGAAGATGTAAGGATATTCTGAGAACATAGGAGAAAAGGCTTTTTTGCTTTTTTACAACATTAATGTGTTGACAAAGTTTCTGTTATTCTCTAAAGCAGTGGTTCTTAACCTTTTTAATGCCGCGACCCCCAACCGGTCATAAGTCGAGGACTACTGAACCGGTCGTAAGTCGAGGACTACTCAACTGGTGCAGCACCTTTTGCAGAATGGGACTTTTGGCGGGCTCAGCAGGGCAGAGACAGCCTGGACAATTCCTATTGGCTTTTGAAATCCAATAGAATTAGACTCTATTCAAGAGAGTCTATTCTATTGGCTTTCAAAGCCAATAGAATAAAAGGAAGTAGCACAGCTAAGGAAAAGGGGAAAAAAATGGCGGACTGCGTTGTTTGGCGACCCCCGTGAAATGGTCGTTCGATCCCCAAATGGGGTCCCGACCCACAGGTTGAGAACCACTGCTCTAAAGGCAGCCAACAATCTCAAAGGATGGAGGTTGGCTCATAACACACAGAGAATGAGAACGTCACTGGCTGGGTGACTTTGGCCAGTCTCTGTCAGTCCCTCACAGGGTTGTTGTTGTTATGGGGAAAACAGGAGGAGAGAGGAGTATTAGATATGTTTGCTGCCTTGAGTTATTTATAAAAATAAAAAGATGGACTATTAATACATATGCAAACAAGCTGGCTTAGATACTCTATTTATTGGTACAGCCAACAATATTCACACAATTTGAAGTTGGAGCCCAGTTTAACATAACTCAACATCATCAAAACCTGTGATTGCAAGAAATAACATGGATCATTTCTCCTCTCTACCATCATCATAAAATACGGTTGTTTGCTCTTAAATTGATCTGAAATATCAGGGAAAGTTGAGATGGGGTGGGAACTGAGAATTTAAAAAGTGTTGAAATGAAAAAAAAAATTCTTAACCTACTGCTCACAAAGATACCAGCAATCATTCTGGCCCCATTTGAAATCTGTTATATGAAGGGAGAAAGATTAATGACATAAGAAGCAACAACCTATTAATGATCAGTAATGTATAGTATATGTTTTTCCCCAGATGATCACAGTATAATGTTCACAAATGATGACAGATGAGTTGTTAGCATGCTTTGAATAAGTCTGAATATGTCACAGTGACTTAGTCTGCACATATTATTAAAACATAAGCCATTGGTTATAAACTGTCACGTATTATGCGAAAGCCACATACATCAAGTTCATGATTTTCCATTGGTGCTGCTTTTTTTTAGAAATTGCTAATTTTCAAATTTTCAGTATAGATAGTTCTCTTTATAAGAAAGAAAGACTCAGTCATGTTTTATCACAAGGAAATTCCAAACTCATAAATGTCTTATATCAGCATACGACAAAGCATATATAACCACACTGGCTGAGGACTTCTGGAAGTTGAAGTCCACAAGTCATAAAAGGGCCAAGTTTGAAGATTCCTGGTCTACTGTAACAGTGAATGTTATTAAAGATGTTGGCTCCCCTATGGCAGCCATAATAGCCTAACAGGATCAAGATGGCAGCTGTGATCACATGATCAAACCTCTGCCCCTTTGTTATATACACAATACACAAAAGGGTCAGGGCTTCAAAAGCATGACTGTGGCCACTATTTTGATTTTTTTTGGGGAGGGGGCTCCCGGTCATAAGCATCTATGAAGTCTAATTTCTTCTGGATTTATTGGAGTTATAGCTCTCAGAATCCCCAGCTAGTACCTCTAATCAAGTTGATTGGAACTTCTTGAACTTGAATCCCAACACACCAGTTTACAAAATGGTGGTCATATCAGAACTGCTCTTTGCGGTGATCTTGTACCATTCCTGCTGCACTTTCCCTGAGTTAATATAACTGCTTCAGCATAATTGAATTTCAGAACCATAATAAATTTAAAAATAGAAGCATCCTGTCTTTCAGTATGAATATTTGACCCTTTTAAAAGTTCTTTAATTAATTCCTTTCTCCATACTATATTAGGAAGAACCTGGGATGAATCAGAAGAATCTTTGATGACTGTGAAACTATAAGAATAATCCAAATAACCCAATCACCATTTTTTTAAACTAAGAGCTGTAAACAGGGTGAGAACTATTTCCTATAGTACAACTGCTGAAAAAAGAATTTTATACTAGCTCGTGTTTTGCAGATTTAATTAATTTTACAGGTCTGCATATTCATTTTAGCTTATATAATAAACTTATAGCTGTAAACATCACAATATGTCATCTGCCTGGTCATACTATTGTCAGGGCTATCATTAATCTGATCTACTACTGATCTGAGCTACTAATTCTCGTTATAGTTTCTTTTTTCTCATCCATTCTCATTGTAAGGATGGCACAGGATAATTCTCTTGGCTTGTAGCAATGTTGGTCTGCAGCATTCATCATCAGCCTACTCATCAAAATTCCCAGCAACAAATTAGTCAGGAGCCTCAAAAAACAATAAAACATATTTCAATTCTTTTTACTAATTGTTTTAATTCTGTTGTCAGAATCCATGTTTTAGCAATATGTTTCTTCCCCAATGTCTACAGTTTAAACTATACCAGAGTCTCTAGTTAACATTTTCCTTCAAACCCTCCAAAAGCTGTGACCTACATTAATAAATAGGGAAAGGAGATAAACAATGCTTGTATTTTAGTTCCTAACACTGTTCTTGTGCCAGTTTAAGGTTGGTAAGGTCCAGGTTCCATCTAGGAAGGACCCCCCCCCAAAAAGGAAACAAGGTAGTGTAAACTAACATAGTGAAAATATATTGAGAAAATGGATATAATAATCTTGACCATTTGTTCAATTTCTTTTAGGTATGGTAGTTTCTTAATTTTTTTCACTATTAAAGTACTAAATAACATCTAATATTTTTCAATTTTTTCACTGCATTCAAATCAATTGCTGAATTAAATATTAAATGCCCTTAAACAAAGGATCTTCAATAGAAAAGATGGCAGAAAATGATTGAGGAACACATAATGATATGAATCAAATTTAATTTTTGTTCTGGTTCCACCTTCTGCTTTCTTCAACTATTTTTTGGAGTGCAGCCTCTGGCCAGCTACTCAAAAGCCAGGCACAATCCTTGGTTTGAAAAATTTAGCCCACTCATGAAGGAAAATAAATACCAGTAGACTATGTTTATTTTTTTAGAGTTATGTGTTTAATGTTAAAATGACTACATTTTTATATCCGAATACAACAAAGAGAGACGTATGAGTTGAATATGCATTCAAGATACCATTTTGGGCCAAAGAAGCAGAATATAATGAGACTAAATGTAAACTGAAGAAATATTCTTAACCATGTCATGTAGGATGATAAATATATTGCCTCACATATTTGGCACATTGTATGAACTCTGATTTAACTCCCCCCCCCAGAAATCATTTTGTAGCAAGAGTAAATGGGGCATGAATATTGCAATAGCCAAAGAAAAACTATGAGATATTTGTGTGCTCATTTGTTTGGAAATGAAATGAGATGTTTCTTTGATATAGTATCTACATTCTCTCTTTGGAAACAGAATGAAGCAATGCAAATGCCATTCCTGCAATCAAAAGGTTTGTAGAAAATCACACGACTATAGATGATGCTTTCAAATATCCTGGATACTTTCAGTGAATACACTTTTTTTTGCTTTCACTCTTTAGTCACTAGAATTGTTGATGAATCAAATAAAAAGCACTTTCTCTTGTCCTCAACAGTGTTAACCCAAAGAGGAACTTGAAAGGTGATTTGATGCTCCTGTCCAGCTTATGTAGTTTGTTCTCATCATGATTTATATCCAAATATACAATATGGCTATTTTTATCTACAATTATTAATTATACTACATTTCCCAAAGCTTCATATTAGCAAAATATAAATAGTGGGCACCATAGTCTACATAGCTTAGAAAAATGATTTTGCACAGCAACCTTCCCTATTTCCTGGTTATTTGCATGCATAATCTAGAGATAAGAGAATTCCACATGAAACATATCAATGATCACAGTGTAGGTTTTAAAAAATTTAGCTATATTCACAGCCATTAACCAAACCAGCCAATGGAACTAAAAGTCAGCGGAAACACAGGAGACAGTGGGAACAAAGAGTAGGAAATAACTATTTCCATTATTTCCTGCTTGTGAATCCCTCAGGCAAGGTTCCACCTAGCTATTTTGCTGCCTGAGGTGAAGAGCAAATCAGTGGCTTCTACTGTTCTACAAAAATTAAACTGAATTGATTACCACTGCGCCTTAAGGTGACAGACATTGGCACACAACATCTGTTGCTTGAGGTGCTCAGCTCATCCTGCCTAATAAAAGTGCAAGCATCTGCAATGAAGTGAATAAAGTTAAAAAAAAAATCAAGAAAAAGCTTCTCCCCTGATGCAAATTCCCTCCCACAGCATATCTCCATTGTAATATATAGGTTTCTCCTCTTAAGAATATGCGCCACTTGATTGGAAAAAAACTTTTCAACTCTTTACATGGAGCTTGACATGGACATAATCAGGCTGTATTGGAAAATAGACTGGCTGTTTTACTAGAATCATAATAATAATAGTAGTAGTAGTAGTAGTAATAATAGTAGTAGTAGTAGTAATAGTAGTAAAGTTGGAAGGGACCTTGGAGGTCATCTAGTCCAACCCCCTGCTTAGGCATGAAACCCTATACCATTTCAGACAAATGGCTGTCCAGTCTCTTCTTGAATTAACATCTGTAATCAGTTTTAGTAGAACAAAGTTTCCAGTACCAGGAAATCAGTTTTGCAGAGCAATAAATCAGGGACTCTGAACAACTGCAACCTGGGAACTTCTTAACTGACAGCTGCCAGATAGAAGGAAGGGGAGGAAGACTTTTTGCAAGGCAGGTAAGAATATGGAATATCCATATTTCAACACTTAGGATTTTACTTTTTTTTCTTCTTTTCCCAAACTATTCAGGGGAAAGACCACTGGCAACTAGCCAGCCCTTTTTCTTTTCTTTCTGCTTCAGGTTCAATCAATTTTCCTTCTCCACTTGAAACACAAGCACTAAACTGGTTGTAAAACTCTTTACAAACTGTTGGATTATTTTCCCCACCCTCACCCTTTTTTTTTTTAACCTCATCTGATTCTGCAAATGATCGTAAGCACATTTATTCAAAGAAATCGAATATTTCTTGTCTTGGTAGATTTTCAAGAGGAGGAGGAAGCAGAATTATGATAAAATAGATAAGCTGCCCAGAATCACCTTGTAGGGGAGATGGGCGGCATAGAAATTTAATTAAATTTAATTTAATTAATAAATAAAAACACAAATAGAAAAATCAAAATAATCACCCCCTCCTGTAAAATTCCATGAATAAAGCAGGGTGACTGCATAATAAATGCTTCACCTGCCTACCCCGGTAGTCCTCAAATAACGACCACAATTGAACCAAACTTTCTGTTGCTAAGCAAGACAGTTGTGAAGTTGTGACAGTTGTGACTTATGCCCCACCTTTCTTGCCCCAGTTCTTATGTGAATTACCAAAGTTGTTAAGTTATTAACATGGTTGTTAAGTGAAGCCGGCATTGACTTTGCTTGTAAGAATGGTTACAGAAGGTGATCACATGGCCCCGGGACCCTGTAGCCATCATAAATATGAGTCAGTTGCCAAGTCAGTTGATCATGTGACCATGGGGATGCTGCAATGGTTGCAAGTATGAAAAATGGTCATAATTTAGTTTTTTCCGTGCTGCCGTAATTTCGAACGGTCACTAAGCAAACTGTTGTAAATCGAAGACTACCTGTATCTCAAAACTTTTCTTGCTCACATAGCGGCTTTTATTTAGAAGCAATAAGTAAGTTTGATTTCTCTCAGGATTTTCTTCTATGTACAGTAAGTAAATGGAGGATTCTCCCTATTGGAACATGGTCACTGAAAAAAGCTTCAGAACGGTTACCCTGACAGCCAGTCAGTTGTAAGCAAAAGCAAAGATTTTTAAGCAAAAGTACCGCCTCTCCGAGTGCAGCTTCTCTTAACCCATCTCAATGAATTTGCTACGATTGCAATTCTAGGACATCATTTCTCTATTTTCTACTCTTCTACTTTGCAACAGACACGCTTCATTTGTAAATAGTTTTGAAACTCTGCGTGGAGTGTTTACTTCAAAAACAGACAAGCAATCTACCATTACATTACTTTTCAGTGCTGATACTCCAACCATGGCTATTATCCTCAGCGGAAAACATTTTTACCATGTGACGTGTCCGAGAGATGGGCTTGCTGCCGGTAATATAGGACATGCAATTTAGCGCCGCACTTGTTGCACAGATACCTTATTATTGAGCTTAGGGAATGGTCAGTTACTATGTCAGATTGGATTTGCCTTTTTATCAAGCATAAGATGCTGTGGGATTTATTGCTTCAGATAGTCAACACTGTCAACATTTTATTCTCCACTTGCTTCAGGAGGAAAGAGATTACTTAAAATAAGCTAACTTAAATGGTTTTCCAGAGCAACCTGCCACTTGCTTAGCAAGCATGAGCTGCAAACTAACAAGCTCCCCACTTTGACCTTAATAAGTTAATAGTTATTGATTTTCACCTCCCTGGTGGCTTGTATTTCATCATCAAATGGCTTAATGAAGCAAACAGCTTGTGCTACCAAGAACCATTCTCTGTGGATTCTTGTGCATTCAAGAAGTGTGCAGAGATACATCTTTACTGGCATGGGCACCAAAAGTTATCTGATAAACTGATAAGTTTTCTTTCCTCTTTCTGCAATTGACAGCATATTGAGATTTGCAGCACATGGAATATGTTATTGGTGTAGAGCAGAAGTCTTCAAACGTGGCCCTTTTATGACTTGTGCACTTCAACTCCCAGAATTCCTCAGCCAGCATCCCTGGCTGAGGAATTCTGGGAGTTGAAGTCCACAAGTCATCAAAGGGCCACATTTGAAGACCCCTGGTGTAGGGTATATTTTGGGGTATGTTCTTCTCAGGGCTTTTTTTGTCATAGAACACCAAGAACAGAGTTCTGGCACCTTTTTTGGATGGAACCTTGTAGGGTAGGCAAGGCAGGTTGTATGACGTGTGTGAGGCCCCCCCCCTTTTTTTTTTTTTTACAAAAAAAGCACTGGTTCTTCTCATGACTTTGTCAGCACCACCTCTATGCGGTCTTGCTGGTGCATATATATAATCTTGTTATGCTGCCTGGAAAATACACTTCTCCAGGTTCTGATTGTCTGTGCAAAAGGGTTACAGCTATGGCGGTGTTTCTCCACCCTGGAAACTATAAGATGTGTGGACTCCGAGAATTCCCCAGGCAGCATGACTGGCAGAGGAATTCTGGAAGTTGAAGATCGCACATCTTAAAGTGGCTAAGATTGAGAAACACTGGTGTATGAAGACATTTCCTCATTACCCACCTCAATAATTTGTTTGTTGGATCACTCAGCCTTAACCTTGGGAAATATTCACAACTGGAAACTTTTTGTGATCGTTTATATCAGTAGCATCCTAAACTTCCTGCCTAGCAATAACTTGTCTCATTTGCATGTATCATTAGTGCTCTGTAACATTCCATTTATTACTAAACCCATCTCCTTTGGTTTATTAGTGTACATTTGGAATCGGTTATGATGGCTAAAATGACTGCTCTTATCGGAGTTTATATTCCCATTGTGCTACAAAGATACTTCCAACAGTAGTTACTTCCAATAACTACTTTTGTCTAAATGTTTCCAAGAATATAAACTGTACAGGTTTTTTTTCCAGTAACAGTCATTACACAGACTACAAAGGCCTTTATTTTGTTTTTCTACAAACGACAGCAAATGAGATTAGACAACTAGATTTATATTTCTACAAATACTGCTTCCCTTTAAAATTATGGCAAATATGTTAACAATTAAAAGAGCCAGGTTTTCTTCTTCCTGGCTCTTAAATATTTCATTTCAGGAGCAGCTCAAATCTAAAGAAGATTTGGAGAAACATGGATTGGGTACAGTGCATTGTGTAATTTTTCCAAAATAGGCTGTACTTGAATTGTACCATATTTGTCCCCAAAGAGGATGACCCTGAAGTCAAATCACCCCATCTAGCAGACAGAAAAACACAGACGTAAATACTGTGTAGCATTAACTGAGAATTGCCAATTCCAACTGAAACTAATTCTTAGGATTCTCCCCAAATACAGTAAATGATCACATCTGTCAAGTTGGTTTATGGATATTTGCCATTCTGCATATATTTCAGCTTATCAGATCTGGCCTGTCAAGGTCCATTTGCTTGGACATTTGCAACCGAGAAGTGATAGCCCTATAATTTCAACCATTCTCTCTCACAATCAGAAGCCACTCTTATCTTTAAAAAGACATTATGCAAACACACATCATTCCTTTCTTTCTTCTCTCAGAAGCCACACAAAAAGAAGAGAAAAACAGGATGGAGGTGCTAAGAGTAAAAGCAAGTGTTTCTCAACCTGGGCACCTTGAACTCCCAGAATTCTCCTGCCAACATGCATGCTGGCTCGGGAATTCTGGGTGTTGAACTTCATATATCTTCAAGCTTCCAACTTAAGAAACACTGAGTAAGGAGTAAGAGAAAGTGATACAGTGTCTGTGCTGGGGGGAAGAAGAAGAGAAAGGGGGAAAGCTAAACTGGATGGCCTAGAAATGAAGGGAAAAGACAATGGGAAGGAACAGAAACAAAAGAAGGAAGCCCTGTTGAAGAGTCTAGAAAGAAGGTTAAATCCACTAATCAGTTAGCCACACCCAAGGAATGACTAAATCTATGGCCAAAGCTTCAAAGGCATCCAGCAGGGTATCTGCAACCATTTCCTCCAGGCTTTTCCCTCCAACTCACAAGTAATGGTAGATGGGATGAGGTGGGGGACTCCTTGTTTTGTGAAGAATTTAGAATTTTCAAAGATTTACGTGTCTTCCCCCCCCCCCAAGAAATTTAGAGAACGAGATACTTCTGGGGCAGGAAAGTTTTAAATTATTGCTGTACCCAATCTTCTCTTCATTATCAAGAGAACATCAAAAAGGAGGCCGAGTGAAGTGGGAGGTTAAGTTGCTGAAGGACAGTTTTCGGGAGAATTTCCAAAAGAACATATCCCTTCATGTTAAATGAGGACAGATCCAAACCAAAGCTGCTTTATATTCTTTATGAATGTTGAGTGACAGTGTAACTAAATATGTTACATAAGATACATAATGTGGACACGAAGAATGGCCACTGGACTTTGCTTCAGTATGTTTTTATTCATCATTGGGGTATCCCCAGGATATGATCAAAAAAATCAGGAGGGCAGCTGGGATCCTGAGAACAAAGCTCTACCTCTTTTTTATGTAGCATTGCTCATAAAAAAACCAAATGGAGCGTCATTTGTATCATTGTGGCCTCCATTTCAACTTTTTTGACCACAACATTTTTTGTTTGCTTGTTCTGAGAGAGTCAGATCTGGTCTTGTGCTACCATTGTGTAATTGACCCACTTTAACACCAGGAAACAGATTACTTAAAATAAGCTAACCTAAATGGTTTTCCAGAGCAGCCTGCCACTTGCTTACCAAGCATGAGGTGCAAACTAACAAGCTCCCCACTTTGACCTTAATAAGTTAATAGTTATCGACTTTCACCTCCCTGGTGGCTTGTATTTCACCATCAAATGGCTTAATGAAGCAAACAGCTTGTGCTACCAAGAACCATTCTCTGTGGATTCTCTATTGTCTGCCTACAAGTGCTTTTCTTCTTCTTTCATTGTAGATCTAAATAAATTGAACATTCAATTTCCTTGTAATTAATCTTCCCTGGACTGAGATAAGCGTTCCAAGGGGTGGCAGGTGGAGTTGGGGGGAGTGATAGGTTTGCCCCATAGAAGCAACCCCGTTTGTGAGGAGATGCCATAGCATTTCCTCCTAAAAGTTACTTTTGTTCACTGCAAGTAATCTGGGAGGAATATCTCCAATGCTGTTAAGTATTGGATTTTAATTAACTTTTATTCATTGTAATTATCTGCATGTCTTCCATTATCTTCACCTTTTTAGATAGCCAATCCATAAATGCTGAATTAGCTGAGAACAACCACCCACCCACCCACACACCTGGATTTTGTTATACAAAGTAGTGTCTCTGTTGGGGAATGCCCTTTTCTTACTACATTTTTGTTTTTCAAAAATCAAAATTAAATTCTATTAAATCTGGCTTTAAATCTACAAAGGACCTATTTGTCTTGTTGCCACCCTGAATTCTTTTTGGTTTAGAAGTTCTGTTTATCTTCCCCTTTCTCTTTCTTCCTTTCAGTCACTGAGGTAACAGGAATAGGTAGAGTATAAGGAAGATACAGGGCGGCCTAGTCGTTTTATTAACAATTAAGAAAAAAAAGAACTTTTATGAAATAACTTGACATTTCTCAATAAATGAGATAGTCTAGAGTATACACTGCATAGCTTAATGTAACAGCACCCAGTCCTGCTTAACAGGCTAACTTTGAATTGTTCAATATGGTAACATATGGTGAGTGAGAAAAATCTCTTGCAGGTAAATGTATAAGATACACATTACATAATGTGTACAATATGTGTAATAGTAGTATGGAAGAATGGTTGAAAAGAAAGACACAATCACAAAACTCTATGATGAGACTAGCCTCCTACAAATATACAAATATCTTTGCATTCATCTGTGATGTCCTACAGGGTATAGTAATAGAATTGGCATTAATTTATAATATGTGATGAAAACAGCTCATGCCCATCTCTATAATAGATATTATTATCAGGTTACCCAAAGATAGCCAGGCTAGATTAGCTGACATAATACAGAATGTCTGTTTATTCAGTGTTTAACAACTGTAATTAATTGGCATCAATTTAAGAAAGAAGAACAGCTCTGAAATTTCATTCAGAGTTTCCACTGAATGATTCGGAATTCATTTATCCAATATTCTTTGACAGCAGACTAATTTTTTGATAACAGACTAATAACATTATTTGTTCCTGGCATTATCTGACAACAAAAGAATAAAGGGGACCTAAAAAATAAAGGATCAAAGAATAACCATACAACAGAAACAACTAATAAGAATCCCACAATTCAAGATTAGAAAAAATAGGAGCATTATACGTATAAAAATATTCCATTTATCTTCACTGGGAAAAGAAATAAACAGGATAAGAGGCCATAAGACCGAGGAATTGCAAGATCTGCTGTGTGAGACTATTTTAATGTTTTTTTCTAGATTTAATATCTAAATCTGTAAGGATTGGAAAAATTACCATCATATTTCTAAGGTTCCCAACCCACTTTTACTTGTTCATCCTGCCAGGGGCCAGCAAAAATATGGCTAATAAGACTGTGATAACACTGTAGTGGATGGGGCCAAAACAGTGGACCGAAATTTTGCAGACAGTGTCCTTGGGTCTGAATAATTTGATCCCAGCCACTTCAAAGATCTGCAAATGACAGCTGGATACAAAAAAGCTCAATGTCTAAGACAGTGCTTCTCAACGTTTGTGTGACGGCGACCCCCGTCACACAAACGTTCTGCGCATGCGCCGGGCTGCGCGCATGGGGGCGCCCCCCGCATGGCGCGCATGCGCGGCGGCGCCCCATGCGCGACGCGCGTGCACGATGGGGCCCCCACGCGCGGTGCGCGTGCACGGCGCCCCCACGTGCAGCGCGCATGCGCGGTGCTCCCCCCATGCACGGCGCGCGTGCACGGTGCCGCCCCCATGCGCGGCGCGCGTGCACGGCACCGCGGAAAATGGCGGATCGCCGCCTTTGGCGACCCCCGAAAAATGGGCGATCGACCCCAAATGGGGTCGCGACCCATAGGTTGAGAACCGTTGGTCTAAGAAAATTAATAGTAGTGTTCTAGAAAATATAAGCAAAATAAAAAAGAAATGAAAATGTCAATGTTGAAAATGCACGATCAGACAAAGAATCAGGAATTCTACTTAATCTACATGGCATTCTAATAAAAGTTACAGGGAATCAGCCCAGCTATGAACATTAGGAACAGATTTTATATTCTGTGATTCTTGATTTATATCATTCCATTAATTGGGCCGGAAACATCCTTCATCTTGAGTGAAGAAACAGTTCAAAACTTTAAGGCTGCTCAAGAATTTTATCATAACCAGGAGTCTTCAAACTTGGCCCTTTTATGACTTGTGGACCTCAAAACTCTGGCTGAGGAATTCTGGGAGTTGAAGTCCACAAGTCATAAAAGGGCCAAGTTTGAAGACCCTTGTTGTAAACCAACATCATTACCTATTCCAAGTTGTTTACAAGTCGCTTTTCCAAACCAGCTGTGCTTCTTCCTGATTTCTTGACCTCTTTTCCAACAAGAAAAACAAATCAATAAAAGCAGACAACTTCAAACATAAAGCAAGAGATATTCAGCAAGATAATAGTTCAGCTCAACCTTTTTTTTTTAAGAAAAAGGAAAAGATACAGTAGGAAATTACTGTAGAGAAGAAAAAGAATGCCAAAGCTTGACAAAAAGAGAAGGATAAGAAACACACACACACACACACACACACACACACACACACTCAGCATTTTCAGGCAGCAACTGAAAATAAGCTGAAATCTGCCAAAGTGAGTTTATTTCTCAAACTAGAGAATAAAAAAGAGAAGAAGAAGCGCCTGAAATATACACTGAAGGTGCCAAGTATTTGAAAGCAGTTCTTCAGACAGAGAGGAGCTGCTACCCAAACATGTCATGGAAGAAGTAACAATTGTTTGAGACAGAGGGAGCTAAGAGAAACACAAGCAACAGCTTCTGTATAGGACAAACCTGTTGCTATGGCTACCTACCCTACCAAATTTCAGACAGCCCAGAGCTTGTTTGGAATCACAATTCATGCTGCTTCCTTGAGGTAACTGTATCAATATTTACAAGAAGTGATTTTTAACTCCCCCCCTCTTTTTTTTTATAAAAAAAATGTAAGTATGATGCTTCATCCACTTTATCATTACACAGAGTTGAATTAAAACATCCATAGTTTGAAAAAAAAAGCAACCAAGAGAAATTAAACAGCCTATGCACTGTTTTTAAGTCTTAGAAAAAACTTAAAAGAGAGAGCTTTTATTTTATATTAGAGTCACATAATGGAAAGATGCAGCTTCCAGCATCAATATTGTTGCTGTAATATGCACCAACTGAGACAATTATCCTCCTATTCCTCATGGGTATTACTGCCCTATTATTTTGAAATTACTAAAATAGGTGCAGTTAGGACAGAAATGATTACAATTGGTGCACTATACAAACTTGGGGAGAGGCACTTTTGGTGAAGCTGTCATTCATCTATTTCATAGCAAAATTATCCCAAAGGATTTTCTGATTGCATTGCCTCTTCCTTTGGAGATGGATGAGGAGGAATAATAAATCATCCAATAGAGATCTGCCTGTATTGCTGTCCCTCCTACCTCCAGCATGTCCTTCTTAAATTCATTTCATTTAATCCTTTGCTGACCTTCAACCATTCACTCATTCACCGACAGTGCAATTCACTGGTTGATTATGCTTGCCCTCAACCTCACTCTCATCATTGAAAGCACACATGTACACACAAAGAAAGCCACACCAGTGTTTCAGAATTTAAAATCGGAACTCATCACAAAATCCAGCAAATTTTCAAACTGCCTCCAAATCTTTCTGAAGCAATTCAAGGGCACCTGATTTGATTCAACCAGAATAGATTAAATTAAACTAAGTCAAACCTTGTTTAACTCCTTCACAGCTCGTACAACCCTATTCTCTGTCTCCAATTGCTACTTTCTTTTCATATGTGTGTAAAAATTGTAAAACAAAGAATGTTTCTCTTTTTTGATCATGTACTTAGTTTATTTTAAATCTGGGAATCAACTGTTATTATTTTAATTATACTAAAGTAATAATCTTATAATAATCTACAGACCAATCAGCCTCACTACCTGGGAAGATTCTGAAAAGATAATAAAACAGCAGACTTGCAAACACCTAGAAACAAGCAAAGTTATAACCAGAAGCCATCTTGAATAGCCAAAAACAGATCATGTCAAATAAATCTTATTTCATTCTTTGACAAAATGACTAAATTAGTGGACAAGCAAAATGCTGTGGACTTAGTATACTTAGATTTCAATAAGGCATCTGACAATGTAGACTACAATCTACTTCTTGGCAAGTTAGAAAAATGTAAGATAGACTGCATCACCACCAGATGGATTTGTAACTGGCTGACCAATTGCACTCAATGTGTAGTCCTTAATAGAACTACATCTACATGGAGGGAAGTAAGCAGTGGGATACCTCTGTCTTAGGCTCAGTACTCCTCAATATTTTCATAAACAATTTAGATGTGGGAATAGAAGGGGAACTCATCAAATTTGCAAATGACACCAAGCTGGCAGGAGTAGACAACACTCCAAAAGATAGGCTCAAGATCCAGAAGGATCTTGACAGATCCTATCTAACAAAATGAAATTCAATGGAAAGAAAAGTAAGGTTTTACACTTAGGCAAGAAAAAACAGATGAACAGGTATAGATTAGGTGAAATCTGGTTCAATAGTAATAACTGTGAGAGGGATCTTGGAGCCTTAGTGAACAATCACTTAAATATGCGCTCACAGTGTGCTGCAGCCACTAAAAAAGCCAATGCAGTCCTAGGCTGCATTAACAAAGGGATAGAATCAAGATCACATAAAGTCTTTATAATGCCTTGGTGAGACCACACTTGAAAGACTGCATCCAGTTTTGCTCACCACATTATAAAAAAGATGTTGGAAAGAGTGCAGGGAAGAGCAACGAAGATAATTAGGGGGCTGGAGGCTAAAACATATGAAGAACGATTGTGGGAATTGGGTATATCTAGTCTAATGAAAAGAAGGACTAGGGATGACATGATAGCAGTGTTGCAACATTTGAGGGGCTGCCACAAAGAAGAGAAGATCAACCTATTTTCCAAAGCACCAGAAGGCAAGACAAGAAGCAATGGATGGAAATTAATCAAGGAGAGAAGCAACTTAGGACTAGGGAGAAATTTCCTGACAGTGAGAACAATTAACCAGTGGAACGGCTTGCTTTCAGAAGGCTTTTAAGAAAAGATTGGCCAGCTACTTGTCTGAAATGGTATGCAGGGGTTCTCAACCTTGGCAATTTTAAGACTTGTGGACTTCAACTCCAAAGCTGGCTGAGGAATTCTGGGAATTGAAGTCCACAAGTCTTAAAATTGCCAAGGTTGAGAATCCCTGGTATAGGGTTTCCTGCTTGAGCAGAGGGTTAGACTAGAAGACTGCCAAGGTCCCTTCCAATTCTGTTATTCTGTTAACTCAATAATAGCTTAGAATCTTACTGTACAGCACTTCTCCAGAAGTTTAATGTAGATCAAAGTATTCCATTATTCCTTCCTTCCTTCCTTCATGTACATTTTCTTCTTTGGTGAGTTATAATTTGGTACATCTTGCTAGACAATGATCTATCTTGTGATGAAAAAAATATTGGTCAGCCTTTTTCATTTATTTAAAAGATTTGTATGGTTGCCCATCTTATATAAAATAATTTTAGGTGGCCAATATTACTTAAGTAAATGATAAAGACAAAAAAATTAAAAACCCCTAATCCAATGCCCGGTGTTAACAGCCTTTCAAAAAGCAAGACTAGGAATCACCTGCAATTCATGGGGAGGCTATTCCAAAAGGTAGGTTCACCTACGGAAAGGGCTCACTGCATAGGTCCCACCAGGTGACAACATTAAAAGAAGGATTTGGAGTGAGCCCAGACTGTCCAGTCTAATGGGATGGGTAGATATCCTCAGGGAGAGCCAAGCCCAAAATAAACCTGGCCCTGTGACATTCTGGTAATGCTCAGCTTAAAACCATTCATTCTGGTTTCATAACCAACAGTCAGAAATCACAATGTCAAGTTTCTAAGTAAACTGAAGATTCAGTATAATCAGTAATACGCATGAATATTTATTATTTGTGTCAGTATCAGTTATACTACAAGCAACTATACATCCAGAGGAAATATGCCTCCCAACCAACCTCATTAAAAATGCAGATATTCTTAAGTAACACTGGCTCATTTAATAGTGTTTGTTTATCCTTTTAACAAACCCAGTTTATATGAGAATGGATGCCACTTACCTAGCATGCGAACACATCTGGCATTCTGCTCTGGGCTATCAAATGAGATTTCTCCACACCGCTGAAAAAAAGGGGAACATACTGTATTCAATACGAGACTTGAAGTAAGAGACCTCTTTAAGCCATAGCACATTGCTTTTGTTTTTCACATGACCATTTCTTCATGCAATGTTAAGAAACTAACTGCCACAAATTTCTATGTAAGAAGAGCTTTTACAAGTTATGAGGAAATGACTGGTACTTAGAGATGGTGGAAGATAAAATAAACTTTTAGAAAATTATTCTGGGTTTAGTAAGGTTTAAACAATAATTTCCAATTGGAAGTATTGATGGGATTAATCCCCTCATTTCCTATATAGATGACCACTATATAAGTCTAATGTCTCTGTGTTAATGATAATACTTTGAGTAGCTACAAGTTTAATAAGATATTTCCTTGGACATACTGTTTGCATGTGATGTGGGATTACAATGCATATTAGACTTTTGTTCCCTAAGCAACTTTGCTATCAAGAAATTATATGACACTGATAGAGAAGTATATGTAAGTTCACTCAAGACATATACCGTATATGCCGGCGTATTAGGCGACCCGGCGTATAAGACGACCCCCGTCTTTATAGCCGGGCCGCATTCCTAGAACGTCGTCTTATACGCCGGAAACTACCAGTATTTCCGGTGTATAAGACAACTCGGCGTATAAGACGACCCCCGTCTTTGGCGCCGATTTCAGCACTCGCGGAAGTCGTCTTATACGCCGGCATTTACGGTAGTCATATAGTCTCTGATTTGTAATAAGCAACATTGCATCAATATGCTCTGTGGAAACATCTGTAACACAAAAAGATTATATAGCCAGGAACACTATGAAAGCCATTAGATAGATAGATAGATAGATAGATAGATAGATAGATAGATAGATAGATAGATAGATAGATAGGTAGGTAGGTAGGTAGGCAGTAGGCAGGCAGGCAGGCAGACATGAAATTGCCTTTATTTGTGCTTGTACATACACACACACACACACGCACTCACGCACAGTCAGAGAGAGAGCTTCATATCAAAGAAATTGGTAAACAAGTTTCTGTCCCATCGATTCTGCCTAATGAGACAACATAAAAGGTTTTCATGGTAATTTTTCTTGCATACTTGTTTCCATGCTAGATTATAGTTTGATTTGAAAATCCAAAACCAAGATATTCACTCTGGAAGAAACATTTTATGTAAACAAAAAGCAACTGAGCTATGTAGCAAAAACATTTAGTTTCCAAAAATGTTGGAAGTTCTAGGATGATAATACTGGACTTTTTTCAGGCCAATAAATAGGAGACTTCCATTGGAGTTTGGGGGGGGGGGAACCCTCAACATATTTTAGGAGCCATGCTTCTACACTGATGATATCATTCAGTATTTTCTAAGAATGCAATATATTTTACTCTGGTTTACCACAGGAGGAAATTGACTACAAAGTACAACACTGTTTGGTTAAGAAAATCATTTTTTCCTTTCCTTATTTCACAGTATTTAATAAGCCTCTTCATTCGTACTTTTAAAAAAAATTAATAAGCAGAAAATACCCTGGTATAGAAGACCTACATTAAAAATAGGTACTCAACAGTGAAATGATGCTGAAAAATTATATACTGCACACCATAAAAGTTATCTAGAATGTAAATGTGCACTTCATGCTATAAAATTTTGGGCTCAAATACATGCAGTTGTGGGAGGATAGCATCTCCCAGAGAAAGAAATATTTTGGGGAATATTAAAAAGCAGAATATTATATTTCTCAAAGGAATACAATAATAGAGAAATAAAGTTTTAAAAGACAGAAACCAGCCCCCAGAAACCATCCCCAGCCCCTCTCCCCCAGGCAGAGGCCAGGTCTGTAGAAATGCAGATTTGATAATCCTATTCAGAAAGGTTGGAGTCAGGAAGTTAGAAGTTGATGAGATTAAGAAGACAAAGAACCCTAAAATCTACATACCCCATGCAAACTCTAAAGACATGACCTTTAGGACATAATAGGGTTAACCCTCCAATACCAAGAAGGACACACTCAAAAGCTCAGGTCAAAGTTCATGGCACAGGAACAGGAAACAACTCCAAGCACAAAATCCCAAAAAGGTATAAAAACCCACCACTCCCAGCTACATGAGGTCAACTTTCCAAGAGCCACATTTCTGTCTGGCTCTGTTCTTCAATAAACCTTCTTTCTAAAGCAGTCTCTATTTTGTTTATTCCCGGCTTGGACTGGACCCTGATGAAGATTTTTCTTTCAACACAGTGATTTAGAGGACTTTAAAGATTAATATTTGATTGAAACCAGAACTTTTTCTCCTGGACTGATGAATAAACAGTAAGAAAAGAGTCATGAAACACAACATAATAATTGCAGCAAGATTATTGTATGCTGAATTTAGAAAGTTTTGGCAATACCTACAATAGAATTATTTATACTTGCTGTAATGAATGGGAAGGCTTCCTTCTTTTTCCTGTGCTTTTTTCTTTTCCTTCTTTTTGTATTTTTATATTTGTAGTTTGTATTAGTTTTAGTTGCATAATATAATTTTAATAAAATATTTTTTTTAAAAAAGAATTTGAGTCTGGACATGTATACTCTTCTGCCTACTACAGGTAGCCCTCAACCTACAATGGTAATGGTTCCTGTCCTTTATGTTCGCAAGTGGTGTCAACTGTTAAGTCAGACAACCTTGCTTAATGACCTCCATCCTCTACTCTCCCTGATGCCACCATCAAATGAACATGGGTTGTTAACAAGCATGGGGTACCTCAATGGTGGGATTCAGCCAGTTCGCACCACTTTGGCAGAACCAGTAGCCCAGAATGGACTTCCGGAAGCGGCATCCACACAGAGAACCAGTTGTTCATGTATTTGCATCCCACCACTAGGGTACCTCATGGATGGAGGAGGCCCACCACCCAGCCAAGTCCATAAAGGAGGCAGACAAGCAGCTAAAAGCTTGCAAAGCCAAAAGTAGTGCAGTAGGAGGGAAGAGCTCAGCTAGATTAGGGCCTAGAATTTAGAGCCAATGCAAAAAAGGCTTCCAAACAAGTCTTCATGCTTGGCCAATGAAGTCAGGCTTATAATCTCTGCTCCCATCAGGAGACTACAAATCTCTCCTGACTCTTCTAAGCTTTGGGAAAATCAGCTACCTGTATGCAAAGGTGGTAGCTTCAGGAGGACCTTTTCCTTGCTAAACCCCCTCCCCTACCACATTTCTTCAATAAACAAAACAAAACAAAAAAAAACCTGGGAGGGATAGACTTCCCCCATTACAGGCTAAAACTAAATTCTTCGCTTCTGCCCTTCAATCTGGATCCCTTTTAAATACTTAATTTGCTGCATGCCTAGAAAGAAGATGTCAAAATCTGTAAGTCACTTACCTTGATGAGTGATTGCCAGGCTGAAGAATAGAAGGAAGGAAGGAAGCAAGCAAAGAAAACCCTTCTGCAGCTTGTTTGCATTGAGGGGTTGGAAAAAAAAAAGTTCAGCTCTAAAGAAAAAGCAGCAGCACAAACATGCAGCAGAAGTGTAGCAGAAACCCGGCCCTAAAACTTTCCACAGGTTTCCAACATTTTTTGCTGCCTGTCTGACTGCCTTGAGTGCCTAGCTTCTGACTGTCTTGAATATACCATGCTTGAAAATTTATTCCAGATATTATTTTGCAACATAATCAAAACAGCAAGAGGTTAAGTGGCACTGAAAAGATCTGTTGGCTGTAATAACCAAATAAAAATTAATTTTAAAAAATGGCCCTCCAATAATTCAGCAATGCAGCACAACATGAACTCACTCTGATTATTTTGCTTAGTTTGATGCTGAGAAGATAGGAATGATTTTACCCTAGTTCAGTGGTGGCAAACCTATGGCACGGGTGCCAGAAGCGGCACTCAGAGCCCTCTCTGTGGGCACGTGCGACGTTGCCCCAGTCCTAGGCCTTTAGCTGGGTTTTATAAAACCTTTTCGCTTTAGGCCTCCAATGCCATGTACAAAAAAAAGGTTCAATCAATCAGTCAATTTTAACTTCTTGCGGGGAAAAAAAAGATCTTGCAAAGTTGGAATTGATTGATTGAACTTTTTAGTCCCACCCAGTCTGCTGTTACCACTGCAGCCATGCCCACCCAATGGGCCACACCCACCCAATGGGCCACACCCATCTGACACCCGACGATGTATAAGTGGGTTTTGGGTTGCAGTTTGGGCACTCGGTCTTAAAAGGGTTTGCCATCACTGCCCTAGTTAATAGCCAAAAGAAAAATGACTATCAAATCCAACCAAAATCTCTAGAGGCCTGGTAGATATAACTTTTGAAATGCTTTGATCAAGCGGAAACGCTTTGATTTCATGAGACTTTTTCCATGTTTTTTTCTCTAAATAGGATACTGATGTTTGAAAACTTCTCACATTACTGCTAATTCCTATGTAATTAGATTGTAAGCATTAGTATTTATTATTTATTAAGACTTGTTTTAGTGTTTGTAAAAATGGAAATCACCAGTAAGGAAGGCACTATGCTTAAGAATGGTTTGGAAAAAGAGGGGCTGGACAATAGGTTGAGCCAATCCCTTTTCAAACTTAACCCTACTCTCTTTGGAAGGCCTCTGCATGTCAACAAAACAAAACAAAACATTTAAAATATGATTGTTTTCTTTATGCCTTGCAAGCAAAAACTGATCAGAAAAAAAGCAGATGACCCTCATCATACATTAAGGCCAAATGGCACACTGTGTATATTACCAGGACAGAATTCGAATTTTACACTGCAAAAAGCTATACTATTCTGATGAAGCCACATCTGCTGTGCTGAATCCAATGTCTAACCATCTTCTCCTTGCTTTCTTTCTTTCTTTTTTTTTTTTAAATCTGATTGCATTTACTGAGATTCTTCGGGTTATTTGCCCAAGGCCACCAGTTTGAACAAACTGCACCAATATCTATAAATAACAGAAATTCAACAAGCTGTATACAGTAGTATCCAGATCTTCTCTACAAATATTTGTGAGATGCCTCTCTAGCATGTGACCAAATAGGTAATTTACACTGAACAGAAGAGTGTTTGTGAAGGACTCATTGCACCTCCAGGCTAAGATGTTTCAGCATGTGAAACTATCAATTAAATATTATTTTATTCCTCTCATTTTCAACATGGTAAACCAGTCCATGGAATTTAGTGACTTAATGAAGAGTAAAAATCTGAGAATTGAAAAATGTAATGCATTCCTAAAAGATTCTCATGAAGCCACAAAATAGCAAAAGTGGCTTTTGCCAGAGCCTTTTGCCAGTGCTGATTATAATAATCTGAAGGCATTTAGTAATCTCCCTAAATCGTGCCTACTATAAAAGAAGCATATGCTATATATCTATATGTCTGTTTTCCTGCAAATCGGAATACCAAGACTATGATACCATTTTGTTTAGTTTAAATGGGAAGGATAACTTTAAAATTGGAAAGGTGTAGAAAGTTGTAGTGTTCTTCCCTAAAATAACACCGGTATTTTGGTTAATTCAATTACCAACTTTTCATGAAAAAAAGACTTGCAACATATGTTTGAATATTCTTTTTAACAGTGTAAGAGAAATAGATACTGTCATACGCAAATCTGTGACAATGAGTTTTTCTTTTTTTTCTACTTCTTTAAAAAAAATCAACAAAAGACACCTCCCCCCTTTAAACATTCTATATGATTAAATTCTTCAAAGGATGGAAGACACTTCAATAATGCAACAGATAAGAATATTTGCTTTACTCCCCTTGATGACTAAACTGTATTTGCCAACTAAGTATTATAAAATTATTTTTGATTTTTTTTAAAAAAAGGTCTAGCTCAGTTCTTTATGGTCCCAAATGTTTACAATAGAACTTTGAGATTTTTTTTAATTATTTAAACATTTAGAGACTTTTAAAAGAATGTTGCTCCCAAGTTATACACCTAACTTAAGAGCACAAGACCATTTCAGCTAAATCAAGACAAGGAGCCTCTTTGTTCAGCTTTTATTCTTCACACTGGCCAACTGAATATGTGTTTTAAGGTGAAGAATCCCTGACAGACTTGTCCTCTGTTCATTTACCCAATTCACTTCTTATGTCTCCCAAATTAATAGTTATGACTATGTCTTGTGGTAATAAATTCTACCAGCTAACTAAGCACTGAATAAATAAGTGCTTTCTTTTTCCTGTTATATGACCTGTAAAATATTTTCAGGTGAAAAGGGCTTACCATGCACAAATAGGCCAGCCTCATCTTTGAACATGAATATAATGTCAAGTATATAGTCCAAACCTTCATATCTATGTATAAATATCTTGGGGTTCCAGGGCTCTTGATTGACAAAGATTTGTTGTTCTTTAGGAGTCATTATTATTAGTTATCTTCATATCCCATCATTCTTCCAGGAACATAAAACAACGTGCATTTTGTTCCCCTCCAACCTAGTTTTCACACACAAACACACAAACCACTTTTGGGGGCAGATAAGATGAAAACCTCCATCTTTTAAAGCCTTTTAGAATTTTGATCTTCTGTAGAAGTTTATATCTGTAGGTGTCGTCAGATACAACACTCCCATGTACCAAATGGCAAACAACTGGTGCCAGAAGAAAAATAAATTGCCCCAAGTTAATTTCTGGGAAAGTTGGTCAGTCTCTATGAAGTTTTTGTTTAATTTGTGTCTGATGGGTGTTTGGAGCAAGGTAGCAACAGAGAGATAATGAGTTAAATATCTCTAGATATTTTTTGCTTTTAACTATCCCGTTGAAATTAATTTTCCAAGAAATAATAAAAGTCAGCTTATGTAGGTGCACAGATAATGTGCTATTAACTTTTGTGAGAGAATAAGCACTCTGGGCATTTATAAAGGGACTTGTGAATCTAGACAACCTGGTATTGACTCAGAGTGAATCTGTTTATCGGAGCAGATAGTTAATTAAAATCCATTTTTTGTGCTGTCTCATATGGGTCCCTATTTGACTGAAATCAAGCATTTCAAAAGCACAGTATGCTACTGCAATTATCAACCTTTCTTTCTAATAATATATTGATTTAACCTGGAAACTTCTTGATAAACAACACATGAAGATGCTTGTATATAATCCTCAAACTCGCCATGTCACGTGACATGTTGTGACGTATCGCGACCTTTTTCACACCGGGGTGGGTGCGGCCTCTGCATCATGCAACTGGCCCATGTGCCGGCAGTTTAACACCCCTGCTCAAGATGGACAAGGCAGGCACAGACTGAAAGAGCCAAAGTAATGATAGTGCTGAAGCTGAACAATTGGCTTGTTTAAGACTGGCTTACACATAGGTAATTAAGACTGTGGTCCTGAGTGTGCATCACCTTAGTAAAAAGCCCTTACCTTTGAGTAAACATTCATACCATTGCCCTGTAAGATGACATTTTGTACTAGTAACTTCCTGACAAAATTGCTCATATGTTTAGCCCGTTTTATAGCAGCTCTTAATCAAGGAATCAACCCAACCAATGGATGTCTTTGTTTTATTGCTATAATTCCTTTCCCAGATGTTTATAAAAAGATGATTTTGTTTCCGCCACATCCTGCTGCTTTTGCAACCAGTAACCTTCTAGGAAGTGACTACTGGGTTTTCATGCATAAACGTACTTTATCCTTTTAATAAAAGCATGAAAAATCTGAAAAAAATAGCAGAAGACAAACACAAGTAATTATTGATTTTACTAAACACATTAGAATTGTGTTATAATGATAAGCACCATAATAACTGCTTCACTCTGTCTTAAATATGCAGGAATGCATATAGCTTTGATGTCTGTCAAAGAGAGGAATAAATAAATAAAATCAGCTTTCTAAATTAAGATAACTCAGAAATGCAAGGAGTGAAAAAATAGTTATTTGTAATCAGGATTCTGATTTTTTTTTAAACTATTTTAATGGCAATGGTGGAAATTTCTTTAACTTTCTCCAAGCTGCAGACCATGTTTAACCTTGAATGAACTTAATCTTAACCATTTTTTACAATTTTTATACACTAAAGTTTGTTCTCCCCTCAACTAATAGCCATAAGTATATATACCAGTAGCTGGGGAAACACGGTATCTACGGAATATCCTCAGGAAAATGTCTTTCTCCTTTAAAATCTGTGCTAAAACTATAGATCATAGAAAGAGATGAATCTGAACAAGCAGAAAACAGAATCATATATTTTCTGAGAAAAGAGTCAGAGTCTCATTTAGACAGGTATCTCTCTCTCTCTCTCTCTCTCCCCCCCCCCCTCTCTCTCTCTGTGTTTTGACATCACAACAGAACAATATATACTGTCCCATAGTGCTTTACAGCACTCCCTGGGTGGTTTACAATATCAACATATTGGGTCCTCATTTTACCGACTGTGGAAGGATGGAAGGCTGAGTCAACCCCAAACTCCGTCAAGATCAAACTCCAGACTGTGGGCACAATTAGCCTGCAATACTGTGTTTTAACCACTGTGCCACCATGCTCTTTATGTTTCTGTATGTTTATAGCTTACATTGGACCAGCTGTACATATTATTTCAATCTAATGTATTCATTCTTGGTGCTGGGCGTGGAGTTGCTTTCTTCAAAAAAGAAAAGAATGCAGCAAGTTATACAGGTATAGTTACATGCCTTTAATTCTTCTTTCCCAAATTCTCAGAAAAGTGGATTTACCACAGCGTGGCCTACATTTTTGATAATCTTTGCAATAATTGATGTTTTGTAACCATTTATATATAAAAATTAATTTTTAATTAAATACTAAGTTTACTAGTGACTTTGTAATAAGAGAAAAGCACTGGTCTATTGGTTATGTTAATTTATGTATCAGTAGATTAAATTTTGTATCATTATTAACTGTGCAGATACAACAGCAACTATGATGAAGTCTTTTAAAATTGGGTTTTAAAATAGCATGATTACACTAATACATTAAAACTCTTAGCATCTTAATATGCACTTCAGTATGGTATTCTTATATAAGAGTCCTCTTTCAAAAGAGCCAGGAGAAAATCAATTTAGTGTTAATTAATAAATGGATTTTAACAATGGGATCATTGTAATGCAAATATACTGAGCTTTTACTTTAGACCCTTAAAGAAGATTACAGCAGAGGTACACATAGGAAAGATAAATATTCTGGTATATAACCGCAGTTATATTTGTAGCCTACATTTATGTAATACTAAGATCTAATTAGCCAGAATAGGAATAAGTATCTCAGAAATATGCAATGACTCTATCTAGTTTTCTTGTGCAATTTCTGGCATTTCCTTGTATTTCTGCAAGTTACACAACCTCATCCACTACATGTGATACAATAGAATCCTAGTTGTATTACATATGATATGATCTAAAGCAGAGTTTTTGAAGATTTTTGGCTTTCCGGACTGAAGGGAATGGAGATGGGATGGTTCCATGCATGCTGCAGGCGAGCGTATGTGCACACATTTCCATTTGCATGAGTGGAGGGTGCACATGCCTGCTGCTTGTACAAATGGAGCACACCCATGCCACTTCCATGGCCCAGTTTCTAAAGGCTCAAGGTCCAGTAGTGGGCTAGGGCCCAGGGCTTGGGGACCCCTCATCTAAAGTATTAATTATGCAAAATCTGGCAAAAGACAACAAACCAATACAAAATGTTACTATTAATATGTTAATATTAAATAAACATTAACCATCTCTGGTACCATTTTTTCTTTCAAAATTTTAAAAAAGACTTGTTTGATGTTTACATAAAACTGGCTAGCCACTAAGCCCATGATTAGATTATGAATGTGGCTCTCGCCAGGTAAAATTCCAATCAAGAACCTCTTTGGATTACAGTATAACTTTGTTAACAGAATGTGTAGCATATTACATTTTTATATTTTTAGTGAGGTGCACTTCAACCCTTTCTTACAAGTTCTAACTTAAGCGAAGAGTCTCCTCAATTACATGATTTGAATTGTCCTCTTAACTAAAGGAATGGTACTTGGAACAAACTAACACTATCTCTCAAGCAGAAGAACAAAAAATAGGGAGTAACTTTATGGATGCATCATATAATTTATTTCTCAATTCAATGCATTTTAGAGAGATCTGACATTAAAAAGGTACTTGTATTTAGGGCCAAAACTAAAATTAAAAAAAACCAACAACCACGAAGAAACCTCTTAGTAAAGCTACTCTTGCCATCTGGATGTAATATAGTCCAATGAAAGGATAACAAAGTTATGGTTTGGTTTTATAATGTTTTCTTTAGTGTTTTATGTGGTATTTCACAACCCATCAGGGCCTCCTCAGTTAGTACATTAGGAAAACGTCCATTGCAATATTAAATTCACAAAGTGAAAAAAATACAGTTTGCTGGAAATATGATTGTTTTAAAGCTACACCCCCATTTAAACAACGACCTCAATTAGCTGGAATCAACTCATCAAATGAACAAATAGGCCTCCTCAAAAGGATAAGGGAAGAGAGTGAGAGAGAGAGAGAGACAGACAGGCAGACTTTAATATATTCAAATCTATTGCACAGTTTATTCTTAATTTTAACAAGAAATTGTAGATGTGATCTGAGAACCTGAACTAGGTGGGGCCAATTCATTTGTTCACTGAATTTTGAATTCCCAGATTCATAGAATGGACTATCCAAATAATATGACTAGTTAAAAAAATTAATGTACATTCCTATTCATGGTTTATTTCAGATGTCTTATTTTTCTTTTCCCAAGAGTTTGAGACAGTAGTGCCACCCCTTTTAATCTTTCCTATTATAGCAAGGGAGGAAATAGCTAAATAGTTTGGGCCAAGAGAAAGTCCAAAATCACCCAATGCACAGATATCCAATACCCGTTCATGACCAGGTGCACATTTCAGGGAATATGTGAACTTGTGAGGTGCCTCTGTTATTATTAACATCTCTCTTTTCCTGTTTTAGTTCTGCTTTTTATAGTTTTAATGCTATTTTAATAGTTTATAATGCTTTTAGGTAATGAAAATAAGAGGGAGAAGGAACATATGTTCTCCACCTTGAGTTGTTTATTAAAAAAATAACAAAGGGGGATAAATTAAATAAACAAATAAATGATTGTTTTATTTATTTTACTGCTTTACTGGACTGTTGTATGTCATCCAGAGTCACCTTCTTAAGACAGATGACCATATAAATTTGATAAACAAACAAGTATAGGAGCAGAATCCACGCTACCATTTGGTCCTTGGTTTCTCAACTAATAATAAAAGAGCACCACCCACTGAGAGCTGAGGAAAGAGCATCTTGAGAAAGATATTGATTGCTCTGATTTAGTCATAGGTTTCACTGTTAATTCTTTTGCGGCAAAATACATTTTGAGGATAATCCAATTGACACCTCTGGGGATGAATTTTTTTTCTGTCTGAAGAACTGGGATACTGAACAATTTTCCTTTACCTGTTCTAGTAGAGAACCCTCCCCAGCAGATTTTGAGAACGCGGAACAGCACATAAAATTGGACTGTAACAGGTTGTTTCAGGCAAAAGTAGAATAAGCTTACATACCGCGAATGTCCCCAAAGTGCTTTTTCACAAGGCAATTGGACTTTTTGGATGAGAAGCAAAACGTCTTCAAAGAAAAACAAGGAAGTCCAGTTGCCTTGTGAAAAAGCACCATTGGGATAACTATGAATGCCAATGTCCTTCAGATGCTGCTGAATTATAATTCTCAGCAGTTCCCATCTATAGAACTAACAGTGAGTGTGCTGGTAATTTCTTTATGGGGATGGGGAGGGGTAGTCATTTATGTCCCACTTTGTTGCTTTTTTCAAAAAATAATAATTTGTCATTCCTCCCAGAACCTCAGGATAGAGTATGAGATTCCACATACAGTCATCTTCACCAAAACTATGTGAGATAACTTATGCTAAGGTGGAATGACTGACTCAAGGTTCAACTGGATGAAGTAACTAAGATTTTTTTTAAAAAAAATATCAGTGGGAAGAAGGACAGTTCCTCTGCTCAGTGTTAATTAAAATACAAGTCATAGCCAGGTTGGGCTTTTGATCCTTTCAGAAATTTAATTGTACAGCAATTTCTGTAACAACTCTATTTTTGTTAACATGTACAAAAATAGGAACAAAGATGTGTAAGAATCTTGGAGTCTCTAGATGGAGACAAACTGCCTCAATCTACACTGACCAATAATGGCTCTCTAGATTTACTAGAACTAAGCAAAGGAGAATAGAAGATATTTGTAACTCAAGGTTGAACTGTGGGGTCCTTGGGGCTCTCTGAGCTTGAATGTTTTCTTGCAAACATTTCATTACCAAACTACAAA
Source organism: Crotalus tigris (assembly GCF_016545835.1). NCBI lineage: Eukaryota > Metazoa > Chordata > Lepidosauria > Squamata > Viperidae > Crotalus > Crotalus tigris. The sequence goes on from NW_024096511.1 coordinate 1,512,873, forward strand.
ACATCATCAGTGTGCTGTAAGGTAAAAGCCCTTCAAATGTAGTGCACAAGCCCCATCTTAACGCTTTCCTATTTCTTACCTGAGAAAAATAGGAATATTAGCAAAGTCATGTATGATTTAAAAAGAATGTATTCAGATTTCTACAAAGGGAAAGCCTTTCCCTGACACTTTTCCCATTCAACATTCCTGTAGCCTCAAACATTCCCCGTCTTGAGAAATGGAAAACTAAGGCTACAAAGACAAACGAAGTGCTTTGCACATTCATAGCTCTGCTGCAAATAAGGATTTCCCCATTAGTATATCTGGAATACAGTTAATTACAAAAGAAGCTGACTTGTTGCCGACATGTTTTAAGAAAAATCCTAGAAACAAATAATGTCATTATTTTTTTTCCTTCTTGGGCTTTTAAATATTCTTGATTTCTTTAAGAAGGAAGCAAAATTAATTATGCAATCACATTTTATATGTGGTACCCAATTCCAAAATGTAGGCTTCTTTTTTATATTTCTGGCACAAATTATAGGGGAGACTAAATCATATTTTGACAGAACTTTGTCTCCTTAATGTTGAGCATCTTTACCACAAGCATATCTGGGGCAGCCTTTCCAATTATTAGTGGTCTTGTCAAAATCTGTATTTGGCAGCCATCATAACTCTGTATTAAGAGGACAAATAAGAAGAATAGGTCAAAAAGAAGAAAGCAATCCTATGTAATCATCTACCTTAGTCCTTCTCTTCATAATTACTATTGCAGAGATCCAAGAAATCTCATGTGGCTGTAGCTGAAGGTAGTTAGCTACCGTTTATAGCCAATCTCTGCAGATGAAGTTGCGAAGTCAGATTATACAATTAAGTTATAGAACAGGTCAACTGTGAGAAGCCTCATTTGTTATTTGAGGATGTAAATGAAACATCCAGAAAATGCTGGGGTTTTGCTTTAGCTGACTTTGACTCCTGGAAACATCATGAATAAATCTACATCAGTGGTTCTCAACCTTTTGTTCACCATGGACCCCCTTTAAATACCTTTTGTGGCCACAGATCATGGCCAGGGACCCGTAGGACTTAAGATTTCAATCATAACATTTCTTTAAGCCTTCATGGACCCCCTGTGATGACATCACAGTCTCCCAGAGGTCCATAGACCACAGGTTGAGAAGCACCGATCTACCTCATTTACTTGGCTACAGTTCAAAAACAATTTGCAATTACTTTCTCATTTTTTCCCTGCCAACATTGTAGCCTGCAGCCCTGGCATTCCCTGAAGCCTCCCATTCAAGAACTACTCGGACCTATAACTGCTTAGCTTGTCTGCTCAAACAAGGTCAGTCTGGTGCTGCCACCCACTGAGTCTCTTGGAGACTACTAATTTCACAACCTTTAATATTCTAAACTATTGATTGTTAAAACACAATATTCCAGTTCATTATTGTAAATTACCTGCAAATTGCCCATGTCTATTTAAATACCATATTTCCATTGTAAATAAAAAATAACATAGGCTTAGGAACTTCAGATAAAGCTCATGCATGAGATCTAAAGACTTTCAGTCAAAATATATTTTCACTATATGTACAGTAATACTGTTTGTTCAATTTTAGGTGAACTAGTTTGTTTTTCCAAAACATGAAATGTTTTCTAAAACTAATTAGCAATGCAGTGCAGTGGGTCAAAAGTATTTTTTTTTAACTTGGCATTCTACTGAAATACAATTTTTCAGCAAACTTAAATGTTAGATTATCCTAGTATCAACTTTTCATAACAGTTTTGATCTAATTCTCAAGATAATCCAAAAGTGTCTTGCAGCTTTCAGTACAGAAAGAAAACAACAGCTGCTAAATTCTGCCAAGATATTAAAATGGCAGTAATTAACTAAAACCAGAGCAAGATTCAGTAACAGAATTAAAAATGGCAAGATTATAGTAATTATGCCTATGGCTTGTTTAAAACTTTTAGTGTAGAAAAGCAATAAACGTCAAAATACAAGTCTAGTTGTATAGCTGAAAATGAAAGTTCCTTTTCATCATAAGTGCTTCATTTTGGCTTTATCTTAGTGTGATGTGTAAACTTACCCATAGTAGCTTGTAAACCTTGTTTTAATCCTTTGTGAGTCAGGCCATGGTGTCTTTTTCAATATACTACAATTAAAACATAATATAGTGTACTTTACATCATGGCATTCACTTTTTTATTGTCTGACATTTTGAGAAAGGCAATCTGTATGGTTTTAAAAAGAAATGTCCAAAAGGAAAAAAAAAATAGAGAACAGCAGATAGAAACTATGGTAAATTCTTAGAGGATACATTCACCCCACCCAATGTTCTAGTTTTGTTCCTTAAATTGAACCAGACAAATGCTTGGGGTAGCCCTAAACAAAGTTCTTAATTGTCAGATCCTTTGCCTTCTTAGCAGTAAATCTCTTTCAGTTCAATAGAAATTAAATGATTTTGCAAAGGGTTTCTACCCAAGAGGTATTTTGCCCGAAGTAGCTTTGAGTTCAGTGAGTATATTAAATGATACAGTACAAATTTATGCACGACACATTTATCAAAAGTAAAAATGAAATGTGTGTAGCAATGGCAATAATTTCTCAAATAGTCTTCAATCCTGCAAATGTGTGTCTGAACATTACAGCCACTTGAAAAAAAAAGTTTTGTTTCTCTGATTTAGGATTAGCTTATTGAATTGTCAAGAGTGTGTAATCATCTGGATGAAAAATAATTAAAACTGAATCTCTGGAAAATGGAAGTTATAAGACCTGAACATGTACACATGTGTTCTTAATAGGCTGATGTTTTTCTAATAGACCAATTTGAAACCCTGGATGTTTTAAAACAAGATCCTGATTTAGGGGCAATGGCAGAAGCACTTAATAATTTCCAAGGCATTTGCCTATTTCTATCCTTGAAAGATAAGGATCTGGCCAGCAATAATTGATAAAATCTCATCTCTCTTCTGTGCAGACAGAGAAATATCTTTGGAATGAAAGGGTAACTCCTACCCATGCATTTAATATACTAATAATGTGCTTAGAGAAGAGCAATGTATGTAAGAAACTAATCCCTTGAGAAGAATCCTGCAGGAAATTATAACTAAAGAGCTGAAGTTTAGGGAAGAATGATAATTTTTAGTATGTTTCACTTTACCATTTCTCCTTATTGCTCATTATCCATCTCTGATTCAAAACTTTCTAATAGAAATTCCATTTTCACTCACTGGGGTTTAATGGTGACATATAAGGTATCCATCTGCTGCAACGTTGGAAGAACAGAAGCTAGTCAAATGCATAAAAGTTATCCAGTATTAAAAATCTGACAAAAAATATCTCTGGTTCCCTGAGTTCCACTTGCCAAAGTAATTACTGATCAGAATCATTAACTAACCAACTCTGTACTAAGGACCAGATTAATACATACAGCACATTTTCCTGGCAATCCTTCCATTTTTACCCAGGGACATCATTTATAATAATGTCAATATGCACAACTTACCCAGATGTGGCTTTTTAAATAGAAAAACAAGCTCTTTCAAAGAAATCCCACAGTGACATCATCTAACAGATGGAACTTTTACACTATGGCTTTGGGATAAAATCATATTCTTTCCCTTAAATAATGCAAGCAAAGTATTGAAATGATACTAAGTCAGAGTAGAAGAACTATTTGCAATTCTGTCCTGACCTTGAGCATCATTTGGGAGTGTTTGGGAACCTTGTCTCAAGGAATACTGGTACTTAATACATATCCCTGCTGCATGACTAAGAAGTGTTGACTCGGTAAAGGAATTAATTTTCTTTTACATAATACACAAAAGACAAGTTTTCCTTCTTCTCTGTGTGAGAAGTCTTTCTGGCTAAACACACATGTGACGTTATATACCGAAAGATAATCAGGTAGCTTCAGATTTGGTCTACTGTAATTTCTGTGATTAATAAGAAGTTACTGGCAACAATTTTTAAAGTTGAACTAATCTCAGGAGCAGAGGAATATAATTATTTATGGTCGCATTTAGGGAAGGTTGCCAGTTGCTCTAGGACATTAGCAGATGCTCAGTTAATACACAGATCCCATCAATCTATTTCAAAACAAAGTAATAAAAGGCAGGGATAAGAAAATAAAAATTGCTGCAGAGAAACGGAGTGACATATCACCTGGGAAGGTGCCATATTTATGTGTGAGGCCTAAAAATGCAGAAAAAAACCAAGAGAAAGGAACAGCATGCCAGTAGGAGAAACACAAACACAATCCCACTGGCATTTCTCCATTTAGCATCCTCTACTCTTAGCATTTAGTAGATAAGCCACAAACAACTGTAGTTCTCTCTATGACAGCGTTATCAATATATGTGTGTAACAACTGCAGAATTAAATAAACTTCCTTAATTTTCTCATGCAGAAAACTGCATATTGGTGTCCAGAAGAAAAGAAGGCCTCAGAACTTCCAGCTTGAGATGTAAGTTCTATACAGTGACCCCAGAAAGTGAAGTCAGGAAGATCTATAACCACATGATTCTTCCAAAGTACTATTAACATGATAGGAATAGAGAGACCATAAGGACATTCTCTGTAGGTCAGGAAATGTTATCCAAAGGTGCACATTCAGCCAAGCAAATTCCCTCTTCCACTTAGTATGGTGCAATTTAAAAAACTTTACTGTCTGATTCAATAATTAAATTGTTTCAAAGTCATCCAATCTAATCAGTTACAGTGCTTTTTTTGTAAAAAAAAAAAAAGGTGCCGGAACTCACACACATCATACAACCCTCCTTGCCTACCCTACAAGGTTCCATCCAAAAAACTCCGTTCTGGGTGTTCTATGACAAAAAAAGCCCTGATCAGTTTTGTGTATGTGTGTGTGTGTGTGTGTGTGTGTGTGTATTATCTAAAAGAGAATCAGCTCAGAAAGGGAAGAATAAACCACCTCAGGTCATTATAAATGCAACTTTGCAGGTGAAAATCTGAAATTGTACTCCGACATCACATGCTTCCAGTGGTGGGATTCAGCCGGTTCGCACCACTTTGGCAGAACCGGTGGCTAATTTTTTGATGCCCAGGCCCAGAATGGACTTCTGGAAGTGGCATCCACACAGAGAACCGGTTGTTCACATATTTGAATCCCACCACTGCGTGCTTCCTTACTATCAGAAATGTTTTAGACTATTTAACTGAGGGAGTCGGAATTAATCACATTTTCTTGCTCAGCTGAACACTGTTTTTGTCAAGGGAAGTGCAAAGCTAGGAAATACAATAAATTACAATAAGTAATAAAGTTGTCTGTATAGCTTAATAGAAGGACAGAGGCTACACTTCTAACCTTGGATTAAGCCCCATTTAACAAGACAGCTGTGGTCACATGCTGCATTAAAGTAAAGATTATTTAACATGGTTTGTTCAACAAGCTACAATAAGCCTATTTTTACATAGCTCTAATCCAGAAACCATGGCTTACATACAAATCATAGAAGTTAATTCACACAACGGACTAAGCCAAAAGTAAACAAATCCGTGAATTTTATTTTAAACTTCTGCTGATCAAAAAATCGTAATTATTTTCTTGATCCATAATACTTAAAAAAGAGAATAGATTTTTGTTAACTATGAATGGCTAAGAACATGGCATACTAAATGCTAAGGAACTTTTCCAACTTAAAACAAGCTAAAATGCCTCAAATGTCACGCAATGAAAGAAAAAAGATTATTTTATTGCAAAATGTATCTTCACTAAAATAGCAAACAATCTGGATTCATCTACACAAAATACATCTCACACAATCTGCCTTATAACATATTGTGCAAAGAAATTATGCTGAATTCTTTTTCAAAAATAATAACTTGCTAAAAGCATAAATACAGGAAGCTGAACTTTTCAAAATGGATTGCATAAAATACACATTCTTTGTTTGTTTGCAAACCAGTGATACATTGTTTTCTGTAAGGATATTAGCTTCTTCAATTTTAAATGAGAATCTTGTTTCTTCCATGAGAGATATGCTGCTAAAACATACTAGATAATCCTCCATTATTCTACTTTCACTATTTCCAAACAGAGTAAATGGAACACTGCTCAGGAAAGTAAGGAATTAAAATATGTGCATATAAACATTTTGTAAATATTACAAGGCAGTTTTATATAATAATTATTATTATTTTAAAAAAGGGATCAAAAAGAAAACTTGGGCATAGGAAAACCAGATTGGACTGGTTTTAACCATTTATTTCATGTAATGCCTAGCTTGGCCTCCCACCTAGGAAAGGATCCCGCCAAGGTTAACATTTTAAAATCCTTTTAATATTATGGGGATATTTAAGAAAGACTTAGACTGAAATAAATGGATTTGGGGGGGAAAAACAACAATCCTGTTTTGACTGCACTTCAACAAGGGATACTCTAATGAAGTTTTCTGCAGAGTGTTGTTCTTGGGAGACAGATAGTTGCATGCCATGTAGTATTTTGAGTGAGTTCATACAAGCAGTGTTGTCAGGTACAAAACAACATATGAAGGTTCAATTAAACTGATTTAGTGCTGTAGCCCAGGGGTATCAAACTGCCGGCCCGTAGGCCAGATGCATCATTGCCGGCAATGGCAAAAAAAATTGCAATACATCGCAACACGTCATTTGATATTGTGAGTTGGACACCCTGCTGTAGCTTATGCACAATTCTCATGTCAACCTCTGGCTGAAAAGCCCAACCAAAGCAAAACTTTGCATTCTCTAATGTATACTTTATTGAGCAGATACAAACCGGCAGGGTTAAAGGAAAGCTAGCTCTGAGGAAATGGCGGGAAGCAGTTAACTAAAAGGATGGAACTTTCCCTCCCCTCTCTGACAGGTTCGGGTCACATTGTCCAATAGATCTATTCTGTTCCAAACTGAACAGGCTGCTTTCTGTACAATCCAAACAGATAGATAACTCAGAAGAATAAACAGAAATATAGCTTTATTCTGGAAATTCTAGACAACGACTTACAGTCACGTGGAGATGCATCCAGAAGTACATGTTTGCAATATTGGTTTATTCCCCAGGTAAATTGATATTGGATTTTCCCCTCTTCTCTTCCTGCGCGTCACATGTTGGCAAGGATCTCCTAACCGTGTGGCTGGGAACCATGCAGCTGGTGAACAAAGGGTCCCATCTGGCTTGTGTCCAGGAAGTCTCTCAATGACCTTTAATACTCCTCCCACTGACCCATCAACATACGTAGCATTTAACCCAATAACTGCCAGACACTCCAACACATTGATACCTGCTCTCTAGTTAGGGTTACATAGACCTATACGGTCCAGAATAATATCGTCTAGTAATTATTATGAGAAGAAACTTTAGTTTACCAAAACAATTCTTCAACAGCTCCAGCTCTCACACTGATAAGGACACCTGTGGATTCAGAATTCTCCCCTCTTTCCTTCCCACACTGTTGGTAAGTTAGAAGCATGTAGCGGTCCTAAAGACTGTAGACTTCGTAGCTTGACATCTCAATTAATGGTCAGCACCTGCTTAGAATTAGATAAGAATCAATGGCACTAAAGGAGGGTTGGACCTAGTTTGTTTGTGGCTACATAGGGACTCTAGACTGATTGCTCTTTTCACTCCATCCCCAGGTTCTGTCACTCCTTCTACCACCAATATGGAAGACTGTATGCTTTGATATTAGAATCAGAATATTAGAATCCAGAAAGATAGTCCCTGACTTTTGACCATAATTTTGAGCCTGGAATTACATTCATTAATCATTGTGGTCATAAGTTGAGGCATTGTGTGACTCAGTAGTAAGATTCAAATATGTGAACAACCAGTTCTCTGTGTGGATGCTGCTTCCGGAAGTCCATTCTGGGCCTGGGCAACAAAAAATTAGCTCCCGGTTCTCCCGAAGTGGTGCGAACCGACTGAATCCCACCACTGGTGTGACTGGACCTGATGTTTTGCCATTTTTTGTGGCAGTCATTAACTGACCAATCCGGTCATTAGGCAAATCAATTTTACCCATTATATGTTAGAAACTAAAAGTAAACACCAAAGTGTTTACCAACTTTCAGTTCAATCTATCTCAAGACCTACTAAGTTCAAAGCAGTAAGATTAGTAAGTATGCATAAGAATGCAGCCAGCATATTTATTGCTTTCTGAGGTATCGGTTTACTTAAGCATTTGGATTTATGTTTCCAAGGTGGATAATGATTTATTTAAAGCAATAAATCAAAATTGAATTAGACACTCCCAGGTAGTTTACAGTTAACATAATGTAATAGTGGCAAGTGAGACTGAACAGAGCCAAACATTAATTAATGTGAAATGGCAATAGAATCAATGCCAAAACATCGGCTCATTCAACTGGCAAACCAATGTTATACCCTGCTAATTTTCTATAAGTACATATCTTCAAAGTTCTGTTTATTGCCTCTTTTATACTTCTGCTTTGTTTCAGGTTCAAATTATTGTAACAAGATATAATTCTAGTATTTTATTCTGCTATCACTTGTATGCTTTTAGATTTACATGATAAGAGTGTATTAAATCAGCAATTTTCTTTTTATTTTACTTCTATGAAATGAAATGCTTTTTAAAATAAATAAATAAATTCTTACTTGTGGTACTTTTCCAACCTTTATTTTTCTTTCCTTATTCTATATTTACAATTGTCCTATTGTTTTCTACCTAGTATCTTGATTTCAGTCACCATCTCTTCTCTAAAAAGATAGTCGTGATCTATTCCTAATAAGTCTATTCAGAAATGTGTGTTTGGCTTATTTATTCACGTATTTGACAGAATTTGTATGATATCCCAATCGAAGTTTTTTTAGAAGCCTGTAACTGATAAAAACAAATGAATTCAACCAAACAAAACAATCTCATAATAGTATGATTGTTCAGACCATAGATATACAAAATATATTTATACAAAATATATTTATAACATTTATATCGTTTTTTGTTATTTGAGATTTGGGTGGTGATGCAGTTGTTTTTATATATTTTTTGGACTGATTTGCAAAAGATCATAGTATTGATAATATGCTAACTATTCCATTTCAAGTTTAAAATGCATCCAAAATCAGGTCACGTTTATGGCTGAAGTTTCCTTGAAACATTTTACATTTCATTTACCTTTTTAGAGAAAAGAAGCAAAATCTGAAATACCCAACAGATTATTTTATGAAATTATTGTTGTCAGCACCATAAATCAAGAAATATCCCACTATTCTAAACTATGCTGTTAGTATAAAATTGACTAGACTGTAGTCATCTAAGGTGAAATTTGAACTAAAACAGCTTATACTGTAGTTTAAACCAGACACATAAATTAAACTCAGCTGCAACAAAAGCAACAAAACACCTGAAGGTCTTTAATCCTGCATACAAATTACTTCAATTTCATTGAAGCCATCCTATTTGTGGATTGTGACATTACCTAACTTTGTCACTAGCTGGCCCTGCACTGAACTTTGTTCTATTCTTGTTAAAGAGACGTAATACAAATGTTCTTGTATTATATATTAAATTAAATGTATATCTTCTACAATTTCCTTGTCAGAGCTAAGTACTGTAACACAGCTTACAAATGGCTAACATCAGGGTTATTTGCAAAGGTTCCAGTACTTGGAAGTAACAGTACTATATTGTTCTATTTTTGGAACTGGTGTCTCAGTTCAATGGTAATAGGTGTATATTTACATGTGATGATGTTATTTACAGCTCCTCTAATTAAAAAATAGTCAATTAAAAATTGACAAATTCTAAGAAAAATACCTGCTGATGAAATCTTTATTACTTAGCCTCATAAGTTGAAGGAAAGATGAAAAGGACACTTCCTATATTCCTCTAGTCCAGTGGTTCTCAACCTGTGGGTCGGGACTCCATTTGGGGTCGAACGACCATTTCATGGGGGTCGCCAAACAAGGCTGTCCGCCATTTTTTTCCCCTTTTCTTTGGCCATGCCCCTGGCACCCGGTGATGTATAAATGGTTGGGGGTCACCACAACATGGGGAACTATATTATGGGGTCGCGGCATTAGGAAGGTTGAGAACCACTGCTCTAGTCATCAGTTAAGATGTGGAGTAACACAGACATTTCCGAACTAAGAAATGATATTATAAATTCAGAATTATTTTCTAAAGTTATAATTCAAAGTTGTCTTTTGAATATCTTGAAGCACTATGGATACATGGGTTTTCAGACCTGGGGAGAGTTGCTATTTCCTTTTGACCGTCACAACTGGATGAAATCTGATAATTATATAACACCTAAATTATCTGCATTCCATCCACAGGTTCCATCTTAGGATTTTAAATCACTGGCCTCACAGTTTTAAATATTTAGCTTGGTTGATTGAATTTCTTCCTTCTTCTTTTATTGTAATATCTATGCAAAAAAATCTGAAGAATTAAAAACCTAGCATACACTTTTGATTTATATTAATCCTAGAAAAGTTATTATTGATTGATTATTTTGTATGGGTTTGTAGGGTTCCCTCCCCACCCCGTGGATCAATAAATCTATGATTGCTTTTCATCATTTCATTTTGATATTGGTTGTAGCTGGACTTTAGGAAGACTAGCCAATTGTTAGCCTTTGGTGTAACCTTTGCAAGACTATAAAGCAGTGGTTCTCAAACTTTCTAGTGCCGTGACCCCATAATACAGTTCCCCATGTTGTGGTGACCCCCAAGTAGGTGTGGCCAGCAATAAGAGGGAGTAGGACAGCTAGGGAAAAGGGAAAAAAATGGCAGACAGCGTGGTTTGGCGACCCCCGTGAAATGGTCATTCGACCCCAAATGGGGTCCCGACCCACAGGTTGAGAACCACTGCTATAAAGAAACCTACATTTTCCTTACTTCTTTACCTTTTGCACTGTTACACCCACTGATGTTTGGGGGGCAAAATAATTGATATTTCAAGTCAGGGTAAACCGGAGCAAAACTGAGGGAAGTCTAGATGCAATACCTTAGAATTGCCATTTACTGTTTCCTCCTAATTCTCTCCCTTTCCAGTACTTTTCTAGAGAGACTTATATCGAAAAAGACATTAGCTCATTTTAAATGTACAATAACAGAACACAGGGGTAAAAAGGTAAAGGAGTTCCTGCAGATTTTACTCTCCAAGTCATTGCCAACTATACAGAATAAAGGGACTTGGGGAAAACCAAAATCCTTTTCAGTGTTCCTGTTTTGATTACAAATCCCTTGGGGAAGTCTAATCATACTATATCTGGTCCACAGATGATTATAATTGCAATCAGAAAGACACACTCACTCTGCAAACCTTGTGCATTAATAGGAGAGGATAGTAGGCCACAGTGGATTTTTTAAATACGTAAATATGGGTTGCTAAGTCTATGTATAAGCCCTTCTTATTTATTATAAATGAACTTTGTAAAAATGGCATCCTTGGACTTTCCACTTAGTCAAAAAAGGAGAGTGCTGACATATTTATTATGGAACATGAAAATCTTCTCTGGAATGTTTCATGTGCAATAGAAATGTGCTTATTTGGAAATATGTTTATTGAAATGAGAAAGTCAGGGTTTACTTCAGAGCAAAATGTTAGCCTCAGGATGTAACAATATTTATTTCTACCTGCGTAGGAGCAGTGAATAGCAGTGAATCTATTTTGTCATCTGAAGTCATTAACCTTGAAGAATTAACAGCATGATTTCTGTAATTATCCAAGAAGTATGTACCACACCGAAAAAGACTGTAATTTGCAATGTAAATGAGCAGAATACTAAGACCCATTATACTAAAAAAGACATTATACTAATTTCATTTCTGTGCACTGAGTTTTCTTGAATGTCTTGGATTTTTGTCCTTTTAAAAAAGCAAAAAACGAACTCTCATCTAAATTAAAAGGAGACCCAGTGTTGCCCCCAATGTTGGCATATATCCTTAAAATATTTCACCAAGAAGTATAACACAGGACAATGTTAGAGAGAAGATAGCATAACCTCAGCCGCTAGCATTAGTCTTACGCTGACATTCCACAGTATGTCACTAAACCAACGTCAGGTCCAGGAATAGTATGAGATAAAATAAGCCAACGTGTCAGCAAAGCAAGAGCAATCACTACGTCAGTAAATGTTCAGAACTTTCCCAATACTCAAGACCACATGAGAACTTGAAATCATCTGCCCTTGATCCCAACACATAATCTTCTACCTGTGTGGAATGAGAAGAAAGAAAAATATACAGATAAACAGAATAACAAAACAGAATAACAGAGCTGGAAAGGACCTTGGAGGTCTTCTAGTCCAGTGGTTCTCAACCTTCCTAATGCTGCGACCCTTTAATACAGTTCCTCGTGTTCTGGTGACCCCCAACCATAAAATTATTTTTGTTGCTACTTTATAACTGTAATTTTGCTATTGTTATGAATCGTAATGTAAATATCTGATATGCAGGATGTATTTTCATTGTTACGAATTGAACATAATTAAAGCATAGTGATTAATCACAAAAACAATATAGCAAGGCTCGCTGGAGAAGCTTACTCTTCCTTGCTCAAAAATGTTGGGAGGGAGGGAAGGGGAAGGAAGGAAGGAAGATTGAAGGGGGAAGGAAGGAAGGAAGGAAGGTAGGAAGGAAGGAGAAAGAGATTGAAGGGGAAGGGATGGAGATGGAGATGGAAGGAAGGAAGGAAGGAAGATTGAAGGGGAAAGGAAGGAGATGGAGAAGGAAGGAAATGGAAGGAAGGAAGGAAGGAAGGAAGGAGAGATTGAAGGGGAAGGGAAGGAAATGGATGGATGGAAGGAAGGAAGGAAGGATTGATCTTTGGAGAGTCATGTTTTTCCAGATGGTGATGAACTGCAACTTCCAGCATTCCCCACTCTTCCACAGTGCTTTTAAGGGCTGCTGGGGATGGTAGTCCAGTAAGGTCTGGAGACACACACAGATGCCCTCTGACAGTGAGGGAGGTGGGCCGGGCGGTGCGGGGGAGGCTCTGGCGCAGTGCAGAGGGCGGCTGGGGGCGGAGTGTGGCTGGGCAACCAGGAGGCGTGGGGACCGGCTCGATGCCGCAGCTCAGCTCAGCTCAGCTCAGCCAGCAGCAGCAGCAGCAGCACATTGCTAGAGCAGGGCAGGAAGAGAGGGGGCGGTGGTGGCAAGTTATGAAAGCAGCGTCCACACATTCCTCCACCCCTTTATTTACTGATCTGCCACAAGCTCGTGCAAACAAGCCCCAAGGAGATCTGAATGAGCAGTCGTTTAAAAAAAAAAGCTTTAAGCAATGAGGTAGAAAGGGGAACTCGCTCACGGCTCTTTTTCCCCCCTTTCTCGGCAACTGGGAAGGCAGCAGCCAGAGACACCGCTGCACAAAGGGAGGCGGAGAGAGGGCAAGGGGGAAAACCTCACTCAACTTTCGCCCTTATCAGACCTGGTTCCCTTCTGGTCGACACCCACCCGCCCCCTTCACCTCCCGCTACAGATCGATGCTACCCCTCGGGAGTATTTCGCCAGGCTTTTTTTTTTTTAACCTTGGCCCTGTGCTTCTCCCAGACAGAAGCCAGGCAAGAGGACCTGAAAGACACTGAGCAGGAGATTCATAGCTGTGGCGATGCGGCAGTAGCTGCTCTGCGATGGGTAGTGCAGCCCCACCATGCTGCTGAGGTGGCTGCTTTCCTGTCTGCCTGAGCTGGCTGACAGAACTAGCCTTGAGCAGAAATTCTCACTAGTGTCTTGGTTCCTAAGACCATCGGAAATATGTGTTTTTTGATGGTCTTAGGCGACCCCTGTGAAAGCGTCGTTCGACCCCCAAAAGGGTCGCGACCCACAGGTTGAGAACCACTGTTCTAGTCCAATCCCCTCTGCTCAGGCAGGAAACCGTATACTATTTCAGACAAATGGCAGTCCAATCTCTTCTTAAAAACTTCCGGTGTTGGAGCATTTCAAACTTCTGGAGGCAAGTTGTAAATTTGATGCTCTCTCAGGTTGCTACTGAACACAGAGTTTTGAAATATAAAGAACTGCTTTCACATACACAAAGAACAGGAATGAGAAACTTTACATTGTATTTCCTAGATTTGCTATAATTATCTTTAGATGTGGATCAAACCTTCCCCAAGCTGATGCCCTTCTTTAATCTCCCAGCCAGTATGACCAAACCAAACTGGAACATCAATCACAATGGAGCTCTAGGCCTAGGAGGCATGGCTGACACTAACGATCAGACGGGAGACAGAGATCCAAAGAGCATAGCCAGATAATTACTCTGGTATTTGGGTCCAAAGTAAGTACACATTCAGTTGTAACCAGTTAGGTCGTTTTGCCAATGAAATACTCCATTAGCATAATGGAAGGCAACTCCTACTTTTCCTTCAGCAATTTATGCACACAGTGAACAAAGCAATGTGGTCACTAAAATTACCATTGAATTTTTCTTCCATCTCCAAGTGAAGACATACAAGAGCTTATTGGCTCCAGGAAAAATTAGAGATGAGCCTTTTCTGCCTACTTCATAAAATGTGCAAAATCCTAATTGGCAGATTTCTCTCTCACACAAGTGCTTTATTATATTTAAACCCTGCTTTTCAGAGACATCTGTAACAAACCATAACGGCATCAAGATCATGATGGCTATATGATGATGTCATCATGTAAATGCAACCTGATGCAAGAATGCCAGCCACGGATGGCTGGCATTTGTGTGATGAAACCATCAAATGTGTGCAGGCACTTGCCCTTTCTCTTTTGCCAGTCCTGCAGTCACCCAGGCCATCTTGCTCTCAAATATTCAAGAAGGCTTATATTAATAGATTTCATAATTAAATATATAAGACAACAACATCATTTATTTCATATCTTTTTAAAAAATTTAAATGGAAGCATTCAGATGAACTGGATGAATCAAAATACAGATTCACCTACCATGTTGAAAATAAATTAGCTCTGATTTATTTAAATAAAATATTCCTTCCTTCCATTCTTACACCCTGGTGAAAAGCCATAAATAAGAGAGCTAGCTAGTTGTGATAGCTTGAGTTTAGCAGGGTTTTTTTTTTTTTTTTTTAGTTTCACTGTGTGGAATGACCTTTCAGTCTGCAATCAGGTCAAGAAGCAGCAGGACTCAGAACAATTTGAAAAAAAAAAAAAACCCTTACTATAGAGAAACAAACATGCTAGGAAAATAGTTTATTTGCTATATAGAGAGATACAGATTCCTGAGCCAGACGAAAGGACACCTGCTAATATATTACAATCTAGGCATATCTCTTAAAAGAATGAGTTCCAAAGTCTGAGCATATTGTAGCTTTAAAAATTCCCATCAAATGTTTATTCAATAATGGACAGAGAAAAAGAGATTCTTCAAAAACAAAACTCAACACTTAGATGTCAGAAAGGTGTTAAAGAGTACAGGGGGAGCAATGTCAAAGCAATGGGTTATGGAGCCTGGCTAGAGACAGTTTGGTGCAGTGGTTAAAGCACCAGGATAGAAACCAGGAGACCAAGCGTTCTAGTCCTGCTTGGGGCACAAAGCCAGCTGGGTGGCCTCGGACCAGCTTCTCTCTCTCTCTCTCTCTCTCTTTCAGCCTTAGGAAGGAGGCAATGACAAACTATCTCTGAAAAACCTTGCCAACAAAATTCCAGGGAATTATTCAAGCTGTGTCCGAAAATCGGAATGACTGATCGGAAGAAAAATAAATAAATGAAACCTGATACAGCTACTGATCAACTGACCTGCTTCCCCTTGGCTCAGTACTATTAGGTCAGCAATGGGCACGGTTTATGAATCCTATCACACATACTTTTAATATTAATAACTAATTCAATTTCTTCTTGTGATAAGGGACAGTATTAAAAAATAAATTTTGCTTCCTACGGATTCTGCTGGAAAAAAAAACCAGGTTAATAATAAACAATTACACAGAAGTTATGTACTGTATACATATAAATGAGTACAGTCACACAAATACACATGCAGATTCATTATACAATGATTTTTACATATATTACTCACATGAAATATATATTTAACCTTTGCACTCTACTTTCCTGCATGTCTTCAAGATAGCCATTCAAGTATTATTCAGGGTAATAATGATAAGATACCAAACTTCTACTTCATTTTATAAAGACAAATGATTTAAGTTCAATAGCTTATTTTCTTTCAAATGCTGATTTTGGAAGACTTCCCAAAAACAAATGGAAAAAAAAATGCGTCATTACAGTTCTCCATAGAGCAATGAATTGTAAACTATCATTAAAAGCCATGGTGGCACAGTGGTTAGAATGCAGCATTGCAAACTAATTCTGCTGATTGCCAATTGCCAGAATTTCAGCAGGTCGATCCTCACCAGCTCATGGTTGACTCAGGCTTCCATCCTTCCGAGATCGGTAACATGAGGACCCAGATTGTTGGGGGCAATAGGTTGACTCTCTAACCTGCTTAGAGAGGGCTGTAAAGCACTGGGAAGCGGTATATAAGTCTAAGTGCTATTGCTATCTTGTTTGACATTGATATCTGGGAAGATTCTAGAGCAGATTAAAAAAAACACTTGTAAGGATTTCTGAAAATGTAGGTATCTGTAGTTAGCATGAAATGATAAAGGATGTGTACTCAATCTTACATTATTCTTGGGTGTCTAATTTCCACAGTAAATTGTAGGAATACTATGAAAATAATATACAGGTAGTCCTCAACTTATAACTACTATTGACCCCCAAATTTCTGTTGTTAAGTGAATCAATCCCGTTTTACAACCTCTCTTGCCTCAGTTGTTAAATGAATCACTGCAGTTGTTAAATTAGTAATATGGTTGTTAAGTGAATCTGGCTTTCCCGTTGACTTTGCTTGTCAGAGGGTTGTAAAAGGTGATCACATGACCCTGGGGCATTGCAACTGTCATAAGCATGAGTCAGTTACCAAGTGTCTGAATTTTGATCACCTGACCATGTGGATGCTGCAACGGACTTTAGTGTGAAAAATAGTCATAAGTCACTTTTTTCAGTGCCGTTGTAACTTCAAGCAGTCACTAAATGAATTGTTGCAAGTCAAGGACTACTTGTACAGTGATACCTTGATACTCAACTGCTTTGAAACTCATCGAATTTGGTATTCAACACATTTTGTCGTGAAAAGTTTGTCCCATTGTACTCATTGTTTGTTTGGTACTCAATGCACAAGCTAGAACTTGTCAATGTCGGCTGCCTTGTGACTCACTGAACTGGACCTTGGGCTTTCTATAGATGTAGCATCTGTTCTAGTATTGAACTATGATTATTTCATATATTTTGAGTACTATAGCTAAAAGAAGAGACATCAGGTCAATGGAAGTTCAGCTGCCACTGTGAATTAAAGGGTTCCAAGTGTTAGGTAGCTATATTGGGAAGATTATGGTTATCTTGTCTTTTTAAATACATTAAAGCAAGATGGCCTTTTTCCAAGATGAAACCATTAAAATAAAGAATATTCATGACTAAGGTAATGACATAGATAATCTTAGATCGCAAGGAAGCCTGGCCATGGATGGTGCCACTATTGAAAGAGAAATTCCTCATTTTATAAGGACACAAACATGGATTATGGGAAGCATGAATGAAAATGTGTCATTGTCAAAACAGGAATGAAACATACAAATTGGATGTTTTAGAAGTAGATGAATTTCCAATAGGCCAACTTGATGATGACCATAGATAGTTATAGCCACTCTACTCCAAAAGACTCTGGAGAGCTATATTGATTATCACAGGAATTGGAGGATGACTGGATTGCATAAATACAATAATACATGAAGCAGATTATGAAAGTTTTGCAAAGAGAATTACTTCCTTACACTAATGCCTCCAAATGACATAAATGCCTTCAAAAACATAAAACATAGATTCTGGTTATAGACATTACTAAAATAGACTACTGAAGATAAAGAAACTAAAACCCAATAAGTCAAACCAGGTACAGACTGTGGAGCAGATGTGGTTTAAATAAAAAAAAAGTAGGGTTGCCATAAGGAGAACATACAGTTAGCCTGTAAGATCAGTGTAAAGAACAGATTCATTTATATGAAGTAGAATCTGAGCAGCTAAGAGAGAAGACATTGTGAAAACCAAATTGGGAAAGAAAATAACATGACAGGCACGGAAAGGTGGAAAAAACAAAACTCTTGGGGAAAGAAGAACAGAAGAAGACTGAATACAAACTTCCAACCTCAAGCAAGAAAAGAGGTCTCGGTTAAGAATGTTAATAAACCCCATGACTAAAATAGAAAGGCCCAAATGATTATGGAAGAGATTGATAGCAAATGAAGTTGAGAAGTTGAATCCCTTTACAAATAATATTTGAGAATAGAGAAACATTTATAAAGGAAAAAGAATATTCAGGAATACATTCCACCATAATGTGAGGTATGATAGGATGTCATATAGGAAAAACAAACAGAAATGAAATACCTATCAAACAGTTTAAATCCTTGTGAGAAGAGGCAATTAATGAGCTAACAGCTCAAGGTCAATACATTTGGAACAAAATGTTGTAGCCTATTGCTTGTAAATAATTTGTTTATATATCTATACCAAAGAAAATAAATGCCAGTAAGTGCACAAATTACCAAATCAGTGTGCTACTTTCTTATACAAGCTTTTTGCTTAAGATCTTACAAAGAGCCGTAAATGGGAAAGAGATGCCAAATGAACATTTAGAAAAGTCAGAGGAAAATTAACAAAAGATGGATAATGGAGAGGGTAAAGGGATACAGAGAGGAGGATTAGCTTTGCTTTATGGAATTTGCAAAACCATTAACTATATATATATCATGCCAGAATGTAGAACAGATTAAAATTAGTGGGTGAGCCAGGACCCTTTATTAATATTTTGAGGATTTTTTTACAGTGAACAAAAAGCACTGTAAGAATCCAATTTGAAAAACAGTGTGATTCAGAATGGGGGAGTGAGTGAGACAAAGATGCATTTGTCCCTATTATCTGATCTCATGTATCAATTAATAAATTATTTTAAAATGGCAATATTAGAAGGAGTTACATCTGACATCAAAACTGGAGACCCAAACACCAACAATTTGAGGTTGATAATTCATTTACTGAAAGAAAAGACTTAGGGGACCTTACTATGAAAAAAAGTAGAAGGTGAAAATCCTGAGTTAATCTTAAATATTCAGAAAACAAAGGTTTCATCCATCTGCATACTTGCTAGACTTGCTGGTCTAGTGACAGCAGAGAAGTGAAAATGGTAAGCAGTTTTGTTTTCCTAAGCATAAAAATGTTTAACCATGGACAGTATGCTGAAGAAGGAAAATAGATCCCACAGTGACAAATCTGACCAGTTTATGAATGCTAAGGATATTTGATATCTGAATGACAAGAAGTATTAGAATAATTGAAGCCATAGTTTCTCCAGGGGTAATACCGGTCTAGATAAAGGTAAAGTTTTCCCCTATCCTGTAAGTTGTATCCGACTCTAGGGGGCAGTGCCCATCTCCGTTTCTTAGCTGAGGGAGCCAGCGTTGTCTGAAAGCCTAGAAGGGATGAGGCTAACTTCACCTCAAGGGGAATGATGTTCCACAGAACAGGAGTCACAGCAGAAAAGGCACTTTTCCTGAGTCTTCAGGACTTCATACTCAATAGCATAAATACAATGAAGGTGTGTGTCTTCAATAAATGTGATCATTGGAGCAAGGCTATTGCATCTGCCCTGATCAAATAAGATGGCGGCTAAGATTTATGAGTTTTCTGTATCTCTTCACTGCTATCTTATTAGCAGATTCGACTCAAAATCCTCTAACCATGTATAGTGGCAATGCAGAAGACCATTATTATTTCGAGGAGTTTAATGGCATATTTTGATTTTGCCTTCATGTTAAGAAAATTCTAGAAGATTAGAGCCCATTCTGAACTAGCCTGCTTGCTTGTTGTTTTTTTAGCTCTTGTTTACTGAGGGGTAGGGATCTTCATGTAGTTTCAAAGCTTCTGTTGCCATGAAAGTCTCAGACTTTTGATTCCCATCCGAGTCATGGGACAGTCAGTTAAGGTCACATCTTATAGTCTCATGACTATAAGCAGGGCCATGAAGTCATGGTGCCAGATAAAAATCTTGGGATTCCTGGTGTCTCTTGCGAGCTTCTGCATGGAACCTAACGCTGGGAACTGTGGAAATTGGCCATCCTTGGGGTATCTCTACTGTTATTATTAAGGAGCTCCTGGCAGCCTGTAAGAGAATTGCATATTATCTTTCTTGGTATCTGTGCTTTTTATGTTCTGCTTTTCAATCTGTTTGCTTGAATTAATGATAAAGCTTAAAATCCCTTTATTTATTGGAGCGTTCATTGTCTCAGGATCCAAAAAAACCCAAATGCCTGGGCACCTGACCACTGTTCTGGCACTTGGCAAAATCCCATGACACAAAGATGCTTATGTAATTGCTCTAAAGCAGCGTTTCTCAACGTTTGTGTGAAGGCAACCCCTGTCACACGGACGCGCCGCGTATGCGCGGTGCCACCCCGTGAGGGGGGAAAATGGCGGATCGCGTTGTTTGGCGACCCCTGTAAAATGGTCGTTCGACCCCAAATGGGTCGCGACCCATAGGTTGAGAACCGCTGCTCTAAAGGGACATGTCTTGGGAGTGCTACCTTTGTCTCATCCCCAGCTCTTGATGAGACAGCTTACATTTGCCTACAGTTGATCCAGTTTAACAGTATCACTGTGGATGCAATTTGCAGTGTGTTATCAATGATGCTGGTGATGATATATTGAGGGTCTATTACCTGGCTATTCTAGGCTGCGGCAACACCACCCCTCTACCCTTCACTCATTCAGCATTTCCCTCCATTGCCTTTTGGGCGTGGGTCACTGGAGGTATAGGAAGTACATGGCCTCCTTATAAATTTAAATTTAGCACTTTTAAGTTTAGCACTAAAGAGTAGCCGACTTGTCTTTTTTAAAACAAAACAAAAACAGGAGTAATGTTCTCTTGATTATTTCTGTGCCTGTTACTAGGAAAGCAGAGAAATTGACAAGGGAAATTGACAAGACCTGTGATGTTTAGGCGGGTGGGTGAAAGAATGCTGTTTCCAAACAACCTCATTTCCTCAATAACTAGTTCTAATAAAATAGACATGCAGTTTCTTCCTAAAATCTACCAGTGAACATGTTTGGCTCTAAAGAGGAAAGGAGAAACCAAAAAATACTCAAATGCAGAAGAACACACATGCACACCCATACGGATCATGCCCTTGTCATGATTTGTCGTATCATGCTATCACACGCTCTCTTTTGTCCCTCTTTCTAAGATCAGACTTAAATTATTTTGCCCCTAAAATTTATCTTCCTCACCTCTTCCTGCCTGGCCACTACCCCTTTTCATTCCTTCCCCAAGAATTTTTTTGTGTGAATGTCATGGCTAAGCTCCTTAGCTTGCTACTTACTCAGCACCGTTTCTCATTCTATGCTTATCACAATATAAGAACAGAGGATATATCCAGAAGAACACCTGACAGACTAGCAGTTTCTTTCTGATGCACAGGGGAATCTACCAATTGTGTAGGACAGGGGTAGGTAACCTTGGCTCTTTTATGACTCATGGACTTCAACTCCCAGAATTCCTGAGCCAGCTATGCCATGAAATCCATGAGTCATAAAAGAGCCAAGGTTGCCTACCCCTGGTGAAGGAGAAGGGATGGCAGAACCAGGGAGTGGAGTGAAAAGGAGGATCAGCCTAGAATTCTTACACAGCCACAAAAGAGCTAAGTCCAAATCCCCTCCTCCCCTATGTGCTGTTGACCTCTATCTAACTCTAAGCAGGGGTCAACTGAAAAGATTCCTATGCATAGGCTTTTGGCAACAGATCAGTTTGATTGAACCTTCATGTGGAGACCTGATCTTTCACACCTAACAAATTGTTTTCTTTAAGGTAAGTGTGAGAATGGCACTTCTCCCTGCCTTGCCATGCAGGCAAAATAGAATACAGTGACGAAGGCAGTACCGATCATATGCTAGCATATTTTTCTCCTACCTTAAGCACTGGAAGAGGCACTTTAATATAGTGGTGAGAAAGATCCCAGATCACGGTTTTCTGTTTCTTTTTTTACTAATATGCCCTTTCTCTCATCCTATCTCAGTTACCCCAGCTTGGGTGTAGACTCAATGCCAAATTTCTCACCACTGGGAGGCTCAGTTTGGGAGGTCTGCCTTGAGTCCTCCACTTATGCATCTACTCAAATGGCTTCTGCATGGTTGTGCAATAGAAGCAGGAGTATTGTGGATATGTCCTATCCTACAATATTTTTTCAAAGAGAATGTAGATAGGGGATAACTTTCTGGAGATAGGGGAAAACTCTGTAAACATATTTGATGCGTTAGGACCCAACCCTATTATAAAGCTATTTCTATTACTTATCCATTTTTTATTCCTTTTTTCCTCAAGAATACAGGTTCTAAATAAGTTAACTGCTATCTCACACTATATTGATTTTAGTGGGAGTTTGTGACTAAAATGCACTTCGAGAATTACATCATGGATCAGTTTTATTTAGGAAAAGAAAAGCAGCTCCAATGCATATAAAATCTGATGACAGATAATAACATGTGTTTAACATTAAATGTGGAACAAGTCCATAAATCAACATTTGAGTTATATCAACTGACAAAACTTTTTGTACAAAACTAATTTTAAAATACATTATTTCTGCAATTCAAAAAGCAACTTTTCCCATGATCATAAATTTACTCATTATAGATGTCATGTAATGACAAAATACCAGATTTTAAAAATGAAGTAAATAAGTAATAATCCCAATGTAGATTTTTAATGACTAAAATTTACAGATGCTTCATCATCTGAGCCATTAGTAGCACTTTTGCTTTCTTATTCAACATTACATGTTCAGTGAGTTTCATAACCAAGTAAAGCTAGGAGTAGAATTTTAGTCTACACTGCATTGCTGTAATCAACCAGAACAATTGAAATTGAAGTGATAAATAGCATTTTAATCCCAAATTTGTACAAAGTTCCAGATATACCAAGCTGTCATTAGGAAACAAAGGATAGAATACAAAGCATTGTCTGCACTTACTCAAATGGCTTCTGTAGGATTATGGAATAGAAGCAGGAGTGTTGTGGCCTATCCTACAATAATTCTTCAACTGGCTTCTACAGGATTATGGAATAGCACTTAGACTTATATTCTGTTTCACAGTGCTTTACAGCCCTTTCTAATTGGAGTCAGCATATCGCCCCCAACAATTTGGGTCCTCATTTACTGATCTTGGAAGGATGGAAGGCTGAGTCAACCTTGAGCTGTTCAGAATCGAACTCCTGGAGTGAGCAGTGAATTAGCCTGCAGTGCTGCATTCTAACCATTGCACCACCACAGCTCTGTAGGTAAAGGATAAGGGATAAGTTTCTCATCATTGTCAGGTTCAAATAAAGTTTTGAGATTTGTAGAAAAGCAGGCATAGTTTGGCCAATGGATATATAGAAAGTTAGATAATTAAGAAAATTGTTCCAATACCTGTTTCTAAGTCAATACAAAGTTCTTTTATACTAGAGACAACCAGTTTTCAGGATCTAGAATGAAATGTAGAAGAAGGGTGTAAGGAAAGAAGTATTGTGGCTTAAATGACAAGGCATCAGCCCAATCACCTACATGCTTGGAATTTAAAAGATCTGAAAGTTAAAATGACAGGAAAATTAAGTCCACCTGATCTGACACTGTAAATTTATAAGAAGCCTATAGATATTCTAAAGTTTCTGTGCCCATTCAGATTTCTGTAGGAGAGTTAGTACATTTCGGTGACAATTTTGAAAGGTTTCCTTGTTGACTAACAACTTCTGGTTAAAAAATATCATTTTGTTTTTGGCTGGTAACAACTTCCAAGGAAAGAATGTTTCAAAGAAGAGGCTACCTTGACAATTCTGACATGGATAGTGGCTGCAGACCTTCCAGAATGACATCAGGGTTATGATCCCATACAGCAAATGAGCAAACAGGCACAGATTGACAGGATGGATTGAGAATGAACACCTCTTGAGATGAGAAAGATTTGTTAGGCTTTGGAATGCTACCTAAAACGGGAGATGAGTCACTTGAATGGCCAGGGCTGTAAAATTAGGAATAATGTGGAAAAAAACCCCCCTGACAATTCTCAAAAAATAGTGATGGGAGGGAGGATGTCCCAAAAATGATTCTAAATCTCTCTCCTTTCAGTGAAATACAATTGCTTATATAGTATACTACCAGTAAGTCAAGAATATATTTCTCTCCCTTAACATAGGGACTATATTTTAAAGGTGTTAAGAGTGCTCAAACTGGCGTGTGATGATTGATAGATTCCTCAGAGTAAATCAGCAAATCAAGAACTTCTCCAAAATATCGTGAAAAATATGATAAATAAATCATCTGTTCCTAAATCTGAATAGCATTACTGTCCTTTCAAAGTTCCCCTATGGACAGTGACATACCATATTCCTACCCTCTTTCATAGATTGCAGATTGCAAAGCCCTCTGAGGTCTAATTTGGTAAAGATTAATACCATCTGCAATAATTCTAAGAGTTCAAAAATGAATAGCTAGTAATCATGAATATTCCTGGGAAACCATTCTTCTTTTGGATTAAAAAGAAATAGAACCCCTGACAAGAAGAACACAGGTGGGGAGCGAATAAAACTAATTTATACGTTCTCATTGATAAATTCCTTTAGCTAGGCTGACTATGCATTTCACATTGAGTATTGTTGCCTTGCTGGAATCAGGAGTCCAGGAAAAGATTAACCATGGAGTCCCAATATTTACGGTATCAGTGTTTCCACTTTTCAAAACAGGTTGGCATAATCAAAATATCTGTTGGGCAAGATAGGAGGATATACTTGCTAGGACATGGTAAGGGGATGGTGGTGAGACTTTGCAGTATGTGGGTGTTGTGACAAAAAGATGATATCACTCTCCTAATGAAAATTTGAGTCCATTCCTAAATTACTGGACTATGTAATGAAAAGGCTAACTAATGTTGTAGAAGGCCCTGGCAGTTTCCATTGGCGAGTTATAGAGGTTTCATGAACTTCATGATAGGCCCTAAGATCTAAAATCCAGCTACCAAGACTCTCAACAAGAAATTGGTCAGGCAGAGTATGATAAGCATGTGTGCATGTTATGATTCAATTGAGGTGCAAAAATCACCACCCCAAAACCCTGGAATCTACCCAATCTTGCAGTTGTATTTTGGTGCCAATCAGGGTTTGCAGGGTAATAAGAATTATGAACTGCTGATGTATATAGCTCCTTATGTCAATCTCCTTTTAATTTATAGCTTTCCTAGTCTTGAAGATCTGAATTCTATGGCTGGTCTGAAGTTTTGCTTCTCCTTATAATGACATGTCTAAGATAATATTTCAGAGTGGGAGACTGAGTGCGGCACTTCTGTTTGATGTCCAGGTTCTCCACAATATCAGCCCCACTAGGTAGGTCAGACTATGAAATCAACTTCTCAGGATTTCTTAAACTGTTTTTATTGCAATTGGCTATAATAACAAAATTATTATACCACGCAGGTAGATTATCTCCCCAGGATCTCCTCTTCCTTATAGTTCAGTGGATTTGGAAGGTTTCTATCTGAGATGTTTTCTAACATTATCTGGACATTTTGAACTTAAAAAATGTTTCTCCTTTTGGCTAGGCAATAGAGCCTGCATATCAGAGAGCCTCCATCGAGGTCATCTTCTGCTCTCTAAATTACGTACGTTTCTTGGAAGAAGTGTAGCTTTATGTTTCCCTGGTGCAAGGTTTTTTTCTTGAAGTCTCACATGTTTCTGGTAAAAGGAAGGAAAAGAGTGAACAGTAGCATCTTCCTTTCCTATTCATACTCTCCTACAATTTCTTATGTTTGCCATCAAGGGCAAAGTAGACCAGCATTAATGTAGTTATGGAGTCTGTAGTGCTTTGATTAATTAGCTCCTTTCAAATTTCATCAAACTGTCCCTCCTTGAATTCATGGGTTAGATATATCTTTTATTGTAGCCCATAGCCTGAAGGAACAGCTGAATCTTATTAACATATTCCCACACACAACACTGTTTTATATGTTTGATTGGATTATTAATTTAAGTTATCTCTCAGGATTTCTGTGGAGAATCTCCACCATCCATGTCAAAGTGGTCTCAAAGGTACTTTTTCCGATAGGCAACTAAACTGTTCTTTTTCCTTGAGGAAGAAGAAGTTTCTCTTCTCATCCAAGAAGCTTCCTTGGTTCTGGCAGGATGGTGGGGGCGATGAAAGAATTAGTTCTGACACAATGGGGTGTTGGGTGTTGGAAGGATCATATTTCTTTGGAAGGATCATATTTCTTTGCAGTCATCTGGTTGTTATCACTCTCCCTGAGAGCTGTTGGGGCCACTTGCCACTGTGCCCTGTATCAGAGTGCAAATGGGGATGGAATCTTCTTGGAACTGCTGAAAGGACTGCATTGGGAAAAATATATCTCAGGAAAAACACAAAACTCGTATATGCAAACTAGACTTAATCAGAAGGTGGAGATTTTACACCTCCCTCCCTCAGTAGGCTAATTACAAATCCTATATGGTTGGTTAGTCAGTCATTTGGTCACAGGGAGATATACACAAGATAGGCAATAAATTTGCCTGGATCCCCATCATACCTATCTGGAAAGGAAGTGGGTACTTAACATTGGAAGACTGCATCAACTAAAGCAGCAACAGCATCAGCTTGGTTCTTCTTGGAAGAACACCTACTGTCATGGTTTGGGCTAATTACCTAATCATCTGAGCTTGCTGGTCTGTCTAGTAATTCTGACACTGGAGCTTAACACTGGCCTCTGTCAACAGTCAGCAGCGTTCTCAGAGTGTCCATAGCTATTGTGTTAATCCTTAATTTCTAGGCTCTCTTCCCATAGCAATGGGAGTAGAAGTGGGAAGTCAAGCTGCTTGGCTCCCATAACCAGGATTTGCAGTAAATCATAGACCTTGAGACTTTACAAAGCTCATCTAGGCTCTGAGGGCAGGATTTAACTAAGTCTCAGAGACGCAGCTAAGCTAGATAAGAATCTTTATTGAAAACAAGAATGGAGCTAAATAAACAGCTGATTGCCCACTGCCTCTGTGAACAAGCAAGTGCCTCTTATATCTACAGTGACTCAACCCCACAGCTTTTTCTTCCTGTGCTTCCACACAAACTAGCAGACTGTGTGTGCAGGGCTTGGCATCCTTGAAACCAAAGGGTGGATGAGTATTTATATACACTTGAGTGAAAAAGTATTTGTATCCTTTCAAATTTTTGTTTTCATAACACCCCCACCCTACCCCTGAATGTTATCAGAATTTATGTGGCTCCTACTGATATACTACACACACCATACCAATGCAAAAATACTACCATCCTCTGTCCTCTGCCAATTTGATCAGTTCCACAAAAGGAAAGAATAAAACTAGATTTCATGAAACATTAAGGGATGATTTGGACCAGCCCTACTCTTTATAAATCATACTGATTTTGGCTTCCCTTATCACAGTGAAGTTTTCACAAGAACTGAAACGAAATTTCTGGAGACACTTGTAAAAAAAGTGTCACTCTGGAAATGGTACCAAATCCATTTCTAAAGTTTCTCAGTTTCACAAACCCACAGCCAGAGAGATAGCACTGATTTAGAAGAAGAGCGAATTTTCCTAGGAATGACCATCCTGTCAAAATGATCCCAAAAACATAATGTAAAATCATCCAGGAAGCCACAATTATTGTTGGTTGCAGAACTGCAATCAAAGCCCCACTCTTTTGCATATGCATGCAACATTGAGATACATATAAAAGGGCAACACACACACACAAACACACACACACACACACACACACACACACACAGAGAGAGAGAGAGAGAGAGAGAGAGAGAGAGAAACTGTATCTTGCTTAGCAGAACACTGATACCCATCTCAAGTCTTCCAAAAATCAACTCGATGACTTTCCAAACCTCTGTAAGGATGTTCTGTAGGACAATTAGCCTACAGAAAACTTCTACAATTATGCAAGCTTTCTGTGGAAATGAGTATGTATTAAGTCATCAAACTTCTCAATATAGCAAAAGAGACATTTAGCTATAGTTCTATTCAAACTAATTTGAGGTTCAATGAATATCATTAAGTCATTATAAATAGGACTGGGGAACGTGTGACATTTTGAAATATTTCTGGTGCATTCTGTATGGGGGTTGTAGTAGAATGATACACTGTACATTGAATTATACTGACAAATTCCTATTTGCCTATACATAGTAACACAGAAATGATTCCAGAAGAAAATTGAGATTTGCTAATCTGGTAAATAAAGTAGCTAATCTAAGACTTAGACTTAGACAAGGGAATAGAAGGGGAACTATCAGATTTGCTGATAACACTAAAATGGCAGGAATAGCCAACACCTCAGAAGACAAGTTCAGGATCCAAAAAGATCTTGACAAACTTGAATGGGCCCTATCCAGCAAAATGAGTTTTAGTGTGGAGAAAAGCAAAGTTTTACATTGAGGCAGGAAAAATGAAAGCTATAAGTACAAGTTAGGTGAGACCTGGCTTAAAAACAATAACTGTGAGAGGGATCTTGGAGTCCTAGTGGATGATCACTTGACTATGAACCAGCAGATAATACAATCCTGGGTTGTATAAACAGAGGCACAGAATCAGGGTCATGCGAAGTATTAGTGCCACTTTATAAAACCCTGGTAAGACCATACTTGGAATTCTGCAACCAATTTTGGTCACCATACTACAAAAAGATGTTGAGACTTTGGAAAAAGTTCAGAGAAGAGCAACTAAAATGATCAAAGGCTTGGAGACTAAAACGTATGAAGAAAGGCTGCAGGACTTAAGTTTGGCTAGTCTAAAGTAAAGAAGAAACAGGAGTGACATGAAAGCAGTATTGCAGTATTTGAGGTGCTGCCACAAAGAAGAGGGGGTCAAATTATTCTCCGAAGCACCAGAGGGCAGGACAAGAAACAATGGTTAGAAACTGACCAAAGAGAGAAGCAACCTGGAATTAAAGAGAAACTTCCTGACAGTGAGGGCTGGACTAGAAGACTTCCAAGATCCCATTCTATTCTATTCTATTCTATTCTATTCTATTCTATTCTATTCTATTCTATTCTATTCTATTCTATTCTATTCTATGTGGAATAATGAACAATCACTAGAATAATGATGTGTCTGCATAATTACTGGAATAATGCTGCATTAGTAGTATGCAACTAACCTAATGCGCATTGCACTTGGATACAATGTATGTAGCAAACTCTCCATTGTATACCTATGAGAAACGGACCTAATGTATTACAATGTGTATTTCAATGTGTATTCCTTTGTTCCTGAGAAAAGGAAAGTATAAAACTGAAGTCTGAACCCGCCCTCGGGGTTCAGAATTGCTAGTTGCTATTGCTTTTGAACCTGTGCAATAAATCTCTCTGCTAAAAAAACCTTCTGGAATTCGTAAGAGTCCTTTCGTTTTCCACAAGATTTCCTATTCTATTCTATTCTATTCTATTCTATTCTATTCTATTCTATTCTATTCTATTCTATTCTATTCATACTACTTTATAAAATCTTAGTAAGACCATACTTGGAATACTGCATCAAATTTTGGTCACCACATTATATAAAAAAAAATATTGAGACTTTGGAAAAAGTGCAGAGAAGAGCAACTAAGATGATTAAAGGCCTGGAGACTAAAATATATGGAGAATAGTTACAGGATTTGGGTATAGCTAGCCTAGAGAAAAGAAGTACTAAAAGTGACATGATAGCAGTATTCCAGTATTTGAGGAGTTGCTACAAAGAAGAGGGGGTCAACATATTTTCCAAAGCACCAGAAGGCAAGACAAGAAACAATGGATGGAAACTAATCAAGGAGAGAAGCAACCTGGAATTAAGGAGAAACTTCCTAACAGTGACAAAAATTAACCAGTGGAACAGATTGTCTTCAGAAGTGGGTACTTCATCATTGGAGATTTTTAAGAAGAGACTAAACAGCCAATTGTCTGAAATGGTATTTGGCTCCTGCTAGAGCAGGGGGTTGGACTAGAAGACCTTCAAAGTCCCTTCCAGCTCTATTCTGAATTAAAAAGTAATAGACAAGGTTCAGCCACAAAAGATTTTGACATGTTTTTTCAAAAACCTTCCTCTCAAAAGCCATTCTAAAAGTTCAGTAATTAAAAAAAAGCAGATTATGCTTTTATCTGACTTTTATGCTATACATCTGAAACTGAATTAACAGTTTAGCAAAATTTAATTTCCGGAATACATTAATGAGCATTTCAAATGACATTTTTATTATTTCTTATATAGCAATGGCCTCATTTCTCTCTTGCATGCCACTCTGAAAAATTTTCATTTGAAAGTGCTTCAGTACAATGCACATTTGCATATAAGATTACCCTAGCTAGACTCTTGTTTATGCCTTCCCTGATTTTTCTCATCTACTCAAAATTTACATCATAAATTTTCTACCATAGAAATTGAAAAAAAAAAAACTAATCTAAAACTAAATCCTTCTGTTTATTAGGTTAAAATTTCCGAACACTCCTTGCTAATAATATTGCCATTGCCATAATGCTAAATCAAAATGCATTAAAACCAGTACGAAAAAACGAAGTCCTCTGCCTAATTTCTAGTTTTTAAATGGATCCTGTAAACTTCTGTGCGTTGTCAGCTCTTAACTTGTTCTTCTGGTTTTAGCCCAACAGTTTTTGCTTCCTTAGCAAACAGGCTGGCTCTCTATTGGCTCATCACTTACAGTAGGGTGGGAAATCTGTGGTCTTCTGAATAACAACTGTCAACATCCTTTCCCAATGGCCATTCTGACAAGGGTTGCTGGGAATTGTTCAACACAAGGCCTCCTCCTGGGAGAAGAATACACAACCACAATGATCCTTTAATCTCTCCAGGCATAAGCTACCAGATTCTGTTTGAACATAAGGAGAGCTGTATTTCTTGAGGCAGCCAGCAGGTCTTTCTTTTACTGGCAATAGAGATGAGCAGAGAATCAATTTCCTTCCTGACACACGTTTGAATTGTACTGCTCTATTCAGTTTAATAACATTGAAAAAAAAAATGGCTGGTTATTTTCACAAATATTTGAGAAAACTTACCCATTTGTCCCCTTTTCCTAACATCGAAGCTGGAAGAAGTGTTTTCCTCCCAAAAGAGCACATATGATCATAGCCAACAACAACAAAAAAAAGGAAGAATCAAGACATTTCTTCCAATTGATTACTTTTTTTCCTAGTATGTAGAAGAGGGGTGAGTGTGAAAGCGTGACTAGATGGGGTTGCAACTACCTCATCAAAAAGCCATACGGACTAGAATGTAAAGTAGTGAACAGGAAAGTGCAGTCTATCCACTTTCACACGGGGATCTGATTGGAGCCTCTGAAAATGACCCAATCCAGTAAAAAGGTCTAAGCCAAGGTTGTCTACCCCTGGACTCTAAGCTATACTAAATCTTCCTCTACAAATGTATATTTATTTCTGTGTTTGAAGACTTTGCTTGGATCCTTCAATATTCTGCACTGAAATGCTGTGATGGGTCTATATCTATAAGAACAGAGTTGTGCAAGCCCTGGAGTTCCCTGAGATACTCTATGGAAGTGGAAGTGCTGTAGCAGACTGTATCATATCTACTAAAGATTTTGGGAGTTCTAGAGTCTGAAAATCAAGATTTTGTTCCACCTAATTTCTTTAACAAAGTCTCAATTTTTTGTTCCCCATTTCATCTTAACCAATTTAATTCTGTTTCCCCCCCCCCACCCCCACCCCGGAATTTCTCTATTTGGGAAACAGCCTAAAATGGCTACCTATTTCATTGGCTTGATACAATTATTTTAGTTAGAAGTTCCTGACATGGAGATTTCAACCTCAAAATATGGACGGACACATTAGGCCTTTATCATCTGTCTACCTGAGATCTGAATGAAAAAAGGGGGATATAAATAATAAGGAAATGAATAACAGCACATGGTAGTTAGGCTAATATATTTCCAAACACAAATTAGCTTTTGATGTCCCAGTTAGGCGTACTTTTGGTTCCTAATTTTGTTCCTGTTCCTGTATTCAATATGGAGGTTAGTAGGTCTGACCATAAACGTTTAAAGGTTATTAAAAGAAGACCCCCGACTTACATCCATTCAAACCACTGTCTGAGGTTACAACAGCACTGAAAAATGTGACTTATGACCAGTCCTCCCACTGATGGCAATCACAGCATACTCAGTGTCACGTGATCAAAATTAAGGCGCTTGGCAACCAACATGTATTTCCAACAGCGGCAGCATCCCAGGGTCATGTGACCACTGTTGGCGACCTTCTTCCCAACAGGCTTCCCACACACAAAGCCAATGGGGGAAAACGCATTTGCTTAATGACCGCATGATTCGTTTCACCACTGAAATGATTTGCTTAGCAACCATGGCAAAAATAGTTGTAAAATCGGGTGTGACTCACTTAACAACCCTCTTTACTTAGCAATGGAAATTCTGCTCCCAGTTGTGCTCATAAATCGAGGATTACCCATACTCTCAAAATATACAGAATATGAAGTCCCCCCCGGTGTGTTTTGAACAAACATGCACATATAAGTGCATAAAGTAGAGTACTAAAGACATAGGACAGCACTGAAGAAGATGCTTTGGAATAAATGAGACCCTTCCATGCATTGGAGTAAATGAGAATGCTCCCTAAATGAATGAAAGGAAAGAAAATAAACTGGAAGAATTAAAACTACTTGTTACAAGAACTACACGTCAGGTGAAAACTTTTCCATGTTGCGTTTTGAAGTCTTTCCATCTCCTCTGCAAAGTGATCTGTCCTTCACCCATGATATGACAATATTTCTTTGCCCCTCTCTGCAGACATTGTCTTCCCCTGGACAGGACCAAGAAATAGATGATATTCTGTCATGAGGTAAATCCTACTGGATGTTATGTTAGATCAGAAAAAGTCATGCCACCATCTCTGTTTCTCCAGAAATTTCTTCCTTGCGGTGAGGAATTAAGATTCCATTAACTCAACAAGACTTTAATAGAAATAAGTTTCTTTGCCTAAGGCTTCAGGTAATCCAGAGATCTGAATGATAAGGGGAAATTCTCATATGACTGACAGTCTTCTAAGTTCAGAGCTAGTCACATGCATCAATTAGACTTGTATAAAGGATATTTATCCTGCAGGAAGATAACACTCTAGCAAGCTGAGACCTCAGACACTTAGACTTTTTCCAAAAGTTCAGAAAGTTGGAATTTCTTCTTTTCCTCTCCCATTGGTTTTCCTATATTATTTTAGACCTGTACAAAGCAATTATCCAAGATGAATATGTACATTTTATAGGTAACAGCCACAGTTATGCACTATACCTGAAAAACTGTTTTTTGAATTTCTGAGGCTGGCTAATATGTTCAGAGTTAAAAATCGTTTTCCAGTGTGGCAAAAAGAGAAAACAAAGGAATATTGGGAGATAGGAGGTGATACATTTTAGCCAACAATTCTACTAACCAAAGTGGTTTGTGGGATGGTAGTCCAAGGCAGAAAGAGGGTGATCCCCAGTACAACATGTGAAACGTGTCGTTAAGCAAAGCACTAATGACAGCAGCTTCTTTGTTCCTGCAGCCGCCAATGAAGATACAGCAAAGGAAATGGAGGAGCTGCAGTTATGTGCAGTTGTGTGCAGTTTATGTGCATAAAGTCCTTGTTTTTCCCACCAGGCACTGCAGAATAGCAATTGTCCATTCACAGCACATAGCAAATAGTCTGCATTTTGGAGCTAACGTTTTTGCCATTTCTAAGCTAGTCCTTATGAACCAAACGTGGGTAACTCTTTCTCCCCAAGTAAGCCTTCAAAGTGCATTCTTAGGACGAACCTCAGCAAAGCTTTTGGTCTTTCCCCTGTTTTTACAGAAGCAACCTGAGTCTGAAAACAAGATACATTTAATAATTAAAAAAACAAGCATTTTCCCCCTCCCCCCAGCGCGCACACACGTTATTCAATTCTTGCAGACAATATACTTGCAATCTTTTAATTGAAACGCACGCACACACAAAAGGCCGTCACTGGCTACCGGGGCGAGATTTTAAACACGCGTCTCTCCAAGTGAGTCGCTCTTCCAAATGCACGCTGGGTCCCCGAAACAATGTGGGCTCTGTTTTCAACACTAGCTCGGGTTCCTGCGGCACACGCTGGTCATTTCAATGCTGCAACAGTCGTCCAAGTTAAGGCTACAGGCTGCCCTTTGATGACGGCCAGTCCCTTACTTCTCTCTCTCTCTCTCTCTCGCTCGCTGTAGCCCCCTCCCACGCCAGCCAGCTCTCCAAGCTATTCACGCCGAGGTGAAATATTAACAAGACCGCCGACCGCCTCTTCGGGGAAGCGTAAAGAACAACCCGGACGTTGGTAACTTTTTCACTTGAAAACCCAAACCACAAGAACCCCGATGCTCGAGACGCAACACCCTGCGCGATTCTTCCGGATAAGAAGCGACTCATCGCGTACAACCCCTCTCGGGACTCTCCACTTCAAACATTACTGAAGGAAGCTGGCCGGGGGAAGGAAGGA
The DNA here is from genome assembly GCF_016545835.1 of Crotalus tigris. Taxonomy (NCBI): domain Eukaryota; kingdom Metazoa; phylum Chordata; class Lepidosauria; order Squamata; family Viperidae; genus Crotalus; species Crotalus tigris. The sequence goes on from NW_024096511.1 coordinate 1,547,391, forward strand.
GTGGGTGGGAGAGGCGAAGGGGAGCACCCCTCCTCTGATTTTTGTTTTCACACAATTCATACAAGTTTCCAGGATGCCTCACCTCTGGCTACTCGCACGAACAGAGGAAGGAAGGAAGAAGGGAGGGAGGGAGGGAGGGAGGGAGGGAAGGAGGGAGGGAGGGAGGAAGGAAGGAAGGAAGGAAGGAAGGGAGGGAGGGAAGGAAGGAAGGAGGGAGGGAGGGAGGGAGGAAGGAAGGAAGGAAGGAAGGAAGGAGGGAGGGAGGGAGGGAGGAGGGAGGGAGGGAGGGAGGGAGGAAGGAAGGAAGGAAGGAAGGAAGGAAGGAAGGAAGGAGGGAGGGAGGGTGGGAGGAAGGAAGCTTGTTTCACAGCAAGCCTCGCAAAGTGTTTTCTTCCAAATACCCTTGTAAGTTCGTTCAATTAACTTTGCGCAACTGCAGTCTCCCCCCTGAAGGCGAGCCCCAACCGTGCCGCCTCCTCGGCTCGCCAGTACGTACCTCAACCATTAAACAAGACATTTAACCATAGTGGCAGTTCGGTGACCTCTGAATGCCGGGAAAACTGGAAGCGGCGCAGCCTGTTCATGAAGCCCCGACCTGCACGATCCCGAAGCTGCATCCAAGTCTTGGGCAGAGCATTCGGGGAGACGCGCCAAGGGACGGCGGAAGGTGCGCATTGGCCCGGAGAAGGGCAGGAGGGAGGAGAGAGCGTGCCCGAGCGGGACGCACGCGGAGCAGCAGCCGGAGCGCAAGAGCCAGACTTCCCGACCGGGCAAGAGCTGGAGAAGAGCTCCGCGGGTCTTGGCGCAGTCTCGGGCTGAGCGGCGAAGGCCGAGCCGTGCCTGGCTGGGAGGTGCTGTCAACTGCCACAGGCACAGCGCGGCCGGCCAATCAGCGGCGCCGAAGCCTCCTCTGTTTATGTTTCCTCGTTGGAAGAGTGACGTCAAAGGGGTTTAGTTTTTCCTCTGCATGTGCTATTAATTTTAAAGGACTACTATGGGAAGAATGCGGCGGCCGTGATTTCGGCAGGCAGGCTACCACTCTACCCTAGACAGAAACTGGAGCCTTAGTTATTAGTATTAATATCATCATCATCATCATCATCATCATCATCATCATCATCATCATCATCATCATCATCATCATCATATCATCATCATATCATCACCACCACCACCACCACCACCACCACCACCACCACCACCACCACCACTATCTATTGCTATTGCATAGACCGAAGCTGCCAGAAAGACTAGGATGCCAACATGCGTGTTGCAGAGGCACAATCAAAATTCGTAAGGAGTTTCAGGGGTAAATTAGGATCTGTTCTCACGGATTATATCTTACCTTGTTTTATGTACTCCTGCTTCCCAGGTGTTGTTGTGGGATGTCAGTTGCTACCTCTGAAAAATACTATCCCTTTACCTTGAAACAACAGGTTATGCCTTTGTTTATTCATTTAAAGCCATGTTTCGCTCATGCCAGCCTGGAGGGCATTGGGTGGCCTCAAAAAGCTAAGCAGAATCGATATTAATTCAATGGAAGACTAAGACGTGGGGCAGAATGAGAAATGGGAGAAAAATCCTGGATGGCAATGCAAATCTTCCTGTTGTTGCAAGGAGGGATTTGTCCTTACCAGGATTTGTGGCTTTATTTCAGTAGAAAATGTTTTGTGTTACCAAATGGGAATGGAGGAATCATTGCACCTAGGGATTTACTGCTAATAAGACATGTTACCCAAGGAAAGTGCTTCAAGAAGAAGAAATGGGGAAAAAAAAACATAATGGGAATGGTTAGACTGCAACATAATTATCCCTATTCAATTCTGATGGTACTATAATCCTTCTCTTGCTTGGTGTTGTTTTCTTCTGCTTTTGAAGGAGAAGTTATATGGAATCTGCTTCTCGTTTATCTATTCAAATGTGTAATCCACATTTTAAAACATAACATCTCCACTAATTTCAGCTGAACTCCAGATGTCTTCACAAATGTAACTAACTAGTTTTTGCAGCACAATACAGAAATGGATTGTATTGCCTTCTTGAATTTTCATCTGATTTCATTTCATTTCATTTCCAGTTTGACCTTCTCTCCCTTTAATACTAACCAAGTTCAATGCAGTCCTAGCTGCTCTCTGACTTTGGTTGTTTGCTTGACGTTTCATGGCCCAACCAGGTAGCATCCTCAGTGCTAGGGAAAGTGGCACTTGCCCTGTATATAAGAGCAGTTGTGTAAGAACACTATTCAGACAAGCAGAAACTCACTGCAGCAACCACGGAACAGTAGAAAAAGGAAACAGTCTGCCTATGCAACATCTTCCAACAAAATAGATACTCAAACAATTTTTATCAGAAGAGACCTGGATCATTCAGTGCACTAAAACACATCCAACTGTGAAAAAGATAATAGTGCCATACTGGAAATACATATCAGGAACAACCAATAGACTATTACAATCACATGGTCTCACCATTCCATTCCATACCAACCAGCATAGACTTCCAAAATAAAGTAAAGCAAGACCCAAGAAGAACAAAGAGGACATCTACAACATAAAGTGTAAAGTCTATAGCAGGGGTCTTCAAACTTGGCCCTTTTATGACTTGTGGACTTCATCTCCCAGAATTCCTCAGCCAGCGTTCCTGGCTGAGGAATTCTGGGAGTTGAAGTCCACAAGTCACAAAAGTGCCAAGTTTGAAGTCCCCTGGTCTATAGCAACCACTATGTAGGACTGATAGGCAGAAGACTAGCAGAGTGCATCCATGCACACCAACTAGCAGTCAGAAGATACAATGAAAATCCCTTAATTTTACAACACATGGACAGATTCAACCATAGTTTTAGTTGGGAAACTGGGAGCATCCTTGACCAAGCCAGAGCCAAAACTCTAGCGAATTCCTGGAAGCTTGGTATACAGACAAATCAGCCATCAGTAGATACATAGAAATAAACCATATTTATACCTCATTAAAAAGAGACAATATGAAGAGAGAACAAAAAACTAAGAAAAAATAGAGACAAAGGAAGCAAAAAGAACACATCCTGCCCAGCAGCCAACACTTTGATAAGCAGCGATTAACACCAGAGAGATAATCAAACAGAAAACAATACCCTAATCAAGGAATTACCAAGGGGAAAAACCACAACCCGGACAACATCGGCAGGGCAATTTACTGTATATAAAAATGGACTAAACTCCACATTCACTAGCACTGAAGATGTTACCTAGTGAGGTAATCAAACATCTGCAAAAAAGGATCCAAGCTCAGAAAACACCAAGGACTCCTTAGTTCATTCCTGAGCTACATATATTCTCTCCAATGGTTAGTGTTAAAAATAATCTCTTAAAAGGAACAATTATTTAAAAACATATCCATCACAATCAGAATCATCATCATCAAAACTGCATACTTTTCCCTCACCTCATGGCAATTTTTTTTTTACCTGCAAGTCTGATGGCAATAGTCAGAAAAAGTATATTCAGTTTAAATTTCTGTGCCCTTCTAGGAGTTTAAGCAGTGATGTAGGACTAACCCAGGGGTAGGCAACCTTGGCTCTTTTATGACTCATGGACTTCAACTCCCAGAATTCCTGAGCCAGCCATGCTGAGGGGAAAGGGAGAGGTTTCCAAGCTGAGCAATGCCGGCTCAGGAATTTTGGGAGTTGAAGTCCATGAGTCATAAAAGAGCGAAGGTTGCCTACCCCTGGACTAACCTAATGGTGGAGACTGCTAAACCTGACTGGTTCTGATGCTAAGTAAATCAGCTCCTTCTTGGCTTCAGTGACTTTTAAAAGTATTTTGAGTGCAGCTACTCTATTATATCTTTGCATGTCTGGGAGGCCATTTTAACCTCAGCATCTGTGGATAACCAATTAATTTGATGGCGTAGGGCAGACATGTCAAACACACGGCCCGGGGGCTGGATGTGGCCCGCAAAGTGGTTTCATGTGGCCTGTAAAGCTATCCTGGAAACAGTGTGGGAACAGCCCCTGCTTCCTTGGCCCAGGCCCAGGCCGGCCGGGAACCAATGTACAATTTTGTGGTGGCCATCTATACTGAAATGTATTCAGTCTTAGCTCCACAAGGTCATCTAAAAACAGCGAGGAACCAGCCCCTGCTGCATCAGCCCTGCCCCCTGGGTGGATGCTGGGGAGGTGTCACCCTTTGTGAGGAATGAAGAAATGGACCATGCCTTGGAGCTTGCCCCGGTCCCACTCCCTTCTGCCAGAGACCCTCAGATCTGTCTCACTCCTGCCCAGGCCCCCACAGGCACCCTTGACATGAACGATATAGAGCTGGCATGCCTACCCAGTAGGCCACACCCACTCCATCCATGCTCACTAGTAGGCTGCACCCACCCGGCCCCCCTGAGGGCAATTGCAATGCTGATGCGGCCCTCAATGAAATTGAGTTTGACACCCCTGGCTTAGGGGGTGACAACATTAACAACCTAGATTAGCTCCCATAATCTGGATTATGTGGATTGTCATATAGCATCTTTAATCCCTAAAACTGGTATATGATTCCTTATTGTATAGCTAAACCTAGCATTCCTTCTAGGATTATTACTAGTAACTAGCTTGTCGTGTATGCAGACCACATACATCCCTTCTCATTGTTGAGAAATTGCTATGAATTACTGATACTGTAAATTGCTGTTTCAACCAAATGAAGGAAGCAATGTATTTGTAAAACAACTCAATTGCTACAAATCAGAATGCAGGTTTAGAAGGTTAGCTAGAACTCTGAGAAGAAATTTGGAAGGTTAGCAATTCAAAGTGAAAGAAATACTTTAAAATGTATTCTTGAATTCTTCAGCAAGCTTGCTAGCATCAACAATAAGAAAAACATGCAGCTATTCTATCGTTCCTTCCTTAATGGGTGAAAATTAAAAGATGAAATAATGGGAGAATACAAGAGAATTGGTGTTGTTGTTGTTTTAAAAAAAGGATATCCACATCTGGTTCTCTTAATAAAATGTTATGATGATTAATCCCTTGATGAGAAGAAACATTTTGCATCAAGAAGCACTGTAACAAATGTTTAAGTGGATTTATAGTAAAAATGATATTTGGTGATGTGTTTTCACAAATAAGTGAATTTGTTCATGAATTAAAAGCTGCCTTATAGCTGTCCAAATGGACTCCGGAACATTATCTGACTTTCTGGAGTAGACTACATGGATTTGCTGGAGGAGGTGACAGAGAGAAAGAAAAACATTATTTTTGCATGAATGAAATCCACTTACATAAAGCTAACTTCTCCTTGAATAATATTTTCTAAGGTAATACAAACCTGTACAGACATATTTTAAATCATTTTAGTGAGATCTTAAAAGTGCATTTGAGAATTACCCTGTGATAAGATGAGTGGACAAAAAATTTGATAAATAAAAAAATTGCAACTTAGCACAAATTAATAGTGTTTTTTTTTTTAAAGAATCTCATGGCAAAAAGTACAGTGACTGACCTTATATAATGTTGGATTCAGTGTACAGTGACTTTGTTTTTTTGCATAGGTCAAAAGTAGCATCTTTATCAAAACTAGAATCTCAGTCGCATTTTTTTGTTTTCCCAAATTCATGCCTCAAGATCTATGAACTCATATGAAAGTCAACATGCCTGTAGAAGTCAATGCACCAATGGAAATCTATAAGAAAGGAAAATATAACTGATGTACCTGAGTCTCCTTCATACATGACTAACATGGATGGATGACGATTTGCATGATATCTGCTGATGACGTTACTTAAACATTGCAATACATCCACCAATGTGACAATAGCAAAGATGATTACAACAGTGTGATTGGGCAAAGAAAAGATTAGAAAGTATTAGAAAGTCTGATAGCTGGGCACAAGTCTTGCAGTTTAGCACTCAGGCCCATAATAAATACTCAGGTTGTAAACAGGCTCTAAGTTGGAAGTAGACAGTGACCTTAGGTTTGTTTTTCAGAAGCAAAGGTGATATTTAAAGGAGCTCAGTCAAGTGTTGTGATTACACTGGAGGGGTGAAGAGACAAATTCCCTTGAAAATCTCTAGCTTGAAGGAGTTAAGAAACTCCTGACAAAATGTTCTACAAGCTCAGTAAAAGCTTACGTCATGCAGCCTCCCAAGGAAACAGTAAAGCTTCTCAGCTATTGAAATGTTTTTTTTGGAAAAAAAGCTTCCAAAATAATGTTCAATCAGCTTTTTAAATTGGAAGCATTATTTCTAATTGGATGTGCGGGATAAAAAAAGTAGCACCCAATGCATCCTGCGGCTGAATTCAATGTTGAAAAAAATTTCTGAAATGGAAAAGAATTATCCGTAATACGGTAAAAAGATACTTGCTGCTATTAGAATAATCTGATATAATAATGAAAGCAGAGCTTCTTTGTATCTAATATTAATTCAGACACAGCTTCAAGATGTTAGAATTATATATATAGATATAGATATAGATATAGATATAGATATAGATATAGATATAGATATAGATATAGATATAGATATAGATATATTCTGAGGTTTTCGCAGGTGTTTGTATGTAGATCTTTGGTTATTCGGGTTTTCACCCACGTAAAATTGGAAGTGTCTTGGCGACGTTTCGACGAAGTCCCATTCGCATCTTCAGGCTGGTGTTTTCAGCTTCGTGCTTCGAGGAGCATATATATATATTCCTTGAGAGTCTGTTGTTCAGCTTCTACATTTAATTTTAGCTGCCTTCCAGAACCTGATGCTTTCCAGATATACTGAATTACATCAGCTTAGTATAATGTATCAATTGGGCTAGATTGTACCATTGATGGGTGCTTCTCTCACCTGAAGGAGTTGATAGCTGCTTTGGCATCCACTACTTTAAGCAGGTATGGAAACTGAGCACACTAGAGATTTCCTATTTGAAGAGGGTATAGAAAAGGGAGGTAAGTGTAGGAGATGACCAGGCTGAGCTGAGGGAGGAGTCAAACAAGAGATCTAGGTCCAGCCCATCTTGAATTCCTTTTATTCTTATTTCACCCTAATTTCTCTTGGCCATTAGTAATTCAGAGTCTTGAGGAGAGTTCAAGCTTGTAATATATCTTTATACCTGTTTGAACTGTCTGGATCTTCTGATTTTCCTGGCACTTGACAGTAAGCAATCAAAAATCCATCAGGATATATTTGTTTTTTCCATAACACTTTTATCTGAACATCTGAATATTCTAACACAGGAACTGGTATTTATGATGAATCAATAGGAGCTTGAAACATCCAGAAATATTATTATAACCAAATCTTCTTTGCCCAAGAAGATGCTGTTCAGATGTATGTGCTACAGCTTCCAGGCCTCCAGAGAAATATGAGGGTTGTAGTCAAACAATCCAAAAGCTCAGTCCTTCCCTCTCATTTTTCAAGTGAGGAAACTCTACTGTTTTTCTGAGTCAGCCTCTAACACCATCTGCAAAAGCAAAATTCATCCCCCTGATTTGCAAAAGTTGCCTTCTTCTGGCCTATGTTGGGTATTGTGGAGCTATGATGGGATGTTGGTTGGGACTGTGGATGAGAAGAAATCCTGGATCTCAGAGATACTTTTGAACAAGGGGTTCAAAGCCATGGGCTGAAAGCTCTTAGACTGGCTTCTTTAAAGAGGCAAGTCTGCCTACTGAACACTTCAAATGTGCACCTTCTTTCTGGATATTTGCTTTCCAGATCTTTCCAGATCTGGATATGGCCTTTCTCTCAAAGGCAAGACAGCATAATGGCTGTCATCCTATTCTTTGCCTTTTCCAAAAATAATAAGTTGAAGAAATGCTAAGTTATATTGCTTTACTCCATTTGTACACATGAAAGAAAGGCAGCCGTCCTACCTTGTGATAGAGCAGTGGTTCTCAACCTGTGGGTCGGGATCCCATTTGGGGTCGAACGACCATTTCACGGGGGTCGCCAAACAACGCAGTCCACCATTTTTCCCCCTTTTCCTTAGCTGTGCTACTCCCTTTTATTCTATTGGCTTTTGAAAGCCAATAGAATAGACTCTCTTGAATAAAGTCTAATTCTATTGGCTTTCAAAAGCCAATAGGAATTGTCCAGGCTGTCTCTGCCCTGCTAAGCCCGCCAAAAGTCCCATTCTGCAAACGGTGCTGCACCAGTTGAGTAGACGTCGACTTACGACTGGTTGAGTAGTCCTCGACTTACGACCGGTTGGGGGTCGCGGCATTACAAAGGTTGAGAACCACTGTGATAGAGAGTCACATGGAGGATTTCCTAAGCCAGCCTTGCCTGAGCCTCCATTTCCACTCCTCCCATTGTTGGTCTGCTGGCTCTGTCTTCCAGCTGTTATCAGAGAAGGGGCTGAACAACTCCAGATAGCTACTAGGCTTACATTGTGGTGGCCTTCTGGCCAGAGCTATAAAATATCATTACCCAGTATGTCCAAACCTGAAACAACTACCAGTTGGATAGAACTAAAACTTTTGGTAACTGCAAGGCTTCCCATCACTTCGTGAAAGGAAAATATGCAAATAGGGTGGTTTTTTTAAAAATTCTGTGCAACAGAGACAGCCCTGTTGGAATCTGAATGAAAGAATTCTAGACAGAGTGCTGGCAAAATGAGGAGAATATTTATTATAAAAGCTGAGCTCATAAGCAATGCATTTCATTAAATGCAGGACTATGCTAAACATGTTCTCATTTGACTCCTATTATTGGAAATCCTTTGGTATGACCCTGAATGTGTGTCAGTACATTGCATATGCCTCCTAATTGGTGATAGGCAAGCAATGGCATGTTGGCGTGCAAGACAGATTTGGGATTAGGAATCTTAGCTTGCGTACAATAGGGGTTCTGCTGCATTTGTAACATACTGTTTGAATTTTTCCCAAACTGACCGATGTTGTGCCCTTATCCTTATAAATGAATGCTTCATCTGGCATGGTTATGACTGAGGATGCTAACTAGTCTTACTATCCCTGTCTTACTAAAAAATATTATCTGAAAGCCTTGATTGACCAAAGGCATGATGGATGGTAGCATCAATATTTATGTGTTGACATAGTGATTCTGTCTCTCTCTCTCTCTCTCTCTCTCTCTCTCTCTGTGTGTGTGTGTGTGTGTAATACATTCGTTTATTAACTTTGCATATTTTACGCAAAGAATATTTTTATATTCTTTTTAGCTTTTAAAAATAATGTTTGTATTTTACCCTTCCTTTGTTGGTCTGTGACTGAAATAAAAGATTTGATTGATACAGACCAATTCTTGTGGCAATCAAGATGTTGTTTAAGTGGGTAGAAAGAGCTAAAACAGGATTCTCCAGTGATGGAATAAAAGTGATAAGTTTCAGATAATACAGAGATGCTGGATGGTGTATTTTAGAAAATTGTACAGTTGAAATGAATGCTATAAATATTTGTATCCAAGAACAAAATGAAGGGAAGGAAATCATAAATGCTGTGAGAATATTGAAAAATTATAAAACTGCAGATGCAAGCAGTATAACTAAAGAAATGTTAAAATATGGATATGGTTTGCTGTGTGACTTACTTAACATGTATATAAATGCTGTTTATAGGTCTGATATTTTAATAAATGTGGTCATTGTTCTCTTTAGGAAGAGAACGTTAGCAAGAGAAAATGCAAAAAGTACACAGGAATTAATATAAGAATGTCAGAGAACTCTTTGGCAGAATACTGATTGAAACTGCACAACCGATGACATTAAGCAAAACTCAGTGTAGAATGAAATGTAGCTTTTATGCCTGGCAGAGTGTGTGGAGCTAAGACTGGCTTTTCAGCAGGTCATTAAGAAATATAGGAATGTGAGCAAGAAAGCTTACTGTGTATTTGCTGAATTAGGGAAAGTTTCTGATACTAAGGTTGATAAGCTTGGTATAGGAAATGTTTCATATGAATATGGAGTTGGCTGTTAGACCCTGATGTGAATCAGTTGTATCTGATTGAACAAAGCATGCACGAGAATAAAAGGAATGCTTAGCTAATGGTTCAGTGCTGAATATAAGGGTAAAACAAGATTGCGAGATTGTGTGATGTCCCCTTGATATTCGTAAGCAAATGTATAAAAATGCTATGATTATACTGGAGGTCTGCTATTGGGGTGCGAATAAGAGTACTTTTATACGAAGACAGCATTGTATTGTTGGCTGAGAATGGCTGTAAATGGTGGTATGGAATACTTGTATAGACTCCAAGGCACATGGAATTGAACATTTGTGAACTATCAAGGTAGTTGTATTTGACCTGGAAAGCAACATGAATAATTGCAAGTCATAGCATAAATGGAGAAAAAATAGATCAAATATAAATATTTGTGGACTTGATGGGACTATGGGTGGGAAAAAATATTCAAGAAATGCAAATATGGGTAGAAGAGTGGTAAATAGAATCTAATACATTGCAAGGATTGAGTATTGATCAAAAAAAAGTGAAAATGGCTACAGATAATAGCATGTTTCTGTCAGCTTGGATGTAGGCAGAGTTGGTAATGTCACAGGAAAATCGAAGTTGAACGCAGCAGGGCTGAGGTATTTAAGAAGTTTGTCAGTGGCCAAACAAGAAGAGATCAGGCAACGAATGAATGGATCATGAAACGGATGTGGATTGAATACAAAGTGTACAATCTGAACAAAAGAGGTTTCTTGAGGCACTTTGATTATATAGCATAGAATAGAATATTCTTTATTGGCCAAGTGTGATTGGACACACAAGGAATTTCTCTCCCTTACATAAGCCCTTAGTATACATACAAGGAACAAAGTTATAAATCATGCTCATAAGATACAATCATAAATCGTAAGATACAACCAATCAAGTGATAGTTATAAGATACCAACAGGAGTAGCTAAGAAGGAAGATGAGAAATATAATAGTAATACAGTCCTACTACATGGTTAGATATTCTTAAGCGTAAGACAGTGCTGTGGGAATTGTGTGTTTAGCAGAGTGATAGCATGGGGGGGGGGGGAAACTGTCTTTGTGTCTAGTAGGCAGAATGAATTAGGATTGAACTGCAATGTAAATATATGAAGGAAGAATGAATAGACTGAGAGGAAGAGGAAGATCTAAGAAGTTATATTTGGATGGAGCTGATGAGATCTTCCAAAATAGAGGAGAATTTGAAAGAAAAAAAAGCAGTGAATGAAGCAATATATGGATGCTGTAGAAATGGGGGTGAATGGGGGAGAGTAGGGGAATTGCCAGGGTGAAAGGAAGGGAGAAATAAATATACTGAATTAAGCTTGTTTTAACTAGCTTTAGCTATGTTTATTTTTATTATCTCATGCCTTACAGTTCTTTAGCTTACTATTTTTTCTTTGTTGTTTATGCTTTATTTTCCCTTAAGGAAATAGCATGATGTGTGTGTGTGTGTGTGTGTGTGTATGCATGTTACTATATGAACATAGTAATATGGTGATTTTGGATGGCACAAGAGTGTTGTTCCAGGAACAAGAGCTTTATTGATACCTGCTGGAATTCCAGAGCAAGCAACAGATTCCCCTTGCTACTGCAAAAATAATACAGCAGCATCTTTTACATATCAGACAGATTGTGCCGTGCTAGATAGTAGTAACAATTTTAGGGTGTTTTTTTTTTAACGCTGGAGTGAGGAAGGGAAGTTTTTCCAATCCTCTTCCAATCTTAATTCTGTTGTGGGAGGGAGAAGTCCTAAAGTAATTACCACAGAATCACTGTAATATAAACAAGCAGAAGCTCCAGTTGTGACGAAGATGCAAAAATAAAAATCTTGCTTAATAATAAATAAACCCTTTATTATCAAAGTATAACATGTATACAGTGAAATAAAAGACATAGTCCAGATCTAACAGTGTTTTTGTATACAAAAAAATAGAAAGAATATATTAGCATTCCCATAGATAGTTTGAAAGTATAACATCTAAATTAAAACCATGTGTTGATGGATGTTATTTGGGTATTTTTTTAGTTTGTAATCTTTAAATTAAACATGGGCCAGATTAAAAGAAATTCTCCCTGAATTTTGCAATGTTCAGTGATGAATGTCAAGGCTCTTTAAGGATCAGCAAGGATTGGATCTTTATTTATTTATCATATTTTTGAGCCGTCCATCTACCTCAGAGAATCTCCCTCACCAGTCTTTACATATCAATCAGAAATGAGCATTATTTTCTCAGAACAGATAATGGAGTCATAATAATATAATATAATAATATAATAACAAGTTTTACTTGTTTGGGGAGCTTGGAAAATTAGGCAGCAGTAAACTTATTTCAGTAATATTGATGCTAATAATAATGGTCGTGATGATGAAGATCTGATTCAAATTTGATCAACACATCTCCACAGAATTAGGCATATTTTTCAAAGTCATTCCTTCCTTTTCTCTTTCAGTGAGAACATAGCATTGGATCAAATAATTCATGGGATGGAGTTAAAAAAGCAAATCTCTCATTAATGATTTTAAGGTCTTTTGGTATCATCCAGACACCACTGGATGATACTAAAAGACGCTTGCTCCTGGTGAAAAAAGCTACGGCAAATCTAGACAGCATACTAAAAAGCAGAGACATCACCCTGCCAACAAAAGTGCGTATAGTCAAGGCCATGGTTTTTCCACTTACAATGTATGGATGTGAAAGTTGGACTATAAGAAAGGCTGAGCGCCAAAGAATTGAGGCCCTTGAATTATCGTGCTGGGGAAACTCCTGCAAGTCCCTTGGACTGCAAGGCGTTCAAACTGGTCAGTCCTAGAAGAGATCAACCCCGACTGTTCTTTAGAAGGCCAGATCCTGAAGTTGAAACTCAAATACTTTGGCCATCTAATGAGAAGGAAGGACTCACTGGAGAAGGGCCTAATGCTGGGAAAGATTGAGGGCAATAGAAGAAGGGGACGACAGAGAATAAGGTGGCTGGATGGAGTCACTGAAGCAGTAGGCATGAGCTTAAATGAACTCCAGAAGATGGTAGAGGACAGGAAGGCCTGGAGGAACTTTGTCCATGGGGTCGCAATGTGTCGGACACAACTTCGCAACTAACAACAACAAGAAGACACCACTATATTTGTACAAAAAATTTCTTCATTATTAAACAACAATTTAAAGGTTGGATAATACTATATGTTTAATGGTTAGGTAATACTAAAGAAATGCTAGAGGCTTAAGTCCATATTTTAATGAAAAACAATCTGGAGCTTTTTGTTCTCCAGGCCATTTTAAGCAGAGCCGAAGACACATTTGTATTGAGGAAGGGGAGGTAGTCAGGGGAAGAACTAGCTTTGTTCTTTAGTTCTCACCAACTACTCGGGGGGACATCTTTTATTCCCCTCCCCCCAATGTGATAAAATTTGTGTAAGAGAGCGCACACAGTGGTTATTCTTTCCCTACACAGAATGCTCCAAAACAATGCTGAATCCAAATGTACATTATGTATAGTACACCATAGAGGCCAAGCACATGTTGCTGAAGCTATGATGCTGACAAGGTTGAAGAAACTCTAATGCTCTCTGAGGGTAAAGTTTTGGTCTCTGGAAATTTCTATCTCATAGTTGCTCTTCCACACCTCCTTTTTCCTCTTCTTGTGCTCTTTCGGTTTTTCTATGATATGTGTTCTCTTCATCATTTTTCCATGTTTTAGTAACACTAGCTTCTTCTTCTTCTTCTTCTTCTTCTTCTTCTTCTTCTTCTTCTTCTTCTTCTTCTTCTTCTTCTTCTTCTTCTTCTTCTTCTTCTTCTTCTTCTCCTCCTCCTCCTCCTCCTCCTCCTCCTCCTCCTCCTCCTCCTCCTCCTCCTTCTTCTTCTCTTTCCTGTATCTTTTACTTCTATAATAAATGGTTAAGCTATTAGACTGGGGTGTGGAATCCCAGGTTAGAATCCCTATTCAACTGGCTGCTAATCAATGTATCTCATGGACTGCTGTTACAGGCATAAAAACAAAGGAAAACTTTTCACACACACTTCCTTGAGCTCACGGAAGGAAAAGGATTATTTATGTGGTATAATAAGAATAATTTCTATTGTCCACATTTCTTCAGGAGAAGGAGCAATATGTGGGACTGATCTGAGTTGCATCCAGTGGTCTGACCAAACACATAGATAAGAACCAGAAGAAGAAGAGGCATTCACTTTTGCTTATAACACAAGAATGGAAAGAAAAGTTATTCTGCTTTTTGGAGTAAACTCCCCTTGATTGTACCACCAAGAACATGTATGTAAAATGGGCCAAAATGTGCAGTTCAGACTACATCATCTCAAAAGGCATAAGAATTTTTGAAACCCAGTGTATTTTCTTTCATTAACTGAAAGCAAAAATGGTCAGCAATCAACAATTATTGGTTAGCGGTTCTTTCTACTCAGGTATTGGTCAAGCAGTGCAAGCACGACTTATCTATTGGTTACTCATAGGGTTCTGTCATCAAGAAAGATCCTCATTGTGCCTGCTGAGGAAAGTAATGCACATGTTGTTGTGGGGGGAACGAATAAACTATGTATTACAGCCATCTCTCTCCTTGTGGTATGCACATGGATTTGGTCCTTGCTGGTTACTTTCCAAATGCATTCGGGCTCAATGTTTACATCAGGCAAGATTTTATCTCTTTGCCTCCACGGATAAACTGTTACTCTTTGTTTCCGTTTATGGTGACAGTAAGTAAGGTTGAAGTGTGTGGTTTTATTGTGGCTTTAATGACACATCACTATAAACATCCAAACAGCACATTGATTTTCTGTTAGTATATGTTAGTATATAGCAGTAGCAATATAAATAAAAGATACAAAGAAATGGGAGCTGCTTTTCTGATCTGAATTTGGTGAACTGTCATTTAATAATTTTGTCTAGGTAATTATTTCTCCAATCAGTGATCAATTAATATTTTATTGAATGTTACAAATATACAATAGTGGTTAATATTAGTATAGGTGGGTTGGGATGTGTGTGTGTGTGTGTGTGTGTGTGTGTGTGTGTGCCTTCAAGTCAGTGTTGACTCCTCGCTTCTGCCTGAACTAGCCCCTGAAGTTTTCTTGGCAAGATTTTAGAAGTGGCTTGCCCTTGTCTTCTTCTTAGGACTAAGAGAGAGTGAGTCACTCATCTAGCTTTATGCCTAAGGCAGGACTAGAACTAGAACTAGAACTAGAACTAGAACTAGAACTAGAACTAGAATTAGCACGGCTGGCTCAGGAATTCTGGAAGTTGAATTCCACGAGTCATAAAAGAGCTAAGGTTGCCTACCCCTGCACTATACCAAACTGGCTCTCGATGTTAGTATGTGGGACTATACAACTAGGTATTTGCCAATAATGTCACTCTGCTGAACAATTAGCACCTAGCCTTTAAACCAACCATCCACAGCTTCTGCCTTTACAAATCCTTCAGTGACGGCCCATTTCCTTTCCATAAGTTGCAACTGAATTGTCATTTTTCATGAGACAGAAGGGGAAAACTGTAAGTCATATTAACCATATTTTCTTTATTTAATTTTAAATGTAATTTTTAAATTACATTAAAGTAGTTTTTAACCTGGCCTCATCCATTTCTTTTTCCTGGCTTGTCTCATTCTTTTAAACTAAAGCACTGTCAGCTTTCCCAAAGGCCAGGTGTTAGTTTTTAGCCAACAAAGCTTGAAAATTCAACTATCAATCCAAATATTTTTATTCTAATTTTGAGTTTTCAGTTTTTTACTGTTTGAAATTTAGCTATCCTATAACAATCCAGCATGTCTCCTGATAGCCAGTTTGAAAACAGACAAATAAAACTGGATTCTGAATCCTTAGTTCCAAGACACTTTTTATTTATTTATTGGTTATTATCAGGTTTTTTGTTTATGGAGAGCCTATATTTTTGTACGTATTTGTTTATTGCCAACTCAGATCTACTAGACGGATACTCAGAAATTCTTTCCTTTCTATGACCTTCAACATACCTCATGCTCACTAAGCTCTATCCCCTCAGAAGATTCTTCATCGCTAATGGAGTAATTCCTTGTAGTAACCAATGTGTTGGAGGCTAAATTAATAGTACATACTGTAACTGAGTACAGTACACTATATGAAGCAGATGGCCTTTATTTGAGAAAGAGAATGATTAAGAAATCATGAAATAAGCAGAAAGTGAGAAGCAATGAGAGAGAAAGAATGAGCGGAAGAAGGAAAGAGTCATAAGTCCACGATCTCCTTTGACACACAGGTCATATCAGGAAATTTATCAACTACTCTGTTTCCGAATCATAAAATGGGGAAATGTTTTTAATTGTAGTGAACATGAATACATCCTGAACTCATTCATCTCAAACAGTTATAGGATGTACTTTCTATAAACAGGAGGAAACCGTACTCCTTCTTCCTTTTAGGAGTTGAAAAATCTCCTTTATAGGACCAGCTATCATTGTTGGAAAGTGCTGCTCAGATTTATAGTTGCTTTAAAGTAACACATCGAGTTGAACAGGTACTAGGAGGGACAACAGTAATGACATCAGTATAATCATTTGTCTTTAGCATGACAAATTCAGAATCAAGCGTCAGAGTCAGAAGCTGATTATGTTGGAAATTTGTCAAGGCTTAGATTCTAGCTGAAGAGTTAGAGCTAAAACCCTTGATTTGGCTTGGCTCAGATAAAATAACAGTAGTGGAGGTGGCGGCGGCGAAGGGATGGAGGGAGGGAGGGAGGGAGGGAGGGAGGGAGGGAAGGAAGGAAGGAAGGAAGGAAGGAAGGAAGGAAGGAAGGAAGGAAGGAAGGAAGGAAGGAAAAACAAGAAGATAGAAGACAAAAGATGGACCTTTAGGGAAAATGCCTAAAAAACTCAGCAGGGCTGGAACAATTCTTTAGGAAGCATATCTTGGAAATTTTTTACTTTCTAAACCATAATGATGTTGTGCTATGGCCTTTTCTATCTATTACTTTACTGTTGAAAAGCAGCCAACAGTGAGTTTCACACATTTGCTTAATAACAATTTGTTGAATAAATCACAGTTGACTGGGCTCGTATAATCCACTGAATCATCAGACTTGGTCTACGAACTACAATAAACACCTGATTCTTCTCTTGGGCCTTAGGCTAGGTTTAGTGAAGTCCCCTGTGCTGGATATTTCATGTGGGTAGGATGCTTTGCAGTATCTGCTGGGTTCTTCATTGTGTTCTTCCTTCTTTTTCTTCTGGTTTAGCTTGGTTTTGTAGTTTGCTGTTTCTTATTACTTTGGTTTTATTGTCTCGTGTATTTGAGATGCTTGGAGTCATTTGGAGTCAGACAACCATAATGTTTAATAGCTACCTACCTACCCACCTACCTATCTATCTACTTACCTTAATAACTAACTAATACAGTAGCCAGGTACAAACACTGTGCAAAGGTACAAACAAGCAAACCACATTTATGTTTCATACAATACTTTTGTTCCGATTGCTCTGTCCAATTAAATTTGGTATCTCTTTGTATTACTAAAGAATGATAGTTGACCTCCTAAACAAAACTAAGGCCTTGTTCCCTGTCGTGAGCCAGCAGATGGTACACACTGATAATTACACAAGGCTGAAATCTGCAGTCAAGTTGCTTCTTTCTTCGACTGTGACTCAGCTGGAATTCTGGGTTGGCCAAGGTCAGAAAATAAGACAAGACATCAATACATCCAAATGGCTCTCTGACTGAAGAGATTTTTGCACCTTACTGCTACAGTGAGGTATAGCACGAAGGGTGCCTTTTCAGTACAAGAAAAAGAAGTAGAGAATAAGGCACATGAACCATACGCTGGCTACCTAACAATTTATGAATACTCCTTCTACATTTTTAAGTCTTAGAAACGGCAGGTGCAAGGGGCTGGTGTTTTACTATAAGGGCTCATGGTTTTAACATCTGGCAGCAGATGAAAAACTTCTCAGAAAAGAAAACAAGCTTATTTTCAGAAACTTAACACAGAAGCAGGGGAAGTGAAGGTTTTCTGGCATAGAAGAAAATCTCTCTTAATTTTTTTTTTGCCGGATACCATTTATTTATTCATTCATGAGATTTTTATATTGTTTTAGTCATATGGGACTCTAAGCAATTCATGTCCAACCATATACAGAAGAAAAACAAGAGAATGAACAAATAATAAGATATCCTGATACAATAGTCATGGCATCACATTTCTCTCAGTACAACAGTCAAAAGCTTTCTGGAACATCCATGATCATGAGAGAAGAGTTAGGGTTAGGTTTGGCTGGCTGGCTCTGGGTGCAAATTATCCCCTAGAACAGGCGTGTCAAACTCGCAACGTCATGTGACGTGTCGCGACATATCACGACTTTTTCTTCATTGCTGGCAATGGGGTGGGCACGGTTTCGGCATGATGCATCTGGCCCAGTTTGACAATCCTGCTCTAGAAGGACCTCCCTCCAAAGGACCTGTTTCCTCCCCCTTTACAGATATCCTGATTGATAGGAACCCTCTACAGGCACTTTTGGTTTGAATATATTACTAAAAATGCAGATGAAGAAAAAGCAATACAAAAAAGCCATCTGTCATGGTTCCGATAGATGAAACTCTTCAAAAGAACTTCAAGGCGTTGTTTACCTTAAAGAATCTTTTATTCAAGAAACAAAGTATCGGCACTACATAGTTGAAACCAGAAACTAAATTCTCCTCCCCTGGATACAAAATAACAAAGTGCAATTCCCTCCTCCAATAAACAGTCATAAATCACATTCCCCAATTAGCTTGAAGCATGGGTTTTCTCCCCAGCCCTCCAGCCCGCCAAAACACTATCAGCTCTGGGTCCAATGTCCTTGGGTTCCCACAATTAAGTTATTATTGTTATGACCAGCTGGACTCTCCTATTCCCCCTCCCAGCAGCAATTAATTCTAAAAGCAATAGAGAAAATGTCTGCATTTCCATCTGTTGTCAAAGCAAGAACATCCGATGTTAGCAGCGTTGACATCATCTTTATTTACAAGGCATTCACTCCTACAGCAATTGTTTACTTTTAATGCTCTTGCTCAGATTTATTTGAATTATTAAATAATGGTATTGAATATTGGAACCAATATGAAAGAGTAAATGATGGAAATGGCACAATTGATATATAGATAGTCCTTGTTTAGCAATTCCTTGGACAGTGACTGTTTGCAATTACAATGGTGATGGAAAAATAACTTTGTGAACAATGTCCCCATTTATGACCTTTGGACTCTCTCTCTCTCTCTCTCTCTCTCTCTCTCTCTCTCTCTCTCACACACACACACACACACACACACATACCATTACAATAAGTTAGTACGGTATTGTGGCTGACCCATTTTTTTCCCCCATCAGGCAGAGATTACCTAAACAAATTATCTCTCCCTGCACAGCAATAAATCCCTAAAGAGAACTAACTGCAAGTTAATATGCTAAGCTCTGTGACATCAGTTAGTTCATGCTGTTACCTGTAACTAACAAGATCCCAATAAGTTTTACACTGAAGGTTTTTGTTTGCCTCCAAAGTAGTTCAGTGAGCATACTAGGCAAACAGTCAATGCCAGCACATTCTTTTCAGTGTCTATGTCCCATTGTGTGCCTGCTTATTCTCTTGTAATCCTTTTCTCTCCAAAGAACAAACAATAAACATTCATTCCTTTTTTGCTAATTATCCCAGCACTAGATGAATATTCCCAGGGCTGAAGGAGTGGCTAAAAGATTTGACCTTTTATCTGGCTTCCTTTTGAGTTGAGTTCTGGAAACTTTCCCCACTGTTTGAGCTTACCTGGTTGTATAGGGTTATATTCTTTTGATGCCATAAAGCAAAGGAAAACTGAAGTAAAATTGTAAGCACAATTATAGTCACGTAATTGTAACTTAGCAACCACTTTACTTAATGATGAAGTTGCCAGTACCAACTGTAGTCACTCAACTATACTTGAATCAAGCACAGAGCTCCAGTGACATTCATTTGGGTGGTTGTGTTTTGACACATCTCTACTACATAACCTAAGATAAAGAAACATAGCATCAATACTCTCAATGGTTTTCTGCCCCATGAAATTTCTTGGAGAACTTTTGCCATAAAGTTTCCTGTACAGGAAAAGAGAATATTTCTGCCTTTTCAAGCCCAACTATCTGCTATACTTGTCTCTTCCCTTTGTCTAATGGGAATATCTCCTCTTATTACTATTGTGGCCTGCTCCATCAATGCTTGTAATGGAAATAAATCCTTGACTTATGACCACAGTTGATCCCCAGAATTCTGTTGCTAAGCAAAACAGTTGTTAAGTGAGTTTTGTCCAACATTATGACCTTTCTTGTTGTTAAGTGAATCACTGCAATTGTTAAGTTAGTAACACAGTGGTAAAGTGAATCTGGCTTTCCCATTGACTTTGCTTGTCAGAAGGTCACAAAAGGTGATCACATGACCTAGGAACATTGCAACTGTCATAAATATGAATCAGTTACCAAGCGTTTGAATTTTGATCATGTGACCTTGGGGATGTCAGAATGATCATAAGTGAGAAACACAGTCATAAGTCACTTTTTTCAGTACATTTGTAACTTCAAACTAAATGAATAATTGTAAGTTGAGGACAACCTATAAAGGAAACAGCTGTTGGAGAGACAAGTAAGATATGTTTGAGCATGGACTATTTGTTTGCTTGCTTGCTTGCTGAAAAAGTGACACATTTTCCTTAGTTTCTGTCTATTTAAAAATATAGACAGTAGATCCAATCATAGGCATATTCATAACATATAATTTGGCTTTGGGGCACTTTTCCAAGTATTGCATTGAGAAGACAAATTGGGAAAACTACTACAGTATTCAAACTCTTGCTGAAAATGCTGGAGGTTTACATCAGGAAAATCCTGAGTATAAAGTAGGAGGTCACTTGGCTTGCACATGGAAAAGAGCTTTGAAATAAACGTGGTGATTCTAGTAAACTACTCTTTGAAAGTGCTTTAAACACCTTATCATTTTGTACTGAATCAGGGTCAGGCCTGCCAAAATCCTTCACTTATTAAGGACACGTCAATGCATCACTTTGTCTAGTTTCCAGCCTTGCATAAACTGTTTCCTTTAGGATTGAAACAGACAGTAATCAGTGTTGTTCTTCACAACAGGAAACATCTGATCAACTGCAATTAGTAAAGGCCACATTACACATGTTTGTTGTTATTTTGCATTTTGCACAGCAATGAAGTTACAAGTTTGTTTGCCAATTGCTGGCCTTTAAAGAAGGAGCAGCACAATTTCTTCTGACATAATTTCTGCAGAAGAATCAGGACACTAGTGCAAATGTCAGGATCTTAAAAGCCAGCGCAGAAAAATACTGACTGATGGAAAGATGCATAATCTTGGGGCATTCTATTCAGTGATATTAGAAGGTTGCCATGGAAAACTAAAAAATAAATAAATACCGTAATACAAACTCCGTGCTTGTTTAGTAGGACAAGAAATATTGACGTCAATGATTGTCATTCGTCTGTTTCAGGGCCATTTTGCCTCTCGATAAACCTTCATGTCTCCTTTTTGAAGGAGTTATGAAACTTAATTAGAGCAATGCATTTACCAGGCTGATTTAGAGATGGAAGACAATTATGCATAAGCAGGTAGAAATCCATGGAACAATTTGAAATAAGAGTTTGCTTTGTGTCTAGGGAATGAAGGCACCCAGAACATTTTTGAATTTATGCCACTGAATTAGAGCAATGCAATGGGCGGGAGAACAATGGCAGTCTCTTTTCCTACCCTCCACTGCCCTAGTGACCAGAAACACTTCCAATGTCCCATTTCTTCTTCTGGTGAAACAAAATTTCCATTGATCCTCCTTTGAGATCACTTGGGGTCACTTTTGGGAAAGCTACTGCGAATAGCTTTTTTTTCTTAAAAAAAATGTGTTAGAATTAAAACTTTTTTTTAATTTTTTTTCCATTTGCTTGTAAAGGAGTCATGTACACATAGACGCAAACATTTATATAACTATCCAGGCGAAGACACAGGGATAATAAGAGCATTTTAAAAATCACCTAATTTTTCCTAATAAAATAGTGAAAGAATGTAGAATGGATGATTTGCTAATATCCATTTTGGAATACAGGTAGTCTTCAACTTACAACGGTTTATTTAGTGACCATTCAAAGTTACAAAAGTCACCATGTTTCACACTTATGATCCTTGCAGCATCCCCATGGTCACGTGATTTTCATTCAGATGCTTAACAACTGACTCACATTTATGACGGCTGCAGTGTCCTGGGGGTCATGCAATCCCCTTCTGCGATCTTCTGAACAGCAAAGTCAATGAGAAAGCCACATTCACTTAACAACCATGTTGCTAATTTAACAACTGCAGTGATCCACTTAACAAAGGTGCCAAGAAAAGTCGTAAAATGGGGCAAAACTCAATTAACAAATTTCTCACTTAACATTATAAATTGTGGGCTCAATTGTGGTCGTAAGTTGAGGACTACCAATGTTTCTAGATTCAAAAAGAAAAAAATGTATTTAAGGGAAAGCAGGGCACTTTTTTTACAAGTGCATATTTAAGGAAGTTGCATATGTTAAAGATATAACTACTACAGACTTTTTAGATTTTTTTTTACTTGCAACAATGGACAGATCAATATTATCGAGTACTTTATACTCAAAGCCCTATCCCAGGGGTCTTCCAACCTGGCCCTTTTATGACTTGTGGACTTCAACTCCCAGAATTCCTCAGCCAGGCATGCTGGTTGAGGACTTCTGGGAGTTGAAGTCTACAAGTCATAAAAGGGCCAAGTTGGAAGACTCCTGCTAGCCCAATCATAATATCTTAATATGAGAATGTATAAGTAAAAATCCGGCTTAATGAATGATCTGCTACGTCAAGCTAGATATATACACATTTAAAACTGAATTGTTAAAATATCTCTTGTTACAGTGCACTGGTCTCTTCTAGCAGTGTTGGGGGAACTGAATTTGCGATCCAAGATGGAGATTTCAGGGTAGAGACAAGCCTCAGCAAGAGATCTTTTGGTATTGCAGCTCAAGCATAGACCCACACAGCTTCGCCATTTTGCCTGTTGCCTATAAAATGGTGCTCAAGGCAGAAAGATAATAGATTCGTTGTATTTGTGCTGATATTGGGATAAATGCCTGAAATCCAAACCCTGCATTTTTTCCACAGCATTTAAAAACCATTCTTGTTTCATTTTTGTTCCTTGTTTGTGCATTTGTTAATACGTTTATATTCCTTATTTTCCCAGTTTTTTCATGGTTTTCCCACTTGCAATGTATGGCTGTGAAAGCTGGACCATAAGAAAGGCTGAGCGCCAAAGAATTGAGGCCTTTGAACTATGGTGCTGGAGAAAACTCCTGCGAGTCCCTTGGACTGCAAGGCGATCAAACCGGTCAGTCCTAGAGGAGATCAACCCTGACTGCCCTTTAGAAGGCCAGATCCTGAAGTTGAAACTCAAATACTTTGGCCACCTAATGAGAAGGAAGAACTCACTGGAGAAGGGCCGAATGCTGGGAAAGATTGAGGGCAATAGAAGAATGGGACGACAGAGAATGAGATGGCTGGATGGAGTCACTGAAGCAGTAGGCGTGAACTTAAATGGACTCCAGAAGATGGTAGAGGACAGGAAGACCTGCAGGAACGTTGTCCATGGGGTCACGATGGGTCGGACACGACTTTGCAACAACAAATTCCTCTTAATGCTGCTCTTTCATAATTTGTTGTCCAGAGTCAGCCCTTGTTTTGCGAGATGGGCGGCTATGTTAATTAGACAAATAAATAATTCTCCCATAACAAGAAATCAGATGCACATTTTAATTCCCCCCCCCCAAATAATAACTTTCATAGGAAGCTTTGCTTGAACTATTTGTTCAATGTTTTTGCTAGTTTGGGCAGGAATAAAAATAAAAATTGTAATGATATATTTCCTCTTAGGGCCTAAATTGCTAAATAAAGTATAGTTGTAGTTATATTGTTACCGAAATATTTCAGCGTCCTTGGAGAGGGTGCATGGGGTTCACGTGCATTGTTTTTCTTTAAAACCTTCCCCACCACCAAAAGTCAGTGGCAGTGAAATTAAATCTTGTTTTTCATGTGAATCATTATCTATAACAGCTGTGTGCAGTTACTGGTAATACAGACATTTTTGCTCAATGGAAATAGTACCTCCTCTTTAACCAGAAGGAACTACTCCCTCTTCTAATACGTATTTGGCAAGGAAGGATGTCTGAACATCTCTTGAATTAACTCCATGGTTGTACCTGTGATGCAGTAATTTGATATTTTCTCTTTTCATTCCCTTCTGCAAACAGTCAGTAGTAATTCTGATTTTTCCTTTTCCTTTTTTTTTTTCTCCCTTAGCCACTTTTCCCTGTAAATCTAGACAGAGGGATGCAGAGCAGCAGAAATCGACAGCCAAAAAGGAACAGCAAGAATCCTTAAACAAGATTGATGCCAAACGTCTGCTTGGATCCAGTGCAGTTTTATCCACTGCAACTAAATACACACATGTGCACTAAGAAATGCTTAATGCAGAAAAGACGTTGCTTCCAAGTGCTCGTTAGCAAAGCTAGAAGGTTAGCTGCCTTTATAAATTAATAACAGTAACTGAGTCAGTTCTTCAGGTCAGGCCTGACATGAGCCATCCTTGGCTTCAGAAACATCTTAGTCCTTAGACAACTGGGTCTGCAAATCCATTCTGTGGCTGCATCTCGTGTGTCGTCTCCATTGGCTGGTCTTGTTTCAACATATTTACCAGGGAATCATCCCTACTGGAACTTGCATTTGAGTAGGTCTACCCTGGCATGGCTCGCCAGCCTTCTTTAGGAATTTCTGGGCAGCTGCCCCAATTGCTTTACTGCTAATGCATTTTCCTGAGCAGTTGTTTTACGTCAGGGACTGGACAGGTTCTGCTGCAAGCTGTGCTCAATTTGAAAGGAAAAAAAACCCTTAAGGCCTGCTTTCCACCAGCTGGCAAGCAGGAAACCAACTTTTCATATCTTGCTGAACTCATTCTTCTCCAAATTACTCTGTAGACTCGCTGTTCTTTGGATGATGGCTTTAGCAGATAGTTTTTCATCAGGACATTAGAGGACATGACAATTCCTACATTAGCTGCAGTTCCTAGAAGAACAGCAACAAATGCAAGAAAGCTACAGTCTCTTTCTTGGAATACAGCAGGAGTCCTGTGGAAACTCTTGCAGACTGAGGCTAAGGTCCATTTGAGACAAAATGTATGGATCTGAGCAACTATCTCCAGCTTCCTTTGTCATGGAAAAGCACAGAACCAGAGAAAGCGGCTAAAAGACATGTCCAGACTAGTTTGTAGCCACCTCTGAGCTGCCTTAACTATGATATGGTTTTAAGTTAAAGCATATGAAAAAGCAAAAATGATAAAGAGCTATGTATTTGGAGATACTGTGTATTTTGGATGTGATACAGACATCTGATTGGAACCCCACCTATTGTACTCCTACATAATTAGCAAACGGAACTTTGGATCACTGCTTTTGGATGAAGGAACACAAGGCTATTTCTCCTTTGGAGACTTGATCTGGCCCTCAGGTTTTCCAAATTCAGAATAAAAGTGACCTGGGTTCCTTCTTACATCAGAGCAAGGTAATCGGTACACGTAATAAATATCAAGCAACAAAACTATTTTAAAGAAAGAGGAAGCATGCCAGAGTTAAATTCACCAGAGATAGCAACAAGCTGACTTTATAAAGTTCAGTAGGGGATATATAGGATCAGGGCTTGATAATTAATGGACCAGGACATTTTCAACATACATATACTTTTCTTGACTGATGCTTGTGTCTGTGTGGGTAAGGATGAAATTATGTCATTATGCACCAATGAAGCAGGTTACGTAACTGCAAATTACATAAAATGCAGCAGTTGTATGATGAAATTGCAGCACATTGACACCCATGTTGATGTTCAAAATTAATGTGATTTTTCTGCTGTGAAGTATGGGCAAATATTCACAAGAAAACTCAGCATGCATAATTCAGGCTCTGTTCTAAAAGAAAATAGTATGTTTGGCTGCAAATTAGTAAGAGGCTGAGGGACACACACTCCACATATTCCAGAAAACTATCCCATATAAAATACAGTAAATGGCAACATTATCTTGGGATAAATATTTTAAAATTCTGGTTTCCAATTTTTTAAAAGAAAACCTATGTTGACATGTATTGTTTAATTGTCACTAGTGAATTAATAATTTCTCACTATGAGCTACTCAGTTGTTTTTAACTGATTAATAAAACTTATTCTCATACTTCCATGCTGAAATAAAAGGGGCTTTGATGCTAACTTCTTTATTTCAACAAATTTTTGTACCAGTCTTTACATGATTTTGGCATTCTATTCTCAGGTTCATAAAGACACATACTAATGTGAGCTGTAGTCCTCCATAAAGTGGAGGCAGAAGGAGAGGAAATTTACATGACACAAGAATGCAAACCCCACAACTTATATAATTGCAATTCTGGCACCACTGTGTATACAGTATCACTTTTGTTTCTTCATCTTACTCATGGATATCTACAAATTTAGCATCTTGAATTTCATTGGGATGACTGCTACACTTATGAGTAAGGATCCTTTTCCAAAGAACATTTAAAATATTCTCATTAATTTGGAAACAAGGACTACTGAGAGGTTTTTTTTTTTTTTTTTTTAGATAACTGGGCAAGATTCAGAGTTGCAGATCATCCAGTCCTAGCTCAAAACAAAGATATTTGCAAAAATTAATTGAATTAAAAAGTTGTAATGTTGAGCAAAGCAACTCCATATGCTAGATAAATCCTACTGGAGTAAGGCAATGTTTTGCTTTTATAGTAAAAGTTATCAAATTCTATCTCTGCTCAATCCAGGACAGAAAGAGAAAACATATGATTCATAAAATCTCAGTGTACTAGCGATTAACCATTACAGATCTATGCAAATTATTTCAGTCTAGTGCAAAAGCAGATTAATCTAGGGTGAAAGAATGCTTTCTATTCCCAAAGAGAAATAGATTTTATTTCAAAGCATTCCAGAATAGAGTAGATCTGGCCCAGAGAAGAATCATAGAAAAGAGACATATTCAACCTGCTGTTGAATAACTGTATAGGTATTGGGTTATCAGGTGTAGTGTCTCACATGTGAGCAGCTACTCCTGTCATATACTTGACTGCCACAGAGCTTTCAGGGGTGTAGAAGTCTATCTAGAATAAGAGGATCTGGCAACGCTGGAGGGTATGCCCACCCCTCCAGCTACTGGTTCATAGAGAATGGGAACCCTGAACACCTACACAGAAGAAGAAAAGGAGTAATAGACAAAAGTCAGCAGTTGAGACCCCAGGTTCCTCAAACTGGACCCACAGTAGGAAGGTTTGGCAATTTGTTAAATTTATTCCACAATGCAGCAGAATATAGTTAACAACCAACAGGATATGTAGAAGAAACGAATGACATGGATAATGCAATTAATAAATGGCATGTAACATTCAGCAGAATGAAAATTGAAAAATAAAGCTAGTGTAGAATAAAATCAAGGGCTTTGTATTAACTTTCCAAAAGGAGCACTTTTTTCTAAAAATATGTGAAATATTAGAGGCTGGTTAAAATGAGAAAAAGAGCCTTTTTCAATTCCCAGCCTTCCAGCCCAATTTGCTATTATATTTTTACTCTCCTGAAGTTACACTCTGTTCTGGTGACAACGTTAAGTTTGTCATGGTAATGATGAACATCAAGTCAAATTTGCTTGGCTAAAGCAAAAGCTAGTCAGATGTTATTATCAGGTTAATAGAGGGACAGAATCAAGATTATGCGAAATGTTAAATTTGATTACAGCCGCAAGGCTGTTAGTAGGGCAATATTGGAAGAAGGAATCTTTGCCTATTTTGCAAGAGTGGTTTTTTAAAGTCTCTTATTTGGCGGAAATGGCAAAGATTTCGGCTTTTTTAAAGGAGCAATCGCAAGAGAAATTTTATGCTGTATGGGAAAAATGGATAAATTTCATACAATATAAATTAGATATAAAAAATATCATTTAGCTTTTTTATAACTTGTATAAAATTTTTTGATATTCTATAGATTGTTTTCTTTCTTTTTTTCTTTTTTTCTTTTTTTCCTTTTTTTCTTTCTCCTATTCTTTTTTTCCTACTTCTTTCTTTCTTTCTTCTCTTTTTTCTTTCTTTTTAAGTACTTTTTCTTTTTAATGCTTATGTCATATATATTTTATTATTAATTATTTTATAAGTTGTTAAAATTTGTTTAAATTTTTTAAAATTTTAAATAAGCCTATATTCAGTTCTGGGAAGTTCGGGGAGGGGGGAGGGAGGGGTGGGTTTGGGAGGGATAGGGTGAGGGTTGTTTTGTCTTTTTTTTGTTGTTTATTTGTAAAACTTTTAAAAATTTTTCAATAAAAAAAAAAGATTATGCGAAATGTTAATACCACTTTATAATGCCTTGGTAAAGCCATACTTGGAACATTGCATCCAGTTTTGGTTGCCATGATATAAAAAAGATGTTGAGATTCTAGAAAGAGTGCAGAGAACAGCAACAAACATGATTAGAGGCCTGAAAGCTAAAACATATGAAGAACGGTTGCATGAATTGGGTATGTCTAGTTTAATGAAAAAAAGGACTAGGGGGTGACATGATAGCACTGTTCCAATATCTCAGGGGCTGCCAAAAAGAAGGAGGGGTCAATCTATTCTCCAAAGCACCTGAAGGCAGCACGAGAAGCAAAGGATGGAAACTAATCAAGGAGAAATTTCCTGACAGTTAGAATAATCAATCAGTGGAATGAGTTGCCTCCAGAAATTGCCTCCAGAAGTGTGAATGCTCCAACATTGGAAGTTTTTAAGAAGAGATTCTATTCTATTCTATTCTATTCTATTCTATTCTATTCTATTCTATTCTATTCTATTCTATTCCATTCCATTCCATTCCATTCCATTCCATTCCATTCCATTCTATTCTATTCTATTCTATTCTATTCTAATACCCTGCTAGGGCTTCCTTGACATACAGATAGCAAGGCATGGTTCTTTTAGTTTTCCTCTTCCCATACTCTTCATATGGTTCATTGTTTTTCACAGTTTTGCAAGAGCTATCCTGCAATGCCTTTTGAAAACAGCACACAAAGCATGCATAAGTTTCTTTTTCTCTCCTTTCTTTTTCTTTTCCAACAAGAAAATACTTTAGGAGGTGAAAATTCAGAAGGGAGAAGCAACAGAAGCAGCAGCCACTTCTCTACACCAATTAGCTTGAAGCAAACTAGCTCATAGTTTGCTTCATCCACTGCTGTTTACTCAGAAATTCTCAGTGTTTTCCTCTGGAGGTGGAATTTGTGCCTTAACATGGATGTTGGGTAACTATTGAGGTAACCTCTGTTGAAATAATGTTTATCTAAATCCTTTCTCCAAAGAAACTTCTGTTTATATATGTATTCTGTTATATATGTATGTAGAGAATTTTCTAAAACATGAGGGCAATCTATGGCCATCCCCACAGGATTTACCCAAAACAAGCTGAGAACATAGTGACCAACAATTTTAATCCAGTTGATAAAATGAGAACTCATTGTTTTTCTTAATGAGATACACTGGTCTTTTAATAGGTAGAACACAGAGAAATAACTTGGCAATCTTTATGTTAAAAAGTTGGGTAAAAAGTACTGTGCTCATAAAAAGAGCCAATCATGAAGACAGGCCCTTTGAGTGGGGCTGCCTTGGATGGCAGAGAAATAATACCAAGAAATATATCTAGATAGAATGAGCTGTGTGATACTAGCATCAAAAACATCTGGCTGCTTTCCTCCTACTTGGAGATGTAACAGTTTTAATCAGCCTTTCCCAGCTTGCTTCCCTCTGGATGTGTTATGTTATATTTCTCATCAACCTTCCCATTAAAACCACACCGACTGGAAATGATGGGAATTATCATCCAGTGCATCCAAAGGAAGGCAAACCCTAAATGTATTCTTACTGCATTATGTGCATTCATAAATAGTGACACTAAATAGTTTTCATATGAAAAACTGCTTTTTGGATAAATATGGCACATTAATTATATATTCAATAATTATATTCAATTGCACATAATTTTTATGTGCAATTGAATCAATATTTTATGCTTCAACATGTGCAGGAATGGTTTTGTTTAGGTGGCTGCTAAGCACTGAAAATAGGACTGCATGTGGGAGAGGACATCCATCCATACTCTCAGTCTCATTTCTAAATATGGGAAGACCACACTCCGTTCCCTTTGGAGGAATTTCTAAAGAAATTTCCTTTTAGAAATTCCTGATTTTTCTCTGTACCAACAATATTGGACCTAATTCTGAGCTTTGTAGTTTAGGAATAAATGTATAATCAAAATGATGAGGGATCTGGAAGGAAACATTTGTGAGAAAACAGTTGGAGACACTGAGTATCATCTAGAACACAGGTCTCCAACCTTTTGGGCACCAGGGACCAGTTCCATGGAGAAAGGTTTTTCCACAGACCGGAGAGTGCGTGGTTTTTTTGTGCTGTCTGCATCCCACGGATGGGGCTTTGCTTGTTTGTGCGGACCAATTGCTAGCATGCTGTAGACCAGTACAAGTCCACGGACCGGGGGTTGGGGACCCCTGATCTAGAGAAGACAAGGTACAATAGCTGTCTTCAAGCTTCTAAAAGACTCTCATGTAGAACATGGAGATTATTTGAAGTTGTTCCAGAACATGCAACAAAAAATAATTGGTTTAAATTACAAGAAACTGAGTTTTGGTTGGACATCAAGTAATATTTCCTAAATGTAAGAACTGTTCCACAGTAGAACAGATTGACTTGGGAGGTGGTGAATTCACCTTTGCAGGATGTGTTCAGCCATCTGGATGACCATCTGTTGAGGATGCTGCAATATTGAATTCCTGTACTTGGCCGGGGTTCTAGATATCCTCCAAGATCCCATCATGATCTTAAGTTTGTTTTCTATGAATCTTTCCTCAAAGTGAATGAGAACTAGTGGGGGAAAACCAAGAATTTTATCTATTTAATTAGTATGAAATAATGTATGTGAATGTTTAAGTGTTTACTGTATGATTATGCAATTATTTTTGTAGATATTCTTGATTCTTTGAAAATGCTATTATATACAGTATTGTAAAATATAAAATAAAGCTACCTTAAAAAATCACATCAGCATTTTATAGTAGTCCTTGGTCTCCTCTAAAAGTTAAATATCTTCTTGAATCAGGGCCATAAATAATAGAGGATGTTAAAACATAAAACTTTAAACAGGTCAAAAATACAAAAACCCTACCTGGCTTTATTTATTCCTGGTTAATATTATTTTCACTGGTTTTAATCAAATTTAAACAAGTCCCATTTGTGGAGTTATGGGACTTTACATTTTATTTGTTTGTTTATTTACTTATTTAAGCAATTTATATAATTGCCCATCTCATAATAGTGACTCTGGGCAGTGCACCAAAGATTAAAAATATGAAACACAGTATAAAAAATAAACTACATTCATCATCCTCATTATCAACATCTTGGTCCAAGTGACCGAGAAAACATTCAGGTTTTCAATGCCTTGCAACAGGCCAGAAGAAGCAGAGCTACCTTGATCTTTGGGGAGGGAAGGGCGCTGTTCCATAGGCCAGGTACTACAAAAGAAAAGGCACCAACTCCTAGTAGTTTCCATGATATAACATTTACTAATGAAAGTAGTAAACCCTGCCAGTTTCGGTGAGGTGAGCAGAAATGCCTAGAGATAAATAGGCCTTCAAATAATTTGGCCCCACGCCACGTAGAGTTTCATGGATGACAAGAAGCACTGGTACCCAGAAAGCCACTGGAATCCATTTCAATTCACAGAGCAGAGATATCATATAGGTATATCATGAACTGTCCAAGACTTCCTGCGCTGTTGCATTTGGGATCATCAGTTGCAATGTTCAAATATTGTTCAAGGGCAGCTCCATGTAGTTCATGTTATATTAAGCCAGAAGGTAACTAAAGCAGGAACAGGGCTTCTTGGTTGAGGAATGGGTTCAACTGGCACACAAGATGGACCTATGAAAGATGCTCCTAGTTGTGACTGTTGATTTTTGAGCAGGACCTCTGAGTCCACGAGGACTTTCAAGTTGCCTGCCAACTTTTATCTGGGGGAGTGCTAAGCCATTTGGAGATGGCTGGAAAATCATGGATCTGAGGGCTGGAAAATCATGGATCTGAGGGCTCTCAAACCCCACCAGGGTTGAGCTGAAGCCTGGTTTTCCTTCTCCAGACCTTCACAGCTCCCAGATGCTAGGATAGAACCTTGAAAGTACCACTTGGTTGGCCCAGTGCAGAGATGTACAATTGGGTATCATCAGCATACTTATTATGTGTTGATACATGGTCTGTCCCAACAATTTCATATAGATGTTAAAAAAAAGTTGGGAGAGAGGTTGGCAAAACAGGGGCCTCATGTTTGATCTCTCCCACCAACCAATGCTGATTGGAATCAGCCCTAGAGGAAGGAGGAGAAGCACTAATAACACTGTGCCTCTCACTGCCAACCCCATGCCCCCTCAGAGTTACAGTATAGCCCAGTCTGAAACCCAAGAAAACATTAAAGAATTGATCCCTTCTTTAATTATTTTAAGCCATTCTTAAGGGCAACTTGAATCTGTTGTAGTGGTTGGATGGTTCAACATACATTTGTGTATTTAAGTTAAAGGGTGCCTGAAAACAAAATGAAGAAGTGCCTACTTTTCTTAGCAGCATCTATTGTCTACAATGTGCGACAGAGATAGACGCAAATTTCTAAACACTTTTAGAATCTTTTTAAAGACAGAATTCATTTTTGAATTTGTGTTTGTGTGAATAAACTGGCTTCCTTGTAAATCTGAAAACCAAATCCCTTCCCATAGAAACAAAATGTGCTACTTTGATGCTTCTAATAATTTCCATAGATTTGCTGAAATCATTCAAACTGTTAGAGGCAGAGCAGATGCCAGAAAAGTATACTTTGAAATAACATATTATGCTTGCATATATTTTGATGCCCATGAAAGAGTGCTGGTGGTTAGACCTTCTGAATATTTTTTTTATTATCAGCCTCCCACCCACAGTGTTGCAGTGGGACACCCACTCCCTGTTTCCATATTCCACTCTTGGAAAACTGCTTGCTTGGACCACCTCAAGAGAAAAAAACAACCAAAGTAATTTGGAAACTTTGCTGAAATTGTACAACGGAATCCTGATGGCTCAGCAATATTTCCTTCCAATGTTACACTGTAGATACATCAGAATTTGTACAACTTCCAAATCCGTGCTGATAGTCTCCAGTTGAGATTTAGCCTCTCTGCACCATTTATGAATTTAACTTCTGGGTTGTCCAAAACATCTACCTCTACATTTTTGAATATCCCAGACATCTACATTTTAATAGAGTTCTTTAAAAAAAAAACACAACCAAACCCTGCTTCAAGTAATTTACACAAAAACCCATTTTTTCTTTTTCTAATGACCTTTTATGCAGAGTGTACCCACTTGATAATAAGAAACTCAGCTATGAATTCCTCTGTGCTGGATTTGAGAAGTTATTGGCTAAACCCAGAAATCAACAAGCCACTGACTTATTAGCATAAATTTCAAGTTGAAATAACAATGAACAAACTAGGTTATAGCCAGTCCATGACAGTTCCATATGTTATATTATCAGAAATCCATTCGTTCTATTTCTGCCTGACAGAATGGTTTTAAGAAAAATGTGCCAAAACACACACACGCATGCACACGCACACATGCGCACGCGCGTGCACACACACACACACACATATATATTCATATTGTGCCTATGAACACATTTTGAATGCACATTTCACTATGATACAGAGTTGTTATCTGCAGATATTTTGGATGCACATCCATCAGTATTGATGGAGATGGTGGAGTTCCATTTGCAGTCCCTACATGAGACCATCCACCAGTTCAGGGTGTATTATCATCAA
The DNA here is from genome assembly GCF_016545835.1 of Crotalus tigris. NCBI lineage: Eukaryota > Metazoa > Chordata > Lepidosauria > Squamata > Viperidae > Crotalus > Crotalus tigris. The sequence continues at coordinate 1,581,252 of NW_024096511.1, forward strand.
CCATTCTCTAGCAATGCACACACAGCTGAGATTTGAGAGATAAGACTAGCGCAGTACATATATTTAACTTTCATGAAGAGCGTATCAAGTCTACTCTAACAAACACTCTTTTGCATGTTACATGCAATACGCAACTGTACAGTCCAATGAAGTTAAAAACTGAAAAAAACACTTAAACTGAAAAAAAGGCAGATTTTTCCTGTTCTCCTTAGAAGCAGAACTTGGAAATTAATTTCTTTTCCTGTAATCTTTCTTTCTCTTGGGAAAGACACACTGTAAATGTGAAGATCAGAAATGTCTTTATCCAGTGACTGCTCGTTTTTTGGATTGAATTCCGATAGGTAATTCCTGTTCTAGGCTGGAATCTAACATCACAACTGCAGTGCCAAATAGTTCTTGTCTTTGAAAATATTCATAGTACTCCATTAAGATTAAGAAATCCCTTTGATTTACAGGCTATTTCTTAATAGGAGGTAAACACATCCAGATGTAGCTGAATGCAATTCATAAACTGGTGTTGACCACAACATTCCCAGAAAAGAATTATGAGCCATGTTCAAAAAGACCTACAGTATAAAAACTCTGAAAATGTTTTCTCCTACTAGAGGTTAGACTAGAACTTTAAAACATTTGCTGTTTTTACAGTGAGTTAAAGAAGATTACAGTGGTAGTCCTTGCTTTTAACTACCACAATTGGGACCAGCAACTCTGTTGCTATGTGACACAATTGTTAAGCAGGACATCATATAACTGAAATGGGCTTACAATCTCATTTCCATTGCAGATGTAAAGCAAGTCACCTGTGAATGTTAAGTGAGACATCACACAACCATGAGTTGTGATTTTACTACCGGCTGTGGGAATCTGTGAAGTGGGACACTGTGATAGCCATAAATTGGTTGTGAGACAGCCAAATCTCGATCACATGACTGTGGGGACACTGCAACTTGTCGTAAAGTTACTTTTTCAGTATCATATGTTAGAGCGGTAGTTAAACAGGGCAAATGTTACATAAGGACAACCTTTTATTTTATATGTTTTCCTTTCTTTTTATAATATCATCATTTGGAAAAAAAATGACTTATTACTTTATCCTTGATTATGAATGAATTGACTTTCTTTGGCCTGAGTCTTATTTTTGCCCATTTGCTTCTGGCATGATATAGGGCAGTGATGGTGAACCTATGGCACACGTGCCAGAGGCGGCACTCAGAGCCCTCTCTGTGGGCACACATGCCATGCCCCAGAGATGGCAACCGTCCCTGTTAACCAGCCACCTGCTAACTTACCGAGGTCATGTGGCCGGATGCATCCCAGCACGACTCCCCCCCCACTCTACCTCGCCTTGTCTTGCCTCACCCCACAGGAAGAGCCTCCTGCCCACTGCCCCACCTGCCAGAGACCCCCTGGATCTCCCCCAACCCTGCCCGGCCCCCATAGGTGTCCCTCCCCACAAGCAACATTGAGGTGACCATGCCCACTTTGACCACACCCACCCAGTCTGCCATGACCACCATAACCATGCCCATCCAGTGGGCCACGCCCACCTAGCACCCGGTAATAAATAAGTGGGTTTTGTGTTGCAATTTGGGCACTCGGTCTCTAAAAGGTTCGCCATCACTGATATAGGGTCTCCTACTTGAGCAGGGGAACAAGGTTTTTCAACTAGTGGTACGGGTACCACCTGTGGTACATTGGCACCTGGCAGGTGGTATGCGATCATCCTAGAAAAGTAGCAGGGGAGGGGAATGAGCTGAACGGTGGCAGCACCGCACAAGCCTGAGTGAGAGATGGCTGGACCTGCAGGGCTGTCAGGGCTCAGCGGAAGTGCCAGGCTCAGTGCTTCTTCGGGGCTGTCAGGGCTCAGTGGAAGCACCAGGATCAGTGCCAGGTTCCAGCTGGAGCTCAGCGCTGATCCCTGCACTTCTGCTGAGCTCAGAAGTGCCGATCAGCTGGAATGTTGCAGCATCTCCAGGGTCTTGTGATTTACATTCAGATGCTTGGCAACTGATTCATATTTATGACGGTCACAGTGTCCCAGGGTCATGTGAAGTGACCAAAACCTGCTGAACCACCCAGCAGATGAGGGGAATAAAAGCCAAACACCCTCCCACCCCACCCCCGCTGCCAATTCTTAGCAGAAATGCTCATAACAATGAAAACTTCAGACAGGAGGAAGAGCACCACCGGGTGGGCAGGCAGGTGTCTTGCTCGGCTGTGGCTTGGGGGGCACTTTTTTCAGTGCCATTGTAACTTTGAACAGTCACTAAGTGAACTGTTGTAAGTCAAGGACTACCTGTACTTCACCACTGTTTTCCTTTTTTTTTTTTTGTTCATCAAGTTTTTGACAGCTTGATAGGCGACTGGTGGTAGTCGGATATTGCCATATGCTAAAAGTGGCACAATGGGTGAAAAGGTTGAAAAGCCCTGCCTTACGGGATATACATGTTATCATATGTATGTATCAGGTAGATGTAAATACAATATTTGGCCCTTGGTTTATAAAAGGAGGGCTCTTGCTTTCTCAGCCTGCTGCAGATAGCATGTTTGGAATAAAGGAATAGAAAGATGAGACAGAGTGGATGGATGGGTTCTCGTGGAGAGGCTACTGAATGAAGGTTTCTGATACCTTCCGTGATGCATTTTCTCAAAATTCCACAAGAAAAGGCAAACACAAACCTAACCATTTCACACTTGTAAAGTAGACTAGCCTAGCTAGATGGCAGTGCTTAACCAATGTTGGCTGAACTTCAAAAAACAAGTAGGGTCAGATCTGGTTAATCCATGGAAAGAAGACTGCCAGGAAATCTTTCAGTTGTAGGCTAGAGAGGAAAACAGAGGTGGGAGGAGAATCTAGAAGGCGGCAATAGCAAAAGGCAAAACTAGAGAGCCGGTTTGGCGTAGTAATTAAGGCACCAGACTAGAAAGTGAGAGACCATGAGTTCTAGTCCTGCCTTAGCCATGAAAGCCAGCTAGGTAACCCTGGGCCAGTCTCTCTCTCTCTCTCTCTCTCTCTCTCTCTCTCTCTCTCTCTCTCTCTCTCTCACACACACACACACACACACACACACACACACACACACACATCTCACAGAGTTCTTGTTGAGGGGGAAATAGGAGAAGAAGGCATGTTGGATATGTTCACCACCTTGAGTTATTTGTAAAAATAATAAAGGTGAGATACAAATAAAATAAACAAATAAATAAAATCCTTCTGTACTGTCGCAAAGAAATATATCTGGACATTCCTGTCAGTCACCAAAAATGATGCTCAATTCAAAGAAGATTAGGAATGACTGGGCTAGGATACTTCATTTGGGAATTTCTCAAGGACAGGCTTTCAGTGGGGCACTTCATATTTCTATGGTGAAAAGGAGTCTTACACCTGGATCCTGTGTTAAAAGGGAAAACCCTTGTTTTAAAGTGAAAGTGTCTAGGAATTCTTGAACCTGTATTCTGTTCACATCTGCAAACTGCGGGCACAAGGAAAACTGTTATAATATGCTAGTCTCCCCCCCCCCATCTATTTCAACAGTAAAATAACGAGAAATACTACTGCAGAAAATTAGAGAATTTAAATTCCTTTAATTTGCTACTTGATTGGGATGGAATTCCACTCCCCCCCCCATGGGTATAAGTGCAAAAACAAAGATTACCATTGGCAAAAAGCAGGGAGGGCACAGGATTTTCATACCATGGAGGAGGAAGAAATAAATAAACCTGTATACTGCCATCTCAAGTAACAAGCAAGTCCTTTCGTTATGTCCTTCCATTAATCACCTTTCTTGTCCTTAAAATAATAATGCTGTAAAAATGTGCTTATAGCTAAGTGAAAAAAATAAAGAGAAATATGAATCATTAAGATATGAATACTTAGAAGTTAACATCTAGGGGCATTGGTCAGCAGCTCTGCCTACAAGATTAAAAAAATGTTCTAGTTGCCCTATGTCTAGTTAGGACCCTTAGCACATTTGCAAAGTTTTCCTTCGCTTTTCTCAATTTATTCTCTAGGATACTGGGTTTGCTTTAACTAAAGGTCATTGGTATTTTAAGGACAAGAAAGGTTATTAATTTTTGTATTAGCAATCCTTTACAATCTGAACTCTAGCTCTTTATTCCAGTTGGAATAATTGGCGTTTACTTCGTTACACACTTCCACTATGTTCATTATTTTACACTGCTCATCCTAGGTGCAGGCAAACACAGACACACATAGAAACATGGCGCAGCCTTGTAGCTTCGCATCTGCAGATCAGAGGTAATTGTACTGTTGATTACAGCTTTCAGCTGTATAGTTTAGAAATAATGTTTAATAATGAGATGGCTAGCGGCTCAAGAAAAATGTAGAAAATTTAAAAACAAAAAAAAAATACAACAGAGAAAACAGAAGGGGAAAAAAACCCCTTGCTCCTGAATTCCTCCGCCTCTCAATCTTGACTTCATACAGTCTTTAAACCAAATCAACAAATTATCAAAAACAAAACAGCCTCACCAAGAAAAAAAGTTGATGAAAATTAAGAATAGAATACAGGTACTCCTTGAGTTACAACCACAACTGAGCCCAAAATTTATGTTGCTAAGTGAAACATTTGTTAAATGAGTTTTGTCCTATTTTATGACCTTTCTTGCCACCGTTGTTAAGTGAACCCCTGCAGTTGTTTAACTGAATAACACAGTTGTTAAGTGAATCTGGCTTCCCCATTGACTTTGCTTGTCAGAAGGTTGCAAAAGGTGATCATATGACCCCAGGATACGGCAAGCGTCATAAATATGAGTCAGTTGCTAAGCATCTGAATTTTGATCACATGATCACGGGGATGCTGCAACGCTCATAAGTGTGAAAAACAGTCACTTTTTTCAGTGCCATTGTAATTTTGAATGGTCATTAAATTAAATGTTGTAAGTGAAGGACTATCTTTACCTACTCTGGGCTGCTAAATCCATATGAACATCACATGGTAGCAAATAGTATGTTATTAAAGCACCGCCAGCTTTACAAAGGGAAGATGGATTAGTGAGAGAATACAGAAAAGTTATGAACAATTCACTCCTGCTGGTGTATGCTCACCTTCCTCATTTATCAGTCGGAAGACTCAAATCCAGGAAGCCCCCACTAGCACTTGCACAATATCTGCCCAACAACTTTAACATCGATTCCCAATGGAAAGCCAAATGGGTCGTTAAATGCCCAAACCTAGGTAAATGATCCCACAAAAAAAGGTGCCAGGCTTTGAACTACAACATCAGCAATGGACAATCCTGAATAGGATTCATACCTCACACGGCTGTTTGCTGGGACTCTGTATATAAATGGGGCACAGTATCCTCCCCTCAGTGTGACTGCAGGGTCCCATGTCAAACTATAAATCATATGGTGATTGGCTGTAAACTGAGGGCATATACCAGTCCAGTATCTGATTTTTTTAAACATAAATGGTGCTGCCAGTGGTGATATTCAAATACCTGAACAACCAGTTCTCTGTGTGGACGTCACTTCCGGAAGTCTGTTCTAAGCCAGGGAGCCCTCCCAGGCCCAGAACAGCCCACCGGGAGGGCACGGATGCCACTTTTTGGAAGTCTATTCTGAGCCAGGGAGGCCTCCCAGGCCCAGAACGGCCCACCGGAAGGGCACGGATGCCACTTTTTGGAAGTCTATTCTGAGCCAGGGAGGCCTCCCAGGCCCAGAATGGCCTACCAGAACGGCCTACCAGAAGTGTGCGGACACCACTTCCGGAAGTCCAGAAGGCCTCCCGGCTCAGAACAGACTTCTGGAAGTGATGTCTATGCACTCCAGTGGTCCATTCTGGCCTTGCGAAAAAGGACTAGGGCATCAGCCAGTTTGCTGAAGTCAAGAAAAAATTAGCTACCGGTTCTACTGAACTGGTATGAACTGGCTGAATCCCACCCCTGGGTGCTGCGCTTCAAAGTTTAGATGGCCTAGATATTGATATTTGAACATAGATCTTTTTAATATTTATATTTTATTGTGTTTTACTAATCTAGGTAAAATGCTAACATATAATGCTAGTCCATGTATGATATAGCATATGCTAAATAAATATGTTATTGTTGTGGCCATCCAGTAGTTGTCTGGATTTGTGTAGCCCACATATGACAACTCAGTTAAAGAACAAAAGTAAACCCAAAGAACACAAGAAAAGTAGAATGTAATGAGAGTTTATTTGGTGTATGGTTTTAAGATAAATGGCTAGAAATCAGGAAACTGAATTCTAGCCTTAAGTTATACAGTATGTGATCACATACTGATCACGTTGGACTAATTATCCTCTCTCAGCCCTAGGACGAAGCCAATCAGAAAATATTACCAAGAAAATTACATAAGAACCGTGGTGGCACAGTGGTTAGAATGCAGTACTGCAGGCTAATTCAGCTGACTGCCAGCTGCCAGCAGTTTGGCAGTTCGATTCTCACCATCTCAAGTTTTGCTCAGCCTTCCCTCCTTCCAAGGTTAGTAAAATGAGGACCCAGATTATTGGGCAATATGCTGACTCTGTAAACCGCTTAGAGAAGGCTGTAAAGCATTGTGAAGGCGGTATATAAGTCTAAGTGCTATTATTATTGCTATAAGTTTATTCAAGCAGTCCGCAGAAGTTTGAACATACACAAAAGTAATAGCTTTTCATTTCCTTCCCCCTCTTTTACAAACAAACAAACAAACAAAAAATCCCTCTTTCTAAGCCAACAATATCATGAGTCTTTATCTTCCCTTAAAGGAATTAAACAGCATCCTATTCACAGATTCCACACATTCAATCATCATTGTGTGTACAGATTTCAACTATCTATTTATCTCTACCAATCCTACATGGAGAAGCCAAGTGTCAGTTTATTTGTATTAGGGGCTATTATTAAGCCACTGGGTACAATTCATTGTTTCCCAATGAGTGATAACAAGTCTCCTTCCTGTGCACTTATATTTAAAATCTGATGAATGTTTGAGATCATCTCAGACAGTTCTGAGTAGCCAGAAAGAGGAAATAAACAGGACCTGCAATCCTTTATCAATGTGTCCAGACTGAGAAAATATAACTTACTGGTAATGCCTGTATTACCAAAATGCCAAAAATATTTGCATTGTATAATCCAGTGTCTCAATCTGTCAGTATGTCAGTAAGTGTCATTACCCTTATATAATCTCTTAATGGGCTGTCAATGCATGTACTCACTAAATTGCCTGATTCTAGTTTCGGGCTCTTCTCTTTATCTGACATGAATTGGTTTGACTTTCCCTCTATTCTGCCTGGCCTTCCACATTTAATTCTGTTTGTCTTGGACTCTTAGCTCAGATTCTAGCTTTGAATCTGTCTCCAGATGGATTCTGTTGCAGATGGAATCCAGGAACGACCAATTTCATTGCAATTGGAACCTTCAACTCTGCTTACTGAACCGCCTGCAGCACATTGTTAACAGTCTTGCGAGTAAAAAATTCTGGGAGAGATGACCCACATGAATAAATGTACTTCTAAATGAATACCATGTGTGCATAAGTACTGATAAATTTTGAGATAAAGAGGTATGAGACTGTTTTAGTTTGACTCATCTATAATCCTTAGCCCTTAGTAACCATTTTTAACTCTGCCCCTCAGAAAAAGATCACAATTGATGAAGTGTAATGATAATTATCTATCATTTTTCAGCTCATTGAGAAATGGGGTTGATTGGGTTCATGCGTTGCATATAATGTATTTGGTTTAGTTTAAGTTTAAGATGACTGGCTACTTGGTTTATGACTTAGTGTTATTGTATGAACCCTATCATGCTGAATACTTTTGTGTGACATATTAAGCCACATTGAAGATGAGCGCAATTGGTCATCAAATCTTAGGGTGGTTCCAGACTGTGGTTAATCTGAACCTCTCATTTATTCCATTGGTACCTATTGTTTGCCAAGTGTCAGGGCAGTGATCAGGTGCCCAGGCAATTGGTTCTTTTGGATCCAGAGATAATAAGCACACCAGTAAGTAAACAGATGTTTAGCTTTATTATTTGCTCTAGCAAAAAGATTGAAAAGCATAATGCAAAAGGCATACATATCAAGCAAGATGATATCCAAATCTCTTACAAGCTGACAGGATCAATAATGACAGCAGAGATACCCCAAAGATGACTAGTTTCCACATGACCCAATGCTAGGTTCTGTGTAGAAGCTCCCAATAAACAACAACAACCCCAGGGTTTTTATTAAAGCTTGGAACCATGACTTCATGGCTTTGCCATAATCATGAGATTGCAAGATATGATCTTGATTGGGTAGCACATGACTCTGGAATGGAAATCAAAAGTTTGAGACTTTGCAACTACATGAATACTCCTCCTCCTCCTCCTTTGTTCATTAAAAAAGAATTTAAAAAATAAGCAGATTAGCTTAGAATGAACTCTAAACTTCTAGATTTTTCTTAATATGAATAAATCAAAATAAAGTCCTCAAAATAACAATTGTCTTTTGCATTGCCAGTATATTTACCTTAACAATTACTTTGTTTGTCATTAAGACCAAGATATGGGAGATTACTCATTGTTTAACTGCTTAACCTCCTCTGCTCTCTGTTGTTGTTTTTCCACTGCTCATAGATAAGCACTTTTCCCAAAATATAGATTTTCCTAACTGATCCTCATAGTTCCAATCCTGATTAGATCACTAGAATCTATTTGGGGTAGGGATAAACCAGCATGTTCCAACTGCTTAGCCATTACAAAAACGATGGGGGAGGATTCAAATAAGAGAAAGAATAGCAAATCAGTTTTTATCTTATGTTATCTGATGTTATCTTATCCATGGCTTCTTTTAAAAAGCACTATTAGAACAAACCTTGGTTTAACATGAAGAGTGAACACAATCATTGAAGGCCATTCCTGTTTCCAGTATTGAATTAATTCTAACCATAATTATATCTACCATAAATAAAACTATGCTATTATCAAGACAGCCCCTCAGAGTTTGTGAAAACGGAGGAGCATATCCACTTAACTAAACAACAAAATAGCATAATTTCACAGCTGTGTAATTAATAATAACCCAGGAAATCAATCTCTGCCCCTTTTTAATTCAGCCTTTTCAGTTATATTTAACACAGTACTGTTCTTTCAGGGTTTTTTTTATGCCATTGTATGTTTTGGTGGTTATGCTGTGCATCGTTCTTCTTATTTCAGAGGCTCATATGCCATTTCTGATAGGCAGAATGTTATTGATAGTCTTGTGGGACTGTAGCAATATATCGAAATGCTGGCTATAAGGAAAACAGCCAGAGGCTATGAAATATTGCTTGTTGGCTACACCAGTCCTCCTTCTGGCTGTTGGGAAATTTGGTCTTATATTTTCCCTGCTTGTTTAACAACTGAGCATAGTATTTTATTTTTCTCTTCTCTTCCTATGGGCTAGTGGTTGGACAAAATGAATCATTTTGCCCTGTCTTTCATTGTCTTTTGCTAGGCCAATCTTAGTAACTTTAAGATATCTAGACTTCAATTCCCAGAATTTCCTGACAAGCTATGCTTAGCAATCTTAAAGCTGCTAATCCCTTGCTAGACCATGCCACGACAATTGCAAAAGGTCGCATTGACAGTGCAGGCACACGACCAAAAGAGAAATTATTGAGAATGTATACCTGTCAGTATATAACAGCATTTTGCCTGCAGTGAAATAATAATCACATTTCCCCAGTTGCATTACCCCACACTCTTATATCAAGACTCATAACTGAAAATACCATGATGAAACAAATGATTTATTTAGATGAGTTCAAATAGCATTTTTCTTTATGATGCAGTGTTTTATCCAAACAATGCAGATCTTGCTTTGCCCCTCCTGGTGATTTTCTGAAAATATTAGCATGCTATAACAAGCTGCTTGAAAATACACAAACTAAAAAATGAAATGGGAGCTTGTGTCATGCCGCTTAAAGAATAATTCAGTCTCTTTTTTCTCAGAATTGAGTAGTAAATGTTTAAAATATGAAAAATGTTAGCCATTTCCCCCTGTGTGGCCTGAATATTTTCTTTCAATATTTGGAAATAATTATTCTAAAGAAAACATGACTACTTTAACACTCTACCCATCTTTGTAAGTTGGCAGAAAATGATAATGGCATGAAATTTGTTATTCTGGTTGCCAATCCCTATCCTTACCTCTGTTCCCAGTCACAGCCAATCATCTGGCTTGCCTCCTGGCCAATGGTTGACAAAGGGCACGTCCGCACAGCAGCTTTAAGCTGCTCTTGTCCTATGCATGGACCAGCTTGACTTTAAGCCAATTTATGAAATCCTGTTCAAACTGAAGTGCTTTAGCAGTGGCTTGCAAATTATTCTGACTGGCCCACAGGCTACCACATCCTCCCATTGCACAATTTCTTTGCCCTGTCCAACCTTTCATTCCATGAAAGCAGTTGTAATTTGCTTTTCTTCCTTTGAGTGGGACATACAGGGCATTCAGAAAGTATTCAGACCCCCTTCACTTTTGTCAATTTTGTTATGCTGCAGCCTGATTCTACAGTTATTGAAATTCATTTTTTCCTCATTAATCTACACTCAGTACCCCATAAAGATAAAGTGAAAACAGAATTTTAGAAATTTATTAAAAAGAAAAAACTGAAATATTCACATTGGCATAAGTATTCAGTACTTTGTTTAGTACTTTGTTGAAGTACCTTTGGCAGCTATTACAGCCTCAAGTCTTTTTGGGTTTGACACAACAAGCTTTGCACACCTGGATTGGGGGATTTTTTGCCATTCTTCCTTACAAATCCTCTCAAGCTTAGTCAGCCATTTTCAGGTCCCTCCAGTGATGTTCAATAGGGTTCAGGTCAGGGCTCTGGCTGGGCCACTCTAGGACATTCACAGAGTTGTTCCTAAGCCACTCCTGTATTGTCTTGGCTGTGTGCTTAGGATCGTTGTCATGTTGGAAAGAGAACCTTCAGCCCAGTCTGAGGTCCTGAGAGCTGTGGAATAGGTTTTCATTGAGGATATCCCTAGGCTTTGCTCTTTTCATCTTTCCCTCAACCCTGACCAGTCTCCCAGTCCCTGCTTGGATGATATTGGGCAGATGTTGAGCAAAGCCTGGTTTATTTTCAGGTGCTTTTTTGCAAACTCTAAGCAGGCTCTCATGTGTTTTGCACTAAGGAGAGGCTTCTGTCTAACTCAGGGGTCTTCAAACTTGACCCTTTTATGACTTGTGGACTTCAACTCCCAGAATTCCTCAGCCAGGCATGCTTGCTGAGGAATTCTGGGAGCTGAAGTCCACAAGTCATAAAAGGGCCAAGTTTGAAGACCCCTGGTCTAGCCACTCTGCCATAAAGCCCAGATTGATTGAGTGCTAAAGTGATAGTTGTCCTTCTGGAACTCTGTCCCATCTCCACACAAGATCTGTGGAGCTAAGTCAGAGTGATCATCAGGTTCTTGGTCACCTTTCTTACTAACACCCTTCTCTCCAGATTGTTCAGTTTGACCAAGTGATCAGCTCTTGGAAGAGTCCTGATTGTGCCAAACTTCTTCCATTTGAGAATTATGGAGGCCACTGTGCTCTTAGGAACCTTCAGTGCAGCAGAAATTTTATTGTAGCCTTCCCCAGATCTGTGCCTTGCAATAATCCTGTCTCTGAGCTGTGCAGGCAGTTCCTTTGACCACATAGCTTTTGCTCTGGTACAATATGCATTGTCAGCTCTGTGAGGCCTTCTATAGAGAGGTGTGTGCCTTTCCAAATCATGCCCAATCAATGAAATTTACCACAGGTTGAGTCCAATCAAGGTGTAGAAACATGTCAGCAATGATAAAGAGAAATGGGGGGGGCGTAGCTAAATTTCAAGTGTTGTTGCAAAGGGTCTGAACACTTATGCCAATGTGGTATTTCAGTTTTTTCTTTTTAATAAATTTACAGACATTTCTAAAATTCTGCTTTCACTTTGTCATTATGGGGTACTGAGTATAGATTAATAAGAAAGGAAATGAATTTCAACAACTGTAGAGTCAGGCTGCTGCATGTATGTATGTATATACAGTGGATCCTACTTCCTGATTTTAGTAATGATTATCTGTCTATTAATTAGAACTGCTGATTTCTTTACAGAGGAAGGTAAACAAAGTGCTTAAGAAATTTGTCTTTAAGGACAAGTTATAGATATTTTAATAAATAAAATTTTAAAAAGCGGTCCACTCTTTTTCATCAACAGCTTCAATAGTATTTTCCAACTGCAGTTCCTTTCTCAATGCAACAATCCTTATTATGCTGTGAGGCTTGATGACCTGGGCTGACTTTCTTTTCCACTGCAAGAAAAGTAAAAAAAAAAAAAACCTAGGGAATATTTTGCCTAGTCAAGTTAATTTCCTACTTTGATTCCAATATTAATTTCTTTTTACTATCCATATAAAGTAATTCTACTAGGTCTTGATTTGTACATTGCAATATAAATTAAAGACGAAAAAGGCCCAAAGAGGAAAAAAATAAACATTCCATCATCCTTCATTTAAAAAACAACAACAATAAAATAGGAAATCTATGGTATTCCATATCTGGCAACTCTATCTCCTAAAGTTTAAACTTTGAACAGGATTATTTCTTCTCAATTATTCTTTGAAAGCAAAGCATCTAATCATGTGAATTCAGCACTCATGCTTCTTCAGGATTTGGACAATGTGAAAAGTTGCTTTCACCTCGATCAAAGTATTTTTTTTTTTAAGTCACATTTCTTCTTAAATTGCCTTCAGTCCAAATCTATTGAAAATGGAATCTCTCTACTCTCCAGAGAGCCTGATTCCAAGTGTGAGTACTAGTACATTCTGTAAGCACAACTATAAATATGACATAGACCTGCAGGGAGAACATGTACAAAAGCCACATCTCACTATCAACATGTTGCATAATAAAGCATGATAGGTACATAATTTAAATATTACTTTTTTGATGGCAAAGTTTTAGTGAATAAAAAGAATAATAGAAGAAGTTGGAATTACATATTAGCTGTCTTGGATTACTATTAATTATTGACACCAACTTGATTCTTTCTTTCATTTCCCCCCCACCCCCAACTCAAAGAGCTGTGTGTGTGTGTGTGTCTGTCTGTGTGTGTGTGTGTGTGTGTGATGCCCAATTTTTGCACACTGCAGTTTTCTGGGCATGGTTTTTCAGAAATGATTTGCCACTGCCTCCTTCCTAAGGCTGAGAGAGGGCGACCAGCCCAAGGTCACCAGCTGGCTTTGTGCCTAAGGAGGGACTAGAACTCACAGACTCCCAGTTTCTAGCCTGGTGCTGCAGCCACTACACCAAACTGGCTCTCCAAAAATATATATCCACCTTCAATTTTCAGTTCTGAATTAGGGAGAGAGAATCAGCAGGGCAGAAGTGAAGATGCTGCTGCAGAGTGATAAAGACGTCACAATCTTTTAACAATGGGAAAAGTATTGCTCCACATTATACAATGCTCTTTACTCTTTTAGTTTTAGGGTAATAAAAATCATGATGTTGGAAAGAATTATGTTGCTGGATAGAAACCTGCCTAAATAATTGCTGCTTCACAGGTAAAAAAAAATAAAATTTGACATTTTCCATACCTTTTCCCTCACATACGCCAGTTCTAGCCAGACGTGGGCCTGAGAAAGATATGCTATAACAAGCAGAGGCTTTGAAGGCACATGTTGTAGCAGCCCCGTCCTGACATTTGCTAAGCTTCAGAGTCCCTCAAGCGCCTGGGAGCTCAGCCATTGACGTCACTGAACAATAGGCAAAATATTTCCTCCTCCTCCTCCTCCTCCTCCTCCTCCTCCTCCTCCTCCTCCTCCTCCTGCTCTGTAGCCTGAATTGTAAACACCAAGCCTGCACAACAAGTTGAACATTTGGGGAGAGGTGGGAGAAAGGGAATGTGAGAAGCTCTCAAGTGATCTTGCCTGAAAATCAGCAGCTGCTAATGTTGCTGCACAACCAGCTCTCTCTCTCTCTCTCTCTCTCTCTCTCTCTCTCTCTCTCTCTCTCTCTCTCTCTCTCTCTCTCTCTCTCTCTCTCTGTGTGTGTGTGTGTGTGTGTGTGTGTGTGTGTGCTAGTGTAAGGATAGCAGCACTGGCTTCCTTTCACAGCACCGAGTGGCAGATTTTACAAGGGAAAAATCTGATGATCCAAACACTTTTAAAAAAATCCTTCCCTCTCTTCTGCCTGGGTAAATCACAGGCACACAGTCCTGGAGAAATGATCTTGCTGTACAACATTATACTGTAGGCAAGAAAATCATGACAGGAGTGGAATAGGGGAACAAAACAGACCTATCAGCCTGACCTCAATACCTGGGAAGATCCTGGAAAAGATAATCAAACAACGAATCAACGAACACCTAGAGGCAAACAAAGTCATTACTAAAAGCCAACATGGGTTTGTCAAAAATAGATCATGCCAGACAAATCTTATTGCATTCTTTGACCAAGTGACAAAATTAGTGGATCAGAGAAATGCTGTGGACATAATTTACTTGGACTTCAGTAAGGCATTTGATAAAGTAGATCACAACCTACTACTTGACAAGATAGAAAAATGTGGGGTAGACAGAACCACCACCAGATGGATCCGTAGCGGGCTGACCGGCCGTACTCAGCGAGTGGTCCTCAATGGAACTGCATCTATATGGAGGGAAGTGTGTAGTGGGGTGCCCCAGGGCTCTGTTCTGGGCCCAGTACTCTTCAACATCTTCATCAACGATTTGGATGAAGGGATAGATGGGGAACTCATCAAATTTGCAGATGACACCAAGCTGGCAGGAATTGCCAATACTCCAGAAGACAGGCTTCAGGTACAGAAGGATCTGGACAGACTTGAACACTGGGCACTAACTAACAAAATGAAATTCAATGGTGAAAAAAGCAAGGTTCTACATTTAGGCAAGAAAAACCAAATGCACAAGTACCGCATAGGTGGCACCATGCTCAATAGTAGTAACTGTGAGAGGGACCTCGGAGTCCTAGTAGACAATCACTTAAATATGAGCCAGCAGTGTGCTGCAGCTGCCAAAAAGGCCAACACAGTGCTAGGCTGCATTAACAGAGGGATAGAATCAAGATCATGTGAAGTATTAATACTTTACAATGCCTTGGTAAGGCCACACTTGGAATACTGCATCCAGTTTTGGTCACAACGATGTAAAAAAGATGTTGAGACTCTAGAAAGAGTACAGAGAAGAGCAACAAAGATGATTAGGGGACTGGAGGCTAAAACATATAAGCAACGGTTGCTAGAATTGGGTATGTCTAGTTTAACGAAGAGAAGGACAAGGGGAGAAATGATAGCAGTATTCCAATATCTCAGGGGTGCCATAAAGAAGAGGGAATTAAGCTATTTTCCAAAGCACCTGAAGGCAGGACAAGAAGCAACGGGTGGAAACTAATCAAGGAGAGAAGCAACCTAGAACTAAGGAGAAACTTCCTGACAGTGAGAACAATTAATCAGTGGAACAGCTTGCCTCCAGAAGCAGTAAATGCTCCAACACTGGAAGTTTTTAAGAAGAGACTGGACAGCCATTTGTACGAAATGGTGTAGGGTTTCCTGCCCGAGCAGGGGGTTGGACTAGATGACCTCCAAGGTCCCTTCCAACTTTACTATTATTATTATTATTATTATTATTAAAAGGGCAGAGAGCAAGAGAGGAAGAAGAACAAGAGGGATAAAAAAGAAGGATCTCTCTCTCTCTCTCTCTCTCTCTCTCTCTCTCTCTCTCTCTCTCTCTCTCTTTCTCTTTTCCAGTGTTTAGTAGATTGATGAGCAAAATTAAAGCTGTTGCATTGGTTAAGTCAGCCTCCTGAAGGTGTTGGGCTTTGGCGCTCCTATCCATGTTTTCTAGATAAAATTTAGTCTAAAATTTTCAGTTTCAGACTTCCCTGTGTTATACCTGCAAATTACAGTGCAGGGAGAAGGACAATCACAGAAAACAGAAAATAGTTTCTCAATGGTGCAGAAAAGAGTTCCTATTGTATTGGCTGAAATTTATAGAAGCTTGCTTTTATTAAGAAAAAATATTTTTAGTATATGTAATGTATGTGATATATTAATAGCTTTCATTTTCCACATCAAAAGTCCTGTGGCTTTTGGCACTGAAAAAAAAATGGAGGTTGTCAATATATATTGACCCTATTAATATTGTCAAACCTCTGGACACTAACATCCTTATATTGGCTTATTTGTCTTAGAATGCAGTTACATGTTCATAAACTGAATTTTCTTTTCTCTGAACACACAGTGAACTATTCAATGACAGTGTGATTAAGAACTCATTCCCATTAGGGACTTCCTCATATAGGCATTCCCATTCTGCTACTTGAACTCTATGTTGAATATTTTCAATGCATAGCTCTGCATTCCCCTGATCCTATGCACATCTTTTAGGAGTAACTGAGGAAAGGCAGCATACAGCTACTCTCCCTCCCCCCATCAACTTAGACTTATTTTCAACTGTTTTCTTTGCAGGTGAACAAAATTCCAAATAAAGTATATTGAGATTATAGCTATTTAAAAATGTTTAAATATCTATAGGGTATATGTCGAACCCAGATGCATTTTGGAAATAAAAGATAATGCTGGAATTTAGCATTTTGCTACTTAGGAGGACAGATTTCCTTTTCAACACCAAAGTGAGTGCCAGGTTACATACCCCTACTTTAAATTTCAATGGATATGATTCATAGATATTTGGGTCTTATCAGAAAACATTGTAGTTCTATGGAAAAGCACTAAGCAGTAACAGATATTGCTTTCCATTCTCACCTATTTAAAACTTCCATGAATTGTTGAATTGCTGGTTTGCAATCAAAATGCTAAAAAGCTTGTAGAGTAGACATAGCTGTGCAGATCTAGCCTTAGTTTTAGTGTGAAGTGAAAATAAAATCATTTTTTAAAAAAAGCCTGTATACATTTCTGGCGGGGTCAAATGGAAAATTGTAAGGAGTATCAGAGCAAAGGGAAAAGAAGAAAATTTAGCAACATGAGGCTTATTTTTCTCTGAGTGAGAAATGAGGCAGAAAGAGACAAAATCCATTTGTATCTGGATTCAGCCAGCTATAAAAATAATAAAGGTAAGGTAAATAATAATAAATAAATATTCATGCCTCTTTTGGTCAAATGACATGAGTAATAACGCTTCATTTTTTTCACACATTTTATCTTAAAGAATTCTATTACTGATCTATATGTATCATTAATTAATTTACTTATTCCAAAATTCATTATCAACATTTAAAAGTAACTGGTTAAAAGCATTTCAAGAAGGAGAAAAAAAAGATGGGGAGTGAGAATATTTTCCTAGCAAGAAAAAATAGTTTGGCTTATACTATGTTATGCAAAATTCATTTTGGTTTGACTATTCCACAGAGATATTGCCATGCCAGATTTTACAAAATCTTCAATGTCTGCATGCTTGATGTGGCATATTTTTCCACCGTGAACAGTAACAAATGCAAGTAGGACCAAGTGCATTTGGAAAACCCATGAATTTGGACAGGAACATTTGTTTTCTGTGATATCCTGAAAGCTTTCGAAATGGAATTTTATGAAATGGAGTAGAAACTTGCTAGGGTCTGCCTTGAAAAATATTTCTGAAAATATTTCCCTGTACATCCCTATGGGAGACATAGTTAGACATATCATCCAGAGCAGAACTATTAAGATGTTGGAAAAAATTCCAGAAGCTGTGCTCACCATGCTCATTGTGTCTCTTTTTATTATAATTCATCAGATAGAAAAAGAAGTCTGGATATTTCAAAACCTTGGTTCCTCAATGGTATGTTATTTGCTAATTTTTAATAAAAATATTAACATATTTATCTTCATCATCATCATCAATCATCTGCAATGATTAAGATGTACTTCTCCAAAAAAAAGAGAGAAGCATTCATCTTAAAACAAAAGGACAATTAATTAATCCTATGTATCATGTGGGCTGAGAGCCAGTTTGGTCTGGTGTTTAAGGCACAAAAGATAGAAAGTGGGAGACCGTGAATTCTAGTCCTGTCTTAGCCATGAAACCAGTTGGGTGTCCTAGGGTGTCTCAGCCCAACTTACCTCACAGGGTTGTTATTGTGAAGAAATAGGGGGACGAAGGTGTGTTAGATGTGTTTGCCACCTTATTTATAAAAATAATTAAGGTGGAAAATAAATAAATTCTTAACTTCTAGGAATGCTAATTTAAATAAGTTGGGGGGAGAAAGAGATTGTCAGCATACTAATGAGAATTTCCTACTGAAAAAAACAGAGACATTCATTGGCTCCAAAATGTTGGTTTATAAACAGAATTAAAGTTACCCTGTGGTGGTTTAAGCACAGTAAAATGAAGAAATTGGAAGCCAGGGTCGATACTTTAACAGTTGTATCTGTCCAGTGACAAGTCAGGACTGAGTTAAATCTTATGAAAAATAAACGTGTGATTATATACAGCTGTTCAGGAGGACATTTAATGTTATTTATTGACATGCAGCCTTCAAACCAAGTTTTCCCATGACAGGTTACAACTGATAATTCCAGGTACGCTTTTAAATCAGTTTAATATATAATAAAGGACAGTAATGAATGTGCTGTATACAAAACTGTATACAAAACCTTTCTCCTGATATATAGATCTATTGTCCCTGTTAGTCTTTTACTCTCTCTAAAAGAAAAGTTTTCCATCTTCAGCTTGACTCAGGAATGTCAAAAGATCAATGCTAATATGAGTTAGATAATTTCCAGTCACTCTTGCTTTTTTAACATATAATATGTGCATTTTCGAGTGGCATGGCAGGCATCATAGCTTAAAACAGAGATATTGCAGGACAATAAGTGAACCAGGACAATCTTTAAGTTTGGTTTAATTTAATTAAAAGATAGCCTAAAATTATTACCCTCCATGTATGAAATAGTTTTTTTCCCTTTATCACTTTACAAATTACAAAATAGTTACACTTTTTGGAGACAGTCTATAGGTGGTCTCAAACACTGAAATGACAGATTTGCACCTTAATATATAGTCTGCAGAAATGCAATCATTAGATGACAGCAATAAGATAGACTTTTCTGAACTTTTGCAGATTCAAATACTCCCTTTAGAAAAGTGTTCAACTGGAAGATTGAAGAACCATCTTAAATAGGGCAATAGCTGCAGCTGGAGAAGATAGGTTATAAGCTATATGGTTTTCAATGAAGAAGATCAAAGATATAAGAGCCGTGGTGGTGTAGGCTGACTCTGCTGACTGCCAGCAGTTCGATTCTCATTGGCACAAGATTGACTCAGCCTTCCATCTTTCCGAAGTCAGTAAAATGAGAACCTAGATTGTTGTGGGCAATATGCTGACTCTGTAAACCTCTTAGAGAGGGTTGTAAAGCACAGTGAAGTGGTATATAACCCTAAGAGTTATTGCTATTGCTATCTAGATGGATCTCATATGCAGCACCTAGCAGATCTTGAAAAGCAAACAGAATAAGACCCACTTAGTATTTGGACTATAAGGACATCCTAGGACATTGATTGGTGTTGAAAGTTATAAATCATCAGAGAAGAAAGCAATGGAAACTGTTTCCATTTTGTAGCCTAGAAAACTACAAGGAGACGGCCATGAAATCACCTCAAATCAACTACAATTTGAAAGAGAGTTTCTCTTTTGACACAGTTTATATAATGATGTTAATTTCTTTTTTATACAACAATTGTAATATGCTGTGCCTATTCTTTTGCTTTTACATCTTTTCAGTGGCAGTTGCATTTCTAAAATGTAAGTTTCAAGGAACTTGGATATTTTTGAAAAGCAGTTTCTTTCATTGCTCTGTGGCCTTCTGCTTTGCTTCATATCCCTGGCAAGTCCACAGGGATGATGGGTTGTAGGAAGGAGCATGCAAGATTGTGGATTCAGGCCAGCTAAGGGCTATTACAAGTCTTACTAGGGATCAAAACAAAATCTGCTACCCAAAACTTCAACCGATTCCTAATTTGCTTCCAGAAAGCTGGATACAGAGTAGAATAGCTAAACTCTGGTCTGTTCTCCTTGAAATATGTTGGGCCATATTTCACCAGCTTGCTGAGATCCAATCCAGAGGTAAAGAACTAATGCTAGATGACCTCAAGAAGTGATATCTACATAATATATACAGGAAGCAACTATTTTTCTTATAGTATCCCAGTCATTTTATGGTGGTTACTTGGTTTACATTAACTGGCCTTTTAAAAATATTTAAGGGCAGATCTCAAAGCATTTCTCTCGAGCTTGATGGATAAGAGAGACTGATAAGGATGGAGATCGAATGAAAATTTCATATGGACAATTGAGACTGATAAGGACTGTGTTTCTTGTGGTTGTGTTCATTGTGGATGGAATTTGTTATTGGTAAAGATTTAAATGTGTATAAGGGAATTTTAATGTTTTAAGTTTTAAGTAATGTTTAAATTTGTGTTTTGGAGGGAGTTTATAAAGAATGATGGATAATAATATAAGTATGATATGAAAAGGTTTGGAGTATACTATAATGTGTTTAGTGTTTGGGGTTTTTTTTAATTATTATTATTATTATTTTTAAGATGGAATTTGTTATTGGTAAAGATTTAAATGCGTACAAGGGGATTCTAATGTTTTAAGTTTTAAGTAATGTTTAAATTTGTGTTTTGGAGGGAGTATAACTTGTTTAATTAAATGTATTCAGATTTGGTTTATGATTCATATTAGATTTTATATTGTAGGTATAGATGTTCAAAGAAAGTAATGTTTAAATTTGTGTTCTGGAGGGAGTTTATATAGAATGATGGATAATATTATAAGTATGATTAGAAAATGTTTAGAGTATATTATAATGTGTTTAATGATTGCAATTATTATTTTTTAGAGAAGATAATCTATTTAATTTAAGGTATTTAGATTTGTTTAGGATTTATATGTGTTTTAAGTTTCTCTTTTCTTTTTTTTTGAAAAATTTTAATTAAGCCTGTACTCAGCTCTGGGAAGGTTGGGGGAGGGTTTGGGAGGTTTGGGGAGCTGGGGGAGGGTACGGGAGGGTGGGGGGGGGGTTGGGGAGGGGATTTGTTTCGTAAAATTTAAAAAAACTTTCAATAAAAAAAAATACTTACTATTAAAAATTCAATAATGGCCTGACTGGCTTAGCCCTCCATTCTTTTCTTTTCCTATTTCATTCTGACATTCCATATGAGACACCATTCTGCATTTCCAGCATCTCATTTCTATGTTTAGTGATTAGAGAAAAGTTAAGGAATAATTTAGACCAGAGGGTTTTTTTTTTAATTGGACTCCTGCAAGAAAGTAAAATGCATCACAGCCTCACACTTGGTAGTCACTTGGAAAAGATATTCAAGATGCTATGAATATATCTACAAATGTCATACAGTGACACTACATGCTAAGGAAAGTTGGAAAATATATAGGATATAAAAAGCAGTGACACTTCTGAAATTTGGTGTTGGACAAGATTCCTAGGAATACCGTGGACAGCCAAAACCCAACAAACAAATGGATCATTGAACAAAGCAATCCAGATGACCAGGTTCAAATTATCATATTTTGGGCACATTATGAGAAGATGTTCTCTAGGTGGTTCCTAAAATTTGACACTGACTTGATGTCATATAACCAAAAGAGATCCAGACATGATTGAGCTTCCAGGTTTGCATGATACACAGATATTTGAATCTATATTTGGCCATTTTTTCCTTCTCTTTCTTGAGGAGGACCTTCCATTTTTAAAGACTTTGAGGAAATACACATTTCTGAGTTTCAATTGAAATGGGCTTGATTAAGAAGGAACTCCAAATCTTAAGAATCTCCTGAGATTATTTAAAGGCTAGTGTAAATATAAGTAATATATGCTCCGATTGAATTAGCTGAGTTCAAGGTATACCTTCCATCTGAAGAACTTCAGAGCTTCCTATCCAACCTTAGCAAGAGGAAGTTTGGGAAAGCTCACTGTCTTGAGCCCTGGCCTTTGTAGTTTTCTGTGGTTGCAGTGGTCCTCGAGTATGGTTAATGTAGGATTCAGTCCATTGATTATGTTTGCAATGTTGATTCTTACCTTAGTTCTGAGAAAGCATCCTTTAAGAGTACATGTTCCCATTACAAGGTTCTTTACAATGGCATTGGAGGAGGACAGATCAATTTCTGAAGGGCCTTTTATTGCATTGCTTCATTTTCAAAACCAGCAGCAAGCGAAAAGGAACATGGTGTGCAGGCTTCCTTAAGAACCTTATTAAAAGAAACTTATGTCACCTGGGTGACAGCCCACTTACCTGCCATCTCCACTCATACCCTCTCCATCTATTAAGACTTTCCTTAATCTTAAACCTTTGCAATTCTTTCTTGCAAAGTGACCTCTTTGCAGGCATTCAAAGCATTCTTTATCCAAACCAGTCTTTCATAATCCTTATTAATGTGACCTGTTCCTAGTTGGTACTGTGTTTCCCCCAAAATAAGACCAGGTCTTATATTAATTTTTGCTCCAAAAGATGCATGAGGACTTATTTACAGTACTAAATGTGTCCATCTGGCTGATGATCTTAACTGGGGCTTATTTTGGGGATGAGGTTTATATTACGAGCATCCTGAAAAATCATGCTAGGGCTTCTTTTCCAATTGGGTCTTATTTTCAGGGAAATACGGTATATTGGGTGACATTGTTGTCCAATGGTACTGCCCAAGGTGCTGAATTTAAAAGTGCTTCTTCCATAATGGTTGGTGTAGCAGTACAAAGCTAGCAGTACCACTGGTCACAACTGCCTTTTAAACAGTGCAAGGATGCAGGACACTTTTTAAAAATTGCAAATTTATGATGACAATAGGAGAGGAGTTGGCAAAGGGGCCAACCAATCACAATTAAATAAAATGTGACTGCTACAATACTATCAAATGGAATAACAACTAGATTTGGAGCTAGGAGATTGAACAGGACTGCACCACTCAATAAAATAGCCTGCTAGCTGGGAGAGATCAAAGACTTATAAAAACACATCATACTGTGTTACATTAGCAAAATTTCAAAGTCATAAAATCTAATAGTTTCATAGTATTCTCACTGCAAAAAATGGATAGATAAATATCCATATTTCTAAATAAATATAGGCATTTGAATTTAATTTTCCAGTGGAAAAAAACTAGGAGGAAATTATGCTTGCTGATGGAGATAAATTGCAGACAGAACTCTTTTCTTTAAAATCATGTACCCAAACTCAACATGCCTCTGAGATTAATGCAAGGGACAGATTCAATACATATGTTATTCTTTAAGATATATTTTGCTTACAGCAATTAGGATTTTCAATGTCTACAGCAACAGAATAAATTGGAAACCACTGCAGAAGTAAATGGAAGTGCTAATTCTATTCTGCAGCCTACTGCCCTCCTCTTGTGTTGGCAATGAATGCAAATTCATTGGCATATATATTACAATATTTTTGTAAGCAAGAACAAGTCTGTTCCCCATAGACTCAAAGAGAACGTAGGTTTCCACATCTGTGATTACATAAGCACATTTTTTCTTCTTTCTGTTGAATCGTTGCCCATTCTCGAATGCTGCTATACAGTCATAAAACTGAATGGATTTTTTTTTTAACTACATATGAAGTAGAAATCATTAAGCAGGGCACAGAGGTCCCATGGCATTTTCATTCTGTCTTACCTATTTAATTTGAGACAACCTGATGCTTACAGCTTACAATCTGCTATCTTATAACTTGAGAACATTATTCCATGCCCTGCAGTCTGGGATGATAAAGAACAGATCTTGCCTTCCTCTAATATTTATTTCTACACCCATAGAAATAAATACATTCTTATAAAGAATGTATATAAAGACATTCTTTTGGTATTTGAGAGGCAGACTTATCTTTTCTCCACCCAAATTCAGTTTCCCTCATTCTCTTCTTCAAAACCTAGCTTTCATTTCTCTGATTATTCTTCTTGCCTTTCACTGCATTCATTTTAATTTATCTCCTTAATAAGTCTACAGAACTAGATCTAATATTTGAGGTGTGATCTGATCAATAGAGACAATAATTAGCATCAGTGATTTGTATATTATACTTATGTTGATCGATCTGAAATCACACTTTCCTCTTTAGCCACCATGTTATGTGGATGACACATTTAATTTGCATTTAACTAGAATTCCAATATCATTTTCATAAATGGTATTACAAGTCAGGTGTTCCACATTTCGTATTTGGTCCTTTGATTTGTTTTATAAATGAAGGAATTTGTTTTCAAAGTAATTCACTAATCTTTTAAGATCATATTAAGTTTGTTTCTTTCTTTTACAATATTAGCTATTTCATGTAATTTAACAGCATTTGGAAATTAAGCATTCCTTCTCTTTTTTAATGTGTTAATAAAACTATTGAAGAATTTAGATTCTATTGCACTCTACCTAACATTCTGGTTTTATTATGACGAAGCCTTGATGATTACTTTTTGAATATATTTCTAATGTCAAATGGAGATCATCCTGACAGACCTGCTATCCAGCCTGTATTTATTGATTTACTATGTGCCATCAATCTATCCCTAATTTGTTCTTTCAAATCCCTAATGGTCCATTCATTACCACTGTAGCTGAGTCTGCCCATCTTGCAGCTGGTTGCCCTTTTCTTCTCTTTCCTTCCAGCTTTCCCAATATTAGAACCTTTTCCAGAGAACTGGATCTTCACATAATATGTCCAAAGGAGGATAATTTGAGCCTGGTCATTTGTGCCTTGAGTGAGAACTCTGAACTCTGGTTTGATTTCTTTGATGATCCATTAGTTTTCTTCCTTGGCTGTACGTGACATTTTCTGGAGTCTTCTCCAAA
The DNA here is from genome assembly GCF_016545835.1 of Crotalus tigris. Classification (NCBI taxonomy): domain Eukaryota; kingdom Metazoa; phylum Chordata; class Lepidosauria; order Squamata; family Viperidae; genus Crotalus; species Crotalus tigris. The sequence goes on from NW_024096511.1 coordinate 1,606,039, forward strand.
GCCTGTGCTTAACTATCTTGCTAATCATAATCCCATGAGGAACTGAAGTCATGATACATAATTTCCACAATGTAATAAGGATGCTATCCACCCCAAGTGTGAAATGAATCTCACAACACTTGTTCTGGACAAATTCTTATTTCTACTAATCATCACATTACTTTCAAGACATTTACAGATCAATTACTGTATTACTGATGCCAACATTAGCATCTGAGATATTAGTGTCTGACTCTTTCTTATATCCTAAGTTACCTTGTTTTTATGACAGAAAGACTTCTTGTACTTACAGTATATCTAACTGTGAAATTATATGTACCTCATTTTTTTTTGCCATGCTCTCATTCTATTGGTTTCCTCTGATCCATAGGCTTCCTTCAGTGTCAAGGTCACATTAGTGTCATGGCCGCATTTTTCTCAAAACAGATTTTGCATTAATACAAATTCTGTTTCATTGACAATTCTGATGGTGGTGGTGGATGCAGGCAAGTAATCTCTAAAACAACATAGGATTAGCCTGGAACCTGTTAGCCACTTCAGAATAGAGATTGCCTCCTCTCCAGTCCCTCCAGGGCATTCTGCTTTGGAGAGATGGAGAGTCTGATTGTTTCAAATGGGGCATCCCCTTATATCCAACAAATCTCTCAATTGATACACATCTCTGGATCAGTCTGAACAGCAGCTGACCAGTGGTGGCAGTGAAAGGGATATACAGTGAAATGCATGTAAGAAATTCATCTTCCTTTGGTGCTTCATAACATAGCTCTCCCTACATTGATTAATTTGAACTGCTTTTGAAAAAGATTTAGCACTTTTCTATAATAGCACTAAACCCATGTCCAAAACATTGGTACAATTCTAGAGTGAATTTTGAAAAATGGCTAAATTGATCAGGAAAGTGATTGGTTTTCCTGTTAAGAGAGATGTCTTCTGGGAAGTGAGGAAACAATCGACATGTATCTGACAATCTGCACTTTTAATATGCTGTGCATACAGTAAATAAGAAGAGTGCTGGCACCATATCTGTGGCAGGGATCACCAGCGAAGGCAGTAAATTTTATGCCAACATAATATTTGGGATGGATAACATTTAACTCCGCCATGGGGAACTGTCCAGGAGTAACATTTATCCTTCTCTAGACATATGTAATTCATCTTATACATCTTGAAAACAATGTGGAAAAGACTGGTTGATCATTTTTTTCAGCCTACAGTAATTCAGCTACATTTTCCTTAAAGCAATTATCTTCAATTTCAGTACATTTGAGTGTGGTCTTTAAACAAATATAAGATATGCTGTTCAAGTTACTGTGTTCCTCTGAGGCTTGAACTGATCCATGTAAGCAAATGCTAAAAAGAAAAATGACAGTCACATTGACTTTCATCAGTCAATTACATCCAACAAAAGCCTCAATCCAAAGAGGTGGATTTGAAACAGACAATTGAAAATTCAGACTATTTTTTTTTCAGTGACAATCTTTCCCAGGTAAAGACATATGCGACTGAAGCTTGAGAAACTAAATTTTAAAATGCAAAATTCAAGATGATGTGATGGCAATTAAGGGAGTAAACTGACAGAATATAGTGAAAGAAAACATCCTATGGTGAGAGTATGAAATGAGAAAAATAAGTCCATATCCATCCCAATGATGAAGCAGTTCTGTTGACGAGGCATCAAATTCTGGATGTTATGAAAATACACTTCACCACCCAAAGGCACCCTTTGTGAATTTCAATCAGTTTTCAATCTGATTCCAAGGCAGAGGCCATGGCAGGCATCCTCAATGGATTAATGCTTCTTATCCAGACTGTTCTGTTTTCGATGTAAAGGAATTGAGACGAGGCAGGAGTAACAACAGTCTTCTCTTTATTTAATCTCCAACAGAACTAACATAAAATGGCATGGATTCCTTTTATACCCCTTTGCAGGGACAGTATCAACCAATCAATGCAACGGATTCTCCTGCCTTGCGCATGCGCAATAGGCTGGAGACAGCCTGACTGGTCCCGGGCATCCACATGGTCTGCACGGGCCTCTCTGCAGCTTCCTGCATCTGCTGAGTCACTCAGCAGGCCCAGGACATAACACAGACTGCATTCTAACTTCTCATTGAAGGTCAGATGTTCCCACTGGGGGCACCTTTCTGGAGCTATTCCTACCAAAAGAGGGATAAGGCAAAGAGTAGCCCCCTTACTTTTTAATTTGTACATAATTCAGGCTCTCTCATCTTTTAATCATTACCCTCCAATGCTATCAGATTGTGCAATTCCAGACGTGCTTTGTGCAGACAATAGAGTAATTCTGTCTGTCTCGCAGGTGGGAATGACAAGGGCACTGGCTTTCTTTTGCCTAAAAGTTAGTCTTGTAGTCTATTACAAAAACTAAAACGCTAGTGTTTGCATGACACAACAGTAGTTTACAGAAAGTTAAAGAGACCCCTTTAGAACAGGTATGTACTTATAAATGTCTTGAAGTGCAGCTCCCAACTTCCTTGTGTGTCTCAGAACACACATTTCTCTTATCAGACGGGGTGGCCAAATGTAGCTGTCTTTAGATTCTTCTATTCAAAGGAGGTATATTTTATTTCCTCAACTTGCAAGGTTTTTCTTCCTAAGGTCATTTCTCAGTTTTTTTGTGGTGTTCCAATTTGCATTTTTACAAAGTTTAATATCCTGGAAGCTGCCCAGTCTAAGTTTATAAGAACAGTACTCACAGTTCCAAGTTGCATCAAGAATACTATTTTACTATTAGAAACAGGTCTGGTTTCTGTCTACTCTGGAGCCAGTTTCTAGTTCAAAGTTGAAATTGACTTTTGCTCCTGTCAGTGGGGCTCCACTGGTTTTCAGAGACTGAGTTAAATCAATCTGGCTAACAAAAACTAATAGCAAACTCCAATCCTTATGACTTTTTGGGGGGGAGGGGAATCTCTGCCCTTTAGGATTTAAAAATGTCAGGAGTCATCTTCAGTTACTTACAGTACCTGGTTAATTGATTTTCAAACCAGTTTAAGTGTAATATCCAAACCTACATTTTATGGATTCTTTTTAAATGGCTGTGTGCCATTATCTCTCTTCAATTCTAATTCTGAAATTTTGTCAAGTTTTCACCTTGTCCTGATTGGATGCACTACCCTCTGCAGTCCTGTGGGGCAATATAAGAACATCTCTTTTCAGCAGTGCTTAATGTCCATGTGGAAAAGCCATGCTGGCTCAGGAATTCTGGGAGTTGAAGTCCACAAGTCACAAAAGAGCCAAGGTTGCCTATCCCTGCCCTAAGGCTTCAGCCATTTGCCTCTCTGTTGTTCTCTCTCTATAGGGAATCAAGGAGGAGATGTATTTTCCCATTAAAATAAACTACCTTGGTAGAGTGCACAATATCTATCTGCCATTGGGTCTACAGGTAGTTCTTGACTAAAAACAGTTTGAAGTTAGAACAGCACTGAAAAAAGTGACTTATGACCATTTTTCACACTTATGACCGTTGCAGCATTCCCATGGTCATGGGATTTACATTTGGATGCTTGACAACTAACTATCTTTATGATGGTTGCAGTGCCTGGAGTTATGTGATACCCTTTGTGACCTTCTGACAAGCAAAATCAGTAGGGGAACCAGATCCACTTAACAACCGTGTTATTAATTTGAGAATTGCAGGATTCACTTAACAAATGTGGCAAGGAAAGTCATAAAATGGGGCAAAACTCGCTTAACAAATTTCTCACTTAGCAACATATATTTTGGGCTCCGTTATGGTTAAAAGTGTGGGACTTCCTAATTTTGGCCAGGACCCCGACATATCATTCCAGGTTGTCTGATTTTGTGCTACCATTTGTTGTATCTGTCCTACTGAGAATTGAAGTTGAACACAAATTTTTGATGATTGTCACTGCTATTTGGACTACAGTTATTATAGTAATATATTTTATGTAATTTTATTGCATTTAAAAAACTTTTATAATAATCGTATATTTTAGTGTTGTGCTTTCTAGCCCAAAGGTCATAGTAAAAGATGGATTTGATCTGATCCTATGAAATTCTTTAATTCATTCATATGATGTTGGGTATTATGCACTTTAATACGGATGAAGGGAGAGCATTTCCTGTCTCCCTCCAGGAGAAAAGAGATCCTGGATCAGCCCCAAATATTTCTGTAGCCTTTGTGTTACTGAACAATTCAGTGTGGTAATAAATTAAGGCCTCTTTTTGTTTTTACTGACTTCCTCTCCCCCTTAGCCTGTTCTGAGAAGTGAATCTCAGCTGGATAAAGGGACGAGTATGAGCTCCATCTGGAGATAAAAGTGAAGCATATTACATAATTTGGCAGGCAGTGGAAAGAATGTGGCTCTCTGTACTATATGCATGCAGGAGTGCATGGAAGGCTAATCTTTTCTTCTCCATTGTAAAAAAAACAAGGGGGGAGGGCACTGCACTGCCCACACATTCTGTAGCTGGTTCATTTTGCAGGAAGTATCCTCAGACTTTGCAACTAAGCAAGACTTTCTTGCTTGCTTAACCAAACAAAGGTAAAAGGTTTAAAAAGAATAGAATTGAGTTGAGTAGAGTAGAGTAGAGTAGAGTAGGGTAGGGTAGGGTAGGATAGGGTAGGATAAGATAGGATAGGATAGGATAGGATAGGATAGGATAGGATAGGATAGGATAGGAAGGGACCATGGAGGTCTTTTAGTCTAGCCCCCTGCTCAAGTAGGAGAACCTATACCATTTCAGACAAGTGACTGTCTAGTCTCTTCTAAAAAATCTCCAGTGAAGGAGCACCCACGATTTCTGGAGGCAAGCTATTCCACTGGTTAATTGTCCTCACTGTTAGGAAGTTTCTCCATAATTTCAGGTTGCTTCTCTCTTTGGTCAGTTTCCAACCTCAGAACCATAGGTTAGGATGAGCACCATAGAAAAATACTGGGACGATACTTTCTTGGAATGAATAATCATGGCAATACTCTGCTACGCTATCATAAAGAAGTTCCAAATGTCTAATTTGATGCTCCTCATCCTCTAAATGTGTTGTATTTTGAAGGATTCTTGAAGTCTGATCCCTATGGTTCTTGTGCTGATGTTTGCTTGTTTCCTTCCTTCCTCATTCATCACTCAAAAGACATCTTTTTCAGAGTAATCACATAATCAATTTTTCAATCTGGTCATCTCTGGACTTTTAAGTTTTCATATTCTGGTAGCTGGAATTGTTACACTTAGTGGAAATATCTGTGTTATCAAGCCCATCTGTAGAATAGGTTTCTCACATTGCTGCTCTGTATGCCAAGGATTTTGGTATATGTTGGTAACCAACATGATTTGGAATGTTATTATCATTATCCAAGCCATGATGAACAATTATCATGAAAGCTGGCAATGATCCAATATATCTGGAAAAGAATTTCAGATTTCAGAAACAGAAGTGTTGCAGCTAAGAAGGTCTATAATGATTTTTATTTTCTAATGATAGATGCATTGCTTCAAATACCGCCCTTAGAGGCAGGTTCAGGACTCCAACATGAACATCTTGAGCAGGGGTCTTCAAACTTGGCCCTTTTATGACTTGTGGACTTCAACTCAGCATGCTGGCTGAGGAATTCTGGTAGTTGAAGTCCACAAGTCATAAAAGAGCCAAGTTTGAAGAGCCCTGATCTTGAGCCTGGAGCAGAAAACAAAAGCCTTTGTAGAACAGTAAGTCTAAGGCTAAATGACTTCTACATTAAGTTCCTCATGTAAAACTAATGACTGCATTCCATACTTTTATAATAGGTAGATTGACCTGGAGAATTTTCCATTTGATTGTTAAGCAGCAGGAATCAATGAGTGGGCAGAACAATTGAGACATCAATGCCAGACACAGAAGATACCTAGTTTGCCCAAGTCACACTCAAGGCTTTGGATAGCATATTAGTTTTCAGTCTTAGCCTCAACCTCCTTTGGTTTTCAAAATTATCTGCAAGCTCACAGAATGCTTTCCTTCTTTGATTCTACAGCTGAGGCCCCCAACCTTTTGGGCACCAGGGACCGGATCCAGGGAGAGAGGTTTTTCCGTGGACTGGAGGGGATGTGGTTTTGTGTGCATCCTGCAGATGGGGCTTTGCTTGTTTGTGCGGACCGGTTACTGGCATGCCATGGCACGGTACTAGTCCACAGATTGGAGGTTGGGGATCCCTGTTCTACAGTACTAAAACTGGGCATTTGTTGGCACAGTGGGACTTTACTGAGCACTGGTGATTCAATAATAAGGGAGGAGAATTGAAACCTCAACAATAGTTTCTTAAAGGAAAAAAGAAAAAAAAAGATTTGGCATTTATTGGCAACTAACATGGTTTTATTTAGAAACAAGAGAAATAAACGGCTCTTACAGGCTAATTAATCCACACTTCTTTTTGAATTTTAGGTCACTCTCCCACACAAGACACATATTTTCCCAGATATGGGAAACTTCTATATCCTGGGAAAGACAAAGAGTAATCCAAGTTGTTTACTGGTGTTTGTGTGTGGGGGGAGGGGAAGTTGGTTTGTTTCTTTATTGAGATATCTGGAAGCAATTTACGCAAATGCTGTCATTTATTATTCATATTTTGGTTATAAAGAACCAGCTGCTGTTGAAGAAAAATAATAGCAATAGCAATAGCATTTAGGCTTATATACCATTCCCTAGCACTTTACAGCATTCTTTAGGCGGTTCACAATATAAGCATTATTTGTATATTGCCCCCAACAATTTGGCTCCTCATTTTACTGATCTCGGAAGGATGGAAGGCTTACTCAACCTTGAGCCAGTCGGGATCAAACTCCAGGCTGTGGACAGAGTTTGCCTGCAATACTGCATTCTAACCACTGTGCCACCAATGCTCCCCTCTCTGCTGGACTGGGGTAGGGGGCTTCCTCCTTTTCATATCCATCTTCTGATATAGTATACCACCAAAAAATATCAGAAAAGCTAAATAAACACCATTATAAGGAAAATTAAAGAGTAAACATATTGTTAACCACTGATCATTTTAGTAGTTTGTAGCAGCAAGCTAGAACGTGTAAAATAAATTTGAAGTCTTTTGATAGCCATTAATCCCTATATATCAGGGGTGTCAAACTCGTGACGTCACGTGACATCGCGCAAAGTATCAGGCCAGTTTTGCCATTGCCAGCAATGGGGTGGGCACGGCTTCAGTATGATGAAACCGGCCCGCGGGCCGGCAGTTTGACATCCCTGCTATATATGGAAGGGGTGTCATTATTTTACCAAGACATTATTTTCAGAATAAAACTCTGCACATTTATACTATATTCATTTTCTTTTGTTATTTCAGTGTCACATAAGTTGCCCACTTTAGAGTTTTAATTTGTTTCTGTTTAAAATATAAATAGGGATATCTCTGTAAATTAATGCTGATAACTTTATTGTTCCATAATATAGTTTGTCACTTTATAAATGTCAGTGTTTTACACATATCAATATTCTACACAGAATGAATTAAATGCCGTTACTAAAGTAGCCTCTGGGGATTATATACCCTGCCATATACTGTAGGCAATTTTATCCAAACTTATCTTTCAAATATCTTTTGTAAGTAATTGAAACACTAAGCCCACTGCAGGCTCAAATAACTGTACAAAATCTTATTCATGGTGCCCACAAAGCTTTCAAGTGGTTCTCTTCATTAAAACACTGGAGGAAATATAGTATGATTGATAGAAGCGCAATGCAGTGTAGTGATTGCAAGTAAAGAAAACACATTGATTTAAAAAAAACTGAAATCAGATCTCTCAAAAATACCCACCATGTTTTCCATTTGTTCTTGTTTTAAGTGAATCTCATAGCTTATTAGCCATGAGAGGTAAGGTAGGAGAGGATTACATTAAATATTACTATAACACTGAGAGGCCAAACTTTTACTGCCTTCTACAAATTCAAAATATGTAATGTTCAGTATCACTTACTTTCACAATTGAAGAAATCTTACAGGCTTGTCTTGTCTTTCCTGGCACTAAACAAACAGATTAAAAAATTAAAGTAACTAGTTGCTGTGCTTTTGCCACACCTAAAATGCATTGCCTGAAAAAGTCACAGAACAGGGACTAATCTTTTTTTTTTTACACTATATAGATAGTTCCTGGTTTATAACTCATCACTTAGTGACCATTCAAAATTATAACGAATCATTATGACCAGGTTCTGAAGTTCCAACAACCAACCCCCAGTGAACACATGGCCACGTTTTGAGTTCTCAGCAACTGGCCCACATTTTCAGCCATTTATAGCATCCCAAGATCATGGAACCACAATTTACAATGTTTTTGCCAAAAAACAGCATTTATTTCCAGTTTTCGGTAAAAACAATCCGTAGTGAACAATGGGTTCATTTAACAATTGATATGTTTACTTAATGACCACTGCAAAAAGGTCATAAAACTGGGTCTGATGTGTGATGACCTACTTTATGATTGTCACAACTTGCCATCATAATAGGCAAGCTCCATTATGGTCCATTATGTAGCTATAACTCACTTTCCTCATAACCCTAGAAGTTGAATGATGATCTGCACAATGACATTTAATGCTTAGCAAACTGTATTACGAACATATTCAGATGTACCTGTCTCCAATTCTTAATCTTATGGTTTCATCCATGAGAATGTTGTTAGTAGTCTAGAATTTTACTCATCTCAAAAATCATCAGATCCTGTTTCCCTCACCAATTGTGGCAGGAAAACCTCTCTGTATATCCTTTAAAACTCAGTACTTTATATACTGGAAGATACCACTCTCATTCATTAAGTCTGAAGAAAAGGGCTTATAATTTTGCTTCAGAATGATGGGTCAATTATTTCATTTTTGCATGATGAAAACCAATAATATTTAAAATTAAGGAATGGGAATAGGACAGCATGAAAATGAGGACAGCAAAGTAGGTTTATATAGTAAACATTATTTTACTGTATGTGAACCATTAGCCTTTATGTAGAAAAGCAGAATCCAGAAAAGTTAACAAAATACAATTATATATATATATATATCCAAATTTCTTTTTCTGACAAAGAATTAAAGAATTAAATTGGGAGACTAAGATGGCCATTTCGAGCTCATTCTGCTCTCTTCAGTTAGCCACACCCTTTATGGGATTCGAACCTGGGCAGTTTACATCCTAGACAGTGATTTAACCACCAAGCCACAGGCTCTCCTCCCTCTTTGCCAGCTGAGTCAAGGGAGTATATGCAGGAAGTTTTCAGACAGATGTCTAATTGATTACACCTTGACATTTTTTAACTGCTATACTGCAGTTTTACTTTTTACAATCTCTTTTGCCTTGCAGCCCCCAACTAGGGGCGTTAAGCAGGCTCAAGTCGCAACTGCGAAACATTACAAATCCAAATTTCTTTTTCTGACAAAGAATTAAAGAATTAAATTGGGAGACTAAGATGGCCATTTCGAGCTCATTCTGCTCTCTTCAGTTAGCCACACCCTTTATGGGATTCAAACCTGGGCAGTTTACATCCTAGGCAGTGATTTAACCACCAAGCCACAGGCTCTCCTCCCTCTTTGCCAGCTGATTCAAGGGAGTATATGCAGGAAGTTTTCAGACAGATGTCTAATTGATTACACCTTGACATTTTTTAACTATATATATATATATATATATATATATATATATATATATATATATATTAGCTCCTTGAAATGAAATATGTAAGAGCAAAAAAAAAAGAAACAGATATTGCAATCATTTGTAATACACTGATATAACTCCAGGGGGGTTGTTGCAGACAAAATCAAGAACAATATTTACTCCTGTCTTGCATTCCTATTATAGTTCTCTCTCCTGACCAAGAAGTAGACCAGGTACAAGGGCAAGGTACAAGGCCAGGCCAGGTACAAGGCAAGACGAGTAGAGCAATGGAGCAGCCAGGAGACAAAATGGCTGTGTTCACACATGGAGCTAATCCATAATGTGGTTTATTTGGATGCTTTTAATCTTGTCCTACTTTCACATCAGCTACAATTATTTTTTCTTCTAAAACATAGGTGGGGAACTATGGCCTCTTTTATGACTTGTGGACTTCAACTACCAGAATTCCTGAGCCAGCAGGAAACTGAAGTTCACAGATCATAAAAGGGCCATAGTTCCCCACTCCTGTTCTAAAACATCTGCATTAAAACAATTATATAAATTATCATGTGGATTTCTCCTAATATATGCAATTCTGTACACCATTGTGATTATGAACCACAGTCTCAGTAATATTTACATCGTGTGTATTTTTCTAATATATGTATTTTCGTGTTCTACTTTTAATTGCAATATTGTGCCTAAATTTGGGGATGTGAATAAAGGTGAATGACAGAAGTAAATTAAATTTCTGATGAAACACCAACTGTTTTCTGTTGTAACTTTCATCTGAAATACGGTGTTGTTGTCTATCAGTTCCACTGCAATACCAGGAAGAAACAGCTCTTAGTTATTTTTCTTCTTTATCTTCCATCAATTTGAACAATGTGTTCTTTGATTTATATGGACTTAGGCAGGAAAAAAGAACCCCAAAAGTTAAAGTGTAAAAAGTGTAAATGGACACTTGCCCCATATACAGCAATGAAAATATATTCCATATTGTAAGAAGATTGGATAACTGGAAAGTTGAATTCCATACAGAACTAAAGTTTAAAATTTTGAAAAGATTTGTGATTGCATTTATAACCTGCTTTTCATTTTTTTGTTTTTTTTAGTACCAAAATGTGTCCTGAATAATAAACTCAGATCCTGACAAACCTTTATATAAGTTGGATATAAAATAGGACTGCTCTTCCCACAACCACTAATTGAAACTCATCATCGTAGTAGTAGTAGTAGTAGTAGTAGTGAAGTTGGAAGGGACCTTGGAGTTCATCGAGTCCAACCCCCTGCTCAGGCAGGAAACCCTACACCATTTCGGACAAATGGCTGTCCAGTCTCTTCTTAAAAACTTCCAGTGTTGGAGCATTCACCGCTTCTTGAGGCAGGTTGTTCTATTGGTTAATTGTTCTAACTGTCAGGAAGTTTCTCCTTAGTTCTAGGTTGCTTCTCTCCTTGATTAGTTTCCATCCATTGCTTCTTGTCCTGCCTTCAGGTGCTTTGGAGAATAGCTTGACTCCGTCTTCTTTGTGGCAGCCCCTGAGATATTGGAACACTGCTATCATGTCCCCCCTCATCCTTCTCTTCATTAAACTAGACATACCCAATTCCAGCAACCATTCCTTATATGTTTTAGCCTCCAGTCCCCTAATCATCTTTGTTGTTCTTCTTTGTACTCTTTCTAGAGTCTCAGCATCTTTTTTACATCGTGGTGACCAAAACTGGATGGAGTATTCCAAGTGTGGCCTTACAAGGCATTGTAAAGTGGTATTAATACTTCACATGATCTTGATCCTATCCCTCTGTTAATGCAGCCTAGCACTGTGTTGGCTTTTTTGGCAGTTGCAGCACACTGCTGGCTCCTATTTAAATGATTGTCCACTAGGACTCCGAGATCCCTCTCACAATTACTACTAATGAGCAAGGTACCTCCTATACTATACCTGTACATTTGGTTTTTCTTGCATAAATAAATAGTAAATCTATTTACTGAAAAAAAAAACTTTTCCTGAGAATTCAACACTTTGCTTTGAATCCATTGTTATATGTTGTTTCCGGAAACTCTGTGAATTTAAGAGTTGCAATAATTTTGAAAATAATCCCCTTGATGTTATCTAATCCTATAACAATGCGTTTTCATGGTAAGATGATTCATTAAAAACCTGCAAGCTTACTTTTTATCACTTCTGTTTTATTCTAACTTTGAATTTGAAAACAAGAATTGCATACCTTTGGGCATTTCAGAGAGTGATTATGTTTAATACCTTTGAATAGCTTCAGACTCCTGATATCTATAGCGCAGTGGTAGCGAACCTATGGCACGAGTGCCAGAGGCAGCACTTGGAGCCCTCTTTGTGGGCACATGTGCCATTACCCCAGCCTTGCCTCCCCCCACGACCCTCTCCTCACCAGCAGCCCCCCTGAGGAGAATCGCCCCCGAGCGTGGCCCACACAGAGCAGCACAGCCAAGGACATGGCAACCAGGAAAGCGTAGACAATACTCTGCCCTCATACCCCATCGTGCACAGTTGATGCTGTGGGGCGCGGACAGAGAATGTGGCCACATGGCACTGCTGGGCTGCCTGGGCAATCTGCGGTGGGCTCTGGAGGCGGTGAGTGGCCCTATGGGCAGGTGGGCTGGGGTGGGGCAGGGGTGGAGCAGGGGCGGGGCCAGTTTTGGGCACTCGGTCTCTAAAAGGTTCACCATCACTGCTATGGCGTATGGACAATACAGTCCATATAGTCTTCTTGACAACATTTTAGGACATTTATTTATTCAGATATTCTCTGTTTCTAGAAAGGTGTGTGTGTGTGTGTGTGTATGTGTGTGTGTGTGTGAGAGAGAGAGAGAGAGAGGGAGAGAGAGAGAGGGAGAGAGGGAGAGAGAGAGAGCGCAACCAGGCCTTCAATATTTTTAATGGGGTGGAAACTGCCTTGTTCCTCGGATGAAAAACAATAGCTGGACCAAAGCGATCCCAATGGTTTCTGTGTGTCAGGCCCACTAGCTAAATCAGACCTGGAAATCATCTGTACAATTACTTTGCTTTACTCTAAAGCTAAGTGGGTTTTTTTTGGTGTTTTTTTTTTTTGAGATTGGCTAAAATAACAAAAATCTGTAAGCCTGCTAGTGCTTCTTATACTCTAGAGCAAGGGTCTTCAAACTTGGCCCTTTTATGACTTGTGGACTTCAATTCCCTGGCTGAGGAATTCTGGGAGTTTAAGTCCACAAGTCATAAAAGGGCCAAGTTTGAAGACCCCCGCTCTAGAGAGTCAGGGAAGCCTCTATCTGAGTTGCTTGCAAATGTTACCTTGTTGCTCTCTGGACTTAAAAAAATGATTCAGTCTGTTTTGCCTAGATCAGTGGTTCTCAACCTTTTTAATGACGCGACCCCCAATCGGTCGTAAGTCGAGGACTACTCAACCGGTCGTAAGTTGAGGACTACTCAACTGGTGCAGCACCGTTTGCAGAATGGGACTTTTGGTGGGCTCAGCAGGGCAAAGACAGCCTGGACAATTCCTATTGGCTTTTGAAAGCCAATAGAATTAGACTCTATTCAAGAGAGTCTATTCTATTGGCTTTCAAAAGCCAATAGAATAAAAGGGAGTAGCACAGCTAAGAAAAAGGGGGAAAAATGGCGGACTGCGTTGTTTGGCGACCCCCATGAAATGGTCGTTCGACCCCAAATGGGGTCCCGACCCACAGGTTGAGAACCACTGGCCTAGATAGTGGTGCTTGTATATTTCTTTGGAGGTCATCATCTTCCTTACTTTCTACACTGGATCAAGCAGAATTAGAATTCATCATCTCCCCACTTCTAATCTTGCAACTTTAACCATTGCACCAATATATATACTGTATATATATTGCAAAAAAGAGTGCATAGATTCGAAACTTGCAGGACTGCCACTTGCAAAGATGCCACATTTAAAAGAGTCTTTTCTTTTTTAGCATCTCAAAATGCAGGCCATTGAAAAATGTTGCAGGCAGGTGAATTTTGTTTCATTGTTAGGAAAATTTCCTTGTGATAGGAGAAGTATGCCAGGAGAACCTCTTTGCTAGACACGTTGAAGCAGAAGCTAAATAGTTATATGCCAAGGATGTTTATTCTTATTCCTGCACAGAACAGGAAGTTAGACCCAGAAGGCCAAATGACCTCTTCAGTCTCTATAATTCTACTTTATTTTCTTATTCTAAGTCCGAGATCAAAGAACTGAATCCAGGGGCTCATTGGGAATATGTGTTAGAACCATCTTAAGTTTAAGAAAGAAGTCTCTTGGTAAGCATATGATCAGCTGAGGAGTCTGTGTTGAATGCCAGAGCTGAACTCAAAATCAAAGTTTAATGTTCTGTCATATAAACATCCAGCTCTGTTTTTTTCTCCTCAGGCTTTTTTTTTTTTATCTCAGTGGTTTAATTTCAGTGCAGGAAAGGGAGAAAAAATCTGTTCTTTTTACAAAGTGTTGAGATACCTAGACAGAACTGCAAAATTCTGTAGGCGTAATTGTATTTTCCATCCAATTCTGAATTTTAAAATTATGAAAAGCAACCTAATGGAAACAAATGTAACATTGTTATTTCCACCATTTTGTCAAGAAATGCACATCTTTGCGGGATTGTCACTGAAGAAATAAGCAATACCAACACATCTGTCAGGATTACGATTAAAGTTAAGGTTAGTGTTTCATATGTCTTATTCTTATCCTTCTAAGCAAGCATATGTTTCAGGGCAAAGAATTTTGTAACATAAATGGCTTATGAGGAGGTTCCAAACATTTTTTTTATAAGATCTTTGATCCAAGAATTGACCATTTCAAAACAGACTGGGAGCACTGTGTGTGGTAGATAGAGCAAGCGCCAACAGTTAATTGCTGACAGATATATACATTTCCTGGCCAAATAGATTTGTTTCCATCCATTTCCAGACTTATTTTTCATTTAGAATATTTGGGGAACAGTTTGCAATTTTGCTCAACTGCTTATACCTTTTCTAGTTTCGCTACACTATGTACTTATTGTTACATGACAGTTGCAAATGTCTATTGCAAATAAGAAGGAGAGAATGGACTGAAGGAAAACAGTGATAATCAGAAGAGGAACTAGATAGGAGCACTTTTATTTTGACTATTTGATTGTGTTTGAATAGCAGACTTTGCTTGCTTTGCTTTAATTCAAAAATAAAAGTAACAACAATGTAGTAATAAAAATACACATATCAAGTCTAATAATATATCCTGGATCTTTAGCATTAAACCCTTTACGGGAGATATACCTCATTTCATTTGCAAACATTTGAGAACAACAATAAATATAAATTAATTATATAACACTACATACAATATATATGATTGCTAACTGGGTATATTTGGTTAAAAAAGGCGGAGTTCAAATTTCAAAATCAAGTCCACTAAATCAAGCTTGATTTAATAATCCACACACTGTGTCGATCCAAAGGTTCGTAATAAATGAAAAACAGTTAATAAGCAATTTCCAAATTGATTAGAAAAGGAAATATGCAAACCCTATGTCTATACAAGTGCCAACTATGGTTTAGGCAAAGATCGTGTTTCTTCATCTCCCAGAGTTCTAAACCTGCAGGAGATCCTTGTCTTACAGTCTTCTCAGGAGGAGTAACTATCTAGAGCATTTGTGGGCAATCCCAAGTCCTCTCCTTGTCCAGAGAGGAATTAGGAAAGACTGCTCCACTTGCCAGCTCTTCATTCCACTGTGGTTGCCAGTTCCACTCTCGGTAGAGCCATCCTAGGTTCAACATTTCTTCCCAGGAACCTTTTACCTATCTTTTTTTTACATACTATTTCATTGCTATTTTTTTCTTTGAGTTCTGCTCTGGAGACAAGAAGACTTCCTCATTACAGATGACCCAACCTTTTCATCCTTCTTCTTCCTGCAGCCAGGCCAGTTTGGTCCCTTCCATAATATGGGAGTAGAAGATATTACAACCCCTCCCCAAAAAGAGCTAGTATATGGAAGGTTTTTATAATTTAGGACAGGCAAAAGAAATTCTCCTCTTTGTATTTGGAAGCATGCCAAATGTTGAATTAAAGGCATTTTGAAAACTGGAAGCTTGGCAATGAACATGAGAATAAATTATTGGTGTATGAAAGATGAGAAGCATTTAATTTCCATTCCATAACATTTAAAAATGAATAATTTCATGCTCATTAGGGACTCATTTTATTTTCAACCGGACAGTCTAATTAAAGTTTGCTCAGGGAAGTGGTGACAATAACAAAATTAAGAAAAACAGTCATTAAAATGGATATTAAACAAGAGGCAAAATGGTGTTAGAAAGGAGATAGTGATTGTGTTGTGTGGCAAAATGGGGAGCAGTTAAAGAGCAATAAAGAAAGAACTGGATTAGATACCCAGCAGAGGAAACTTTTCAAAAAGAATCTTTTAAAAGTCCTGCTGAACTGATCATTAAACAGGGCACTCTCTCTGCTAACTGAGCTTGACTTTATGAGACTTTATGGATGACTCCATGTAGTTTTCTTGGCAATAACATAGAAGTGGTTTGCCATTCCGTTCTTCCAGGACTTTTTTCCCCATTTCCCACTGTAACCTATAGCGCTGGAATTTCCTGGTGATCTCTCCCCCAAGTACTAAGCAGGGCTAACCTTGCCAAGGTTGGGCAACTGGTGACCTCTGTTTGAATGAACTGGACATTAGAATTATTAAGAGAAAACTAGCAACACTCCAAAATCATTGCTAATCTTCAAATCTTGATCTATCTGCCAAATTCAAGATGTTTTTAATGGGAGAAGCTAGATGCTAGCCCTTAACATTTCAAGTAGCAACGTTTGTGGGAAAAGGTGATACACAAAGCATATACTATTCCCAATTTAAATTTTAGATAATCTATCACAGATATTTTTGCATGATACAGTACTTACACTATTTTTGATTTTTTAAAAAAAATCAAATCAGTAAAATCGTACCAGATCCTAAGCGAACAAATGGGACTAAAAAAAAAAAAAAGCAGCAGTGTGTCTATTTGGTAGCAAATCTATTCCTTATGCTGTGCTGCACAATTCTAGTATTTCAATGTTGTTTTGAGGGGGGTTTTTTTACCCAAGCAAATGATTCTAAGACTGTAGTCCCCAGACCTCATGTGCCAGCTGCATTTCTGCCAATAGTAAGCAAAGCCAGAATGAGCATAATAATGATATGTGAGGAAAACAGAAACAGATGAGTTCTGGAAAGAAGTTTTATCAAAGAAGAAAGAAAGAAATGCAGCTTTCGGAGAAGGATATATCTCTCTTTTTTTTTTTGTTGCACTCATACATAATTTAGCCAATCAGAATATATTAGCTTTAAAACCTCAATAAATATTTAGGGAAAGATTATTGGCAGCAAGGAGAGGTTCACTTTTGGCAAAAGATGAACTATATTTAAAATTTCAGGAAGCCCTACACTAATCTTCTGTTCAAACCTGTGGCTAAGTTGTCTGTTTCCCAAGACCATATTGAGATATCACTTCCACATGCTCTGCAAAATCTAAGAAAAAGGAAGCAATGATTTATACGCTGTACACATTTCATGTTATAATTCAGTAAGAGATTCAAAATTAATATGAGATACAAAATATAGAAAGTGCACCTGACAAATAAAAAAACAATAAACCCCTATTTAACACCACAAATGTTAACAGTGGGTGGGCAATGTCATCCCATAAAGGATAAAAATGTCAATCAGTAAATGCATCTAATCTTAAACTGAGAAGAAAAAAAACCAGTACATTTCCTTCACACTCAACTTCCAGATGCTAGGCAGGCAAGTTCATAATGTTTTCTTAGCCACAGTATGAAAGTAATTCCATTACCTTCTTCCAGGAAGCTTTTAGATATCCCAGTCTAACCTATAGTCCTTGTAATTCTGGGTGATCTCCCATCTAAATATGAACCAGATATGACTCTGCTTAGCTTTTTTGACATCAGCCAAGTCAGCTAAAGGTTCTTGGCTTAAACTGATCTAGCACTCAGTTCTAAAGCCAAAAGATATAAAATTGTGACGGATTGCTATTCAAGTCATTATTTCTTAGCTAGTTTGCAGATATTGCTACTCTCCTATGGCCAAGGTGGCCATTATTTTGTAGTTTGCCTAACATCTTTCTCTTTTTAAAAAGCTGTTAAGGAAAAAAAATGCTTCCAGGCCTTTTATACTGTAGAAGATTTACAATGGTTTGAGCTAAATTATCTCTGAAATCTGCTGAATTTAATATTTGGAGAAAAAAATGGTTGCTACTTTTATGATTTGCTATTTACTTACAAATTACCTTAATACGTTGCTTAAATTCTTTCTCAATGCAAATTGGGGCCAGTTTTATTATGCTTTTTTTTTCTATCAAGCAGATCATTATTTCAATGGGAAAACACTGTTTCTACAGCCCACTATTCCATTCTCCAGAGTGGCTAATAATTGTCACCTCTATTTGTGAGAATACATTCCTCTACACATGTCTGAAGCTCTTCTAAATCATAAGTAACTGGACTGGGACAATTTACTCTTTCTCTTTTCTATTTCTGAGTCATAACTCACTAGTAGTAGTGGAACTAGGACAGGCTGCTGCTAGTCCAGAGAGCTGGCTCAGAAAATAGCCTATTTTTCAAAACATAGGACCACGGCAGACATAATTTTAGTCTAGGCCATTTAAGGTACCCAGGTTATTAGTTGGAATAATGGATTTTTTTTTTCAGAAATGGAGACAAAACTAAAAGATCAACTTTAAGATAAAATATTAAAGGAGAAAAAGAGAAAGAGATGGAGCAGTGATGGAAGAGTGACTCCAATGTGGTTTGCTAAGATTCTTCCATATTCAACTAAAGGAAGCCTTTAACCACATTCAGCCATCAATATATTTCCTTTCCAGACCTCTCCCATCAATAGAGGGAATTAGGGACGAACAGAGAGGAATCTATCCACTCTTAGATTCTTATAATGCCTTTTTAAAATGTGCTTTGTGTGAACTGAGGACAAGGGGAAGCAACTGTGACCGTCTCTCAGTGCAGAAACAAATCATAAAATGCATTTTGATGGATGAGTGAGAAAAGCAATTCCACCGCCTTTCAAGTGTTATTTCTTTAGGCTGAACTGAGATCAATCTACAGAAACAATAATGGTTTTTGAATGGGATGAAACAAAGCTGAAGTCATTGTACTTTGTATTTGCTTTTACTGGCTGCCCTTTTTATCATGCCACTTCTGAATCCAGGAAGCACGTGGAACTTCCTTTCCATCTGGCTACTGAACAGGAAACATTTAGAAATCCAAACCACATGGAAGTTCAGATTGAGTGGCAAACAAATATTTATATTCATCAGCTCTGTCTGATTGCTTTGCCCATCCTGACTGACCTTCTTTTTCTTTTTTTAAAGATCAGTGTACGTATCCCATAACATTATTCAACATATTCCATTCTCTACTTAAAATTTTTAATTTAAATCTACATTATTCCCATCTCTCTCTGTACACTTTGGGTGTAACCAAGGTTATGCAAAGTACAGAAAAGAACTAATAGATAGTAAACCAAAGAAATTAGGGCCCTAAGATAAGGGGGAGGGGATTAAAAGGAAATATAGCCTATACCCAGGACATTTCTTTACACCTATTTTTTTCTAACCTCGCAAGCTAATTGTGCTTTTACATGCACATTTCTTTCCATCTTCTTTGGCTATCTTTTGTCCTCTAAATTCCTCATTATTCATTTTTTGAGGGTCTCACTAACAGGAAAGTAAGGAAAAATGGAAGAGGAAAAGTGTAGGGGGAAAGGGGAAAAAGAAAGAAAGGCATTGACTTCCAAATCTTTTTAGCACAGTAGGATAAAATAATAATACAAAGCCTCAACCTTTTACTTTTACATAGTATTATATACAAGCCATTTCTATAACAACCTATCTAATCAGCAAAACTCAAAGTTTCATTTTTTTTTCTACCGCACACACAAAGTCCAGAAGCTGTTTCCAAGTGGAAACAAAGTTAGCTGTATTCTTTTCTTGAATTAGAACAGTCAATTTAGCCATCTCTGCTAACTCCATCAGCTTTTGCTTTCAGAGTGAAGAGACCTTATTGTGCTTATGGTTTTATTATGCTTAAGCCTGATATTAGTAGTATTATTTTGTAGCCATTTTATATAATTTTTTTATATGCAAGGAGCCTTATAGACACCTGTAGAAGCAAGTGTTTTGTGTATATTGAAAAAGTAAATGTCTCATGCTAAATATACAGGAGATTGCTTACATGAAAGGAGCAAGGTAAGATTCAGTGGTTCAAGAAATAGGGAGGGGAGAAGATGTGTTAGCCTGAATTGAGGTGTATGAGTCATCATCTTGGAATTTGTTTTTCTGTGCTTCCTTGCTCCTGGTACAGAGACTTGGATCTCTTTGTTCTGAAAAGGTATAAAAAGTGGAAGAAGTCTCTTCTGGGTGTGCCTTCGTCCCTCTAAGCAGCCACAAAGAGGGAGAAGATTACCCAATTCTGTCTTGGCCAAAATAAAGTTGCTTTCTTTGCTGAAACCTCGGCTCAGGAGTTTCTTTTGGCTCTTTGAAATTCCTGAGTAGCCAAGAGGAGTTTGTGAGGCTAGGTGGAAAACCTTACAAGAGATATTTCTCTACCTAAATAAAGAAACAGAGTGACCATGGGTGGGCAAAAAAACAGTGAGAACTGAGGGTGACATCCACTCTTAAAGAAATCAGACAAACTTTAATAGCTGAATTAAGAATGTCAATACCAGCTCAGGTATCTGTCTATATTTTCTGTAGTAGAGGTGCACAAAATTTAAACAGTTTCTCTGAAATCTCCACATCCTCCTTGAGGATCCCTTTTACTCATTTGCTGCCTTATGGGCAACCAATTCTGTGATTTGATTTCTGCTTCGAGTATCTTTAAAAAATATCCTGTTGTTCCTCTTTAGGTTTTTTTGCCCTATACTATTCAAATTATGTATTTATTGTGATTTAAAATAACCTCTAGGCACTATGAAGCATTAGCCCATTTCAACATTGATCTGATGTCTTCCCTAATTCTTCCCTATTTCCTGAAATATCTACAGCCTTTCAAACCAGATGGTGTTTAACACCAGCTGTCTTTCCCCAAGGGATATGTTTTAAAAAATGCTAAATCTTTTTGATATTACATATCCACAGACTGGTTCCATTTCAGTGCAAATGAAGCCTAACTCTCGTGCACAGATTCAGCTTTCCCCAAACTCTTCTGCAGTGCCTGCTGAATATCATCCTTTTGCCTGCCACCATCTTATCCACAAACTGAGACCTCTGAGCAATCCTTGTCTAGCTGGTCCTGTGCATTTCTTAGGAGGATACTTTGGCAGCAAAATGGGACAACTCACTGCAGGGCAATTCAACAAATGCAAAAGTTTAAATTAATTTTGAGGAAACCCATGGCCAATATTAATAAAATAAAGTCAATCCAGAAATACAAGAATTACAATAATTTCGACAAAAGGTGGCCAGCAATAATAAAAAGGCCTGAATGAAACGATTACTATCGCATTGAATTGTCCCTCAGCAAGTTGTCCTGCAGCAGTTGGCTGTGGCAAGTTGGCCACAGTCTGCTACTTTACGGCCTAAATTAGATTTGTATTACAAGCTAACTACATTTACCAATATCATGTGTCCCAATATGGATCACAATTGCTGCTTCCTGTGCAGAACTATCAAGTAGCTTATCTGGACAGCATGACATATCCTTGAATTTCTCAAAAACTTTAGCTTGAATCTTTGAGTCCATGCTCAGTGCTGACCCAGTCATTAAGAATTCTATTAAGTTTCACATATACTTCATTTCTATCACAGGTTGCTGTTACCATATTCAGCAGTTAATCTCCAATTCCATGTTTTATATTTTATTCTATTATTTCTTTGTCTTATTGCTTATGATCCCTTTGGCACATTTAACATTTCAGATATAGAGATTGTTGTTTCACATAAACTATGATAGTGCCATTAGGAAAAGGAAGGGATGGCTAACTGCGTCTTACATATTGCATTAATCCTGCAAAGGCAACTTATCTACCAAACTGTCCCTCTGTCAGAGGTGTTGTAGAAGAATGTCAAAAAACAATATCAATTTGGGAGCAGTTTTGATTGTGTAAGTAAGCTGCTTCTTCAATATAAAACTAGAGTCCCACTGATCCTGGCTCTGTTCAAATGTTTTGAATTATCTGCACAATAACATTTTGTTATTGGTCCTGAAATTCTTGATATTTTATGTTATACATCGGATTAATTTCTTCGCTTGGATATTTATATTTTTGAGTGGGTAGAATACTGATGAATTTAGGATCCAGATTTCACACCCACAAATCATTCAGGCAAAAAATGGGCTTCTAATCCAGTTCATTCCAAATCATCATAATAAATTAAAACAGATAAATGTCTGAAGTTGATCAAGTGATTTTGTTAGGCTTTTGATGAACTCTATACAGATAAATAAATTTGGAGTTGAAAGAAGACTGTTTTTAAAGAAAACCTAGGCAGAATATGTGAAATATTCCCATAAAACAGACAGGTGGCTTGGAACTGAGTAGATAGTATTTGAAGAAAAATAGCATTATTTCCAGAAATTGTCTATGTAAGATGAAATGTATTCTGTTCAGTTTTACTTTACCTTATCTATTGTTCTCATATTTATTGCACATTGTACACATACTCATATGAAAGTACTGTATAGTTGTAATAAGCAATTTTATCAAAAAACCCCACTCCGTGTAGTTATAGCATGTGTGTGAGAGTGTATTCAGAAAGTATTCAGACCCCCTTCACTTTTATCAATTTTGTTATTCTGAAGCCTGATTCTACAGTTGTTGAAATTCGTTTTTTTCTCATTAATCTACACTCAATACCCCATAATGATAAAGTGAAAACAGAATTATAGAAATGTCTGTAAATTTATTAAAAAGAAAAAACTGAAATAGCATATTGGCATAAGTATTCAGACTCTTTGCAACAACACTTGAAATTTAGCTCTGGTGCCCTCCATTTCTCTTTATTGTTGCTGACATGTTTCTTCACCTTGATTAGAATCAACCTGTGGTAAATTAAATTGATTGGACATGATTTGGAAAGGCATACACCTCTCTATAGAAGGCCTCACAGAGTTGACAATGCGTACTGTACCAGAGCAAAAGCCATGGGGTCAAAGGAACTGCCTGCAGAGCTCAGAGACAGGATTATTGCAAGGCACAGATCTGGGGAAGGCTACAATAAAATTTCTGCTGCACTGAAGGTTCCTAAGTGCACAGTGGCCTTCAGAATTTTCAAATAGAAGTTTGGCACAACCAGGACTCTTCCAAGAGCTGGTCATTCGGTTAAACTGAACAATCAGGGGAGAAGGGCCTTAGGAAGAGAAGTGACCAAGAAGCTGATATTCATTCTGATTTAGCTCCAGAGATCCTGTGTGGAATTGGGACAGAGTTCCAGAAGAACAACCATCACTTCAGCCGTCCACCGATCTGGGCTTTATGGCAGAGTGGCTAGACGGAAGCCTCTCCTTAGTATAAAACACATGATAGCCCACGTGGAGTTTGCAGAAAAGCACTTCAAGAACTCAGACTTGTGAAGAACAAGATTCTCTGGTCTGATGAAACCAAGATTGAACTGTTTGGCCTCAATTCTAAACGTTATGTCTGGAGGAAACCAGGCACCGCTCATCTCCTGCTCAATATCATCCTAACAGTGAAGTATGGTGGTGGCAGCATCATGCTGTGGGGGTGTTTTTCAGCAGCAGGGACTGGGAAACTGGTCAGGGTTGAAGAAAAGCTAAATAGAGCAAAGCACTAGTGATATTTTCAATGAAAACCTGTTCCACAGTGTTCAGGACCTCAAACTGGGCCAAAGGTTCACTTTCCAACATGACAATGATCCTAAGCACACAACTCTGTGAATGTCCTATAGTGGTCCAGCCAGAGCGCTGACCTGAGCCCTATTGAACATCTCTGGAGGGACCTGAAAATGGCTGTCCACCAATCTGACTGGGCTTGAGAGGATTTGCAAGGAAGAATGGCCGAAAATCCCCCAATCCACATCATACCCAAAAGACTCAAGGCTGTAATTGCTGCCAAAAGTGCTTCAACAAAGTAACTAAGTGAAGGGTCTGAATACTTATGCCAATGTGATATTTCAGTTTTTTCTTTTTAATAAATTTACAGACATTTCTAAAATTCTTTTTCACTTTGTCATTATGGGGTACTGAGTGTAGATTAATGAGAAAAAAATGAATTTCAACAACTGTAGAATCAGACTACAGCATGACAAAAGTGAAGGGGGTTTGAATACATTTTGAATGCAATACACACACACACACACACAAACAAACAAACAAACAAGCTGTACACACCCACACCCCTTGAAATCATCTGCAAAGTATCTGGTAAATTAGATACTTACTAATTAATAAAACATGGAACTAAACAATGTTAATGAACAGCAGCTGGCATTGGGCTGAATCAATCACATTAATATGTGAAATTTATTCACTCCAATATTGTCTGATTCATCTCTCCCCCCCCCCCTCATTTTCTGCTAGGGCTGCATAATCTGGAGTTTGAAAACCTGGACAACTATGGTAACAAAGAAATATAGAAAAAGCAAACTCCAGAAGCCATCAGGATTTTTCCAGTCCTGAAGTGGTCACCCTACTTTGTTTATGACTATCCATTCTGGGCTCACTACAAAGTAGCCAATCTATGGATACAGGATTGCATGCTCTCCCAATACCTTGTTTGTGGCATTTGTAGCCCATCTTATTTCAGCTAACATTGTCTTACTTCCAATCATTTTCCTTTCCACCATCTGCTGTCTTTAAATGACAAAACAGCTTGTAGCATAGTGTTGCCTTCAAGAATATTGCCAACTATGGGAGAAAAACAATATCCATTTTGTTCTAAAGTATGTCTTTCATCAGTCATTATTTCTGTGAATGACATATAATTATCATGCTATGGAATGAATGAAAGGTGCTCTCATGGTCTCTCTTTATATAGTATTGTCATATGTTTATACAACCAATTTGTTTTGAAATGCAATATAGGAGAGTTAAAACACAATCCAAACAAGGTTTGATATGGGTGTCATGACTTACAGACATTTATTTTTTTTAATGTATAGAAACATACAGAGGTTGGGGCACAAATATATAATGGTGGCATTTGCTTGATGACATCCTTGTGGTTTTCAAAAGTATTTCACATGGTTAAATCCAGGCCTTTCAAAATATCTGTCTCTCTGCTGAATCTATATCCCACAGTTCTGACACAAGCTGCATTTTCATAATCACCTATGTCGTAGTTGGTACATCAACAAAGAAGAGCATGGTTATGATTGCTAAAGCAGATTCCTGCTCAAAATTCTTTTGCAGTTTCAGAGAATAAATTACTTTTCACGTATTACCTCATTCTGAGTTTTTGCAGAATCAAGTGATATGGAACTGGCTGTTCTCTCACCCCCATGGTTTTGCAGCTAGTAACATATGCCCTGTTTTAGTAAAACATAAGAGATGCATTCAAGAAACATTTGCATTAAAAAAAAACGTTACTTCCGTCCTATACCATTCAAGGTCTAGTGCCATCTTCAGATCAAGAATTCAAATTAAAGCCTCTCAGGTAGATGTTTAAACACCTGCAGTAGTAGAGGTGCTCAGGATGTCTTCTAATGACTACTTCCATTGTTAACACTGCTCTGATCATTAACATTAAGCTCCAATTTGCCTTTTTATGTTAAGACTATTATTCTATGCTCTGCATCTGGAATGATAAAGAGCAGGCTTTCTTCTGTGTGATATCCTGATTCAAGTATTTGAAAATGCCTCTCGTGGGACTTCAGGGGAAGAAATAGGGAAATAAAGATTTGCCCGCAGGTGCTCAATACAGTTGCAGTGGAGGAGAAAACCGTAAGACAGCAGTCTCCAGAGTATTTGATGCTCTGAGACACAAGATAATAAACATCTTGCTGAAACCAGGGTTGGTGCCTTCAAAGAGGACATTGGGTTTGCAAAGGGACAACATCTGATGGAGATTAAAATAAATACATTGTTATCACTGGTAATCCTTAATGGACTTTTGTTGATCAGGACTGAAATGATGAGGTTTTGAAGGGTTTGCTTATAGATGAGACATAGGATATGGGATTTGTTATATTTTAAGAGAAAGGGATAAGCTACTAAAATTGTTTACTTGTGACGAAGGAGGAAGCCATTTCTTATATATTTCTTTTCTTTTTCTTTACTGTATTCTAATTTTTCCTTTTCTGTTTTCTCTTTTTTTCTTTTCTCCACCTATTTTTTTTTTTTTAGTTTGTATTAGTTTTTATAGTCTCTCATACAGTCAGCCAGATGTTCAGGCTGATTTGGCATTTTTGTGTACCTATCGAGTCCTTTCCAACATCTGGGATAGTTAAATGTGAATGTTTGATGATGTTTAGATATTGTTGCAGGATGTAAATTTAATAAAATTATTATTAAATAAGACAGAAAATGGCTCCCTTCAATTATTCCTCAAAATTAAACATATTCAGTTGAATTGCAGTGCTATAAATTTTGTTTTAGCAAGAAAAATGTGATACTAGACTGCAACTATTTTATATTTTAAAATAACAAAATTCCATCCCAAAATCCTTTCTATAAAGAGTTCTAAAATCTCACCTGCCTTCTCCAAACATATCACTGGACCATCTTCAGTCTCTTGGCAATTGAATTCTTTTTTTAAAAAAAGAATTTGGTAAACTCTGCTTTGCATCTATTCTTCAAATAATTATGTTTAATTATGTTTGAGGGTACAGCCAAATAGTTAGGAGAAAGACTCACCAAAGCAATAATGATGTCAATGATGAGGTCAGTTACTATCATGTTAGTTTGAAACCAAACTGTGGCCATTGACTAGGAAATCTGGTGATAGTTATATTCTGTAATTTCGTTCTTTTCCCATCTAAGACTGTGTCTAAACATTCACATATAAGTTGCTTTAGCCGTGTTCACAGAAAGTGAATTAGCCTTCTTGCTTACAGAAAGCTTGATAAATTGCATCGGAACTCAGCTCCCTTATTATCTGGTAAATCTCTCTAATCAACTTTGCTCAGAAGACATGAGACTTACAAGGACCTTCTGAAAAGAGCACAGGGCATAGTGTCCTTAAAATAGGAATCCATCAGCTGCTGACCAGCTTAATCAACTGGGAACTGACCCAACACCTGTTTGGCAATAGCAGAGATCATGGTTATATGTATACATATCTAACTCGTCATTTCCCCCTGCTGACTTCCAAGTGATGGCATCGCACAATGATTCTGGAAAGTATTTTGAGCATGGAGGCTTTTAATAGGGTAGTGAAGGCCTCAGTTCAGATAAGGCTGTAGGAAAGCTTGAGATATCAGCAAGATATTCCTAACACGGAAGTAATGTAACATTTCTCAGGTCTCCAAGATGTTAGGTTGTACCACTTTCATTGCCAGAATTAGGACATGGTTTGAGATACAAAGATCCTACCTAGATTATCTTCTACTGTCTCTGATCAGGCGGGGGAAGCTCCTACGTTTCAAGTGTTGGGAAAAGATTGAGCAGAAGGCAGCTTTGTGATTCTCTTATGGAATTATTTGATATTTTTAGTGGATGGAGGGGAAATTGGCTGCTGTGGCAGAGATAATAGATGCTTGCAATGCATTACTCAAGCATTCACTTGGCCTTACTTTAGATTCTTTATAAAATGTGGAGAGAATGCATTCTGAACAAATGTAGGACAACAACAGGTTAAGCCACAATGGTTGTTGGTAGAATAGATACTGTTCAATTTGAAAAAGGAAACAGAGAATCTTCTCTACTGTTGCCCCTGCCCTATGTAAGAGCTTGCCCCCAGAGTCTAGGCTCAGGAGTTCTGGGAGTTGAGTCCACGGCTCATAAAAGAGCCAAGGTTGCCTACCCCTGCTCTAGGCAGACCCCTCCACTCTCCTGGCCTTCTGGAAGAGCATTAAGATCTGACTCTGACAACTGGTCTGGGAGTCCAAGCGTGCCATCCATCCCTGGGGATGGCTTGTGGGCTGAAGGTGCTTCCTTTGCTTTTTAACTCTGCAATTGTTCATTTTAACTTTGTTTTTAATCTGGTTTTTAACTATCACTTTTATATGTTTTACTGTTTTATTGGTAAACAGCCCAGAGGCACACAAGTCTGATGAGTAATATAGAAATTGGATAAATTAATTAAAATATTTATATTACCTTTCTAGAGACCAGGGAAAAAATTCATACAAGCTTTACATTACATTCAAATGATCTTTGGTTCAATCCATGGCATCATCAGTAATATGATTCAACCCATAGGAAAGATCTGGAATTGCCAAGTAGGCAATACGGAACTTAATGGACAAAGAATCTAATCTAGTATAAGGCAACATAAGGATATGTAAAATCCACCATGGGAGAAATGCTTATTAATATAAGCAGTTTACTGTTGTGGTATGTACATTAATTAAGGACCATGCTGGAAGTTGCAGATTAATATAAGTTGAAGTAGCTGAACATGGCTTGGCATAAAAATCAATGTGTAATTTATATATAGATGCATCCCACTTCCACCTCTCTATTGAGCCAGAGGCTTATAAAAAAGTTGGACTTGTGAAAAAAAATTAGAAATGTGTGCACATTTTCAGCCTCTTGTCCTCCAAACACATTGGGACAAGACTCTAAGATCCATTAAGTGCCACCTCTTTCATTGAAATTAATGTTGTTACTTGTTTCCAATTCTACAGTAGATAAGTGAAAGAACTGCTAAAGATAACAACATGTTGGAATAGAGCAGTAACAGTTCCCTGGCTCTTCCTTGGGAGCCCCCTCCCTTGTCTGTATGACATATCGTAAACCAGCTGCCTTCCAATTTGGAGCAGGCTCCCAATCCATGGCAGTATTGATGGAAGATTCAACTGCCTATCCAGACTATGTTTACTCCTGTTATGGAGGAGAAGCATCCATTTGTCTTTTGAAAGAGGAAGAAAAAATGTTGGGCCAGCCCAACTCACTCAATTATTCTCTTTTTTCCTTACCCAAAAGAACTATCCAGTGACATTTTAAAAGTCACCTGAAGTTCAAAGAACAGATTTTATTATGATGTGTGTTTGTTTGACAGTTGATATATGTTGTGTGGCTGCCTGGAAGTCCTTCAATTAACGTTAAAATATATGCTTATCTTGTTCATTCTTTTCAGGAAATCCTTCTATTTGGCTGCAGTCTCCAGAGGTGGTAAAAATTGGGTGTGGATAACCAGCTGGCTGATCTTGAAAAAGTTTTTTGTACTTGCCAGTCATTGCTCACATGAGAACTTCTTGGAGGTGGGGAGAGAAATTCTAAATATATCAGTTTCTATTCTATGCACATAGCTTCACCAACAATATCCTTTCCTGCGAATGAAACAGATCACTCAAAGGACAGAACAAAACATATATGAGGTCTATAACTCACTTTCTCTTGATCTGGCACAGCAGCATATTACATGCAGAATAATCTTGGCATCTTCCATCCAAAGAATCCAACTGTAGCTGATATAACACCCTGGGTCTAGTGTAGAGCAAGTTTGTATTTTCTTTTTCCACTCTGGCTTTCTTTTGGTTTGATGAAAGTTAATTTGTTTTAGAAACCCTACTTCTAAAAAAAATAAATAAGAATTTCATAAAATGTTTATAGTCAGACATGAAATTCTTCCATTTATCTAGATAGAAGGTGACCAATAGATGTGTGGAACAGACCTGTCTTTCATCGTTCAGTCCCTTCTTCTTACCCATCAACTACCTCCAGTGGTGAGTGCCTCCCTCGTGGACTCAAGCCAACTGGCAAAGCCAGAATTCTAACCTCTGATAGTAGAGTATTCCATAGGGTAAGGGCCATAGCAGAAAAGGCTCTTCTCTTCTTCTTGGCCTCACCTGCTGAAATTCCTTAGAAAATGGAGTCTATAGCTGGCCTCTTCTGCTGGCACGAGTGCAGTGGGCTATTCCTATTGGGGTGAGAGGGCTCCTCAGATACCTTGGACCAGTGGTGGGATTCAAATTCCTGAACAACTGGTTCTCTGCATAGATACCACTTCTGGAAGTCCGTTCTGGGCCTGGGCCTCTGAGGCCCAGAATGGACTTCCAGAAGTGGCATCCACACACTTCTGATGGGCTGTTCTGGGCCTTGTGAAAAAGGGGTAGGACCTCAGCTGATTCGCCAAAGTCAACAAAAAATTAGCTACCGGTTCTCCCACCATTGCTTTGGACCCATGCCATATAGGGCTTAAAAGATAATAACTATCATCTTGAACTGGACTTAGAAGCAAATTGGCAACTAATGCTCAGGCAACAGCAGAACTGTATGCACTGCTGTATTTTGTATAACGGTTGCCTCTTCAAGGGCAGCCCCAGTTAGAACGCATTGCAATAACCCCTCTTTGAGGGAGATGGGCAGTCTAGAAATATGAAATATAAATATAGATCCAACCTAAAGATGACTAGGGCACAAGTGATCATATCACAAATATTAATTAGTGTGTACTTTCTATCATCTTGGCTTGGTTAAGGCACTGGGCTAGAAAGCAAGAGGCCATGAGTTCAGGTCCCGCCTTGGTCCTGAAAGCCAGCTTGGTGACCGTGGGCCAATTACTATCTCTCAGCCCGACTCATATCATAGGTTGTTGTGGGCAAAATAGGAGGAGGAAAATATATTGGATATGTCTGCCATCATGAGTTATTCGTAAAAATAATAAAATCAGAATATAAATAAATTAAATAAAAAATTGAAAATTAAATTAATGAGATATTTTTATAATTTCTCTTCCGAGAGTGGATGTCCAAGCTCATTCTCCTAGACATGATTTCTAAACATGAATTACAGAATAACAGAGTAACAGAGTTGAAAGGGACCTTGGAGGTCATCTAATCCAATCCCCTGCTCAGGCAGAAAACCCTATACCATTTCAGACAAGTAGCTGTCCAATCTCTTCTTAAAAATCTCCAGTGATGGAGCACCCACAATTTCTGGAGGCAAGCTGGTTAATTGTTCTCACATAATAAATTTCTCTTTATTATGAGATCCATGTGATGCTTGGGGGCTAAGATAACAATGCAGGAGTATTTCTGCATCCAATTGTCCCACATGGTATGATGGGACCCTTCTAATGTTTCTAAACATTCAAAAGACCTCTGACTCTATAATTTTATCTCAGCCCAACTTATTTCACAGGGTTGTTATGTAGAAAAAGGATCAGAAGGGAGTGCTATGTACATTATCTGGGCAGGATATCAAAAAAATAAACAAATCATGTAAGATTGGTAAAATTAAAGACAATGAACAAAAAAAATATAAACACTTTGAGTCCTTTACAAAAACCTTATTTCACCATTGTCCAATTTGACTCGCCTGGGCCACATTGAGTGAAGAGGAATTGTCTTGGGCCAATATACAATATATAATATAGTTGATGTATATAAATAATAACACATATTAAAAAAAATTTTAAAAGTTTGATATCTTGTGGGGCTTACATTACTAGCTTTCCAGGACCACATATGGCTCGCAAGCCATTGGTTAGACAAGTATGCCTTATATCAGAAGTGGGTAACAATGGCCCTTTTATGACTTGTGGACTTCAACTCCCAGAATTCCTGAGCTAGCTGGCTTGGGAATTCTGGGAGTTGAAGTCCACAACTCATAAAAAGACCATCATTCCCCACCTCTGCCTTAAATGATACTTCAGAGAGGGTCATCATTTAAGATTTTCTTTCCTATTGGAAAAGATGGATTTAATTTTCCTTATTTCAAGGCTTCTAATTGATTATTTTAGCTTCAGCTGGTTTTTTAAAAAGAAATTCAGCATTCATTTCCTGTCTGCAGATCTCAAAAGCTATCACTGGATTCCTTAAAAATTCTTGTTTTGGGAGAACCAGTTTTAATAGATGCATTTTAACACTGAAAGAGACATAAGGTAAATATTGGGTCTTTGATATAATGTTGGCTTTTTTATGCAAGAAAAATTGATGTTATAATAACAAGCCAGTAATAAAGATTATTTTAAAAATAGTAACTTAATCTGATTTTTAGGTAAACTTGTAGTATTATTACTTTTGACCAGCTCATTTCTGATTAAGCAGCTTTTAAAACTTTTTAAAAGTTAATATTGAGTTTGAATTACCAGGCATAGAGCACTTTTGGCAGTTTATTTATAGTGATGATTAAAAATTTGTGAACCATTTTGAACTTACAATATTTTTGCAAAAAGACGACCTGAAATGTGATCTGTTTTCCATATTATTCCTAAAACTGGGTAAAGAAAACCCAATTAAACAGATGAGTCTAAAATATAATACTTGTTCATGTATTCACTGAGGAAAATTATTCAAAACTACATACTGGTGTAGAGCAAAACTATGTGAACCTCTAGGATTTTCAGTTCATTTGAATGGAAAATTAGAGTCAGGTGGAATGGGATGATAATCAGGGGTGAATGTGGGAGTCTACTACTAAGAGTTCTATATGAGTAATAATTTGGATGCTAAAGTTGCTCTACCTTTTTCCTTTCAGCTCAAAAAAATCTGATTACTTTCAGTTTGAGGCAGCTGCCAAAAGCGTAACAGAAGCAAATTTAAATGGAATCCTCAAAGACAGAGTAGCTCTTTATACAGAAACCATTTTGTGGTTTCATGGAGCTCTGGAACAGGTCCATGATTTGGGGCGTGCCCTTGGATTCCCAATTCTAGCTGTATCAGTAGATGAAGCTAGGCCAGGAGGAGCCTAGCTTCAGCTGATGCAACAACTGCAGACATTCTTGGGGTAGGGTGCTTTAATGAAGGTAATTCATCTCCGTGCCCCCTCTGGATTGGACAACTGTAGTGTACCGTATCTGGTCTGCCCCCAAAGACCTCTGAGAAACTGCAAGGTTTGAAGGTGACTGGATGTGGCAGGCACAAGGATGGAAAATTTCCTCATCTTGAGCATTGTTTCTCAATCACAATAACAACTTCAACTGCTGGAATGGAGAAATTTGGCTGAGAAGCATGCTGGATGGAGAATTCTGGGAGTTGAAATCCACACATCTGAAAGATGGTAAGATTGACCAACACTGCTCAATAGAACCTTGTTCTATTTGATCAGTCCATTTGAGTCTTGATTGAGGCCCTTTGAAACTACTTCCAAAATGCAGATAGGGCCAGGAAGAGGAAATAGTCCGGACAAAGCTTACCACTGCATCCATCCAATCATACCACGATTATCCCCCACAGTTCACAATTTTCCACTTGTGTCTATCAAATGTACAATTTTCGAGCAGGGTATGCAGAATTGGAATGGGGACAAGGTTTTTCCTTCCTTCATAATTTTGGAACTTGGGGATTTGATTAATATTAATTTGGAGAGATCTGTGCCTGAACTATTTTTTTTACAGAATACATAGTCAAACGGTGGAATTGGTTGCCATAAAACGAGAGGATGGCCACCGTTTTGAAAGGGGTTTGAACAACTTCATGGAGCATTGCTCTATCAATAGCCATTAACTCTGATGGCTATTCATTACTGCTGAAATCCCAGAGAGCATTGTCTCAATTCCAGTTTAGATCTATCCAACCACAAAATTATTTTTTCCTAATATACTGTAAATGTCAAATGTGCTTACCTTTCAATCCAATTCATCCTGCCTCTGATAGCAACTCAATTCAACAAGAATTGCAAGAGGAAAGGGAAAAGCCTCTCTCCATTCTTTCGACTATGTTAATGCTTTCAGGTTTAGATACATTTTTGACATAGTTTCCATGCTTGGAAGGCTGTGTGTTCATAGAGACATCCCTCAGAATCATGTTTTCCAGATAGAATTGAGCCTTATTGTGTAGTGAGAATAAACTGGGAGTTAGGAGGAAGAGTTGCAGCATAGACAATACTCATACAAGAGTATAGCCCACCAAAGGAGTGGCGATGAAGGAAGCATCTCAGAAGGGATCCTCCCTAGTTCTCTGGAAAATAAAGGCAAGGGAGGAGAGCAATGCTTTCAGATTTGCAGATTTTGTTACTGTAATTTTACACTAAAGATAGTATTAGTACTCATGGTTTTGGTTTCCTGTCTGTACTAGTGTGAAGGGTTAACACATCCAGGGCTTTTTTTCTCATAGAACGCCCAGAACGGAGTTCCGGCACCTTTTTTGGATGGAACCTTGTAGGGTAGGCAAGGCAGGTTGTATGACATGTGTGAGTACCGGCACCTTTTTTTTTTTTTTTTTTAGAAAAAAAGCAGTGGACACATCCATTTTATTTGCTCAATTCAGGAGGGGATGCTGGAATGTTCCTCCCTCATGAGATTAGAATTAGGAAAGTCAAGAAGTTAGAACTTCTGATCTAATTGGTCACAGCCATCTGGAACAAACTTCATGAGATTTGGATGACATCCACATTTGTCATCTTCAGGAGAATAGCAAAGTCAAAGCTTTTCCAGAAGCCTTTTGGTGACTGAAAACTACTTGTTTAGAAGCATATTTTTTTCTCACTTTTTAATTCTGTTCAGTTTTGTTTATTTTAATTATGTTTTCATATTGGGCTTATTGCTGATTTTATTATTGTGCAGGATCTAAAGATTGGCAGGTAGGAAGTACATGCAGTAACTGTTACTAAATAGAGAAAACCATCTACACAATTCAAGAAACCTGAATAATATTTGCTAGTACAAATGCTAAATATTAAATCCCTCAAAGCAAAACATGTGCAACTGTTCCAGTTAAAGTATCCCCAGATTTCTTTCCAGTCTCCACTTGACTAGTTGAGAAAGAACTGGGAAACCATGATGTTTCACCAAATTTTTCACGTTGTGTTTAACCCAGAAAATATTCAAAGAATGTGGCATCAATTCTTCATTTTGGAATTTTTTCACCTGAGCAATTTAAAGAAGAAGCAAGAATATTTTTCCTTGGGGCAAGAGGTTTGCAAGCAGGGCCACATGCAGTTGAGTTACTACTCTAAGCCAGAGTTCCCCAATTTTTCGGAGTTGGTAGCCTGGAGTGGGAGAAGGGGAAAAAAGGGATGATTTTGTGTGAGGGGGTGAACACACCAGTGGTGCTTCAAGCACTCAGACAGATGGGGCTGCGAACACTCAATGCTTGCAGTGATGCTCATCAAGTGGATCTATGCACATGCACACACTGGCCAGCTACTCACACAGCCCAGTAGCCAATAGGCTGCACTCCAGTAGTGGGCCATGGTCCACAAATTGGGGCCCCCTGTTCTAAGCTGTATATCTAGACTAAGCTAATTTCAAACCTGATAGCACACCAAAACTGAATGCAGTCTTTATTTGTATTTTTAAAATTGCTTTGCATGCCTTTTTGTTGCAAGGGATCTTCAAACAGTAATATCACAAAATATAGGCACTAAAATTTAAAACGTAATTCAGAATCTCAGTTGTCTAGCAAATGACTATAATATAGATTTATGTACTGTACTTTTAACTTCTGAACCACATTGGATTAATTTATGTTTCTGTTAGTGGCAAATTAAGAAAAAAAATTACCCTAGATTTATTTTCTTGATTCTTTTAATACAGCTTGTTTTTAGTCAGAAGTTTTCAGATTTCTATCCTTAATAAAAAAAATAAAAGCTTCAGTTATCTTTTCTAAACCCGAGTTCTCCAGCCTCTACAGAGAAACCACAGGAAAAACCTCATTTACGTACAAGTTCACCACAGCAAATCACGTGCGCAGCAAGGTGGAAATAACATGCTTCTAAATTGTGCCTATTACATAAACAGTTGGAAAACCTGGCCTACAAACAAGTCAGTGAAAGTTTAATGGAAAGGTGAGCAGACAAAGCTATTTATTCTCCATAAATTGCATCCGATGGGTTGGCAAAATTTCTTTTAAAAAACATCTTATTTTCCAAGGACACGAAGGCATGAAGCAATGATGTTAGCATGAGCACTTTCCGTTTTTCACATTGGATTCTGTTAGTTTCCACGAGAACATTGTGTATTCCAGTTCAACAAAATATATTGTTGTTTTGTATTCAGGAATTGCTTGAGTATTTATTAATGCTTTAGTAATCCAAAATATTTTAATGAGGTATTCTGTTATAAAAAATGTATGGACAATGTGCTAAAACAGAAAATCTCTATACTCTTTTAATTGCAATATATATATATATATATATATATATATATATATATATATATACACACACACACACACACACACACACATATTATATATATATACCCATACACACACACACACACACTATACACACACATACACACACACACACACACACACTCATGACTCATTTTCAAGAGAAATACTTCTGCTGCATTTTGGTTGATCAAAAGCAGGAAATAACAGAAATCTCATGAGATTGTCTGTCTCAAAATATTTCCAGGCCAGTGTCATATGATTATATGCATGCAACTAAACCACCAAATTCTTTGGGGACCTTTCTATGCTAATATGAATATGAAAGCACACCACAGGTTGTACACATGTTGTTATGGTCAGTAGGCTGATTGCTCAATAGGATGTAAAACTGTTCTATGCCATTTGTAAATTTTTGATGTTTGGTGATGCCTTCCAAATGTATTTGTAAAAAAAAAAAATTCTTCTCACTTCTCAATTGGTTGACTGGAACCAATTATATAAATATGTAGCTTTTATATTGCATTGGCTGGCTATCAGTCTGTTTCTGGGCATGCAGATAGTCCTAGATTTACAATCACAATTGGAACAAGAATTACCATTGTTAAGTAAAGTGGTTGTTAAGTGAGTCCTGCACAATTTTATGGACTTTTTTTTGCCATGGCTGTTAAGTGAATCATGCAGTTGTTAAGGAAATCCTACTTCCTCCTTGACTTTGCTTGTCAGAAGCTAGCTGGAAAGGTCACAAATGGCAATCACTTGACCCCAGGACGCTGCAACATGTCAAATGCCAAGCACTTGAATTTGATCCTGTGACCATAGGGATGCTGTGATGGTTGTGTGAGTACTGGCTATACGTCCCTTTTTTCAATGCCATTGTAACTTTGAACAGTCACTAAATGAATAGTTGTAAGTCAAGGATTACCTCTAATTCCAAAAGCCTGAATTGTACCTGGCGATTCTTTTCCATATAACTCAACCATCTTCTTAAATATCAGCTTCTTTAAGAACTTAGAGCTGTATTCCATGGCAGCTCTATTGAGTTCTTTCTCTGCTAATCTTGATTCCAAAGATAAACCTTTTTTCTTTAGCCATGACTCATTTTATTCATGACGTACCTACTATATATGGATATGCTAAAGAAGTATGTGTATATCCATGTCTGTATGATTTTTGGCCATCTATTGCATTATTACTGTATTTACTTACCTAATTTTAGTATTTTACTTGTATATTTATCTAGAACGTACTTGGGTATTCACTCCTAAGTAGACCCAATGGGATTTATAATTGAATACACACTAATAGGAGTGTACAGGACATAAATGAAAGCACAAGTTCACACTTGCACCAAAAGATGCTTTAAAGTATACATTTGGAAACCATGAAATTGGGTATGTTAAATCTCTGTACGTTTCCACAGTTATGAAATATGAAATGTGGTTTGCTTTAACAAAAAATAAAAATAAAAAAATGAAACAAAAAGCCATTCCTGAAGGTTTATTACTGGCTGGCTTTCTGGTCTCTTTCAGCTTGTTTATGTCAGCTGCCAATTTGCGTCACTGGGCTGGTTTTGTGGTTGTGTCTATGGCCCATTGGACACTCTGGTTCATGAAATAGTTCAGCATGTTAAGATCAACTAGAATGACCTGGTGTCCTTTTGCAAAATATGCCACATAGGAGATTAACAGATGTCTAAATATAACATATGGCTGATGAGGTAGAATTATAGATAGAGAAACTAATGTAACATTGAATCTCTCTGCTTTAAAAGTATATTTCATTTGTTTTTAAAAAGCATATCTACACTAAATGTTCAGCGCTATCAAATCTTCAATTTAATTGCAGCATTTGTGCTGGGAGTGGAATGGATTGAGATGTAGTGTATGGCCATCTCAATATGACAGTCAATACTCAGCTTAAGGATTTACATCTAAACAAGCAGTAGTTTGTCCCACTTATTAAGCATGCTAGGATGTAAAACTGACTTAGCCACTGGGATGCTTTAACACTATGATGTAGATTTGGGTGGAGGTTAAATTTG
Source organism: Crotalus tigris (assembly GCF_016545835.1). Taxonomy (NCBI): domain Eukaryota; kingdom Metazoa; phylum Chordata; class Lepidosauria; order Squamata; family Viperidae; genus Crotalus; species Crotalus tigris. Next base: position 1,643,823 of record NW_024096511.1, read on the forward strand.
GATGGAGAGGCAATTTATGTCAAAGAGCCAGACAGATTTCAGACAGACATGAAAGCGATATAGTCAAGGAAAGAGACCTCAATTAAAAGCTTGACCATCCAACATCCTTTTTACCAAGGAGATAATAACACCATTTTGCCTATTCCACTGGTATTTCCTGGTGCTGCTGGCCATGGCTACTACAATTGTCACTGCCAATCACTTGCAGTTGAAGAGGGTGCTTATTTTTGGAACTTCTAGTGAGGATCATTGAGAACAAGATGTCTCCAAACAAGTGGGAATGACTTTGTGATGGAAAACAGCAACTAAATAGTGAATATTGACCAGCAAAGTGTCTCTGGACAAAAAAGAGATCATGAGATTGCCCAATTACACTCTGAACATCTGCTCCTCATGAATAAACTGCAAATTTTGCATTTGGTTTGTGAGTTGAGCAACTGGGACTTGAGGGATTCCATCTATGCTCATGCCTATAATGTAGCCACTAATGGACACAAAGTTCAGCCAAGCCTCATTTCTTAAATATTTTTGGATCTCATGAATTTGCAGCTAAGAGAGATTTTCTGAGCATCAGGATAAAATTCTAATGGTGAGTTATCTTTTTTTTCTGGATTACAAAGGAATAAAGCAAAATAAAGGTTTTAAAACCATAGGAACTGCCAATAGCTTAACCAGGAGTCAATTTAAAAAGTTTAAAATGGATAAAGGAGGCAGTTATTTTGAAAGATTTTTTTTTGTGAAAGTCATTTTGAATGAATAGGAATTAAAATAAACAAACCAAACATCCATGGAAATGTTTACTATTTATTATTACAGACTGCAAACAATTTGTGGGTTTTACAAAACAAAAGATAGTGGTAATATAAGCCAGATTGATGCTGATCATAATTATAATGATATGGATTGTGATGTAACTACAGGATGATTTCTATTTGATTTATAAAAAATTGGGCAAAAAATTATTTCAGTGGAAACAAAAAAAAGAAAAGAAATGGAATTGTTTTTAATATTAATCCAGAATTTATACTGACTGGCAAGCATAGTAGATTTGTTGGGGTGGAAATTAATTTGCATTGGACTAAGACTTTGATAGTGGGAATTTAAATAAGAATAAAGTATTGTTCTATAAATGACTTACAGATAGTCTAATAGACTTTTCTTATGAAAAAATGGTGTTTGATGGGGGATTGGAATTCCCCATAACTAGTAGAATGTATGAGAAAAGCATTAAAATCAATTAGAATATATTACCAAAAGTTTTTTTATTTGTTGATGATTTAGGGCTGGTTGAAGTGTGAAGACCAAAAAGGCAATTCAAGAAAATATGCTTATTTTTCAGAAAGACACAGATCCTTTTCAAGAATAGATATAATTTGAATTTCAAAGAAAGTGACTACTAAGATTTCTAAAGTAGAGGTACTATCAAAAACTGTTTCAAAACTTGGAGAAGATGGTTTGATTATATTCAAAAGAAATATGAAACTGAAAAGTATTATTTTGCTTTTAAGTAGATTTTAGATAATTATTAATAGTTTTAATTATATTATTATTTTTGTTTTAATTTGTTAATATTTGTTTTGAGAAGGAGTTAAAGTGTGTTATGGTTTTGATTCATAGTATAGTTGGTTTATGTTAGTTAGATTATGTTTGTTTATTTGTTACCCTGTAATCAGCTCTGGAAAGTGGGGGAGGGGGGAAGGGGAGGGGGTGAGGGGGTTATATTGTAATAAATTTTTTAAAACTTTTAATAAAAAAACTGTTTCAAAACATAATTCTGTAAGTTTGGTTTATAAACAAAACTCTAATTGTTTAGATAGAGACTGAACAAAATGGTACGGAAAGAAGCAATAGTGGAAGACTGTAAAAAGAAATTGAAATAATTTGTTTACTATAATTTAAGTAAAGGCACTGATTTAGGAATGGTTTGGGATGAAAAACTTTCATAAGAGGTTATCTTATGAAACATAATATTTGACTCAAAAAGAAGAGGAGAGAGAAAACACAAGTCATTTCTGATGAGATAAAAAATAATTACCCAGAATGGAAAAATGATTGGTGAAGATTACGGAACTTGATAAGATGGCTAAATTGACTTCTTTGTTCAAAGAAAGACAATATCTTTATTTATTGCTGACTGGAAATCACTTATAAAGTTTGCATGAAACCGAAAGAAATGAACTTACGATTTAAGATTTTGGTGATTAAATAAAATAGACTATAGAAAAAAAGAGAATTACGTTGCAACCATAGAGCAAGAAGTAAATTTATAAATGTATTTATAACTGCTGTAAAGAAAATTGGAAGCTGCTTCTTTGTATCATTTCTTTCTTTTTTTATTTTTTTTACCATTTTTCATTCTTTCTTACACTTTTAGCTCTTTTTTATTCTTTCTTCTTTTCCTTCTCTCATTCTATATTAGTTTTTAATCTTTTTTCTTAATTTTTAAAAATAAAATTATAAGAAGATTCTTTTAATTCCTTATCAAACATTTGAGTTCTCAAAGCCTGAAGTTCTACGATTCTCCAGCACCCACTGCATATCACTTTTGGGTTTCAAACCCAGATTACAAAATGATTAGTTTCCTAGCTAGGGAAATAAAATTCCTATGGATAACTAACTTCGCCTCTTCCTCGTTGATCTACTGGGATGCTATACAACATATCCAGGTGGGGATAACGTAGTTAAATCTGGACCATCCAGCTAACCTAGTGAAATTTGGACTATCCAACTTCCCCCCTGAAGCAGTATTTCCCAAACCTGCTTAAATTACCACAAATTGAGTTAAAATGATTTTTCTTTGGGTAAGGACTCATAGAAATGATGATGAGTCCATGAGGATGGGCTCCAGCATGAGTCTGAAAGCTCAGAGGACTAAATCTCTGATCCTGGTGACTGACCCAGATAGGATCCTGCAACATTATTCTTGGATATGTATATTTGTCTTCATTCATAAGGATACATAGACCCATTAATGATTTTGTATGGCAAACACTAATATTTTGCACTGACTGCTTCATTAAGTAGTCAGTACAAAATATTGTTTGAAGGGAAAAAAAGGAGAATTTGGAGTCTTTCTGGTTAGCAATTCACAATGAATATGGTAGCTGGGGTGTCTGTAAGGCCATTATTGCCATTTCCAAGCACCTGTATGTGTAAAGTAGGATTTTCCATTCATACCTTCATAAAGAGCACAAGACAAAACTATTTGCTGAATCCTGAAAATGGTTTTGGGTCATGAAGGAAAAAGTTTGGGAAGCACTGTACTAAAACCTCTGCAATAGAAACCAGATTATAGATAGCTGATATTATTGCAGACAAATCTAGCATTGAACAGTAACTTGAGAGTGAGTCAGCCTGAGTCTCTTCCATTGAGATGGCCCAGATTTATTATTAACATTTTTATGCTGCACAATTCCCACATTTAGGAACAACCCTAAGGGTGCTATTTCTCCTGTGACGGAAAGTGAGTTATAATGTCCCATACCTGTCCTTCTACAACAGGGGTGTCAAACTGCCGGCCCACGGGCCGGATGCGTCACACTGAAACCGTGCCCACCCCATTGCCGGCAATGGGGGGAAAGTCATGATACGTTGTGACATATCAAGTGATGTTGCGAGTTTGACACCCCTGTTCTATAACATAACAGCAGCAGCCAGAATAGTCTCTTCTCCCCTTGTATACTCTGATAAATGTTAACTCCTTCTTAACAAATCCAGTTCTGAGGAAATATAATCTAAATCCTTTTTCTCAGGGCCAAAGGGTTAGCTTTTGCTTTTGTTCTGCCCTATAAGTGGTTGCCACAAAAGGGAAACCCAATTTCATACATATGAAATCTCTGGGAGTTATCATTCCTAGCTTAGGAGTGGGATGTTACATTAATATGCTTGCAACTCCCAGTTTTACTACTTCCTGCTGTCCAGCTCTTAGGAAACATTCATTTTCTTTGAATATTTAAACCACAGATTAGGTGATCAGAACAACCTGAACTTAAATCCAGGTAAATTTGAGGAATTAGAATTAGAATTCTATCCAGTATGTCAGTGTACATACAATTATCAGTAATAAATCATGATCATAATCAACATAAACATATATTCATCATAAATCATAAGATAAAACACATTCATCATAAAGATTGTTGGTCAATAGGAAAGCGGACTTGAGGACTGCAATTCAGCCTGTGCTAGATGAGATTGTGTTGTCCTATGAAGAACAAATCTGCAGCTGGGAGTATTTCTTATGATCAGGTTGTGAGTGCAATTTCAGATGCTACCTGTTGGAAGGAACCCACTTGCCTAGTTATGCCTAGTCAGACAGCTCTGATTTTACAAGAGCTATCTATGCTTTGGTTACATCTCATTTTGTATAGGTATACAAATGCAACTTCCTTGTCATAGAGCAGTGGTTCTTAATCTTTTTGAACAAATCGCCCCCTTGAGCCAATGAGGAAGTTGTCATCGCCCCCCTCCCCCAACATAACCTCTCAATCACAACATGGGAAATAATTCTATGCAAACATTTTTTTGTTTTCTTTAAAATTGTTCATCAGGACATATTGATGCAAATAATTTATTTCCAGCCTTTTCCCCATATCTCCCATATTCTGGCTAATGGCGTGCCACTGTATGGGTAGAGGCTGCTGCACAACACGCATGAAGATAAGCAATGCGTATTCACATATGTACGGCGTTCTGTACTGAAGCTAGCTGGAGGAACATTTGGAAACACAATTCAATCCACTAATAGCGAGCGATCTGATGTTTTTGTACGACAGATATACAGCCATTCACTGTACGAAAAAGTCTCAAAAGTGTCCCCAAAACTTCTCGCTCCATCGCCCCCGTATCGCCCCCTTTTTGTTCTTTCGCCCCCACATCGCCCCTTTTCGTTCCATTGCCCCCCTGAAAAATGAAATCGCCCCCTGGGGGGCAATATCGCCCAGGTTAAGAACCACTGTCATAGAGTACCCTTAAGAAGTGCCCAGAATGTTTGACGAGAACATGATACAAGGCCCCGTGGCGTAACCTGACTATATATAAGAAACACAGAAATGTTTTAAAAATGAACACAGCAGCCAGAGACTAATTTTAACTTGTAAAACAGCAATTTTAATGGCATAGGTATAAAATTTTTAAATAGTCCACTGAAATGACTATGGTACTCAAAACAAGGAAAGTGTCTTAAAAGCATTCCTGCTGTGCCTGTTTTGGAGCAAATGACCTGAACTCCCATGCTGGAGAAGAATGCACAGTTAAAATGTGATATATATTTTTTGAAAAGCAATAAATGAAAACAAAAATGAAAGGCCAAAGGATTGTCTCTGGTGAAAAATAGCTTGTTATTCATAAATGCGCTTTTTTATTGTTTCTCTAAATTTTTCACATCTCATTGAAAATGGGGGAAAGAGAAGAGATTTCTTTTATTAAAAAGTATTTGAAAAAAAAGATTTCAAAATTGTTTAGACAAAGAAAGAGGTTCAAGGTACAGCAACAGAGATTACACACAACCTATTCTTTTAGCGCTTGTGATCACAGAACATAAGGCAATAAATGAGCAACATTTTAATTGTTATCCTGTTAGCTACTTTCAGAATATTGTTTGAAAAGCAAATAGAAGCCTGATTGGAAAAGGATTTATGTTCCCCATGGGAAGACAAAGTAGTTTCACTTATTGCATTGATGCTACAGGGGAGATCAGATACTCTGCTATAATAATAATTGGTTGCATAAAATATGAACGCTTAATAAGACCTCACTTTAAAAGAGGTTTTTGTCTTCAATCAGGCCAGTAATAAAAAAAGTAGAGTCCAGAAATTAAAGACACAATGAGTATTCCTATCCCTCCCCACACACCCAAAGTAAACAATAAAGCCAAACCCAGAAATTCATGCAAAATAAAAGCTATCAGAGAAAGAAAGTATTTATACTGTTTCTTCACCATAATATTTTGAGATAATCCTCCAGGTTAATATCTTTATGGTAGAAGTGGCAGTTATTGTGACAGCATACTTATTAAAAGAACAAGATAGATTGAGTCATTAAACACAGGTCCTAAGAAGTAAGCAGGTTTACCTGAAGTTTGGCAGTGATTTATTATGTTTGGATTAAATCTTTGAGTACCGTGATTTGTTAAGTTACATTTTTCTAAAATTGTAATACAGAGGCATAAAATGTCAACACTTTGATATGTATTGAATGTACTTCTAGTTCTTTTGAAACTAAAAAAAGCATACGTACAATCACTAGTGCATGTATTTTCATCTATAAATGTCATAGCAGTTGTATAATGTAAAAATATTGCAATCATTCCTTCATGTGCCCCACCAACATACATACTAAAGTAGCATTCATGGTTAGACTTCATATAGTTCAAGTCCATAATAAGGCTGGGTGCCTTATTATGGATATCAGCTGTAACATGCTTAAGTTTAGGTATATCTACCTTTACTGTATAGGATCAAGATTGTAATTAAACCAATTTAGACATACCATGAAATATACAGTGAACTCAATTCAACTAATTGTTCTTTTGACACAATCTCCAGGACATCAAAACATTCAGACAGGATGTTTAGAATAGCTTCACCCAATCTGGTGGTCTCCAGATGTTTTGTGATTACAACTCTGAGAATTTCTAACTGAAGGCACCAGCCAGATGAACTCCCAATTAACCCGGGAATCACTCAGATCACTCTTCTAGTTGGATATATAACCCAGGCAAGGAATTTGGATCACATAAATCAAGAATCGTACATCTGCCATTTTGTCTTGAGAATTAGCAAGGCTTGTTGGATAAGAGCTTTTATTATGGGGTGATTTACTGCAGGTTTTCTCAAAACTAAACTAACCATCACTCTGCAGGTCAACAAGCTTTCAACATGGAAAAAAAAGTGAGAATGGCAACATCCCATGGGGATGACCTGAAGTTCTGGAAGCAGAGTAAGCAATTTTCCTCCTTTTCTTGACTTTCACTCTCACCTCCTAGATTGTTGAGTGGATGAGTGGTGGAAAAGTTGGCATACTGTCTTCTCCACCTGTGCTGGGGGAGAAGCCTTCACCATCCAGTACAGGGCCAGGTGATAACATTATTGCTGTCCTAGAAAGAGCAGACATATTTTTAAAATCAAAATTCCTTGTGGATTTTGGTCTGCTTTTCTTCTGCTGCTAAATCCTCCTATCTTCCTCTGGCTTTTGGGGGAGTAGGTTTTTAATACTATTGTAGTCTAGGAGAAAAGCTATACAAGTAAATAGCTTCTTGCCATCAGGAATGGATGATCTTAAAAGCAAAGCCAGCTTGCTCTATGTCCACCACCTGTAGCAAAAATAGCAGCATCTAGCTGTAGTCCTCTTGATCTTCTATCTCTCAGCAGCAACAGAATGAGAGAATAGTCTTGATGAGCCATAGAACATTGAATAATAGAGTTGGAAGGCACCTTGGAGGTCTTCTAGTCCAAACTCCTGCACAAGCAGGAGACCCTATCCCATTTCAGAGAAAACAAAACAGACCAAACCCTCTGTTTCCCTGCCTGTTTTGTTCTTTCCGTTCCCAAGCTTCCTTCCCATCATCATTTATTTATTTATTTATTTATTTGTTTATGAGACTTATATACCGCTTTAAGTGCGAGCACTCTCTAAGCGGTGTACACCAGTAAGCAATGTATATATATATATTTACATTGCCCCCAACAATCTGGGTCCTCGTTTTACCTACCCCGGAAGGATGGAAGGCTGAGTCAACCTTGAGCCGGTGAGATTTGAACCGCTGACCTGCTGAACACAGTCAGCTAAAGTGGCCTGCAGTACTGCACTCTAACTGCTGCGCCACCTAGGCTCGTCATGGTCATCATACCCAGCCTGAACGATTAACAACTGACAAATCTAGTATTTCTTTTTTCTTTTTAAAATCCAAAACACAAGATAAAAGTCCATTAGTGTTGCCCAGGGAATGATGTTCTTGTGGCCATGTTGGCTTTTGTTTCTACTGATGTTGTCATGCTCTTGATTTTTCTGCAATGTGTGCATGTGTCCCTATTCTCAACCTCTAGCTCTGAGGTTGAGAAAAAAAAAAATCATAGTTCAGCAGAGAATGTGATTTGCATGTAGATGATCCTTTGTTCACCCTTTAAAATCTACAAGTAGAAATAGGTAAGATCCATGACCTTAGAGAGCTACTGCTATCAATGTAGGTAATATTGCATTGAGTCAGTGGACCTATGTAGTTTAATTCAGTAAAAGATAATTGCTTTTGATCCAACACTTTTGTATTTTATGCTTTTTAATTGACTGTACCCCATACTCCTTATGCTGATCTGATTGGTCCAACAATAACATAGGATTAGCCTAGCTTGTCTTGCAGTCACTGCAAGGAAGTGCTTTGAATGGAGCATAAATAGCTATATATTATAAGTTTTCTATAAACACTGTTGGCACAAGTTTAAAAGCAGCAGCTATGTTTCTTCTGTTTCAGCCACAAGTGTTGAACCAATGTAATAGTAAATCATACAGCGGCAGACAGGCGGATAGTATGTTCACATTGCCAGATAGTTGCTGCTCCTAACTGCTGTAACCATCACTGCTATTCTACATTGCTGTTTGGGAGGTGGGTTGAGGATACATTGCATTAAATTAGCAGTTTCTATATGCTGATGAAAAACATGTGTATTAACAGCTCAGTTTATAAAGAGTAACACATAGTATATTGATTTGCAAAATTCATTATGGACAACTGTGCTATACAAAATATTTCAATGGTGGTTTTTTTTTTTAAACATCCCAGCATACTTTCACATTTTATTCAACAATCCTGTTTGCTGTAACCTGGCATTTTGTTTGTGGACAATGTTAAAGAAACAGCAATATATTTTCATAAATATCCAATAGAGATTGGTTAGCCATCTGTCAGGGAGCTTCCACTGGGTGTCAAGAATTCCTTCATTTGACAAAAAGTTAGATCAGATTATATGCCAAGACACTTTCCAAGACCTATATTCTATAACAGTGGTGGCGAACCTATGGCACGGGTGCCAGAGGTGGTACTCAGAGCCCTCTCTGTGGGCACACGCCCCATGCCCTGGAGATGGCAACCATCCTCTTCAACCAGCCACTGAGGTCCCACGTGGCCGGATGCATCCCAGCACCCATGCGCTCACTGCCCTCTGCATACAGGGGCCGATGGTGTCAAGCAGCAGCTGCCCCACCCCTGCCTCGCCTTGCCCTGTGACAATGTCACCCCTGCCCTGCCTCACCTCACCCCGCAGGACGAACTTCCTGCCCACCACCCTACCCTCCAGAGATGCCCTGGATCTCCCCCAACCCTGCCGGCCCCCACAGGTGTCCCTCTCCAGGAGCAACATTGAGCTGGCCATGCCCACCTATCTGCCATGACCACCCATAGCCACACCCAGCAGACCACGCCCACCCGGCACCCGGCAATATATAAGTGGGTTTTGGGTTACAGTTTGAGCGCTCGGTCTCTAAAAGGTTTGCCATCACTATTCTATAATAAGATATCTCTAGTTAAGGAAAGGCTTCCATCTGGATAGAGCTGAATTTGTTTTCCCTGAAGTCAATCCAGAGACAAAATGGATGAACAGAAGCTGAGAATAACAGTCCTACTAGCAACACCATTTTAATTAGGGGTCCTATAAGCACCCATCCTTCTTTCAAATGCTTCCTATTTAAAACAGCCTCCTAACCAGAGCTATAAAACTAGATCTAAGTTGATTGAGAGATATTTTGTGATGCATGAAAAAATTGGAACGGAAATGAAGCGTTTTCCCCTTGAGGGCTTCTTCTGTTCCTTTATGTCCTTCAAATGATCCCATCCATTTTCAATTAGTACTTCCTGCTTTAAAAAAAATCAGATTTTTTTTCCCCATCAGAATCTGTGGTGGAAAACTGATCCATCCATCCTGTGCAAGGAAGGTCAAGATCTTTATCTTTCTTCAAAGATTTGGAAAGCGAATGCCTGTCACATGCAGTGGGAATAAACAGCTATGGGAGAAAACAGAAACACATGTGCACATAGTCTCACCCTCCCACACACACACACACATTTCTTATGAAATAGCCACGGATGGTATATGTCTGTCTATTGCATGTTTGGCTTTAAAAGCATATTTCTGCTAGTTATGAACAGATACATGCAATTTTCTCATTCTCATAGGGGATCCAAAAGGTCTTGTCTGAATGCCAAAAGAAATTCTACATGCTGCCTTGATTCTGTCTGTTATATTTATCTATTTTGCCTGGTGTACTTTTGTGGCTTCCATGATGATATGTTATAACTGCAATCATGAAAAAAAAATATAATTGAATTTGAAACTGTTCTGAAGAGTCTAATATTTATCCTATGCACATTACATTCTCAATTTAAAAATTCTAAGGGCCGTGAAGTTCCTTTGCAATACTAATCTCTATATTTTGCAAACTTAGAGCAATTTCTTTAATTTGCCAAGGAGAATGTAATTGGCATCACAGACAGGCCTTGGGTTATGAATGAGATCCATTCCTAAAACTGTCTTTAAATTGAACTTGTAGGTAAGCCTGAATAGTTATTTAGTATCAGTTAGTCAAGATTTTGTCTTAGTATATATCAGTGATGGCGAACCTTTTAGAGACCGAGTGCCCAAAAACCGCCTCGCCCCTGCCCCGTCTCTGCATCTCCAGCCCGCAGGGCCACCCACCAGCTCCACAGCCTGCCACAGCAGATCGCCCAGGCGGCCCAGCAGCGTCATGGTGGCCACGCCCTCTGTCTGCATCCCGCAGCATCATCTGTACACAATGGGGTGCGAGGGTGGAGTCTTGTCCCCGCTGCCCGGCTGCCATGTCCTTGGCTGCGCTGCTCTGCACAGGCTGCACCCGGGGCAACTCTCCTGTGAGGGGCTACTGGTGAGGGGGGGGCCACAGGGGGTGGCAGGGCTGGGGTGTCGGTGTGCATGCCCAAAGAGAGGGCTCTGAGTGTTGCCTCTGCCACCCATGCCATAGGTTCGCCACCACTGGTATATATTTTATGTGTCTATGCATGTAAGCCATTTAAGAAACACTTCCAAATTCATTAAAACTGGTTTTTTTAAAGCAGGAATTTTGCAGAAAGCTAAAGGACAAACCAGATACAGGTAGTCCTCGACTTAAAACCACAACTGAGCCCAACATTTCTGTTGTTGGGTGAGACATTTGTTAAGTGAGGTTTGCCCCATTCCACAACCTTTCTTGCCTCACTTGTTAAGTGAATCATCACAGTTGTTAAGTAAGTATCCTGGTTCTTAAGTGAATCTGGCTTCCCCATTGTCTTTGCTTGTCAGAAGATCACAAAAGGGGATCACATGACCTTGGGACACAGCAACGATCATAAATATCAATCAGTTGCCAAGCATCTGAATTTTGATTACGTGACCATAGGGATGCTGCAAAGGTCATAACTGTGAAAAACGGCCATAAGTCACTTTTTTCAGTGCCGTTGTAACTTTGAACGGTCACTAAATGAACTGCTGTAAGTTGAGGACTACCTGTATTGCACATTTAAGCACACAATGTTCATATTTCATTCCTGCCTCTTTCTCACTCAACTCCCAGCTACTTTAGTGCTAGAAGGGGAAGGTTGTTGACAGGGTCATCAGCCCAGATCATCTGAAGTTCCTGGGCATTGCAACATTGTAAGCAGGATCTTTTAGAAATGGCAGAGGGATCTTAATTATTGTTTGATTACTATGACTAATTATCATAAAGTGCTATAACATTTGGTTGATTTCAGTTTAATATGTTATGCAAACCAAGTCATTTTATTTTTCAAACCACAGTTTATTAGTTGATACAATGTGTGATCCCAGACAATTCTGACTTATTCAGAAATCTTTTCCTTAGTGTTAAAGTAAATTTACTTTATTTATTTACTGAATTTAAAGTAAAAAATAATAATTTTGAGGTTCTGAGGAGTCATGTTTTCCAAGTGTCTTTTTGCACAATATAATAAAGTGCATAAGCTTACTTCTAATGAGTATGTGAGCATGCATGTGTAGCTGGATTACATACTCTGCAGTAGAATATATTCTTATTTGAGACCCTAGATCACAGAACTTTCAGTGATTATAATTTAACCTTTTACTATCTGTTGCCCTCTGGATGTATTGGGAAAACAATTCTCAGAAATGTGTGAATGTGCTGGCCTGGAGCTGTCATTCTGGGAGTTACAATCCCAAAATACCTGGAGGATACCAAATTGAAAAGGCAAGATTAGTTATATTCCATGCCACGGTGTTCATCTGCAAAGAGATATGGAGATATTTCCAGTTTTACAAAACTGCTGTAAACGTAATGGATGAGCTGCCTGCAAACAATGTCTGTAAATCTCACTTCCTCTCTCTTAATTAATTGTTTATTCCTTGAGCTTATTAAAATAATATATATAAATTAGTGTAGCTCCATTGCCACCTAGAGGAAACTGCACACAAAAATATCATTAGCAGTGTTTTCTGCATTTCCAAAACTAAACAGTAATTTTCAAAGTATATGCTACATTTGTGCTCTTTTAATGTAGAAACGCTTTTAATTTCCAAAATACAGCAGAAATAAAAGCTATTTAAAAAAAAAGTACTGAATGCCATCAGTTTCTGGAGCACAAGTATAGCAGCTATACTTCTGGCAAAAGAGATGAGCACTTTGATTTAGAAGGTCACTATTGTCACATGATCTCAACTTTGATTCTCCCCCCCCCCCTCTGTGCATGACAGTTGCACATGCACATCATAGGGAGTGCCATTTCTTTGGCAGTCTCTGGTTTCTTGGAAATCCTTCTGACAAGGACTGCAACAGTGGGAGAAGAGATGAATGAAAGAGAAGATCAACTGATTTAGACGATGCTGGGGCTGATGGAATACGATTGAGGTAACACAACCAGAGATAGCAGTTGCAGTCAGACAAATAACAAGGAACCTCTTTGTACAGCAGCCAGCTGTGCTACCTTCACCAACCCAGTTAGCTTGGTAGGACCTAGCTGATTCTGGCTGAAAAGTAGTAGGGTCCAAGTATTAAGTGGATGGAAGATCATTTCCAAAATCCAAGGTATAGGGTAGATTTGGGAAACTAATCAGAATAATTGGAAATGTGTTCTCCCTGCTAGAGTGGCCTACCTCTTTTCCACATTGGGTGAATGTGCTTCAGAACATAGAACAATAATAGGACTGGAAGGGATCTTAGAGGTCTTCTAGTCCAACCCCCTGCTCTAGAAGGAGATCCTATGTCATTCTGGACAAATGATTGCCCAGTTTTTCCTTGAAAACCTCCAGTGATGCAGCATCTACCACTTCCAGAAGTAAGCTGTTCCAAGGATTAATTATTCTCACTGTTAGGAAATTTCTCCTTAGTTCTTCTCCGTGACAGCCCCTCAAGTACTAGAAATTGCTACCATATCATCCCTAGTCCTTCTGTTTGTTAGGCTAGACATACCATGAATCCATGCCATGAAAATTGCATGGATATGTCCATTTAAGTCATCCATCCATTCAAGTCTGACTTGAAAACAATATTTGGGTTTTTTACAGTTTCATCAGTAGACTTTGGATATGGTATTACATGAGTTAGCAGAAGAGAGAAGAGAAACAGTGGTTTTTCGCAGATGCACTTTAATCCATAGACAGGGATTCAGGGATTACTTATCAGATTTTGTGGTGCATTCTAATCCATGTTTGGATTAGAAACTCTGTCTCATTCATAAACATGTCCTAGAAAGTCTAAGAATGCATCTATGTTTTAATCACTCTGACTGCTGCATATGACAAAATGATTAAGTGATGATAAGAAGCTTTTGATTCACGCCGCCTTGTGTAGCTCTAGTGGAAGGATGATGACAAGAAAAACTGAGTCAGGAATCTATTTCAGTCCTGCTGTTTGAGATATTTGGATGCTGAGCTTAACTGGATTTTGGGATGTCCTGTAAGCATGCTTAGGATTTGATGCTATTTAAATGAAGTCCATTATTTAACAGCAGGAATGGGGGAGGGCAGGAGATGAGCAAGGGTTTACTGCCAATTCCTCTATGTCTAAGAGGTTAGCCTTTTATTTCCATAATCCATCAGTGGCTATCCTCACTCATATTTATATACCGTATTTTCCAGCATATACGATGACTCGGCGTATAATATGACCCCTGACTTCGGCGCTGATTTCCATGCCTAGAAAGTCATCTTATATGCCGGAAACTACTGTAATTTCCGGCGTATAAGACGACTTGGCGTATAAGACAACCCCCAACTTCGGCGCCAATTTCCATGCTTTAGAAAGTCGTCTTATACGCCAGAAAATAGGGTAATACTATTCCTACAGTGTGTTTCCACGTGATTGTACTGGGCTGGAAATAAGAGTAAACCAGATTTTAATTCCTTGGCTTACTTAAAGTTTTATTGGATAGTGGTGATGCATGAGCTTTGTGAATCATTTAGGTGCCCTTCTCGTATGTTAGGTTGAAGGAAATAAACCCTAGGGGGTATGAAAACAATATTCTTAAAAGATCTACATGCAAATATAATCACGTATGAATACAAAATGACCCCCACACCCTGTAAGAAAAATTCAAAAACTGTATTAAATGGATTAAATTATGCTAAGTCTGCTTATATTTCAATTCTACATGATAGGCATGACCACATAGTCTGCAGGTTTTTGAGGTTTCAGAAGTTCCCTTTGGGGGGAAGGGGTATGAGAATTAGGACAAAAAAAAGAAAGGAAAAAAAGAAGATAGGTCAAACAGCTGTGTTAACCTCGTATCTATTTACAAATGGATTTGTGAAATTAGGCTTTTGACATGTGCTTGGGATCTTGTATGATGCAGTGATTACGTCTGATTGCATTTAAGATTTGTCCAAAACCTGGTGGAATGTATATAGGTAAACCATACTTAATTACCTATTTTTTTAAAATGATATTGTAATTTCCACCCAGGCTAGAAACTAGGGGACTATCCATTCTAGTCCCACTTTTGGCATGAAAGCCTGCCGTTTATCTCATAGCTTGTTATTGTGGGGAAAATTGGGAGGAAGGAGTATTAGGCCCATGCATTGTCTTGAATTATTTACAAAAATAATGAGAGCAGAATAAAAAAAAATGAAATAAAAAAAAATTGTATGTTGCACAGAGTGAAAAATTGGGGGAGGGGGGAGAAGAGTCAAACCTAGCAGCTTTACTCAGCCAGCAACTGAATCCTGAGATCCGAGTTCTTCTGGGCTTGCTTATTACAATACTCAACATAATGCTCAAAATAAGTCAAGAAACTGTTAAAATAATAACATCATTTGATGTTATTTGTAATTTTAACTACATGTTGGAAAGCATCTAGAAATCAAAAATTATTACAGTACACGATACTGGCACTTTGTGCTTCCTTTCTTTTAATACTGCACATACCGGATAGAATTATAAACTATTCTAAATTGGTGGTCCCCAACCTTTGGTCATCGGGGACTGATTCTGTAAAGAAAGGTTTTTCCGCAGACCGGTGGAAGTGTCGTTTTACGTGCTGCTTGCATCCGATGGATGGGGCTTCACTTGTTTGCATGGCCTGGTTGCTGGCATGCTGTGGACCAGTGCTGGTTCACAGATCGGGGATTGGGGACCTCTGTTCTAAATGATGCATTTCTTCAACAAAGACTCTCTACCCATTTTTAACAATAATTTTAGGATCTGAATTCACATCCGTCAGCAAATCATCCTCTGGAAACTTGACTTTCTTCTGATTGTTGACATTTACTCTAAAACAAAATAGCTTATTTTCTGGGATGGAATTGTACCTGGTGAAAATCCTTATCTAAGTTGCTAAAGGATTATATTTACACTCCCTCTGCCTCTCTATCTCACATGTGCTGCAGGATTCAGTGGGAGGACAAATATTTGAATAAACAATGTGGTTGACTATTGGAAAATTCAATTGCTTTGCTTAGCATGTAAGCACACACACACACAAAACAAATAAAGAAAAGAAAAGCAGTAGGTAAATATTCCATCATATTGTTAAAATAGCTTAGGAAAAACAACAACAGCCTACAAAGACGGCAGTGTAGTTAAGCATTATTTTTATTTTTCTGTTTAAAAAGAGTAATAACTGCATTTCTAGTTTTAAGCTCTAATATAGGTTTTCCTAGAAATTCTGGAGCCTTCTATCTATTTCCTGCTACCCTACCTAAATTAACTGGATTACAGATGATTAGTGCAGTCATTTCTGGTGAAATTATATTAGACTGACCATTTCCAGTAAGTTACAATCCAGATATAAGACATGGAGATGTTCACTAAACCAATGAATATAAGGCAATTATCAATTTCTTTTCCTTTCTTTTACCCCAGGGAGATCACCAAAGTGGTATAAAGTAGTACAGCCAATGAATACTCTATCACCTGTACAAGCAGCATCAAAGGAATTATTCATTTCATTGCTTTGCTGATTTAAAGTCTATTTAATCTTTTAAAGATTTTAGACAGATGATACCCAGCTATATTATTTCTTCCCTGTTGAAGTAAGCAATCCTGCCAACATCCTACCTCAGTATCTAGAGCAGGGATAGGCAACCTTGGCTCTTTTATGACTCGCGGACTTCAACTCCCAGAATTCCTGAGTCATAAAAGAGCCAAGGTTGCCTACCCCTGAACTAGAGGTTTTGGGGTTTAGATGGGGAACAAGAGGCTTCAGCTTCACCCTGGAAAGACTGAGTGGTTTGGGGTTTGGGGGCCACATGGATCTAAGAATTTACCATCTTTGGTTTCGGATGGGGTTGCATTTCCTCAAGCAACCAGGTACCCAATCTGGGGTCCTTTTGGACTTGCGACTCCTACTCAAAGAGTAGGTAGCAGTTCAAGTTATGCATCAGCTGTGTTCATTTCTGCATCAGATTTTTTTTACTCAGTGACTTATGCCCTGATCACCTGCATGGATTACTACAATAACCTCTATTTGAAGCTGCTTTTGAACAATATTTGGAAGCTTAAGTTGGTGTAAAATGAAGCAGACTGGACAATTAGATGTGCACATTATACCCCTTTTCCGTAAGCTGCATTGGCTGCCAATTTGCTTCCAGGTCCAATTCAAGGTGCTGGTAATAATCTATAAAGCAGTGTTTCTCAACCTTGACAATTTTAAGGCATGTGGAGTCAACTCCCAGAATTCCACAGCCAGCAATGCCGGCTGTGGAATTCTGGGAGTTGAAGTCCACATGCCTTAAAATTGTCAAGGTTGAGAAACACTGCTATAAAGACTGTTTGAGGGACCATCTTTCCCCAGGGATATCTGCCCACCCCATCAGATTCAGTCAAAGAGGCTTGTTGCTTGTTCTATCCATAAGAGAATGTTATTTGGTGAAACCCAGGATTGGAGGGGGGGACTTCTCTGATGCTGCAGCTGCCCTCCATGGAACATCATTTCCCCTCATGTTGTCTGGCTCCAACCTTGCTGGCCCTCCAGAAGGCCTTGAAGACATGCCTTTGCCACTTGGCCTGGGAGCTGGAGAGTGTTCAGAGCCCATAAAATGCCTGCACTATTCTTGAATGGCTTGGCTCTCCACGTGACTGTATTGTATAGCTTTTGATTAATTGTTCGCAAAGTTGCATTGCTTATACGGCTGTTTTATTTATTTTTTAATCTTTTTGGTACTGTTTATATTTTAACTGTAAGCCTCCTAAGTCATGAATGTAAGATTGAAATTAACAAAAAGCCACTTTGGTTTAGTGGTTAAGCCAGCAGGCTAGAAATCAGAGAACTGTGAGTTCTAGTTCCATTTTAGGCATGAAAGCCAGCTAGATGATTTTGGATCAGTCACTCTCTCTCAGCCCAACTCCCCCATTCACAGAGTTGTTTTTGTGAGTTAGGGTTATTTATAAAAATAATGAAGATTGGATAAAAAGATATAAAGATAGGTAAATAGATAAACAGACAGATAAATGTGGATGGTGAGGCAAATTTTATGATGCTTCATTCTCAATGTCTGCAAACTGCAGGTGTCATGCCAGCATACTGTGGAGAGATTGGAAAGCAGTGGTAGAGATTACATATAACAATCAGGAAGCAGGAAAGTAGAATACAGTAGAATTCTTTATTGGCCAAGTGTGGTTGGACACACAAGGAATTTGTCTCTGGTGCATAAGCTCTCAGTGTACATACAAGTAATAGTGATAATCATGATCATAAACAACATGAAAATACATTCATCATAAATCATAAAATATAACACTTCATCATAAATCATAAGATGCAACACTTAGTGATAGTCATGGAGTTCTAGCTAAGCAAACAACATAAATAATACTAGGATACTAAAAACAATATACATTGTAACATACAAGCAACAAAGTTATAGACATGATAGGTAATAGGAAAGATGAGGAGTATCATAGTAATGCAGCTTTACTAAGTAGTTTGACAGTGTTGTAGGAATTAGTTGTTAAGCAGAGTGACGGCATAGAGGAAAAACTGTCCTCATGTCCAGTTGTTCTGGTGTGCAATGTCCTATAGCATCGTCTTGAGGGAAGAAGTTGAAATAGTTTATGTCCAGGATATGAGGGGTCTATAGATATTTTCATAGCCTTCTTTCTGGCTTGTGCAATATGTAGGTTCTCAATGGAAGGCAGACTGGTAGCAATTGTTTTTCTGCAGTTCTATCTATTTGTTGAACTCTGTGTCTGACTTGTTTGGTTGCAGTGCCAAACCAGACAGTTATAGAGGTGCAAATGACAGACTCAATAATTCCTTTGTAGGACTGTATCAGCAGCTCCTTGGGCAGTCTGACCTTTCTGAGTTTATCTTATAAAAGACAACTCTGCCTAGGTGGCAAACTCGGAAGAAATGTTTTAAGTTCCCATTTTTCAAATCTGGCAACTTTTAAGTTGTTGAAGTCCACACACCTTAATGTTGCTAAGTTTGAAAGATATTATTTCAAAGCATTCAAAAAGACTCTGCCTTAATTAAGTTTATATCTTACAATCTTTACAACGTTAAGTTTATAAATAAAATTTATATTGTTTGCAGTTTCCAAAATTCCATATTTTCCCCTAGCATTAAAGATACCTTATTGAACTGTAATTCTAGCTTCTTTGATTTTTTTTGGGGGGGGGGATATAATATTTACTTTATTCAAAGAAGGTTAAAATGTAAAATATAAAGATCTTGAAATCTCGCTAACTTAATCTTAAGCAAGCCTCTCCAGATGAGGTAAGGCACAGGATAGACCAATATTTCTCAACCCCAATAACTTTTAAGATGTGTAGGCTTCAACTTCCAAAATTCTGGAAGCAGAAGTCCACCTATCTTGAAATGGCAGAGGTCGAGAAACAGGGATTAGACCCCCGCTCGCTCTTTTTCAGCATGGTCTCCTAATTATGCCAACTCGCCCAGCTCCTTTCCCTAATCCCGAAGCAATGCTGTCATTCCTTCAGAAAAAAAATGTGATTGCGGTACTGTATTCTCTGCAATATTTTGGCGAGAAGAAGAGGTCCGCCGGCCAATACACAAGAAGCTTGGAAGAGCTCAGACGCTCTTGACAGGCAGCTTGGCCTCCGCCAGCCAAGCTTTGCCTGAGGGGTCACGTGGGTGCGCCGTGCCGCTCCTCCCTCCCGGCCGCGGACTCCTCCTGCTTTCGCTGCGGGGTCGCTTGGTTCCCCTCGCCCGCCCTCCGCCGCGCCTCCGGCGGTAGGTATCCGGGTTGGGGTTGCCGTTTGCGGGTGTGGGCTTTGGCTTTGGCAGGGGGCGTGTTCCTTTGTCGCACCCTTCCAGCTGAGGAGGGCGAGGGGGCTGCGCTTAAAGAGCCCGGCGCCTGCGCTGGGGGGAGGCATTTTGTTTCCTTCCTTTACACAACCCGAGATCAGTGATCCCGGCTGCTTCGTCCGTTAGCCAGGACTGTAAATCAAAAGTAACCCCCTCCCATCCCGCTTTGCTCAACCTGCAGAGCGGGATCGCTGCCGGGAGGGAGGGAGGAGGGGTGGGTGGGTAATTGGGCCCAGATCTGCTTACTGCCTGGCTTGGTCCCCGTGGAGGGCTGGACCCGAGTCTGAAAACGCTTGTGGTTCTGTAGGGTGCAGAAGCCTTTCAGGAGGGCAGAAAGCCGACGAAGTGGGGATTTCACCGAATGTTCAACCGGGTTGATTGCAGCCTCTCTTTGTGATGATGCCGGTTGATGGTTGTTAGGGCTTACGCGTGCACAGCCCCAGGCGCAGAACCCTTTGACGCCAGTGTGTAATCCGAATGTGGGAAACACGTGGCCTTCCGGGTGTTAACTGAGCCGACGCATCCAATGTCGGGTGACTCTGGCTTCTTGAAATTAGGAGTTTAGTAACATCTGGAGAGGTCAGATGTCTTGGAAGGACCCAGGTATTGCACCCTCGTCCCATATTGCATGAGGGAAATCTAAAACAACCCTAGGACCTCCGGTTGACCAGATAATGTTTTTAACGTTTTGATCTTGCAATAGGCGTTGTATTTAATTGGTTATGCATTGACAGATAATATTATACTGTGTTACAATCGTTTTTGGAAATCGGGTTGGTAACTTTTTGTGAACTGGTGAAATAAAGTACACGAAGCAGCTTCAACAGAATGCTGTTGTCTACTTCAGACGTTTTAAGACTACATACAAAGTATTCCTACCTCCAATTTTATACTCTCAACAGTTCTGAGAGTATTGTGGGCTGGGTTGTGAGCTAATAACAGCCCAGAGAGAGCTAGGCTGGAGATGAACTTGAAACTGTCTTCCTGTCTTAGTCTAATACTGTAAATAACCATTGATTTTATAGTGAATAACCTTACAAAACATTTTGGTATTGTTTTGTTTATTGTGATTGGACACAACTGTTCTTTTCATTAATAGCAACATATATTCTGTTTTTATATGCAGAATGAAGAACTTGGACAAAGAAAAGTATAATAGTTTCATATTTGAGAGATGTGAAAATGCCAGCAGGTGCAAACTTTAATGTTTTGATATATTTTGTACAATCTATAACAATTGTGTGTGTTTTTAGAAAACAATCCAAAACAAAACTATTTACTTTACGTTTTCTTGCTTTAAAGAATATTATTTCTGGTGCAGACTTTTCTGACTTCCTTACTCTTTAATTTTCCTATTAAAGAGAACTTTAATAGGAAAATAAGAGCCGAGGTGGCGCAGCAGTTAGAGTGCAGTACTGCAGGCCACTTTAGCTGACTGTGTTCAGCAGGTCAGCGGTTCAAATCTTACCTGCTCAAGGTTGACTCAGCCTTCCATCCTTCCGGGGTAGGTAAAATGAGGACCCAGATTGTTGGGGGCAATGTAAATATATATATATACATTGCTTACTGGTGGACACCGCTTAGAGAGTGCTTGCACTTAAAGCGGTATATAAGTCTCATAAATAAATAAACTTTCAATGTTCTCATGCTGTTCTTACATATTTCTGTTATTGCTGTAATTCTTTATTGTTTATTTTTTATATTTCTATATTTTACTGATATTGTGAACTGCCTAGAATTTTATACAGTTACTGTATGAGTAAAGCAGACATGTCCAACCCATGGCCTATGGACTGCATGCAGCCCTGGAAAGCTAGTAATGTGGCCCCACAAGATTGTAAACGTTTAATACTATTACTGTATGTGATTTATATATATCAATTATATATTTTATATATGGCCCAAGACAATTCCTCCTCTCTGAATGCAGCCCAGGCAAGCCAAAAGGTTGGATACCGATGATATAAAGATGTTAATGGTGGCCCATAAGACATATGTGACACTTATGTATTCAGATACTCTGAAGCCATCTGTTACTTATCTGTTCCTTTTTACAATAAGGCCTGCTATATTTCTTTGTTTTTTACAATTCTGTGCATGGAATTGTTCATTCTAAGTTCTTTTATATATTATTTGGAAATGTGATAGTCTGTCTTATCTAATAAACCAAGTTATCAAATTGTATTTTAAACTTCCCAGTTGAGAGCGAAGCCAAGGCAAAAACGAAGGTTCGTTTTGAAGAAATATTCAAGAATCATGCTGGTCTAATTGATAAAAAGAAAATTAAAAAAAAACAGATAAGCATCCCAGAGAATATTGTGGTGAGTTGGATATACTTATGAATAAATGTTTGTTGCTTCAGAAAAGTAAAGCATAATCTTTCTAAATTCACTTTCATAAATAGTGTCAGGGAGTTTTGATTGGTCTTTGCAGGGTCAATACATTTTGAAGGACATGGATTGATGAAGCTTTATAGCAGGGGTGTCAAACTGCCAGCCCATGGGCTGGATGCGTCACGCAGAAGCTACGCCCATCCCATTGCTGGCAATGGCAAAACCGTCCCGATACGTTGCGTGATGTCACGTGATGTCGTGAGTTTGACATATCTGCTTTATAGATTCATACCTTCACCCTATATTATTTTCTCCATTTTAGAGAGAAAAAAAACCTAACTTGAAAATATACTTTGAGATTTAAAACGTGTTTCTATAGGGCTATTAAAGTGGGATGTCATGATTCTGCTTTATCCTTTTCCTTGTACCACAAGTTTGAAAGTTATGATTGGCCTCCAGGAAAAGTTGCCTGGTAGGGAGAAGTTGTGTTTCAAAGAGACATTTTCAGACTAAATGAACACAATATGCAATCTTTATTCACATCCCTTCATCTACGGTTATGATTTTTGTATCCTGAAAATATGCTCTGAAGGTTAAGGATCTCTGCACATGGTAGGGTACAGGATGAGGGCAGCAAATGGAATAGGAAGAATAACCAAGGGGAATGTGGCTTTTAATCCAGGGAAATTATTGTAATACCTGGAATGGCCAACTCTGTATGGTCCAAAAGGAGAAATTCAGCAAAATTCTCCTTAAAGTTTGACCTCAGAATGGTATGTTTTGCATATTCCCTAATTTATTTCCTTGTCTGATTTGGCATGCTTGTGATCAATGTGCATTTTTAGGGATTACAAATACATAAATTCAAAGAGAATTTGATTTATTTTTATTTTTTTGCTGGCAGAATAAGTTTAGGAAGCTTTCAGAACATATTTTTCAGCAAATACTGATTTTAGTCCTCTTTTCTTCATAATCCTTTCATTACTTTGTCTCTCAAAAATGTGTATTTCTTGTAATCCTGATTCAGTATTTATTATTTTTCCATTGTGCTTTTTTTTTTGTACAGATTTGAGAAACTTTTGTGCATATTTATGCTGGACATTGTCCTGAAATTTGGTCTAATATAGAATTGAATGAAAATATTCTAAATAAACAATGCAGGCACTAAAAGTCCACAGGATTTTCCTGAACAATTATCATTAATAATAATAATAATTCTAAATGAAACATGTTTTTTATTATC
This sequence comes from Crotalus tigris, assembly GCF_016545835.1. NCBI lineage: Eukaryota > Metazoa > Chordata > Lepidosauria > Squamata > Viperidae > Crotalus > Crotalus tigris. The sequence continues at coordinate 1,667,137 of NW_024096511.1, forward strand.
TAAATAAAGTGAAGTCTTGGAATAAGTATGCATGAATTCCAAAGAATAATTATACAAAACCAGTCTCCAGTGGCCTTAAGAAGAGAATGACAAGATTTCTTTTGAGACAAAAATGAATTGGGAGCGAGATTAAGAAATTAATGTTATAGTTAATACAGAAAACATCAGAAGGTGATTAGGAAAGGAATAAAAAATAGAATAGTTTAGACAAAATAAATCAGAATTTTTACAGAATTCAAATAGGATGTACATATTTATAAATAAGTTTTAATTATTTCCAAAAGTTATGATTAGAAATTGAATTTGGTTGCTCAGTCTTCTGACAAAATATATCTAATATAAAAGAAATGCATATGATTCTGTGTATTGTATTTCAGATTACCAGATTGCAGTGTGGATATATCCCTTTTAAAAAGTTTGAAAATCAAATGTTTAAACTATCTTGATTATTATAAGCTTTTTTTGTTAAATATTATTTCAGTTACTAGGTCCGTGGTCAGTAAATTATATCTTTTCCACAAGTAATATTTATGTTAAGTATAAGCATAGCATATTCTTTTCATTATACTTGAATGTATGTTTTTCAGCATGGCATGCTGACAGAGCAATTTTGCAGGGGCTTTTTCTTATAAGAGTTACATTAAAAAAAACTTGCTCAGACCTATAATCTTTTCATACTTTATATGAATTCCATCTGTTGGTTGACTTTTGAAGTGCAAGTAAATTTTAATTGTTCCCCTTCAAACACTAAAAGTGAACTATTAACAAAACATAGTACTTATTCTTATAATAATTGCATAATAGCATACAGATAAAATGACTTCCCAATGTTTTGATTATAGCTGGAAACATTAAAAAATCATCTGACCAAAGGAAGTGAAAATGAGCCAATTATAAACAAAACGTATAACTCCGAGGAAAGTAGTCCGCGGATTCCAAAATGTACGTTGAGAGATAAAGCATCAATTAAAGAAGAAACAAACAATGTTGTTAGCAGAGGGGAAAGCAAGCAAGTTAGGCTTCAGAAGAAGAAAAAGGCAGCCTTACAGAAACAACTTAATGAGGAAGAAAAGATATCTGAAACCAAGTTAGATAGTTCTGAAAAGCAGATTCAAGTTTTTACAAAGAAAAAAACAGAAAGCGTATTGCAAGCAGATGCATTTCACTGGGAAGGGGAGAGCAACGTGAAAGGTGCCTTGAGTGGACTGCGAGACAGATCTGGATTAGATGAGGAAGAAGAACAGTTAATTCAAGCCTATGAACAGCAAGTGGCTGAGGAAGAAGCATGTGCAATTAAGAAAAAAATAAAAAAGAAACTGAAAGAACAGATGTCTGAATTCATTCCCAGCGATCAAAGCCACGAAACAATGTTGAACAGTGAAGTGAGAAAAAAGAAGAAAAAGAAAAAAGAAGTACTGGTTTCCTCTGAATCTCAAACTAGGTATAATAGTAAGTGATAAATGTGTGGATGGAAGATTTGTGACAGCTGTTTGGGTTGCATTATTGTTGACATCAGAAATAATTCCATATGGTTTTGTAAAGAAAATATAATGACTCTGTCACATTGGGGGGAGGAGACATTCAGTGAACCACTTTTGTTTCCTTGCAAAACTATACCGTGGTTTGTAAAGAGGAAATGACAGAATAGGTAGTTGGAATTGGATTGGATAAGAGATATAGAGAGCCTGCCCATTACGCTCCTAAGTCATGACAGTTGTAAGGTAGGTCACCCACATGACAGACCTGCTTTTTCGACCTTTCTTGTGATGGTCATTAAGTGAATGTGACAATCATTGTTCACTATGGAATGTTTTTGCTGAAAATTGAAATTATTTTTTTTATTGAAAATTTTTACAAACTTTTTACAATAAAATACCCCCCCTCCCACCCCATAACCCCCCCCTCCTTCCCAGAGCTGAATACAGGGTTAAAGAAACAAAAAAAACATACAAATTAAATGAACATCAATCCACTATACATACATCCAAAAAAAGTTTAAAGTACTTTAACTCCAATACATAAAAACTACAAATCCAACCATACCCAATTTAAACTATAAATAAATTTTTTGGCAAGATGTAAATTGTGGTTACAGGGCCACATGACACTGCAAACAGCCATAAATGCAGGCCTTTTGCCAAGCTCCTCAAATGCAGTCATGTGACTTTAGGCCACTAGAACTTTAGAGTTTTAAGTACCTTTTGGGAAGCCTGTCTTAATTTTGAACGATTACTAAGCGACTGATCATAAGTTGACGACTACCTGTAGCAACGAAGAATGAAGTCATAACTTCCTTGTCACGTTGCTTAGACTTTTAGCCATGCCATCCCTCAGTTTGTGCTTCATCATGATCCTGCGCTTATCCTAACCCAGATCCAGCTTGATAGGATGAGATTTTCAATAAACGTTTCCCGAACAAACTGTGGGGGTGAGATGTCTCAGTTAAATCCATTCAAGCCAATTTGAATGTGTACGTTGTTTGCCTGCGTTACAGAATGTAATTATTAAATCACTAAATCTGGGAGTATATTTCAAATCCTAGATATCCTTGTTAACCACATGACTTCTTTCATTCAGTGCAATGTCCCTCTCTGAATTACAACATGAGCCAGAGGAAGAAAATACCAAGAAAAAGAGATCTTTGGAAAAGCCACTGGTATCCAAATTTGAAGAAGGTGACCTGTTAATAGAGCAGGAAACTAAAGGCAAAAAAGCAAAAAGAAAATCCCCAAAAGGTTTGTGTGACTAGAAATAGAATCCTTTAAATGTTTTCTAACCGAAGTAATTCTCAGTTAAGAGGCCTGTAGTGTGTATAGGTTGCCCAAATCGCATCATCTTTGTGGCCTAAAGATCAGAACAGGAATCCACTGGTTTTGTATTAGCAAGATTGAGATAATGGCTCCTGCTTGTAGTTGAGAAGATCTGGCTATTTTCACAAGCATTGGGCCAGGATGTTATATATGCCCACTGTTGAGTTGTGTTTGTAAATAGTGGTGCTGGTAGAGCTGTTTTAATAACATCAGACATAATAAAGAGAGCCAGTTTGGTCTAGTGGTTAAGGCAGGGGTGTCAAACTGCCAGTCCACGGGCCGGATGCATCATAGGAAACCGTGCCCACCTCATTGCCGGCAATGTGGAAAAAGTTCCGATACATCTCACAACATCACATGACGTCGCAAGTTTGATTTGTCTGGGTTAAGGCGTCAGGCTAGAAAACCGGAGATGATGAGTTCAAGTCCCACCTTAACTAGCTGGGTAATCTTGAGCCATTGACTCACTCTCAGCCCAGCTCACCTCACAGGGTTATTGTGGGGAAATTAGTAGGCAGAAAGTATGTTGGATATGTTTGCTATTGAGTTATTTGCAAAAATAAGGTAGAAAATAGATAGATAGATAGATAGATAGATAGATAGATAGATAGATAGATAGATAGATAGATAGATAGATAGATAGATAGATAGATAAATACTGGCTAGAGTTTCCTCTAAGTGTGAGATAGGTGGCACAAAACTTTACTTAACTCCTTATTGTGGGGTTTTAGAGGGTGAAATGTGTATTTTAAGTCTTGAGAGACTTAAGACATCCACTTAACAATTTAAAACCTAAATGTACCTAGCCATGTCTAGTCGGGGCTGCCAGTTTTATTCCTGCCTCTTCATGAAGTCACTAAGATTTCTGACAGTTCCTAGGCAGAAGTACTTTCTATGTTAAAGTGTTCATGCTGTTGAATCATTCAGAGCAGCTGTTATGTATGGAAATCATGTCTGACTCATAATAAATAAGTTGACTGAAAATTCATTTAAGACAAATTTTTAAATTGTAGGTTTACTGGTAATTGCAGCAATAAACTTAACAGTAGTTCTCAATTTTTACTAAAGCCTATTTTTTCTTTCTCCTAGCTCCAGAAGAAGATACTGAAAACATGAAAGAAAATACCTTACACATGACTGCTGGGAATCTTTCACAAGAATCAAAACCTGATTTTGATGATAACCTTGTTTTAGGGGTTTATATCCATCGAACTGATCGACTTAAAACTGATTTTATGGTATCCCATCCAATGGTTAAGATTCATGTGATCGATGTGAAAACTGGTTTATATGTGAAGAAAGAGAATAGGTAATTTTACTGACTTACTGAAGATTTTTTTTATTCTTGGCGTTAATTAATTTGTCCATAAGAAGCTTAGATAAACATATGGTTTTTGAAGATCTGCATAGATATAAATAACCCAATTAAATGAGGTTCATTCAATGTGTCAAAACAAAAATGTGTCAAAAATGTAGCTTATTTAATATTCCTTAATTATTTCTGCACCACAATAATTCTCATTTACTTGAGGTTCCTATGGTGTAGCAGGTTTAGATGGAGCCAGTATTTGGATTTTGGATTGCAATTTGAGATGTTTTAAGAATTTATCATTCTTTTTTAATTTCAAATAATAATTCCCATTGCCAGTTGAATTTAATGCAAATACTGTTTGTATGTTTGTTGGGTGGTCAGATAACAATAGATGTAATGAACATTCATTTCAAATAGGGCAGCTTGTAAAATATGCCCAGATTCTCTCCAGGATAATAATCTTGGGATTTTCCAGAAAGATCATATTAAGAGTTTTGATGATAAGGTCAAGAATGCACCATAGCTGGAATCAGTATTATATCTAATCTGCACTATTTAAAAAGAGGAAAATAAAGAAATTACTTACTCCTTAATCTGTAATATTTGCTACTATCTTATGCACACTCTACAGGGAACAGGCTCCATTGAACTTTTGACAATTTTAGCCTGCTTGATATGAAGCACTTTCCATTGCAGTATGCCTACAGTGTTTTAACCATCTGTAAGAATTGGTTTTAAGTGATAACAAATAAATGAAGAATTTTTTTCCTCTAAGGTTATTCTTCTGTGATGTTCTGTAACATTAGATCTGCACCAAACACACGTTAATTCACTTTTTTGTATTTCATTGTGGTTTGGACTTTGCTTAGAATAATCTGAATAAGTTCACTATATTTTGATTTGCTCATAAAGCTGATACCCAATGTTATTTGTTTGTTTTTGGCTTAGCCCAGTATATGAACCAATCCAAAGGAAGACTCCAATGACAACCCAAAGACAAACAAATCTCATTATGCCTTGAAGTGGGTCGTTTAAGCTGGTTGATAGTTGGATGTTGAACACTTTTTCTATTAAATTAAAGCTACTTACTCTGTAGACAATTATAATAAAAACAAGATACAACTCAGTTGAATGTATTGTTTTTATGTAGCAGTCGACAAGTTTCATCCTTCTATGAACAAGAGAAAGTGGGGCATATTCTTCCTATTATGACCCAGCCTTACGATTTCAGACAGTTTAAATCAACACTACCAGAATGGGAGGAACAAATACTATTCAATGAACGTTTTAACTATTTTCTCCAAGATGCTGAAGGGAGCCCCAAAGTAATTCTGTTTTTTGAGGTACAGAATGACTCATTGGTCATTTCCATTTTATCTTCTGTTCCTTCTGGCAAATACTTTATCTTTCCTCTTAGGGGTAAAATGCATAATTTCAGTACTGGATTGTCTAGGAATGATGCACTCTTGGTGGTGGAAGCATAAGAACATTTTCATTTTAAAAAATTTGGGCAGTTTGTGAAATTTAAAGATGTGCTTAGGCCATTTTGAAACATCAGAGAGTTACAATATTTCACTTTCAGGTCTCCTAATAACCCAATTAGCTGTTTTACTGCTTTATTGAATACTTGGCTGCTAGGGAAGGAGGCACATTTAGAATGAAAGCAAAAGGAGTGTCATCTGGGAAGTTTCTTTGATCCATAACAATAGTCTACATCTAGTTTGCATATACGCCTTTAAAAGCATTTTCTTTTGGTGAAGCTCACATCCACTGTTTTTATAGCATTCTGAGTGAGATCTGAAATTCATCAAATACAGGAAGGTTTTAGATTGCTGTCCCCTATATATCTCAGCTGTTTATTATATTTGCCACAAGAAGTCTTCATCGTAGAAACTAATATGTACAAAAAGTTTAAGAAAAATCCAGCAAAATGAACTGATATTTTCTATGACTGTAATTACAGAAATGTAAACCGAATAAAATATGTTTTCTACTTCCAGATCCTTGATTTTTTGAGCATGAGTGATGCAAAGGCCAATTTTGATATTCAAGCTCAGGAAAGTGGCTTTCGGAAAATCTGTTGGGCATTTCTAAAGGTTTTTATTTTTTATTTTAATGGAAACATTGTACTGAAGCATTAAACAAGTCTGCGCAAAGATAAACAAAACAGTGCTTTGCGTATAGTCAAAGAATAAACTTTGTATATAGACAGAAGATTAGTCAAGGTATATTTCAACCAGTTCACATTTCAATTTCAGTTTGCAAAATATAGCAGATCATATATCCATCCAGCCCCATTATTGAAAAGTTGGATGGAGCGTCTTTGCAATTATTTCTGCTTGGATTTCTGATGAAATACGTGGTGCCTATTTATGCTTGCTTTCCTGGATTTATTCTGGCACCATTTAATGAAACACAAAAGCAGTTTGTTTCCGAGTCAGTAGTGATGACAGCAATACAAGTTGCAAAATCACCAGACTAATGAGAAAGTAGTATCAACTGTGTCTTGGTTGTGTGATGTCATTGTGAGCCCCAATTAATGTGATAAAACATTTATTGTACTGAGATGATTGTCATGTAAATTCACATAAAAGGGGACATAACAGTAACTAATCAGATGACCTGTTTGTGTCCATATGTTGATTGTCTTTTCGGATAGGAAACCTGTGGTTCATTGTTACTTCAATTACTAAACTACTGTTAATTGTTATTGCTTCAATTTATTAATACCTAGAAGCTCAAAAGAGCTTGGGGAGGGCTTATGTCATCCTCACAATAATCCTGTGAGGTAGATTGACTTGAAAGAGAGTAGCCTTAATACCACCTAATGAGTTTTCATGGTCAGGGTGGGTTGATTCTAGGTCTCCCCGGTCCTAGCTGCAACACCACGTTTGTTATGCATGGTTTTAGAGTGCTGTTATTTGTCCTTTCATTAATAAAATACCTCAGTGTAATGTATGTTTTTTACCCATCTTAATTATTTTGTCATTTTCAGCTTGTTGGTGCAAATGGAGTTCTGAACATTGGTAGAAAAGTACGTCTTCAGTTGTACTCGCCTCCTCGAAGGACCAGGTCACAACTGCATGTTGTGGAAGTTTATGACTGGTGGGCAAAATGTCCTAGAAAGAATTATCCTTCAACATTGTATGTGACTGTAAAAGGCATTAAACTTCCCGATCATGTATGTTAACTTAAGTGTCTTTAAAATGCGTGACCATGACAAAATAACATCTTCCTTTTTTCCTTCCTGGCCTTTTTATTACTAGCCTCAAAGAGAAAAATATTTTCACTTGTGTTAAATTCTGAAGTGTCTCTTGTGTGTGTGTGTGTGTGTGAGAGAGAGAGAGTTTGTGTGTATGTGTGTGTGTGTGTGTGTGTGTATACGTTTGTTCATTCATACATACATACATACAGGTAGTCCCTCAAGTTACAACCACAATTTATGTTGCTAAGTGAGAAATTTGTTAAGTGAGTTTTGTCCCATTTTATGGCTTTTCTTGCCACATTTGTTAAGGGAATCACTGAAGATGTTAAATTAGTAAGTTAGTTAAGTGAATCTGGTTTCCCCATTGACTTTGCTTGTCAGAAGGCTGGAAAAAGGGGATTGTGTGATCCCGGGACACTGCAATTGTCATAAATGTGAGTCAGTTATCCATCATCCAAATGTAAATCACATGACCACGGGCAGGCTGCAACAGTCATAAGTGTGAACAGTGGTCATAAGTCACTTTTTTCGGTGCTGTTGTAACTTCGAATGGTCTCTAAGCGAACTGTTGCCCTACCTGGGAAGTTTTCCTCTCTCTTTTTTTTTTTTTAAAGAAGACTGCTAAAGCTGAGACTGTATTGGTCAGATTTTGCTTTAGTGAAGTTGATTAATGGTAATTTTATTGCTATCATGTAGCTGGATATAGCTAGTGATTTAAAGGCTATAGGTTTAGACAGCAGCCTCTCTATCTTATAGTGCTCAGAGAGATTATCCTTAGTGATTTGTCTCATTGGGTATTCATACTAACACTTATTTCTGCCTAGAAAGATGCCTTATGCTTCCATGGAAACAGTTATTACCGTAGCACAATCTGACCTTAATACATGAGCTTGCCGGTTTCAGAAATTACTACACTTTTGACATGTCACACTAGTGGTATAAATTGGTTCAGTTGGTGACTTCATGACATCACGGAGCAGCTATAGGTGTTAATGAATAAAATCTGTATCCCGGATGAATACAGGTAGTCCTTGACTTAGGACCGCAATTGAGCCCCAAATTTCTGTTGTTAAGTGAGACATTTCTTTAAGTGAGTTTTCCCCTGTTTTGTGACCTTCCTTGCTACAGTTGTTAAGTTAGCAACATGGCTGTTAAGTGAATCTGGCTTCCCCCGTTGACTTGTCGGAAGGTTGCAAAAGGGGATCTCGTGACCTTGGGACAGACACAGTCATAAATATGAGTCAGTTGCCAAGCTTCTGAGTTTTGATCATGTGACCATGGGGATGCTGCTATGGTCGTAACTGAAAAATGGCTTTTAAATCTCATATTTTAAGAATTTCTTTACTTAGGATCTGGAGAAAATATTATAAAAGTGATTTTAAAGTACCATTATGGGCTATACCTTGGCATGCGATAGAAGGAATAAAAAGAGGGGTTAAAATGGATATGGTGTCTTATAGACAGTTACTTAAATGGGATGGACAAAACTGGCAATTAAAATCACGGGAAGAATTAGCACAAGAAAATTTTACTTATTCTTGGTTCCAATATAGGCAACTACTAGATAGATGGAAGATGGATTGTAAGGTGGGTTTTCTTAGAGAAGATGAAAATCTTATTAAGCAACTGAAGGATCAAAGACAAACCCACATTAAGAGAATTTATGGGGTTTTAGTTGAATTGGACTCAGAAACGGAACTAATTAAAGATTGTATGATTAGATGGGCGCAGAACTTTGGTGAGCCAGTTTCATTGGACACCTGGGAAACTATTTGGGTGAGAAATGTCAAATTTACTCAAGCACAGAATTTAAGGGAGAATTTTTATAAAATGTTTTATAGATGGCACCTTGATCCACAAAAAATGTCTTACATGTACCCTGACGTGCAACCTAAATGCTGGAGATGTGGTTATAAGGAGGCTTCCTATTATCATATTTGGTGGTCATGCAGAGAGATAAAAGCATTTTGGATCAAAATATGGTGGAATATCCAGAGAATTTTTAGAAGGAGGGTAAAATTTACTCCGCAATTATTTTTGTTAGGTATTGTTACAGATTGTGATACAAAGGAGGTTGTATTGATGTTAAACTTGATCACAGCCGCGAGGCTGTTAGTTGGACAATATTGGAAGAAGGAATCTTTGCCTACATTGCAGGAATGGTTTTTTAAAGTAGCTTATCTGGCGGAAATGGCAAAGATTTCGGCTTTCTTAAAGCAACAAACGCAAGAGAAGTTTTTTGCTATCTGGGACAAATGGATAAAATTTATACAATTTAGATTGGGTATACAAAAATATTATATAGCTTTTTCATAAGTTTTATTTTTATATATATTATAGATATCTTTTTTATATATATAAATATAAAGTTTTTAATTTAATTTTTATTTTTTTTTTTATTATTTCTTAAGCCTATATTCTGCTCTGGGAAGCTCAGGGGGGGGGAAGGGAGGGTTTTTGGGAGGGGTGTGGGGTGGGGGTTTTTTTTTTATATGTATTGTTTAATTTTTTTTTCTTTTGTATATGTTGTTTTTTGTTCTGTATTGTTCTTGTTTTTCTTGTAAAATTTATAAAACTTTTAATAAAAAAAAAAAATGGCCATAAATCACTGTTTTCAGCGCTGTTGTAATTTTAAACGGTCGCTAAATGAACTGTTGTAAGTCAAGGGCTACCTGTAGTAATCTGATGAAAGGCATTTGCAAATGAACATAATCACATGCTTAATACGATATTTTAAGGATGGAGAAATCAAGTGATATATGCATGTGTTTTAACTAACCCTGGATGAACTTGTAGTTGGATCTACTTAAATGAAATTACTTTTAATATGAATATTTTTATGTGCCCTCCTCTGCTTTAAACAGTCCATTATATTTTCTTGATATTTTTCATATTTTATATTTTTTGTTTTACATTATTATATACATATTTCTATAAAATTTGTATTAAAATCAAATTGTTTTCATATATTTTTTTTCTAGGTAAACCCTTCTTTGCGATCTATGATGGCCATTCAGCAAGAATATCATAGCACATCATTCTTGGATCTACGAAATGATACATCCAAAACAATACTGAATTCTGGAAGTCAAGTGAAAAAGGAAGAACCATTTAAATGGTCAAAATTTCCTGGACAGGTAAAAACATTTTCAGATGATTTTTATACACTTTGATATGAGCCTTTAAAAAAAATCAAACTATTGTTACAATCTTACTTAAATGAACTTTGTAAAAACAGGAGGGACTTGAAGTTTCTTTTCCAGCTTTTATTTCAGAAATGTCTAGTACTATTTATGACTAGGTGAATTGCAGATTTTTTTTTTGCAGAAAAATACAACACCTGTATTATTAAAATACGAATAGTGGAGAAAGTTAACTTAGTAAATTTAAGAAAGTAGACTGCTATTTAGAACACTAATGATAGTTTGAGTAGTTTTAATCTTTTTGTTTCTTTGGACGTGCTGAACTGCTATTTCATCCCCAGAATTCTGCGTGGAAATTGAAAGAAAAGCTTTAAGCCTATGTACATTTTCCTCCTTTTGTTGTAGAGGAAAAAAAAAGATGAAATGCTATTGTAAAATGTAGTTATTGCAAGATTCATACTGGCATGTCAGTGATCCCAAATTTAAAAATACAGTGGGGCAAAAAAGTATTTAGTCAGCCACCAATTGTGCAAGTTCTCCCACTTAAAAAGATGAGAGAGGCCTGTAAATGTCATCATAGGTAGACCTCAGCTATGAGAGACAAAATGAGAAAACAAATCCAGACAATCACATTGTCTGATTTGGAAAGAATTTATTTGCAAATTATGGTGGAAAATAATTATTTGGTCACCTACAAACAAGCAAGATTTCTGGCTCTCACAGACCTGTAACTTCTTTTTTAAGAGGCTCCTCTGTCCTCCATTCATTACCTGTATTAATGGCACCTGTTTGAAGTTGTTATCAGTATAAAAGACACCTGTCCACAACCTCAAACAGTCACACTCCAAACTCCACTATGGTGAAGACCAAAGAACTGTCGAAGGACTCCAGAAACAAAATTGTAGATCTGCACCAGGCTGGGAAGACTGAATCTGCAATAGGCAAGCAGCTTGGTGTGAAGAAATCAACTGTGGGAGCAATAATTAGAAAATGGAAGACATACAAGACCACTGATAATCTCCCTCGATCTGGGGCTCCACGCAAGATCTGACCCCGTGCGGTCAACATGATCACAAGAATGGTGAGCAAAAATCCCAGAACCACACGGGGGGACCTAGTGAATGACCTGCAGAGAGCTGGGACCAACGTAACAAAGGCAACCATCAGTAACACACTACGCCGCCAGGGACTCAGATCCTGCAGTGCCAGACATGTCCCCCTGCTTAAGCCAGTACATGTCCGGGCCCATCTGAAGTTTGCTAGAGAGCATTTGGATGATCCAGAAGAGGATTGGGAGAATGTCCTATGGTCAGATGAAACCAAAGTAGAACTGTTTGGTAGAAACACAACTCTTCGTGTTTGGAGGAGAGAGAATGCCGAGTTGCATCCAAAGAACACCATACCTACTATGAAGCATGGGGGTGGCAACATCATGCTTTGGGGCTGTTTCTCTGCAAAGGGATCGTGATGACTGATCCGTGTACAGGAAAGAATGAATGGGGCCCTGTATCATGAGATTTTGAGTGCAAACCTGCTTCCATCAGCAAGGGCATTGAAGATGAAACGTGGCTGGGTCTTTCAGCATGACAATGATCCCAAACACACCACCCAGGCAACGAAGGAGTGGCTTTGTAAGAAGCATTTCAAGGTCCTGGAGTGGCCTAGCCAGTCTCCAGATCTCAACCCCATAGAAAACCTTTGGAGGGAGTTGAAAGTCCGTGTTGCCCAGCGACAGCCCCAAAACATCACTGCTCTAGAGGAGATCTGCAGGAAAGAATGGGCCAACATACCAGCAACAGTGTGTGCCAACCTTGTGAAGACTTACAGAAAACGTTTGACCTCTGTCATTGCCAACAAAGGATATATAACAAAGTATTGAGATGAACTTTTGATATTGACCAAATACTTATTTTCCACCATAATTTGCAAATAAATTCTTTCCAAATCAGACAATGTGATTGTCTGGATTTGTTTTCTCATTTTGTCTCTCATAGTTGAGGTCTACCTATGATGACAATTACAGGCCTCTCTCATCTTTTTAAGTGGGAGAACTTGCACAATTGGTGGCTGACTAAATAACTTTTTTGCCCCACTGTATGTTTGTTCAGGGCCAAAATTGATGTGCTGATAAATGACTGACCTTTTTTTCTGAGGGGAAAAAAAAAAACCCTATTGTTTCCCAAACTCTAATGTATTCCAAATCTGGATGCAATTTTCTGGAAGCAACATTTATAGAGAAAGGCAGTATAAGTAAAAATAAAAGAGACTGGATCCCATTCAAAAACATATTCTAAGTTAAGATGACCCAGTGGCTTTTTCTTTGTAAACTAAAATACATGTAGTGTGATATATAATTTGGTCTCTCATAAGAAAAATTCACCAGAGCAGAGGGAAGTGGGAGAGAAGCACTGCTTTAGAGATTAAGTGCCAAATTTGAGGTGTCCCAAAAGTGTTTTTTCAGTCACCTCTTGAAAAAGCTTCTTTGGGAAAACCACGACCTGGATGACTGAGAATCTCCATAGAAATATTAGGTGTGTTCCTGATTTTTATATATATCTAATTTCACTGCTTGCAATTTTTCATTACCTTTTTTGCCTATCCCTTATATGACCTTAGTTTAGATAAACAAATCATGATGACATAGCCTCTGTTCCTCCGAAGTCTGTGTCATAAATAATTTGTTATATGAATATGAAATATTTCCATATATATATATATACATATATTTGTTTTCTGAGGTTTTCGCGGGTGTTTGTATGTAGGTCTTTGGTTGTTCGGGTTTTCTCCCGCGTAAAATTGGAAGTGTCTTGGCGACGTTTCGACGAAGTCCCATTCGTCATCTTCAGGCTGGTGTTTTCAGCTTCGTGCTTCGAGCAGCAAATTGCTGCTCGAAGCACGAAGCTGAAAACACCAGCCTGAAGATGACGAATGGGACTTCGTCGAAACGTCGCCAAGACACTTCCAATTTTACGCGGGAGAAAACCCGAACAACCAAAGACCTATATACATATATATATATATACATACACATATATATGTGTGTGTGTGTATATATATATATATGTACACACAAATATGCATACATACTGTATACACACATACATACAGTGCATGCATACTGCAAATGTATGTATGTATGTATATATATACATACACACACACAAACACATTGTATTTAAACAAGCTTACAAATAATGTTTCACTTTGGATCTACAGGTGTGTCGATTGCCAAACAAATACCTTTTTTCCTTAAAAGCAGGAGACATGGGATGTTTCTGTATTCGTTTCTCTGAAGATGGACGAACATTAGCAGCAGGTTGTGCAGGAAGAGATGGTTATCCTGTTGTTTGTAAGTGAGAGTTTCAAGGCCTATTTTTATTTTAACACACCATCTGTGTATACAGTGAACTGTTTGGAAGGGAATTTTTCTTCTTTTTAATCTTTGAAAGTTGATTGATTATTCAAATTTAAGATATAACCAAATGCTAAGGGTACTTCTAAATTTTTTCTCCTAGTATGACAGATATTTTTTTTTAATTTCAGTGGTATTCTCCCAGAGTAATTCAAGTGGTATCAGTAAATCCTTCCACTTTCCTTCCCCATGTCTTAAAGCTTTACAGTATTCAGATACCACTATTAGTAATTCAGATCACATAATCTTAATATTATAATCTATCAAAATGAGGCTCATGTATACTCTGAATGATAAAACATTAAATTATTTAGTACATCAAATTAATGGATTTATAATTAACCTAATGGCTTGAACTTGATGTTTAATCCTCTAATCTTGTACCATTGGAACGTGTTCAGTTTAAATTTTTGAGAGCAATTTTCCAAGTTTCTCACTGGGTCTCCAGTGCTTCACTACAAATGGAGGCTGGAATAGTGGGGATGGAGGCTAGAATATGGCAAGCTATATTCTATTTTTTTTTTTTTTTTGTCTGTATACACTTTTTCTTAACTAACCTGACACTGTCAGTTTAGTTTTGTTTATTGGATACTTGAATAATAGTTTTCTTGTGCTAGTTAACGACCACAAAGGAATTAAATCAGTAAGATGTTAGTAGTTAAATAGTCCTCATCCCTTCCAGAAACATAATGCTATATACAGATGAAAATATTCACTTTTCAACTAATTATGTGTTTTTTCACTAAGCCACGGTTTGCTTAATAATGTCTTTTTTATTTTTTAAGTCACAGTTGGCTAAATTGATACTTCCTGGTAAACTTTAAATAAAGGGTTACAAAAATGGCTGGATTCCACAATCTAAACAAGCTGTATTATGAATTTGCATGTCGTGTGAACTCCGCCTTTCACTGATTGAAAGTGAGATGATTTAAATATGGAAAGTAATATAAAAGAAAGCTTGGAGGTTTTATAAGAAGGAAATGAATGGTGAACAATAAGCACTATATAACTTAGGGAACAACAAAAAAGTGAAATGCTGTTTTCTTTTTTCTTCGTCTAGATAGGTTTATGATGCTGTGTACGGAGATCTGTACTTTAAATATTTGCTATTATACTTTCCGGCCACTAGATGGTAGTAAACAGATACTTGAGTGTTTATTTAAACTTAGGTGCCATTAGAGCTGATTAATCACAGAAGCAGTGGAATTTCTTTAGGAAAATAGATTACTTTGTTGTGATTATTATTACAAATAACAATTTTGTGAAATTAGTTCCTTTTATTCATATAATTATTACAACATGTATACTCTATCTTGTGCACAGTATGGGTGGCTTGCATTTTTTAAAACATGATAACACAATCATAATCATAAACTAATAGCAATAGCACTTAGACCAGTGATGGCGAACCTTTTAGAGACTGAGTGCCCAAACCGCAACCCAAACCCCACTTATTTATCACAAAGTGCCAGGGCCACATCAGTACTGTGGTGCCCTCGGGGGCGCAGAGAGGCGCCTCTGAGTTCCATCTCTGGCACCCAAAAACCAGGGGTGCAAAAATGGCCACTGCCGTGCTGTCGGGTGCAGATACAAGGCACTGCACCATGCAAGAACGGGGCAGGGCTAGTGAGTATTACGCAGCGAATAGCCCCACCCCATTTGCAGTGCGTCCGTGCTTGCGGCCCCATGCGCGCATGCACGCATGTAAAATGTTTTCCCCTCCCTTCCAGTCCACCAATCAACAATGGTTGGTGACCTCTGCTCTACCACCTCTACTCGAGCTTGCTAGTCGACCGCTTCACCTCCTTTGTGCTGGGCAGCCCCGCCCTGCGGTGGCAGCCTGATGGACCTGCTGCTGGCGGCGGTGGCGCACGTGCCAACAGAGAGGGCTCTGGGTGCTGTCTCTGGCACGTGTGCCATAGGTTCGCCACCACTGACTTAGACGTATATACCGCTTCACAGTGCTTTACAGCCCTCTCTAAGCGGCTTACAGAGTCACATATTGCCCCCAGCTCAATAAGCTGACATTAAGAAACATAACATTACATTAAACTACACAGAAATCACCAGCAAAATATTTTAACCCTCAAATGTATGATGAAAAAGAATACTCTTGGCTGCATTCCCAAAAGTAAGAAAGTTGTTAGCCACTCTAACCTGTGATTATTGGTTTAATATTGGTAAAAATAAAGTCTTCATCACCATACTATCTAACAATCATAATGCTTTATGTAAAGAATCCTCTTCACATTTGAATTTTGTTCACTTGCTTCGTGTGTTTGCTTTATGCTATGTATTTCTAGATCCTTAAAAGATTCTGTTGTGCTCCTATTAGTGTATGAGATTCCTTCAGGATGCTACCTAAGGGAGCTCTATGGACATCTGAACATTGTGTATGATCTTTGTTGGTCAAAGGATAATCAGCATCTTCTTACTGCTTCCTCAGATGGTACTGCAAGGTCAGTATAACCAACCTTCTCCTGTTAAAATTGAGGTATGCAGTGTAACTGAAATGAAAATGCCCCCAAATTTAAGATAGTTATACACCCATCAGAAGAGGAGATGGGGAAAAAATTAAAACTGCAACAAAATACCAGTTTATCAATCTTGGGTTGCCAAGTTCAGCTAAACCCAAGTCCCCAGTAAATAGTATGTGCTTCAAACCTGAGTATGATCACATGTATCCATCCTCTTATACACAGGCTTGCAAAAGGCTCTCTCCCAAAAAGACAAGAGGAGGACAAACGGTTACATTCGTATCAAGTAAATGGATAAAAATGATATGCAGAATGTTCCAAATGTAAAGTCTTTTCCGACAGATTCTATAAAGCCCTGTTTGAACAGAACTCAAAACATACTTTGTCAAACAAAATTGATATAGAAATTTCAAAGCCACCCTTTGCTGCTGAACCTAGAACAAACTTACATTAAAGACCAGGATTCTTCCTTTTGTTCTTTTTTTTCCACATCTCATACACAGTTATGTGTGCACATACAACCTCAGAGCTGGATGGCTGTAGAAATTGAACAAACTAAATAATAAATAAATAACCATTCCTTGTAGGTTTTATTTTTTCCGTATTTCATATTCAATCTCTTGCTTCGTATCTCTGCCCCCATTAATATATTCATTTTTTCTATTTGGTTTTTTTTTCACAGAATCAGATTTTTTTAAAAAAAATAAATAATGCTAATAATGTTGCTTCAAAACACCCGTTTGTACTGAACAAGCTGAAGTGGTTAAATGATTAAGTCAAAAACATTGTGAGGAAATTTGATTTTATAGAGAAATTAAGTGAAGAATGAGTCATTATAGAAATTTGGCTAATGAGTAAACTCTTTTTGGTTATTCAGAAGTTATCCAGGTTATATATTTGTAAGTAGACTCAAAAATTTACAGATCATTTTTTAAAATATATTATCACACAGTTTGGTATTGAATTGGTGTATTGCAGTGGTTTTCAACCTGTGATCTGTGGACCCCTGGGGGTCCATGAAGTCACAGGGGTCCACAAAGGCTTGAAGAAATGTTATGATTTAAATCTTGAATTAAGTCTTGGGGGTCTGTGGCCATCATTCATGGCCACAAAAGGTATTTAAAGGGGAGTCCATGGTGAAGAAAAGGTTGAGAACCACTGGTATATTGAATTATCTAGTATTAAAAAAAGAGACCAACTTTTCTAAATGTTGCTTCTATTTAGAATGTGGAAAATTGAAGCCCAGGCTACATCAGCCACCAAAATTTTCCCACATCCTTCATTTGTCTATGCTGCAAAATTCCATCCAGTAGCTGAGTACCTCGTTGTAACTGGATGTTATGATTCTGTGATTAGAGTCTGGAATGCAAAAGTAAAGGAAATTAATGGGCAGCTTTTGCAAGAATTTGATGGCCACAAAAGTTTTATCAATACGTTGTGTTTTGATGCTGAAGGTAAGTTGCAGATGTTTCACACTAAAAATGCCGCCTATAGTACCTATCTCATTTCATCTTTGTAATTACTCTGGATTTTATTATATACTATTGTTATTTTTTTAAGGAGGCTGAGAGTTAGTAATAGATACCAGAATACCTGAGGGCTTCTATTGAAAAAAATAATATTAAATTAATATTATTCTAATATTAAAAAAAAGGATTTTTATATGAAAAACTAACAAAATATGATCAAACATAAAGGAAAGATTATGACATCCATCCAGATCTACTAGGTGTCTATGCCATTTGCCAAAACCTGATGAATTATAAGAGCTAAATTGTGTGGGGGATTTGTACAGGAAATATACTATCTTCAAATTCAGGTACCAGATAAGCAATGAATGTACAGACTCTGCAGAGTGGGATGAAAATGTATATTTTATACAAGCACGCACCCATCAAAGAAGAAATAATGTAGTTGGACAACACAATTTGTGGGATGAGATGTTGGGACAATAGAATAAGGTATCTAAATTAAAGAATTAGCCAAAGTCTACAACACAAGTTATGCATGAGATCTGATAAGAGAAAACCCACATATCTGGTAGTACTGTAATCATCATCATCATGTAGTCCAACCCCCTGCTCAGGCAGGAAACCCTATACCATTTCGGACAAATGGCTGTCCAGTCTCTTCTTAAAAACTTCCAGTGTTGGAGCATTCATCGCTTCTGGAGGCAAGTTGTTCCACTGGGTTAATTGTTCTAATTGTCAGGAAGTTTCTCCTTAGTTCTAGATTGATTCTGTCCTTGATTAGTTTCCATCCGTTGCATCTTATCCCTTCAGGACAAGGGGAAAAGATCTAAGACTTTTAGTATATTATAAACTGAATAGGAGCTGGTATTGTCATTTTCAGCAGATAAAATACTTCATGTAACCTTAAGTTTCATTGACAAAAGAATAATGTCCTCCCTGCTATTGGTAATAATTCCATTTTAGGGTGTGGTTGTGTAATATCCAAATGTAGTTTGGGGCCCCACAATTTCTGAAACAAATTAGCAAAATGGAAAAGTAGGTGATGATGAAAGATACTTGATTAGATACACTTTGCATAAGCCATTATGCAGTATAATTATATGAGTAATTTGAATGTCAGAATTCTTTTATCATGTTAAGCAAACAAATTATTGTTTTCTAGGATTTCACATGTTTTCTGGAGATGGCACAGGGTTAATAATTATCTGGAATACTTTTGTTAAAGAAAATTCTCAGTCACCAATTCAACACTGGGGCATTGATAAGGTATACAGAAAAAAATCAGCAAGTTTTAAAGTCTCGTGTGCATAATGTATTTTTGATAAGGTTGTGCGATGTATATTTTAAAGTTTCAGAATTAGATTTCTGACTATATTCAACATGATTTGCTTCTATTAATACTAGCTACTGTATAATATTTAATAAAAATATTTCTGAATAAGTTGATATCATTAATATTCTGCTGTACATACATATTCTAGAAGCTTTAGCTGTACTTATTTTTTATCTCATATACATGTCCAATAATTTCTTTTTCTACTCCATGCTTTCTTCATATTACTAGTATTTGGTTGATAACTGAATTTGCATTTGAGCACTAATAAAAGGGAGTAAACCATGATGATTTGGGAATAACAAAGTCTTTTTTAAAAACCTTGAATTATTTTAGAAAACTACAGTAACAGGAGTTACTTGCTGCCCTGATGATAATGATGATGGTAACAATCATTCCTGATACCTGCATGGGCAACATGTCATTTTCTTAGCAATGTTTTAAAAAATGCTTTGCTATTGTCTTCTTCCTAGGGCTGAGAGAAAGTGACTGGCTCCGTTATCTGGCCAGCTTCTGTGTCTACAGCTGGATTAGAAGTCAGGTTTCCCTGCTCATATCCCAACATCTTAACTATTAGACCAGTGGTTCTCAACCTTTCTAATGCCGCGACCCCATAATACAGTTCTCCATGTTGTGGTGACCCCCAACCACTTATACATCACTGGGTGCCAGGGGCGTGGCCAAAGAAAAGGAAAAAATGCGGACAGCCTTGTTTGGCGACCCCCGTGAAATGGTCGTTCGACCCCAAATGGGGTCCCGACCCACAGGTTGAGAACCACTGTATTAGACCAAACTGGCTCATGTATTATAACTATACCTATTTACAGAAGAACAATGTGTCAGTGACAGAACCTTAAATCCATTTGTAACCACTGATACTTACGTACTTGACTCCTTCTTTTCATTCATTTTGCTAAGGTGTTTGAAATATTTATTACAACACAAACTATATTCCATCCAGCAATTCAAAATAATTTACACAGATCCCCTTTCCTCTCCTCATTAGACAATAATCATGTTGGTAATTTTGACTGGCCTCAAATTGCCAGCAAGGTTTATGTATTTCTTTGCACAAATTATGTGTGTGGTATCCTCCACTGCAAGATAGTGATGGCCATTTATTAATTGCCTTTAAATGCTGTCTATCAATAATTGCGCCAGAGTCTAATTTATGCAGTTTATCTATTATCTCTAAGCTTAATGAATTCCAGGCAGTTTACAGATACTAAAATAGGATTGAGAATGCATTTTTTTAAAACTTCAGTAGCAACAGTTTAACAATTAATAGACAATAATGAGGTAAACATTATTAACGCCTAATTGTAATCACAGCTCTACTAGTACCTCAATCAAAAGTTGTGTAATTCTAAATGTCAGTCTCTGTGAAACAATAGCAGGAGATAATTTTTTCATTCATATCTTGCTTATGGGTGTTTCAAAGGCTTCTAATAAGATAATGGATTCCTTGGCCCCTTGGACTTGCCTAACAAGACTGACATTCTGTTGTCTTTTTTATTCTTTTTTTAATATATTTTATTAATTTTTTACAATAACAATCTTTAGTGAACAATGTGTTGTCTGGGTTATCTTTTTTCATTCTACATAGTATCGCTATTCTATAGAGTCACTGGGAATCAGGCAGCATGTATTAATATATTAGGGTTGGTTGCACAGTCAGCCATATGTTTAGACTGATAGCAGTACAAGAAAATATTTGTAACTCAGGGTTGAACTGTGAGGTCATTGGTGAGCTCTAAACTTGGTTATTTTACTGCAGATGTTTCAATACTCAATTAGGTAACGCTATCAGTGTATTTAGCATTTTTATCCACCTACTGAGTCCTTCCCAAGGACTTGGGATAAGCAGATATTTTGTTTTTATTTGTATTATTATGGATCATCGCACAGTCAGCCAGATGTTCAGACTGGATTTGGCATTTTGTCTACCTATCGAGTCCTTACCCAGGACCTGGGATAGGCAGATGTGGATGTTTGATGGTATTACAGATATCGTCGCAGGATGGAAGCAGTTCCTAATAAGGCCGCCTTTTGCAATTGACTAATAGCGAATTTGTCAATGCCAATGGTGTTCAAGTGGTGCTCCAGTTGTTTTGGGATTGCACCCAAGGAGCCTATGACTATTGGTACTACCCTTGCTTGCTTTTGCCACAGTCTTTCTATTTCTATTTGTAGGTCTTTGTATTTTGTTATCTTCTCCAGTTCTTTCTCTTCTATTCTGCTGTCTCCAGGCACTGCCACGTCCACTATCCAGACTTTTTTGTCTTTCTTATCGACAATTGTTAAGTCTGGGGTGTTATGTTGCAGGTGCTTGTCTGTTTGAATTCTGAAGTCCCTGAGCAGTTTATTTTTTTCATTTTCTATGATTTTCTCTATTTTATGATCCCACCAGTTTTTGCTTACAGGCAAATGATATATTTTGCAGATCTTCCAATGCACCATTGTTGCTACTTTGTCATGCCGCTGCTTGTAGTCAGTCTGTGCAATCTTCTTGCAACAGCTTACCAGGTGGTCCACTGTAAGCTGTTGCAAGAAGATTGCACAGACTGACTACAAGCAGCGGCATGACAAAGTAGCAACAATGTAAACCTGGTTATTTTATTGCAGATGTTTCAATATTCAATTAGGTAACACTATCAGTGTATTTAGCATTTTTATCCACCTACTGAGTCCTTCCCAAGGACTTGGGATAGGCAGATATTTTGTTTTTATTATTATTATTATTATGGATTATCGCACAGTCAGCCAGATGTTCAGACTGGATTTGGCATTTCATCTACCTATTGCATCCTTACCCAGGACCTGGGATAGGCAGATGTGGTTGTTTGTTGGTATTACAGGTATCGTCGCAGGATGGAAGCAGTTCCTAGTAAGGCCGCCTTTTGCAATTGACTAATAGCGAATTTGTCAATGCCAATGCAGTTCAAGTGGTGCTCCAGTTGTTTTGGGATTGCACCCAAGGAGCCTATTACTATTGGTACTACCCTTGCTTGCTTTTGCCACAGTCTTTCTATTTCTATTATTATTATTATTATTATTATTATTATTATTATTACTACTACTACATTGAAAACATGCTTTCTATAGTTCTGTGTTTTATATTGGGGTTGTTTTGGCAGGAAATAAATGATGGTGACATTAAAGGAACAGCAATAAATTATTTGGAAGTACATCCAAATGGAAGGCGTTTACTTATCCACACTAAGGACAGTACTGTAAGAATTATGGATCTTCGAATGTAAGTATTTCAGAGTTTTCTATTTTATACCATTTAAACACTACTACCGGACAGTTTGAGGCATTTCTAAGAATTGGCATCTCATTTCTTCTAGCTATCTTAACATATCCTGGCTTTAACTCTCTTAAAGGCATAAAGTATCCAATTAAATGAGCTTTTTTTAAGCTGCCCTGCCCCACCCACCACCCACCTATGATTTAGTGGGAAGGCTCAGTAGCTTCATTGAATTTGAGTGTGTTGCTGGCAAGGATGTGAACTGAAAGTATCATCCCTAGAAGCCAAAAGAGATGAGTGAGAAAGTGCTAAGGATCGTAATGGGGCTTAACACGACTGAGGAAAGCCAACCTGCATAGGAGAAGGAACACCAATTTATAATCTTGGAAGAGGGAAGAGGGAACGGCACATTTATTCCATATTTTCAAGAAAGATACTTAGAGATGGCTAAATGTTTGGACAAATTTGGGTGCCAAATAATAAGATGCCATAAGTTTGTACAGATTTATAACGTGAGTTGAATTGTAGGTGGTTCTAAGTACAACATTAAAGATAGCTGTAGTGCTAATAATGAGTGGTTAGAATTCAAAATTAGAAAAACAGGAACATGGAATCATAGGAGCATTGGATTAGGTAAGTATAGTAATATGAGAGTCACGTTTTCCAAAAAGAAGTCTTTATTTATTGCCAGCAGCTGCTTCAGGCAATGTAAAGGTGGATTTTTCACATTTAAACTTGAAATAAGAAATACATATCTGCTGATTTTTTTCCTCTAAAACATTAATGCTGGTATCAGGATTTGTGGCATATACAGGCACAAGGCACCAATGTCCACTTTCACTTTTGCTATTTGTAATTGCTCTGAAAGTCTTTGACAGCAAGATCCAAAAAACAAACAGATAATCGAGATCAAACTTCAAGGAGAACGGAAAATGAAATATTTTGCAGATAAAGTAGTAGTAAGAATTATGCAGTCGCAAAGCTCCATACGGCAGTTGATGAAAGTAACTGAAGATTTTGGTTGCTTTTCCAGGCGCAGAATCAATGAAAGCAAAGATAATAGCAAGGCACTTCTGAGGAAGAAAAAATTATGGGGGGGAGGGAAGCTTAGCTATAAGATAACAAAAAAGACCCAGGATTTGTGGCATATGGAGCCCATCCTTACAAAACATCTCCAGTTCACATCTAAAGGAATTTATAAAAGTTCTGTTAGAATTAATAGTGCTTTATGATCTACAGTGAATAGATTTTCTCACCCATTTAATATTTTACAATTCCAATGTTATTGGATCTTTTATCCAGGTCTATATGTAGGATTTAAAAGATCTGGTAGGCATATCTTTCTGGGATCCAACTAGACACCTCTGTGTAGTCAACGTTACTGGGATGATTTTGAAACTGGAACACTGAAACACTTAGTGTGATACAGAGATTTTATTATTTTAAAATAACAGAAGAATAGACCTTGCAATTTCCCCGTAAAAGTTAAGAGTGCAATAGAGAGAGTAGAATTGCTGGATATTCTGCTAATCAATTCTTGAAATCAATTTTTTTTTCTGCTTTTAATGTCCTACTGATTCTGCAGGAATCTAGAAGGCTATGTGTAGTTTTCAGACACAATTATCTTAGTAACAATTCACGTTTGTTTTTTGCGCATGAGTTTGAATTTACTAATCTGAGACTTAATTTATCCAAAATACCATGGGTTGTCATGGTTCCGATCAATGAGACCAAATAAATCAAAACTCTTGAGTTAGGAAAATTCCTCAAAGAACATGTTTATTGGATACATAATATCGGCCAGTCAAAAGTGAAACCAGATCTAAAGTTCCCCTCCCCAGGAATCAAAGTAATACGATGTAACAATTCCCACTTCTCTACTCAGGTTATCCAATAGTACAACTTGGCGGACTTTTTGACCAAACGATCCTCCTCCTCTTCGGTATGGGAATGACCTTGGTTCCCACAAGATTTGCTCATGTTTAGACTACCACAAATACCTTCCCCCCCCCTTCTTGTGGTAACCTAGAATGACAAAAATGGCTGCAGCCAGGTTCTCTGGGGTTATCTAGAATACCCTGAACCGCTCCTGGTTTTGCTTTTTAAAATTTACTTCTTAAAACTGCCAAACAGACCCTGGAATAGCATGATCTGGAAGGGGAACAGAACATTACAACAAAAGCTTGGAATTACTTAATTGTCCACATCCCCAGCCTTTCAGGATCTTTTTAGAAGACTGGACAAACAGAATTGCATATCAAAGATGGTCCTGAGCTGTAGATGATCATGATACATATGGTTGGCTTCATCGAAGGGGGTTAAAGAGAGGCACTAGTTTTATGTTCCTCAGGATGCCATCCTCCCATTTTCTATACAAATGAAGTTCAACTTGTGTTGGATATTCATTCTAGGATACGCCAGATGCAGGATTCTTTCGCTACATAAATGTGTTTATAGGATGTCATTGAGTTGACTACTTCATCTGTGTAGGTCCTGTTCCTTTCCATCTGTTCTAAGATTTTCTTGAAGCTAAGTTGGTTAGGGTCATCTTAAATCTAGAAGGCTCCTATTTCTTTGATGTTCTCATCTAGACGGAGTCTTACGCAGGTAGGCCTTGACTTAAGACCACATTTGGGACCAGAATTTCTGTTGCTAAATAAAGTGGTTGTTAAATGAGTCACCCCTGATTTTACAATCTTTATGACTTTTTTTGCCATGATTGTTAAGTGAATCACTGCAGTTGTTAAGCAAATTATGTGATCATTAAATGAATCCATCTTCCTCCATTGACTTTACTTGATGAAGGCTGGCTGGGAAGGTTGCAAATGGTGATCCCATGACCCTAGGATGCCGCAACGGTCATACATTAGTGCCAGTTGCCAAGAGCCCAAATTTTGATCACATGATTGTGAGGATGCTGCGAACGCTTACAAGTGAGAGGATCAGTTGTAAGTCACTTTCTTCAGTCGTGTAACTTCAAACAGTCGCTAAACGGATGGTTGTAAGTTGAGGGCTCCGTGAAAGTAAGGGTGGATCATTCCACAAATCAAGAAGTGGCATACGGTGATTAAAAGAGTAGCTATATTCATGTTATCTCTCTCTTATTCTTTAGCTTGGCTACAAAGAAATATATTGGTGCTACCAACTATCGAGAAAAAATTCATAGCACCTTAACGCCATGTGGAACATTCCTTTTTTCTGGAAGTGAAGATGGTGCGGCATATGTTTGGAATTTAGAAACAGGTACCTTTTGCTCTTTATTTTGAAAGCTTAGAAATATGAAATGTTTGTTTGTAGGCAACTTATGTTTTTAAAGGACCTTCTAAATAACTGTGCTTGAAAATTAAAAGCTACAAAACCATT
This sequence comes from Crotalus tigris, assembly GCF_016545835.1. Taxonomy (NCBI): domain Eukaryota; kingdom Metazoa; phylum Chordata; class Lepidosauria; order Squamata; family Viperidae; genus Crotalus; species Crotalus tigris. Next base: position 1,692,914 of record NW_024096511.1, read on the forward strand.
TTTCCGGGGAGTTTTGTATATGCTAAGCGATGCTTCCCCATTGCTCTCTATCTATATTTTAAATTTATATAGTTTTCTCTTTACGTCAAAAGAAGGGGATCACCAGAATTGAGGTTATGAAATTATGATTCAATAGGCAGGCAAAAATGCCAAATCCAGTCTGAATATCTGCTGACTGTGTGACAAACCCTAATAATAATAATAATAACAACTTATTATCTAATAATTAAAGTATTATTCACAGCTATTTATAATTTATTTATTCACTATGCATTACGTCCCCAAAGTGATATTGATAAATTATACCTGCCCTGCAGGATACTGGTTTACAATTCTTAACTTGAAAGCATCCTTTCATTTTCAGATTCAGTTGGCTTGGGCTCCCCCAACCGTCTTGTACTGAAAAAAAAAAAAAATCTAACGCATGTGAATAAAGTACTCGCTCACCTACTTTTTTTTCCCTTTTGCAGGTGATCAGGTAGCTATGTATCCTGATCTTTCTTTCACTTCCCCACTTCGTGATGTTGCTTTCCATCCACTTGAACATATGGTGGCATTTTGTGCCTTTGGTCAAAACCAGCCAATCCTTGTGTACATTTATGATTACAAAGGTAATTGAATACGCTTATACATTTGTGTGTGTGTGTATTCAAGTCACACCTTAGTCATGAAAGTTTGAAGTGGCCTTTCTTGCTGCAGATACAAGTAGTCCTCGACTTAACAACCATTCATTTAGTGACTGTTCAAAGTTACAATAGCACTGGGGAAAGTGCATTATGATCAGTCCTTGCACTTAACGACCATTGTACCATCCCCATGGTTACGTGATCAAAATTGGGGCGCCTGGCAACCTGCGTGTATTTTTGACAGTCACAGTGTCCCAGGGACACGGGAGTGCCATTTGCAACCCTTCCCAGCCAGCTTCCGACAAGCAAACTATGTAATGATGGTGTGATTGACTTAACAACTGCAATAATTCACTTAACCACCATGGCAAAAAAAGTTGTAAAATCGAGTGTGACTCACTTAAGAACCACCTTACTTAGCGTCAGACGTTTTGGTTCCAGTTTGGATTGTAAGTGGGGGATTACCTGTCAGAGATGGTAATTGAACGCTCAGCAAGAAAGTTTAGATAAAAAGCTTTTGAGGTTCCTCGACTGCCTCCGTAGAAATACCTAATCTGTTCACATTGAAGTGAGAGTGATTTTTATATTTTTCTGCTTTATAGCCTTAACTGCTTACATCCTTACTTCGAATGATAGCTGGGATTTAGCACTCTTTTATGACAAGAGTGATGTTGTTCAAACGTTTTGTTTTGACTTTTTCCTCCGAAGTTGCCAAGCAGGGGATTGAGAGAGCAAAGGAACTGAATGGATCACGACTAACCAAGTCCCCCAGAAGCCCACAGACTCTCAGCATGTCTGCCAGGGCTCCTGCACAGAAGAATTTGATGATGTCGTCAGCTGACCAGTTTGTAACTGTTGCAAGAACATCAATGAGGATGCAAAGAGTCAAACAAAAGCTGGACTCTGTTATGGTAAAGTTCACTTAAAAATTCCACTACAACTTCAGTGACCGTTTGAAGTTAACAGTGGTGCTGAATGAATGGTAGTTAACAATCTGTCCTTGAAGATCCAACTGTCACAGCACGCCTGTGGTCCTGTGATTGTGATCTGGGCATTTGGCAACCGGCTCATAATTACAATGGTTGCAGGGTCCCATGGTCCCATGATCACGATTTGCCACTTTCCTGCTGGCTTCTCACAAGCAAATTCAATGGGGAAGCCAGCAAAGAAGGTTGCATATATTTCAGGTAAGTCTTTCCCGCCCAGCAATAGCCACCCTAAGCCCTCATGCCAATTCTGCATTTTTCTCTCCCCCTTCCCATACACATGGCAGCAGCCATTTGCCTCCGTCATGATGATGTTATGCTTCTGAACCTTATGAGTAGTTGATAAAAATAAGGATTGTCAGGCTCATGCTACATATGTGCGGGCTTGCCATAAGAAAGCTTGTAGACTATTGTAGAACCACAGGATGTTAGATCTCAAATTCTCAAACTCTTCTTAAGGTAATTGTCCCACTGGGTGGCACTAGGAATAAGGGCATTTTCTTAACTTGGTGACTTAGATTGATTTTAAGGAATACGGCATAATTCTACTGATCATGAACAAAAGTAACTGTAAAATAAACTGATATCTAAAGTATTGCCCTTTAAATAGTTATTGCACTGTGGGAAACAGCAACTGATTCTTCTACATTGGTCCTGAACTATATTTGAATAATTTGTATCTGAATTTCTTCTGTAGACTTCCAAGTCCTACAATTTAATTACCAACTTAACGTAGTAAAACATTTAATAATATTTGGTTCGCTGTTTTATCAAATGTAGCAGCCCTATGTCATGAGCCAGGCATCCAGTGGTTATTATTTGGAAATTTGGGTGCATGTTTTAGACACACTTACAAAATGGCTATCTCAGTTATGTCAACCAATCGCAAAACATTTATGTATCAAAAAATGCAAACGAAACCCTGCATCTAAAATGCCATCCTTCTATTTTCTGTGGGATTTAGAGATATTACTGGAAATGCAGGTTTTATATAAGGCTGCTTTTTTGCCTTGCATCTTGTTAGTTTTTCCTTTATGTAATGTTGCACATACATCCTTCTACTGTCCGGTCGCGTCATCTCTCACGATCTTTAGTGCATATTTGTGTAGATTCTAGATGGATTATATTTTGGTTTTTATTATTTTGCTACATAAAATTGTAAATACACTTGAAGCATCCAATTTTGTTGCGGATGTTGCAGTATTATGTTATTTTTTTCCTTTATAAATTATGTTATGCTTTTTGAAGTTTGAATCAGCCCTCTTTGCAACCTATATAGAATAAGACATACAATTATCCTTTATTAGTTCCCAGTAAATTAATTGCCTATTTGGAACTATTTGGTATAATGTAAACAGATTATGGTTATATAGATTTACTGCCATCTCTGCAGAAGATTCTAAGGGTTCAAGTTTGAAAATGAATTCATTTTATGTATATGTGTCAGATGTTAGACCTTCAGATATGGCTCCCAGCATCCCTGGCCCATTTCAGTGATTAGGAATGTGATAAGTGGTAGTTCAGCAATTAAGGGAGGCTGGGAATATGAGAGAGAGAAAAATACAGCTTCGGAGTATTTTTTTTTTTCCATTTTAACAGTCAACTCCATTCTCAAGGCAGAAAGCATATAGTAATGTGCAAAATTAATAAAGTCACAGTAAAGAGGTTAACAAAAAAAAATAACTTATTCACCACTTGGCTGATTGCATTAATGTGGTGCTGTGGTGACAGCAGGTGTACATGGTTCCTTCCACAGCCTTCAGGAAAAAAAAAAAAACTATTTGAGGTCAATTGCTGCAAGAAGACAATATTCTAGAGAACTTGCATTGTGCAAACGGAGGGAGGGCTGCATGAAGCTATGGTAGGCATTTCCTGCCTTTACGCCAAGGGGGGAAATGGAGCTCTTGAGAAATCTCTCCAGGTGTGCCTTGACAAATTGGCCAAGCATGATGGTGACTACAGTTGCACTGCTTCATGCTCCATTTATATAGAAGAAAACAAGTTCTCATAGCAACCACTGTTCCCAAATTCAGAAAGCAAGCTGGCAGATTTGGCTGGGTCTCTGGTGGCTTTCCCCGGTAGAAATGGTGTGTAGTTTTTCTCCCGGAGATAAATGTAAAATGTTCTCAAGGTGCAATAGAAAATTTTTTTTCAAATCCTATTTCTCAGTGGAATGCTTTCTTGAACCATTTGGCTTGGCCTTTTTCTCCTTATACTGTGGGGAATAAGCGATATAAGATAATAGCAAGTGATAAGTCTGTACATAGGGTCAAAGTACAAGTTTGCCTGGATAATATTGCAAAGCTCTGTTTTTCTACCTGAGGGAGGATTGCATGTAAAACCACTCCAGTGCTAAACAAAAGAGACTGCAGACTTACTTAGAGCTAATCATTGCCTGCTGCACACTGTGACAAAACTGTAATTTAAAGGATTAACTTTATTTACAAAGGCACAAAACTCCAGAAAGGACAAATTACAGTGCTGACTTTCCCAGCCTAATTTGACTTGCAACCATGTATGAAAATTTTTTATTCTTCTAATTGTAAAGGTCACAGCCCTGTATTATGGGGGGGGGAGGAATCAGCAAAAATGTTCTTAGCTTGTTGGAACCTGAATTTACCTCGATTCTCTTTTATTTTTGGGTGGTGCACACTTTTTTTTTTTAACATGAAAATTAGGCTCACTGAAAAGGGGTATTTGCATAATTCCCATAGATTATAAAGCAAATGCAAAACAGCTCTGTTTAAACTTGGCAGGAGTGTGTAGGCTTTTCTATCTCTTTAAACACATACACATGCACATACACAATACCTTTTGTACTTGTATTTTTACTCCACCCGGGCCTTGTAATATACTATCCATCATAAAACTGTGGTTTTTATGTTAAGCAAGCAAAATGTTGTGAAAAGAATTAGTTGATTGGTGTTAGTTATCTTAGCCAACCTTTTCTCGTTGTTGAAAAGGTGTTTAGCAATTTCTTCCCACAGCCTACATTTCAGAAATTATTGCTTCACAATAATTGTTCCATGGGTCCTATTATATGCTGGCATGTTAACTTAAAACATAGGAAAGTAGAGGTCTGTCTACCTTTACAAACAGCATTGGAAGACTGATCTCAAATTACATCTCACCCTTGAACACTCTCTATATATTTACTTTATATACCTATCTGATATTGGACATTATTTAATAACAGCCTGACTCCTGAGGGTAGAGGGTGCAGGGTTCGTGCAAGCCACTTCTACTGCTCATGAACAGGCGTGTGTGTGTGTGTGTGTGTGTGTGTGTGTGTATGTGAGGGATTTTGTTATTTTTCTTCTCACTTGTCTACAACTCTCTTGCATATTCACAGAAGTCACATTTTCAGGAATGTTCTTTAAATAAACTACAGATTAGGGATAATCAGACATATTCATTCCATATGAAAACTACTCCTGTGTTGATAGAATACGTACGGTATATGAAAGGGAATGGTGCAGTCATAAACACTAGGGTAGATTTAGAGCTTATTGTGAAAAAAGAAGCAGGCTGATTAATGCAGTTTGGATTTGCTCCTGTGGGGCTCCAGGAATGGCTAAACAAATTAAATAATTCCAACCATTCATTAACTTGGAATGGTGTGCCGTGCAAAAATCACTTCTAGCAAGCGTTTGAAATCCAGATATGGTTTTGACTTCCACTGCCCCAATTAGCATGTAGCTCTAAACAAAACACCTTTTAAAATGAGTGTAGTCTGCTTTAATGGTGTTTGATGGCAGGAGAGGGTAAGTATAAGGAATGGGGTAGAAGCTAGAGTGTGCACCAATGAATCTAATGCATTTCATTTGGATTGTGAAGGGAAGGCTTTAAAAGAATATGATGTAGCGTGAGCGTGCAAAAGAATCTTATTAAATAAAGCAGAGGTTTGCCAGCTTTTCATGCATCAATGAGACTGTTATTGCATATTTTAAGAAACTGGTTTTAATATTTTTAACACTATGGGTAATCCTCATTTAGCGACTGCCTTGCACTGCGGCCGCTTGTAGTGACAATGGCGATGAAAAAAGTAACTGCAACCATTTCCTTTCATTTACGATCTTTGCAGGCCTATAAACTGAAGTAAAATCATGATATTTCAGCAACTGCTTTGCTTAATGACTGAGTTGCCTGTTCCAGTTGTGGTCACTAAGCGAGGACTTACCTGTACCTGATAAAAGAATTGTATGTTTCTTCTAACCATTCTTTTATCTAATAATAGCAGCACTGATTTTCTTTTTTTTTTTTTACTAGCATTCATATGGTTTAATTGTTTACATAATCCTTAAAATAAACCACTTTCCCCTGCAGTGGGGGCAACGCAGGTGGGCCGAGATTAGAAAGTAATACTTTGCCTAAGGCTGCAAAGAGCCTGAGGTTTGGAATGGGGGTACAGCTGGTTTATAGCTTAGCATCGAAAAGTTAGCGTGAAAATAAAGAGTTCTCAACCATAGATTTGCTTTATCATACCAGTGCAAGGGAAATCAGTATTAAAGAAGCAGAGGCTAATTCCTTCATGATATATCCTTGCTGCTGCTGCTTCCACCACCGCCACCCCCTTCTTTGAATCAGTGTTACCATTTTTTTTACAATCAGGCTTTCCAATTCTGGAAATAACTCAAGACAGGGAGCAGCAGTAGGCTTAAGTACAGGCAGTCTCTCCATCTTTCAGTTTTGCCTTCAGAGCTCATTCTCTTGCACTTTTTACATTGTATTTAACCTGCCCTTTTATTTCATTTATTTATTGCTCTAGCTCAGCGGTTCTCAACCTGTGGGTCGGGACCCCATTTGAGGTCGAACGACCATTTCACGGGGGTCGCCAAACAACGCAGTCCGCCATTTTTTCCCCCTTTTCCTTAGCTGTGCTACTCCCTTTTATTCTATTGGCTTTTGAAAGCCAATAGAATAGACTCTTGAATAAAGTCTAATTCTATTGGCTTTCAAAAGCCAATAAGAATTGTCCAGGCTGTCTCTGCCCTGCTGAGCCCGCCAAAAATCCCATTCTGCAAATGGTGCTGCACCAGTTGAGTAGTCCTCGACTTACGACCGGTTGAGTAGTCCTCGACTTACGACCGGTTGGGGGTCGCGGCATTAAAAAGGTTGAGAACCACTGCTCTAGCTAGTTCTCAGTGGGGAAAGATTTATCAATGTGCTGACATAAGAGAAAAAAAGAAAAAATATTTGTTGCTGAAGTCCTGTATGGCTAAAACCTGTAGGGTGGTGGGTTTTTTTTTTTTTTTTTTTAAAGTGTCATGCCCTTGTTAGGAAAATTTTAAAAAAATACCCAAGACTATTAAACCACTTAGCTGGAATGGTTGTCACAGGTCAGGAAAGAAGCAGATCAAGAGATTTTGGGATACTTTCAATTAATAGTTTTAATTCAGAGAAATCTGATGAAATAAGCCCAAAGGGAGAGAGGGGTTCCAGTTCAAACCTGCTTTGATATGTTGAGTAATAAATTATGAAAGCTGGCCAAATAAGCCTTGGAGATTTAACTGCTGGCGACAATTCACTTTAAGTTTTGGAGGTTATCTTTAGATCTGATTTTCTGTTCAGAGTGCATTCATATCCATTTTCATAGAGCCTAGGTAAAAGAACTGATCTGTCAAAAGCTAATCATTCAAAATAAATCCTAAATTTTAGTTGCCCCATTGAAATATTTAACTTTTTTTTCTAAATTCCATATATTTATTTATATTACATAGTTTATATATTGGTTTAATATGTTACGCTTTGTCCCTGTTAATGATTATGTAATTGATTGAAATGAAACTAAAATGCTGAAAGTACGTTATGGGTATCTAAAGCCTTGTTGTAAAAAACAAACAGAAACAACAGGAGAAAACATGAAATAATTTATGACATTTTGTACACCATCTGCTACCTAAGAATTTTTCTGATGAATAAGAAATATTCCAATTACAATATTACAGTTCCCTTCTATGCCCTAAAAATAATTATTTTCCCAATTCCTAATTATTAACAACAATATTTACAACTTCAGTTTGTGTTAGTAAACAAATACCTTCACCCTTCTCTGTTTCTAATTAATTTTTTAACAGGCTTTTGAAAACAAATTACTTTCTCAGTCCTTAACTCATACTGTGGATTCATAGATGCGCTAAATGTATGGGGAAGAGGATTGAAAAAACGGCTTCCAAATATATTTTTTTGAAATTGGACTTGAAGTAGAATCACAAAGAGTTGTGAACTTCCCATACATAAATTGGATGGTGGTGTCTGCAGCTTTGTCTTAAGAGGGAGCCTTTTATACATTTGTTCATTGTGAAAGCATTAGGCAGTATGCTCCCCAAAGCTATTCTGAAAGAAGTTACTTAGAAATCAATCATTTTTAAATAAATATATTTTGATAAAGTAGGGAGATTGTATTCTTTAACTCTAACGTTAGGGATTGGCAAACCCCATGAATTCTGCACAGTTTGTGAATTTTGAGTTATTATAGTAGCCTCTCTATATTCCGGCTACAGCTTCCTGCAGAGAGATCATAGCTTTGAACTTCTTAATTTTTTCCTCTGATATCTCTTGAAGGACTTGGGCGTGACAGTCAAAATTGTTAAGACTGAGGGAGTAAAAAAGTAAAATTGTCAAGTTATGTCAGATAAACAGTACAATTTATGTAATAATCCAGAGGGTTTTTTCAAACTTTGAGAAACAGAAAATGGCATATACCTTGTAGGTTTGGAGACCACAATGTTGACGCAATAATTAAAAAGAATGCCAAAAGGAAGTATTAATGCATCCTTTTAGAAAAAAATGGAGGCAGTTATATTTCATAATTTATTGGTATTTCAACTATTTTTTAACCTATCTTTCTTTTCAAACTGTTTTTAGTTCTTCAAAATTGAATTGTTTTTATACTAATACAGCAATTACTTTCACAATTGGCAAGGCTTTGCAGTTTAGCTCTTGTGTCTCAATTTTTCTTTTGCAGGCCAGTTCCAGTCCAATGCTTCCCAGCCAATCTCTGCTATCACCACACCCCAAATTAACAAACAATCTAGGTGTATCAGTGATTCCATCTTATCCTCTTCCTACTAAACGTGGTAATGTATTTTCTGTGGTTATTAATGTACTTTGGAGGAGTTCTGTGATCATATAAAATGATTGTCCTTGCTCAATGACAAATATTTTTGTGAGTAATCAACATGCCTATATTTACTCAATGCATTTAGAGCTAACACTAATACACAGAGATGAATGACAGACAACTGGAATCAAACTTGAGTAGCGGTTGTTCAAAACATAAGAAAAATTAAGCAAAGCAAATTTTGTCTAACCCATATTACCATATAGTAAGCGCTTTGATCATCCATGTACCATAGATTTCAAACTCTGAAAGGAAAATATATTCTGACTGATGCTATCTATAATGTAGGAAATTTTGTTTTTTTAATTCCTTGTTAACAGAGAACTGTGGAGGTCGTAGCAGGACCAAATTGGTAGTTTAAAAAAGTACCATATTAATGAATTGCTAGAATGCAGGAGGGAGGATAATCTAAACTTCTCAAGACCTCTTCCAGCGATCATGTTATGGCACTAATGCTATAATGTTCAACAAGTAGGATCACTGCAGTGAGCTAAAAGGCATGTCATATTTCACTGATTTTATGGGGGCCTTCATCGAAATAGGTTTTGATCAGCGTTAATCTTCTCAGAATGCCCCTGTTTGTTATACAGATAGTTTAATGGCTACTCATTCAGGGACTGTTCGATATTATGGCGGCACTGCATGAGAAGTACTTATGGCTGGCCCTTGAAGGTCCGCCCATCCCAGCCACCCCGCTGTGGTCATGTGATTACAATCTGCGTGCTTGGCAACCAGCTCACACTGTTGTGGTGTTCCAGTTGGTCAGGTGGATGGTCATTTGCACTCTTCTCTGCCAGCTTTCCACCAGCAAAGTGTAAGTCGCTTTTTCAGAACCCTCGTAATTTTGAACAGTGGCTAAATGAGTGGCAGTTAAACAAGGAAAACCTGTAATCTGCCCTATAAATCTACAGCACTACAGCTCCCATCTCCACCTTCTCTCTATGGAACTCACTTGGAAGGTGTTAACTTGGAGGAAGCTTAACTAAGCAAAAGCTTCCTTCTTTTGGCCCCATCTTTGCATTCTCCCTGCCTTCTTGGTGTGTGTCTGTGTGTGTGTGTGTGTGTGTGTGTGTGTGTGTGTGTGTGTCTGTCTGTCTATCTATCTATCTATCTATCTATCTATCTATCTATCTATCTATCTATCTATTTTACACAGAGACCCACACATATCTTTCCCAGGCAGTTTTGGTTGGTGTGTTGTAGGCATTATTTATTTCTTTGAGTTTTTTATCGCCTTCATTACTTAATAAGTGACTCAAGACAGTAAACATACATAATACTTCTTCCTTCACCTATTATCCTCAAAACAACAACCCTGTAGGGTGGGGTGGGCTGAGAGAGAGTGACTAGAAACCCAGCTGACTTTTATGCCTAAAGTGGAATTAGAACTCAGTCTCTGGGTTTGTAGCACACCAAGGAAAGGAAGGCAAATCAAATAAAATCGCTAAAATAAAATTTTAGAAACAAAACCTGTACCTAAAATCACCATAAAAGCCAGATCCAAACAACTATGCCCAGGGTTGAAAATAAAATCAGGTCTCCACAGCTCTCTGGATCTTGACTGATTAATTATGTGCCATTGTAGATTTTACAAGCGCAGTGTGTTAATAATTTCTAATTCTTCCTAGTATATAAATTATACCATCTGTTTTAGATATTATTGAAAGAACTTCAGTTTGCAGTGGTGACAAACAGCGTTTTATTGACCAGATTAATATCAGTTCTTTTAAAAAAACAAAAACATTATTTTAGACAACGTGAAGCAAAAAATGTAAACAATTATCTTGGTGCCATTGGAATTCTAGAATAACCAATGTAAAATATTAGGAAAAGGAACAGTATCGTTTCATCAAAGTTCCCATGAGAACATTCATAACATTTAGGTGATAATGGAACGTCTGTTTATCTCTTCTGGGTTCACTGCTATGATCCCTCTGCTATAAGAATATTGTTTTTAGAGAGACGTGGGAAAAGATTTTGTATATCTGTCACCATTAACTGTGGCAAAATTGTGACAACCTAAGTTTTTCTCTAAGATAGTTTTCTTCAATCTTGTGCCTCCACATGGCCAAAGAGGGATTTGGGAAGCTATAACCCATCAGAAGGGAATCAAAATTGAGGAAGTTGCTTTCTTCCATTCCAAAAATAAGTAGCAGATATATACCGTGTTTCCCTGAAAATAAGACCTGGTCTTATATTTTTTTTTGCCTCTAAAAGAGGCAACAGGTCTTATTTTCGGAGGATATCCTACCCACTTACCTTAGGACCACAGCAGCCAATGCCTCCCACGCCCTGACATCTGTTGCACTGTTGCCTGAGTTCTTCTGCGGCCGCTTGTGGCTGCACACCACATGGCGCATCACGCCAGTGCTGCCGATCATGAAGAGAGGATGTGTGGCTCATCACGGCACTGGTGTGACGAGCTACACAGCATCCTGCCGCGATCGGCAGCATCAGCACAACAAACCACGTCTCCTGCCACGAGTGGTGGCACTGGTACACTTGGTGGGTGTGGTAAGTGGGTGCGGGACATGTTATTTTGGGGGTAGGGCTTATGTTAGGCGCACATATGAAAATCAAGCTGTTTCAGGATAGGTCTTATTTTTGGGAAAACAACGGGTATTTGGTTTTCTTCCATTACTTTGTAAATTTTGTATACTTTGTAAACCATCTACAAAGTGCATTGCAGGTGACAAGTAACCAGAATCTACATGTTAGTGCCATATGCTTCTTAAATATCATATTACAATATAACTTTTCCAGCAACAAATAATAACGGACTGTATGTCTCTAACAGCCTACCAAGATGTGAGCATTTGTTGCCGTAGTGCCAAACTTTGACATTAGCTGAGTGTGATGAAATATAATATTTAATAAAATCTAGACAACAATTTGCTCCGCATTTTTGCATTGGTTATTTGGTGGGGCTTGGTAAAATGTTACATACCTAATCACTTTGTGGTTTACAAGAGTAGACTAGTTCATCTGAGTCCCAAAAATTTGTCCTCAAAATTAGTTCACAATTACAGCGTTAAACCCACTCTTAGGGCACAATAGCCTAATTGTAGTTAAAAAGCAAAGGGGAGAGTCAAGTGCCTACTTGGTCCTTTTCTTGTAGTTCCTGGAACCTCGAAGATAACATTGCTAAATAATGGGGAAATGATTATCTCTTTGGTTTTTAACCAATTAATAATAGTTAAATATTCCAGAAATCTGCCATGAATCCCAAAAAGAAAAGGCTCAAGGACTGCAATAAAGCACATCATAGTGTCAGAGTCAGGTCACTGCCATTATTGGCTGAGAAAATATTTTTAAACTGTCACAATACTATTTTAAAAATATAGAGGGAGGGAGATGAATTGTTAGGAAATATGGAATATAAATAAATGTTGCATATAAGGGTAAAGAACATTATATGTACATATACATGTGTGTGTGTGTATGTATATATATATGTATGTGTGTATATGTATATGTTCAGTGTATATATATATATATATATATATATATATTTGTTTTCTGAGGTTTTCGCGGGTATTTGTATGTAGGTCTTTGGTTGTTCGGGTTTTCTCCCACGTAAAATTGGAAGTGTCTTGGCGACGTTTCGACGAAGTCCCATTCGTCATCTTCAGGCTGGTGCTTTCAGCTTCGTGCCTCGAGCTGCAGTGTGTGGTCTTGGCTGTTTCTTCCTTTTAACTGCCAGTGGAGGTATGAACTGATTGGGTGGGAGCTTGGCTGTGTTCTGATTGGGTGGAGGTGTGTTTTGATTGGTTAGGGGCTTGGCTGTGCTCTGATTGGCTGGTTGGCTGTGCTCTGATTGGCTGTGCTCTGATTGGCTGGGGGAGTGTTCTGTTTGGTTGTGCTCAGGTTAGTCTGAGTTGCAGAGGGATTCAAGATTTTGGGCTGCCCTGCCATTCCTTGGCTTCGTGTTCGTGGTCGTGCTTCCTCTTCATGGAGGGTGTCAGTTTGCTTCATGTATGGATTGGGGGGTTTAAAGTGGCTAATGATGCAGCTGTGGTCTGGCTTCTGGTTTGTGGTCGTGCCTCATAGTCAGTGTGGCTTTGGGTTTGTTTTTTGCGTGGATGTTTGGTGGTGACATCCTGTGTGGTTTTTGTGAGTGTGGGTCTGGTATCATTTTTTGTGTTAGGGAGTCGTTTGTCAATGAGGGCGGGTTTCCAAATGGCTGGTAGGCGGGAGGTATCATCTCGCTTGTTCATGCTGTGTGGGCGTTTTTCTTCTGGTAGATGGTGTGTCCTAGGTGCTAGGGATCCAATGGCTCCCTAGGACACACCATCTACCAGAAGAAAACACACACAAACCGCTATCTGCACGCTCTCTCACACCACCACCCAGCACAGATCAACTCTGTAGCCAAGACACTCATCTCCAGAACAAAACGCTTAGCTGACGAACAACACCTAAAACCCGAACTACACACTCTCACCAATGTACTAACATCCAATGGATTCCATAGAAATAAGATTACAAACCTAATCCAAAAAGAAACCCCCACTAAAATCCAAGACAAAGAACAAGAAAACGGCAAAGCCATCCTCCCATACATAAAAGGCATCACAGACAGAATCAGTAAGATCCTCCATAAACACAACATCAAAACAGCATTCTGCACAAACAGAAAAATATCCACCATCCTTAGAAACCCCAAAGATAAAATTGAATTAGAAAATCAAGGAGTATACGAAATCCCATGCACCACTTGTCCCACCACATACATCGGACAAACCAACAGAAGAATAAGTGCACGCATTGAAGAACATAAGAACTCAGTCAAAAAAGAGGAACCAACATCTTCCCTGGTCCAACACCTTAAAGCTACAGGACATGAAATTGACTTTAAAAATACCAGAACCATTGCCAAAAGTGAACATTTTAATAACAGAATAATCAGAGAAGCCATCGAGATAGAAAAACGCCCACACAGCATGAACAAGCGAGATGATACCTCCCGCCTACCAGCCATTTGGAAACCCGCCCTCATTGACAAACGACTCCCTAACACAAAAAATGATACCAGACCCACACTCACAAAAACCACACAGGATGTCACCACCAAACATCCACGCAAAAAACAAACCCAAAGCCACACTGACTATGAGGCACGACCACAAACCAGAAGCCAGACCACAGCTGCATCATTAGCCACTTTAAACCCCCCCAATCCATACATGAAGCAAACTGACACCCTCCATGAAGAGGAAGCACGACCACGAACACGAAGCCAAGGAATGGCAGGGCAGCCCAAAATCTTGAATCCCTCTGCAACTCAGACTAACCTGAGCACAACCAAACAGAACACTCCCCCAGCCAATCAGAGCACAGCCAATCAGAGCACAGCCAACCCCCCAGCCAATCAGAGCACAGCCAAGCCCCTAACCAATCAAAACACACCTCCACCCAATCAGAACACAGCCAAGCTCCCACCCAATCAGTTCATACCTCCACTGGCAGTTAAAAGGAAGAAACAGCCAAGACCACACACTGCAGCTCGAGGCACGAAGCTGAAAGCACCAGCCTGAAGATGACGAATGGGACTTCGTCGAAACGTCGCCAAGACACTTCCAATTTTACGTGGGAGAAAACCCGAACAACCAAAGACCTACATATATATATATATATATATACACACACACACATACATATAAGCAAAGCCTATCATTGTCTTCAATTCCTTATGTGCTCCATTTAAGAATATGTATTACATTATATGTATATGTACTGTATACTGTACACACACACACATACATATATATACACAGTACATATATAATAACAATAAAGTTGGAAGGGACCTTGGAGGTCATCTAGTCCAACACCTGCTCAGGCAGGAAACCTTATACCAGTGGTGGCGAACCTATAGCACCCATGCCAGAGGCAGCACTCAGAGCCCTCTTGGTGGGCACATGTGCCATTGCCCCAGCCTCACCTCCCCCTGCGACCCCCTCCTCACCAGCATCCGAGCATGCCCACATGGAGCAGCACAGCCAAGGACAGGGCAGCCAGGCAGCGTGAACAAGACTCTGTCCTCACACCCCATCGTGCACAGTTGATGCTGCGGGATGCAGGCAGAGGGTGTGGCCGCCATGTCGCTGCTGGGCTACCTGTGTGATCTGCGATGGGCCCTGGAGGCAGTGAGTGGCCCTGAGGGCAGGCAGGGCAAAGGATGGGTGAGCGTGGAGTGGGGGCGGGGCAGGGGGGTGGAGTGGGGTGGGGCCAGTTTTTGGGCACTCAATCTCTAAAAGGTTCACCATCACTGCCCTATACCATTTCAAACAAATGGCTGTCTAGTCTCTTCTTAAAAACTTCCAGTGTTGGAGCATTCACCACTTCTGGAGGCAGGTTGTTCCACTGGTTAATTGTTCTAACTGTCAGGAAGTTTCTCCTTAGTTCTAGATTGCTTCTCTCCTTGATAATGTAATACCTATTCTAGAAGAATGGAACACATAAGGAATTGATGATAATGATAGGGCTTTGCTTATATAGAAGTTGTATTTCCCATACCTTCACTATACATATATGTATAGTGAATTTATGTATACATAAACATACACACATATATATGTATACATGTATAGTGAAGGTATATATACATACATGCATACATGTATGTTTATATACATATATTTACTATACATGTATATATAGTGAAAGTATGGGATAGTACAAATTCTATATAAGCAAAGCCCTATCATTGTCTTCAATTCCTTATATGCGCCATTCTACTAGAATCTGACAGCCATCTGGTTTTTTTTTTTAAATAGTTAAATAATATATCTAATGTAGTCATATCCTTGTTAGCCATTATGAAAAATATCTTGATTATGTTATAGTGGTATATTTGCATGAATAAGTACGCAAGTTGTGCTATGCAGAGAATTTGGAAGAAGGAGAGAAAAGATTAATTGAAGAAAAATATTCTGTGTGAAGCTGTGTTTTTTTCCTATAGCTATTGATTGCACCTGTGTATTTTATAAGAATTCCCCAAAATTTATGGGATACTTCAGAACTGGAGAAAAATGTTGTTTATTTCAACACTGAAGGAAAAAAGGGGAAGAATCCTGACTTAAATCCAAAATCTTGTTTTTGGCCATGAAATTTTTCAGACTTGTAATGTTTATGGAGATTTAAAGTTATTTCTGGTGTGAATTATAATGGGGAAGAAAGACTTTTGTAATACGAAAATGTATTCTGGCAAATGAATAATTAAATAATAGCCAGTAATATATTGGTTAAAATGTTGCACATAGACGGCAAAAGCTGGATTATAGTCCCATTTCAAGAACTGAATTCAGCCAATGACTTTGGGCTAGCATTTTGTGTCAGCCCCATACATCTCATATCGTTGTTAGGGTAAAACTAAAACTAGGGCAACCCCTGCATAACCAATCTTTTGCTATCAGAGAAAAAACAGAATATAAATGTCCCTCTCTGAGAGAGATGGGAAGGAAGGAAGGAAGGAAGGAAGGAAGGAAGGAAGGAAGGAAGGAAGGAAGGAAGGAAGGAAGGAAGGAAGGAAGGAAGGAAGGAAAAGCAGAAAAAGACTTGATGGTAAACTATTACAATATTTTGTACTTACAAGACATGGTCTGAGGCACAGGGAAGCATCATGTAACTAATGGAAAGCTTAATATATCTAGTTTAACTAGTGCCTCCTTGGGAAATCAGCTTCAAATTTCTTTAAACCTTATTGGTACCGTGATGGAAGAAAAGGATTGTAAATAAATAGTTGCCTAAAGGTATTTGCTTGAGATGGTAGCAATCATTAAACAAATCATCATGTGACTAGACCTGATTTACAAATATTTTTACCATGGGAATTAAGCAAATCATGTGATTGTTAAGTGAACCATACAGTCATTAAGCGAATCCAACTTTCCTAATTATCAGAAACCAGCTGGGAAGGTCACAATTTGCTATCATGTAACAGTAAGACATTGTGACTGTTGTAAATGCAATCTGATTGCCAAGTGCTCAGATTGTAATCATGTGACCTCAGCAGTAGTATGATGGTCATAACTTTTAAGATGATCGTATGTTACTTTTTCTGAGGCCATCTTAACTTTGGACCATCATTAAACAAATAGTCATAAGTTGAGAACTACCTATATTTAATAGATGGAGCTTGGAGAAGGCCCATCCCATTGGATCTAATGGGACAAGCAGAAATAATTGAAGGTAAGAAACTTTAAAAATAACCTGGTTCCATGTTATTATATACTTCAGATCCTTTCACTCCTTGTTCTGGCAAACCATTAGCTACATTCTTAGAGAATGATAAACCAGAGCATTAAATAATCCTGGCTTATTAGAAATGAGATGTATGCTAATTCACATAACTCATACATAGGTGCTTTTTATTTATAAGATTCTAAAATCTCATTTTCATCATTAAAAGCAGATTCCAAAATTAGATTTCTACCAGTGTGACTATCATGCAAACTAAGATGATTATTGTATTTAGGATGTTTTCAAATCCAGTTATCATGATCTTAGCAATCTTGTAAAAATATGGAGCAATGTAAAAATTAAAGCCTGGACATTGGGATAATTCCTCCTATTTAGGAGAATTTCAAGGGATAACTTAAGCCCCTTAACTTCTTTCCAAAGGCCGTAAAATCTTACTCTGCCCAATTCTCTGATATAATATTGCTGACTATAACCCAGGTGATTCTTTGGAGGCATTTAAAAAAAAAAGTATAGTCCAGATTGCATGAAAATCAAACCCCTCTCCTGCTATTTTAAAACCAGACATTTTAATAAAAAGCAATATCAAGGTTTTTGTACATAAGCAGTGTGACAGCTGACCAGTTACTTGGCTAAAAGATGTTCAGAGATGTATCAGAATAGGGCAGGGAACCTTGGCTCTTTTATGACTTGTGGACTTCAACTCCCAGAATTCCTGAGTCAGCATGGCTGGTTCAGGAATTCTAGGAATTGAAGTCTACAAGTGATAAAAGAGCCAAGGTTCCCTACCCAGGGATAGGGTAAAGTAATGTACCCTTCAGGTCATCCTTGGGGGCCTTAGGACAGGGGTGGGGAACCATGGCCCTTTTATGACAGCTGTCTCAGGAATTTTGGGAGTTGAAGTCCACAAGGCCCATGGTTCTCCACCCCTGTCCTAGGGGCAGTTGTATGGTGTTTCTGACCATAGTATAGAAATGATTTGCCACTATTGTCTTCCACACTGTTTTTCAACTTCCCAATATACTCCAGAGTCCTGGGTATTTCCTGTTGGTCTTCCATTCAAGTCCAAACCAGGTTGAATCTTTCTTATCTTTTTCTGAGATCAGCCAAGGTGCTGCTTTATGCTATTTCTAGACCTGCCTTCAGTAATCTAATCACATTAACATTGTTTTTTTCTCTGTCCGGAAAAAAAAACCTGGAAATGCTTTCTTGTTCTTAGGGCTGCTAAGGGAATTTCAGGTAAACATTCATTCAGAGCTTGCTGCCTAAGGGGAGCTAAGTTTGTACCCAAGAAAATTACTGAATCTAGCTTTGTTCCTTTCCTTTGAGAAAGGAAGACCGGATGAATGGTGTGATTGCAAAAAACAGCAAAAAAGCTGCAAAATTGGCTACTCATTCTTGCTTTTAAAAACAAGTTCCAGAATACAAGAGTTCTTGATGGAACTCTCTGTTCAAGATACTGTTTGTATGAATTTGTCGTGGAAAGAAACCGCAACTATGACATCACACTAGGCTTGTATTCTTTGCCTTTAAAAGATTGGGCTTCAAAATCTTCCCTTTGATTGATAATCTTTTAAAAGTGACAATACAAATGTCAGAATAGTATAACTTTTAAAAAAATGTTGGCTTGCTTATTGTGTTTATAATGAAATCAAGACTGCACAGATTCCTCCATTATGTGTTCTTGTTATAAATTACTTCTAGGCATGTTAATTAAAAATATTTAGCTGAAAAGTATAGAAATGCTAAACGCATTAGCTGCAAAACTTTGAAGATTCCAAAGCTTTATCATGAGAAAACTCCTATTTATGTGAAATTGGTATATGTTAGGATAATTACCGCTGTGCCTTTGGGATAAAGGAAGTACTCTCAGCCAAATTATACAAGGGTGTGGATTAAATCAAGCATTACTCTCTACTTGGCATTGATCTCTATAGATTGCAAAACCAAGGTATGACGTAGTATTGTGCAAACAACTTGCCAAAATATGTTCCTAACTTTTTTTTAATTATACAGAAAAGAGGAGGGGAGGAACCTTAATTCAGTTTTGTAAAAAAGATTTAGTAGACTTCAATTCAGTGAATATTTTAGGATCTTTTAAACATGACTACAGTCAGTATAGATTTACATTATGAAATCCTTGAAATAATCAAGAAAAAAAATACAGGTTTAGTTTTAGATCAAGTTTCAATTGCATATGTCATGAATAAGGAGGCATTTTAAATGATTATGCAAAATGGTAAAGTATGGAAGTGTAATCTAAAATCTTTGATCATTAGAAGTGAACATTACAAATTTAAAGACACAGGATAGATTTTTTGATGGATTTCCCAGAACATTAACAATTAAGCAAAATGTCAGTCCTCTGTATAGTATACTTACTTGGAATTGTGTTCTATTGAAGTGAGTGAAGTTATTTCTGATTACATATGGGGATCAGGATTGGGGAATAAGCAGCTAAGTGATCACAATATAGTTTCTTGAACCTTGAAATGAAACTTGATGTTTAGATCCACTTTAGTACAAATTCTGAGCAAGTAAATGAATGTTGCACTTCGATGCAATAGTTTCCTGGTTATGGAAAATGACAGGAAAGGGTTCAAATCTTAGTAAGATAGTAGTTTTCCAATTCTGCTTAGGACCAACTTTTCCCCATTCATGGGAGAGCAAATCATTGTCCTCAGTTGCACGGGTTAACTAATCCAAATTTGATTGGGATGCTTGGGGCACAAGAATGTAAGCATGCTGTTACCTCAGGTTGGCCTATTGTCTGATGTGAAGCCATCTAAATATTATAGATATACTTTCTGCTCTAAAGTTTGTGACATTATAAGTGCTGAACAGGTCTATAGATTCATGTATTTAGATTTTTGTTGTTGTTGTTGTTATTGTTAACTGGGTTAAGCAGTGCCTGGAGGCCTGTGGGGGAACAACAGCTGAACTCATCCACTTGTTTATCATCTTTAGTTCTGGATGGGGTTGGATTACTCCAGACAGACTCGGTGCGCCCTCAGTAGGTTTTTCCAGACCCAAAGAACAGGTGGCCATCATGGCTAGGAGGGACTTTGCTCAAGTTCATGTTGTGCACCAGTTGCACCTGATCTGGATCAAGAGGCCCGGTACACAGTCACTAAGGCCGTGTTCATCTCTCGGTTGTATTATTGCAATGCACTCTATATGGAGCTACTTTTGAAGAGTATTTGGAAGTTGGTACAGAATGCAGTGACGCGGACACTTCTGAAGGCCCTAACATGGCATAGATAACACGGGTGTTGTATGAGCTGTATTAGTCATCAGTTTGCTTCTGGGTCCAATTTAAAGACCTTTATGGCATGGGTCCAGGATATCTGAGGAGCTGTCTCACCCAAATGGAATTATCCCACTCCACTTGTTCCAGCAGAAGGGGTTGTTGCAGAGCCTATTAAAGATATTCACCTGGCTTGGGGGCATCATTTGTTAGAGGTGGTTGATGGGTAAGAAAACATCACCATTGTGTGCAACTCCTCTTCTTGGTTCTAATTTTTATATAACTTTTAATTCAAATTATTTTTATATTTATCTTGTTATCATTTGTAAGCCATCCGAATTGGGGAGATGGGCAATATATAAATTTAATTAAGTAAATAATTATCTATAAATACAATTTATTAAATAAAATAATGATCTGGATAAGCTGAACCTTGACAGAATGGAAATGTGAATAGGTAATTCTCTATTTTTGAGAGTTTTGTTACTCAATATATTACGTTGAATGTGTATCTCAAAAAGCAGGTAATGCAACTTACAATGTATTAGTGTTTGTAGGCATTTTACTCAGAGATATAGCTTCTCCGTTAGCGGTCAGAGCAATGCCTAATCAAATGGATCACCAAGGCTTTTAAATAAAGAAAGGGGAGGGGCTCCAGTCTTTGAAATAAAATGACATTAAAGTGAAATGGAGGTAGTATTAGTAAAAGTTTATAAGGGACAGTGTTGGAAATGCAGTGAACTCTGGGCTAATGTTACAACTGAACCACACTACAAATATATCAGCTGACCAGGCCAAAAAAAAAAAGAGAGAGAGAGAGAGAGGTCCTACTATATCTCAATCACCACCTCTATCCTATGGAATCTAAAACTCCCATTAAGTCTGAATGAATAGGCTAGCTGTCCATTTTTTCTCTTCCTTTCTACGGCATCTGATTCTTGGATACTGTCTGGAAAGTCCCTGCAGTTTTTTGGCAAGGTTTTTCAGAAGTGTTTTGCCATTGTCTCCTTCCTAGCACTGAGAGAGAAAGTGACTAGACCAGGGTCACCCAGCTGGCGTCATACACAAGGCCGGACTCACAATTTCCCAGTTTCTAGTCTGATACCTTAAACGTTATGCCAAACAGGCTCTGTAAAGAACATCTGAATCAAGTTACAGATTTGTAACAAGATAGGGGGTATTTCTGGATTCAGTTTTAGTAAATCTATCCTTTACAAACTACATATTTTTTAAAAAAATACGTATGGGTGTACCCAGATTGTGACATAAATCATGAAATAGCTATTAGGTATGTACATATATTCTTGCAATAATAATGTGATGAGCTTTTGAGCTCCATAGAGAAATAATTCTGCTAGATCATATAAGCTGCTTGCAGACATTCCAGTCGATAAAATAATCACTTTAATAGAGCTTGCTGTTATACATTAAATGTCTTTGCCTGGACATTTAGATAGTTATCTGCTCTTTCAGAAGGCGTGAAATCCCATTGAGAACAGAACATTCTTACCAGTTCTTATGATTAGAAACCCCAGTTTTCTCTCAGATTCAGTTTTAGTTTATTTACCCTCTACTCAACATTGTGTCCAGGAACTGGTCCACAACGTGCACAGCTTTTCTTTTAGAAAATGTTACAGAGAAATAGAGCTGTCCGTATGATACCTAGCTCCCAAATGTCCTACAGCCACCAGTGATTTCAACTAGATATTACTTTCTCCCATTAGTTTCTGAGATTGTCCCTGTAAGTTGAACTTGAAACAAGGATTCCAGCTCATGAAAACAATCCAAATGGGTGTAGTGATTGGCATGATCAAAAGCTGCCAAGAGATTAAGAGGATCAACAGAGCCTCGTCTCCCTCTGTTTCTTGTGCAGAAATTCATCAGTGCAAAATACCAGTTAAAGATTTTGGGAAGATTGGTTGGGAAATAGTGGAACTTCTGATTCAAGGAATTTTACTTGAGTAGACACGATAAATGATTTATTTAAGTTTATGCTTTATTTTCTGTACAATACTTATGCTTTTTATTAGATCTGGGTTTTTTTTTTTTACTTTATCTATGCACGGTTAGTTATTGAACATTGAATGTATCTTGGGTTCTCTGTAGCAGAGTCTCCTGTACTCCTACATTCATCCCATCCTCCTCCAATCTTACTTGGAATCTTACTTTGTACATGGGTGGAGATACTTTGAGATCAGATGCATTTTAGCAGAACTGTATGTTTATTTCCTTCAACTTTGATAATTTTTGAATGTTAAAAATAAATCTATTCTCTTTTTTCTGAAGAAAAATAATATGTGTTATGCAGAAACACTGATTGTCCCTAGTGATATGCCTTTCACTGCTGTCTAATGAGTTGGAAATATAGGATTTATTTCATTTTTAAATTGGAATTTTCTCCCATTTTTTGTCATTAAGGCATGGGAATAGAAATTAATGGGCTGCGTTAATAGGAAGAACCTCAGATAAACATCTTCTAGATGGCGGAAGCAATAGTAACTGCTAAGTAACAACACTAAAGTAGGAAAGAGAGTCAGGGAACCTAAACCCAGTGCATTGCAACTTCCATGGGCATAATATGGCATTTATTCCTGGTTTAAGACAAAATATATTTTCTGTTTTGTGTACACCCGTACTCTAGCAATCCCTTGGACAGCTTTACTGTCCAGAGTTCCCCAGAAAACTAAGAAGAAACTTGGTTTCTACAGCATTAGAGAAGATATTTGAGGATATTAATGTAGGTTGTCTATTTGTTTTCCTTAAGATTACCAGTTCAGCTGTTAGAAAATGCATCAAGCATTCAATATACATCAGAATCCTAAAGTTTTAAGGTGTAGAACATCTTTATTGGCCATTCATTTGTCAAAGAAAGAATAACATAGTTAGTGTCATGGTTCCGAAAAGAAGCAGCTTTTCAAATAATTTTGAGGCTTATTTACCTTAAAGAATCCTTTTATTTCTGCATAGCTTTGGCACATACAAAGCTTAAGCCAAAAACTGAATCCTCTCTCCCCCAATCATCCGTGACAAGCCATAACTCACTCCTTCATATTACAGTCATCAATCACATTCTCCAATTAATGTGAAGTGTAAAGTGCCCCTCCCATTACAGTTGACCTTGGCAATACTGTGCTCAGATATTGTTATGGTTAGCTAGCATATTTTCCCATCCACTAAGCTAGTATTATCTGCTTTAACTCTAGAAGTACTATACAGGCTAAATAAAACAGGTTTGCTTCTTCATATATGGCAAGCAAGAACATCCGATGTTAGCAGTCTTGACAGCTAGACCATAGTTTGGTCTAACTAGGTCATACTTTCTTTGATAAATGAATGACCAATTCATTTATCCAATGATCAAAGGGCAGTCCCCCAATATCCAGACAATCTATCCTTAACCTAGGGCAAAAAATAAAAATTGAGGATGCATACCAGCCAGTTAAATTAGTTTGGTGATAGTTTTTAAGTTGTTCGGTTTCATGGTCTTGATAACAGTGGCTGTTACGAAGACCATGAAATTCCAAGCTGATGAATATTGTAATTTCTCAATTCTACCATATCAGAATTCTCCAACACCATAATAGAGATCATCTCAGCCTGACTGGTTGCAGAGAAGGTTGAGCAAGAAAGCACATCAACAGTATGTTTCTTGATTCTTGAGACTGTCTTGTTTAGTTCATGTCAATTAAGGATACTCACAGGTAGTCCCAGCTCAAAGAGATTTTTGGGTGAGTAGGTAATAGCCTGATGAATTGGGTTCTCACCTCCCTCATCTTAACAATTCCATAGATACTGGCTGATATTGCAGAGAAAAACCAGGTGTTATGAGCAATGCCATGTGCTAAAATGAGTCATAAAAGAGCCAAGGTCACCTACCCCTGTGCTAGGTATATCTTCATAAACCTGTCTTTTGACCAAAATATTTCCTAGGGCTAAGATTCTCTTCCAAACCTTTTTTCCTACCCTCATCTCCCAGATCCCTCTCTCAATTCTGCCCCCACCGACGTTCAAACTGGGAGGAGGTACCCTAGCCTTGTATCTGGAAGAGCATGTGAGCACAAATTCTATATGAGAATGAATAAATAAATTCTACCGAACATTGTGATATCTCTACCACTGAGGGAAGGGAATGAAATGTCAGTCCCAGACTATTTCTCTTATATATGTGATTCTACCCAGGATTTTAAAACAAAGGGGGGGGGGGGAAATGCAATGGCCTTTCCATAAGATAACTAAGCAATCATTAAATGGGTGTGTTAGTTGGTAAATGTATTTGATTCTAATCTCTAATTAAAATTCTGGCTTTAGTTGCTTTTATATTTGATGTAACAGGTCTTACTTCATTATAGCTTGGAGCTCTGCATTCTGCTCTTCTCTGTCTCCCCCCCCTTTCTTTATCCAATTTAGCAACCAAAATATTCAACTTCCATGACTGAAATTGAAAAATCCGTTCATGTTATTTGTCTATTATACATATTGGAAAATTGGAAAGGATTTGAAATAAGTGTTTTTTTCATTAGCTGTCCGTATGCTGTGGCATTACCTCCCCTTCCCATTTATGATGTGCACCAACTCTGCTTGCCTTTAGAAAAATCATTAAGACCTGTCTTTCTTCCCCCCCCCCCTCCCCAGGTGTTTGGGTCCAGTTGAGTAGAGTCTCATTTGATTGTTTAATTGTCATGTTTGATTACATTTTATGTATTAGCTAGATTTTTTAATGCTGTGGGGCTATTTTTTGTTGTTATTGTTTGTTTTTGCTGTATGCCATCTGGAGTGCCGTTGCTTGAGTTGAGCAGTCTTGTGAATCCAATAAATAAATCTATGAAATGTATTGATCTTAACTAAAATAGCACATGCTTCGCACCTAAACCACAGCCTCTTATTATTGGTGCTGTATTATATATTGGATCCCTTTTTTTGCTGTTAATCCCTGTTCTTGAGCAATGTCTGTGTTAGATTGCTCTAACACTGCGCAGTGACCCATTCAGGATGCAGATTTTCTTTTATGGCACTAGGGTGCTTCTAATCATTGCCTGCTGTCCTTACTACTATCTAAATCCGTGGTAAGAGCCTGGATCTTGACCTGGTCCAGTTTTTCATTAAATAAAACCTTGATTCCCCAAATTGCAGATGCATCTCACTGTTGTACTCAGATGCAGGGCTTTTTTTCTCATAGAACGCCCAGAACGGAGTTCCTGCACCTTTTTTGGATGGAATCTTATAGGGTAGGCAGGGCGGGTTGTATGACGTGTGTGAGTTACGGCACCTTTTTTTTTTTTTTTTTTTTAGAAAAAAAGCACTGCTCAGATGAATCAGTCTTTGATGAGATTGCTCACATTCATGCTTGAAAATGATTTGAAGACCCTCACAGTGTGCACAATTCCAAAAATGTATCCTTGAAAAGGGTGAGACCAGGGAAAGGCAATGGAATTGGGTATAGTTTGCTCAGGATTCCAGTGGAACATTTGTTCTAATAGGGATTGGAAAGGCTTTCCTCTAGAATTTGAATGTCTGTTGTTTGGAAGGAAGGCAGCAACGGAAGCTCGCAAGCAAGATTGTACAAGGATATTGCTCCAAACCAGTTGTTTTTATCATCATTAACATCTGGAAAAAAAATAACGGGCTTTTGCAAATTTATGTTCATGTTTTGTTAACATCCGTAGTCAAGATAATATGCAAGGATGGTCTAATATGTAGAACAGTAGCATCCTGTGAATAATTTATGAAAGACTTTATATATTGCAGCCATATGTCGTGCATTGAACAAATTGTTATCAAGAAATCCCTTGAGTTAAGAGTATTGTACTGTACAGGCAATTTAAATGAGTATGTCTGTCTGCCTGTCTGCCTATCTGCCTAGCTATCTAGCTATTCCAGGAAGGGTTAATGCTGAATATTGCAGCTCAGTTATATAGTTCACAGGAATTATGTCTATTGAAATTAAATTATTATATATAATTTGTTATGTTTATTTTATTTTTTAAAAAACATCTTATGCAGAGTCTGGCCCAGTTAGCCTACCCAGACATTATGTAGCTCAGTAGTTCTCAACCTTTCTAATGCCGTGACCCCAGAATACAGTTCCCCATGTTGCGGTGACCCCCAAGTGGGTGTGGCCACCAATAAGAGGGAGTAGGACAGTTAGGGAAAAGGGGAAAAAATGGCGGACAGCGTGGTTTGGCGACCCCCGTGAAATGGTCGTTCGACCCCAAATGGGGTCCCGACCCACAGGTTGAGAACCACTGGTGTAGCTATAGGCTGCACAATGATAAAAAAAAAAAACCTGTACGTTTGTATACACAAATGTCTGAAATGAGACTTTACATCACATATTTAAATTATTTTCTGGATGGCCCTTTAGCCAAGTGGTTGCTCAGTTGTCACAATTCTACATGATCATTTACTCCTTATTAGCTTTATTAGAAAGACCTGCTCCTGCAATATTGACAGTGCCAGTCCCATTTCTCCTCCCAGCTTATACTCTGCAGGCAATAGATGTGTGAGGAAACTTGCTTTTTTTTAAAAAAAAAGGGGGGGGGGCTGTGGATTCTAGCCCGCCTTAGGGACAAACTCAGGTGGTAACCTTAGGCTAGTCTTTCAGCTCTAGGAAGAAGGCAAGGGCAAACCACTTCCGAAAACATTGCCAAAACTTCAGGGACTTGTCCAGGCAGTTACCCAGGCAGTGACTTAAGGGCACCCAAAGGAAGAAAAAAAAAAAAAACAGCAACCCAAAGCCAGTTTTGGCTGTTAAAAAATTGTTCTCCATTTTAGCTAAATCATGGAGCAAAGTTCTAAAAGGCTGAAGATGGTAGCTACGGAAACTCTGATTTCCTTTATACTTGCCATAAAGTAAAACAGAAATAGATGGTGCTTCTGTCTTAAGGGAGTCATTCCGGCATTACC